>NC_137969.1:219035545-220235545 GCF_963924665.1 Micromys minutus | reverse complement strand
CTAAATTCTTCTCCTTTAAAGTGAAATTCCCTAGGCAAGTTTATTAGTAATAAACTTTAGAGCATCACTTTTCTCTGTATCAGTGTCTGGGGAAGTATAGCTGGGGATGAGAGAAACATAAGTTCTGCTTGGCTAACAGACTGGGGTCATAAGAGCCTTGGCCTTTGAGATGCCTTCATCTGGCAGGGCAGTAGGAAGACTCAATGCTGAGCAGAGAGGATGTGAAGCCAGGTGGCTTAGGTCCAGAAGATGTGGGGATAAAGATGTTCTAGCAGGGGGTGGGCGAGGAAAGAGAGAGCAGAGAAAGCTCCTGCCTGCGTAGGAGTTTGTTGTCAGTGCAAAAGAAGAATAAAGGGTTGGACCACTTGGCAGCATGTGGTGGGATCCAAAAAGAGCAGAGACCGAAGCGGGAAGCAAAGCAAAGGTCTGACAAACAAAGGTTCAGACCCAGGACAGATAGAATAAAGCTAATCTCTTCCAAATATTGTTCGGTTTTCTGAAAAGAAAAATTCATGGCAGAAGAAATACCAGTTTATCCTTTCCAAAGGCCAAAACATTGAAACTGTTTGACACACATTTTTTTTCCAGCTCTCAAAGCAGTAAAGTTTCTGACTGATCCCTTCCCCCACAGACCAGCGCTGTGTTTCTTTTGATATATACAAAGCTCTGTTGACATTTTCAGCATCAAAAGGCAAATAAGACACCCAGAAGGCAGATTAAAAGTGTAGGTAATGAGAGATTTCAGCCTGAGCAGGTAGTTGGGGCTGCTTTGTGGGAAGTGACCACTCCGTCTCATAGATGAGTGCTGGCTAGGATCTGGCAGGGAGGCAAGCCGCTTTCAGCTGGGCTGATGTTAGTCAGCAGCCCGTCAGAGTGGTTTTGTGATTGTTTATTAATTCCCCATCAAATCTGGATAATACTATAAGCATAAAGCAGCAAGCTTAAAATAGAAAAAAAAAATGGAATTTACCCCCAAATCACGACAATGTACCTTGAAGGGTTTTATCAAAGCTAATCTTGTTTGTTGCGGGGGGTTGGGAGGAGTGATGTCTACAAGGTAAACCCAAAATAACAAACAAACAAACAAACAAACAAAGCAAATTGGGGAAAATGTCTAAAGATCTTAACACACATCAAACAACTCATTCACTACCTATTAAGATTTTCCCAATTCAGAGTACATTTGGAGCGGGAATGGCCTTTGGGAACGTGGGTTCCTACCATCTCCCTTTTCGACCTGTATTTACAGTGAGCTTCATGGATTGGCAGTCTATTGATGTGTATGCGTGTGCGCGTGTGCGTTTAGAGCTTTTGTTAAATTGGATGTTTGTAGCAGTCTTACAGGAGGATTTGTGGAATCCTTTTCAGATATGATAGCACATCACTGGGAAAGCTTTGAGATCATTCTTATCTGTGCAGGCAGAAGGGTCGCAATGGATTGCATACGAGGATTAAAACCAGCCTGCCCTGGAGCAGAATAAACTGAATGGATTACACAAAACATTTAAACAAATGTTGAGGTCCTGGCTTGCCTTTATCTAATACTGCTGAGACTTCACAGAAGTGTTCCGAGAACATCATTTGGTGGGAAGCAGAGGTCAGATAGAGAAATTCCCTCCGTGCCAAGGAATGACTGATGTAAAACATCAAGCATAGTTACATAGTTGCTGCAGCCATTGAAGTTCCTTTCTTCCTGTTAAGATCTCTTTAGAGATGTTCCTGGTTCCCCCTGCGCAGGGAGGGGGGAATTGAGCCCCAACATTCTGTGCTGTGTTTTCCTCTCAAAGGGAGCATTCACATTGCAAGAAAGAACCACCCTAGTCCTGGGAGCTTCTGGATCTGCCTTTCACTGGTACTTGGAGTGTATCAACGGCTTTGACTAGAATGGTAATACCTTAGACTTGTATTGCTGGCAACCTTGGGGAGTTACTAAGGACAACTTTTGTTGTCTCCTTTTGAAGACACAGAAGGTTTTGTGCAATAAAGGTGTTTCTAAGTTATCAGTGGTAAGGATAAATAATCACATTTTAAGGCATAAGTAATTAAGGTACTATAAGAACCTTTAAAAAACTCCAATTTACAACCAGCAACATCTGACTCTGTAACTGTGTAGAATAATTTATATAGGTGAGAGCAATAAACTGCTAAGAGCTGATGGGGCAGAGAGAAAAAAACAAGTGTGCTTTACAAGCCCTGTTCATCTAGAGAGACATGTTAAGGTTTAGTAAGGGACAGATGAGATGGTTTAGCTGGTAAAGGTGCTTGCAGCCAAGCCTGATGATCTGAGTTCAATCTCCTGGACCTACGTTGTGGAAGAAGAACGCTGGCTTCCACAAGTTGACATTTGATCTTGCTGTGACACAGGTATGCCAGCACACATGGAAATGAATGAATGAATGAATGAATGTTTTAGTATGGGCGGGGAGATGCTAACAGTACAAGTATAAAGGTGTCACTTAGGATCCTCAGCCCCCTTGTAAAAGTGAGGCAGAGAAGCAGAGAGAAGGGCAAGCTGGTTAGACCAGCTGGGACTGGGTACGCCATAGTGGAGAGCCTCAACAACTAAAGTGGAGAGGAACTGAGGCAGACACTCACCATCAACTGTAGGGCTTCATATGCCTGCACATACATGTGCACTCCTACACATGAGCCCCCACACATGCAAACACATATGAACCCATGCATGGACACCCCACATGCATCTGTGGAGATTATCCAAAGCCAAGACACAGGGAAGAGACTGCTAAATAGTGCTCTGTGCATTATAGTGGGGAGGTGAATTTTCCGAGCACTCCCAAGGGAGGGAAGTTTGAGAACCACCAAAGCACAACATCTTTAGGAAATGATTAGTGTTCAGATTTGTTTCTCATGCATCACATGGAACATGGCTTTAGCTACTATAACAAATGCTTGTGATAATTAGCTTATAAAGAAATATGGCTTAATTGGCTATGGTTTCAGAGCTCTCAGGCCACTGCTGTGACCACTGTTGGCTCATCACTGCAGGAGTTGGTGTTGGAACAAAGCTATTCACAGCAGGGAGGTGAAATAAAGAGAAAATGAGGAAGACTTGGCTCTAACAGACCCTTTCAGCACTACCCCCATTAACCTAAAACCTCTAACAAGACCCTGTCTTTACCAGCTCTTAATAGGACCAAGTTGGGAATTAAGCCCTTAATATATGGGCCTTTGGGAGACATTTCAGTTCCAAATTATAGCAATCTTCATTCTTTATGTTTTGGGTAGAAATCAAAGCAAAGGGAAGAGGTTCTTTCTCTGCCACATAACAGCTACAGAGTAAGGAGAAGAGGAGAGAATCCCCCTTCCCTATCATCCTGCCTGAGATCCAGCAATCCCCAGTGAGAATGGCAAGCCTACCCACAGTGAGAGCTGTTCAGATGACCACCTCTTGATCTTAGAGTGTGTCTCAACAGCACTTGACTGTGGATCCCTGAGAAGTATTCTCTTTCTTCCCAGGTTCATGGATCAGCAGAACCGCTACCATTCAAATTAACATATGCCAAAGGTAGTCTGCAGATTCAACATCGTCCACACTGAAGGAGTAAAGACATTCTTCTGAGATCGAGAAGAACAATCTTAAAATTCATAGGAAAGAAAAATACAGACCTAGGATTGGAAAAGATACTGTGAACCAAAAAGAGAAAGGCAAGGATGGAGAGATGGCTCAGTGGTTAGGAACTTCTAGTGTTGTTATGAAGTCTCTGAGCTTAGCTCCTGGCACCCAGCTCATAACTTCCTGTTACTTTAGCTCCAGGGACTATGACACCCTTTTCTGGCCACCATGAGCACCTGCATTAATACACACCTTACAAATATACATAATAAAAATATTAGAAAAGATTAAACTCCTGTAATCTTAGCTTTTGGGAGGTAGTGGCAAGAGGATTGCAGGTTCAAGGCCAACCTCTGGTATATAGTAAGTACCAGATTAGTCTTGACTATGTAACAAGACTATTTAAAAAATAACAATATCCCATTTTAAATTATATTACCGAATCACAGCAACAAAGCCAGCATGACACTGTCATAAAAGCAGGCATATTGGACAATGGCATTAAATAGAGGAGCCATAGCCACTTGAGTGCCAACAAAGAGCTGAATATATTTGCAGGGGAAAAACATGCTATCTTGTAAACAAATGGTGCAGAGTAAAATGGATACTCATGTGTGGAAGACAGAAATGACGTCCCTCTCACCTGATATGAAAACCTATCTCCAAAGCTTAAATGCAGGACAAGAAAGTCTAAACGCACATGAGGGAACCTGAGGTCTAGTCAGGGACATTTCAAGCTGGACTTCAATAGCTTTGCAAACAAGAATAAGAAGTGACAGATGGTATTATGTTAGATTGAAAGCAGGAAGAGGAGCAATCAAGGCAGTGAACGGACAGACAGCCTACAGAATGGGAGACAGGCAGCCTACAGAATGGGAGACAGGCAGCCTACAGAATGGGAGACAGACAGCCTACAGAATGGGAAACAGGCAGCCTACAGAATGGGAGACAGACAGCCTACAGAATGGGAGACAGGCAGCCTACAGAATGGGAGACAGACAGCCTACAGAAGAGTGGGAGAGCATCTTCACTAGCTGCTCCCCTGATAGAGGATTGATGTGCTAAATAAAGGACTAAACAAATTAGCAACAGAAGAACAAACAATCCTCTTACCAAAAGGGGAAATGAACTGATCAGTTCTCAGAAGTATAAATGGCTACTCATTACATGAAAAAGTTTAACATATTTATCAGGGAAATGTAAATCAAAGCTATGTTGAGATTTCATCTCACACTCCTCAAAATGGCTATTATTAAGAAACCAGCATAATTCAGCATGCAGAAGAATAAAAATAGACCCTTTCTTATCTCCTTGTACAAAGCTCAAGTGGATCAAAGATCTCCACATAAAACCAGATACACTGAAACTATTAGACGAGAAAGTGGGGAAAACCTTAGAACACATAGGCATAGGGGAAATTTTCCTAAACAGAACACAAATGGCTTGTGCTCTAAGATCAAGAATCGATAAATGGGACTTCATGAGATTGCAAAGTTTCCGTAAAGCTAAGGACATTGTCAAGAAAACCAAATGACAGCCAACAGATTGGGAAAAGATCTTTACCAATCCTGCATCTTATAGAGGTCTAATATCCAATATATACAAAGAACTCAAGAAGTTAGACTCCAGAGAATCAAACAATCCTATTAAAAAACTGGGTTACAGACCTAAACAAAAAGTTGTCAATTGAGGAATACTGAATGGCTGAGAAGCACCTAAGGAAATGATCGACATCCTTAGTCATCAGGGAAATGCAAATCAAAATAACCCTGAGATTCCACCTCACACCAGTCAGAATGGCTAAGATCAAAATCTCAGATGACAGCAGATGCTGGTGAGGATGAGGATGAGGAGAAAGAGGGACACTCCTCCACTGTTGGTGAAGTTGTAAGCTGGTACAACCACTCTGGAAATCAGCCTGGCGGTTCCTCTGAAAACTGGACATAGTCCTACCTGAAGACCCAGTTATTCCACTTCTGGGCACATACCCCAGAGATGCTCCAACATACAGTGAAGACACATGCACCACAATGTTCATAGCAGTCTTATTTATAATAGCCAGAAGCTAGAAAGAACCCAGATGTCCTTCAGTAGATGAATGAATACAAAAATTGTGGTATATTTACACAATGGAGTACTACTCAGCTATCATTTTATGAAATTCCCAGGAAATGAATTTTGAAAACTTTTTATTGATTCTTTGTAAGTTTCCCATCATGTATCTCCATGCTACTCATATTCCTGATCCTTGGTATCTGCCCCTTGCCCTTGCAAACTTCCCCTCTTCACAACCAAACCCTGTGCTGTCAATCCCTGTCCACTCACACCTGATCTCTACTCTTTCCAATGTCTCTTTAAGAAAAATGGTTGGTTGAACCTCTCAACCTTGGTTTATGCGAGAGCTTTTCATATGAATTCCTCGGACCCCAAATCCTTTTCATGACAGAAAGCATCTCCAGCTCCAACGTCAGCACACTCTTCAACTCATACTTGAGCATCTCAGTGCAGCATATGACGAGTATCTCTGAAGTTGTATTTTATCCCACTATTCTCCACTTTATTCCAAAGGCCATAAATTATTCTTTGACGACTCTATGTGGCCTCCAATCCCTGTTACAAAACTTAATCCTATGATGGACTTCATAACAAATGCCTTTGAATATCTTCTATGCACAGATAAGAGTTTTTTCTGAGACCCCTGAAGGCCAGTGTTAGTCCTTATTGGAAAATAGACATTCAGTTACACTAGATGTGTGGAATTTCTCATCAGGATGTTCTGGCCAGTATACAACATTCTTAGCCATGCAGGTGGACTGTCAGCTCCCACATGCTCGTCCACATCCATGATGCTTGGTATCTTATCTCTTCCTACCATGACATTTATTCTGAGGAGAATAATATGGAGTGTGCTGCTTGGTTCTTTGAAACTTGCCTACTGCCTTAACCTTGTCAGTTTCAGGAACTTCCTATAGGGTAGGAACTCCAGCTATACTATGTTCTGATATTTGTTGATATTTTTCTTATATTGATGTATCTGTTTAAAAAGTTACTAACCTTATTGGCTGACTTTTGGGTTTATTGATTTATCTTTCCGGTTCTATTGTGCTAGTCTCTGTTAACCTTTCTCACTTTCTGATTCCCAAAGGCATGCCTCCAAACAGAACAATTCTTATACACAATCTGATAGGAACAAACATTTGTTTCTTTCCTTCTACGCTAATCCACCCTCAAACTTTCTTCCTGTTATGAAACTGGTCTCTTCATCTCAGCTGTTGCCTTTTTCCAGAAAATGTTCCCACAGTTGTAAACACCAGGCTCTAATGCTGTCTGGATTTCAGGGACAGGCATGACAAGGTTTTCTGTCCAATCTGTACTCTTCAGCTGCCTGTTCAGGGGGCTGTTCCCAGGCTGACCCTAGAGAACATTCAGAATCTGTGGGGGAGGGAAAATACCTTCTTCCTGCTGTCTCTATCCACGGTGCCCACCTCTCTTCCTTTTCAGGCTGCTATTCATTGCAAGCTCAAATTTTAAATCTAAATTCATAGAGCTTTCTCAAGGTTTTGTTCTTCAAGATTTTGTTAACCTGTTCCTGGGGTTGGAACACATCCAAAAGTCCACTCAAGGACAAAAAAGCCTAACACTCGGTGAGTTACCTTCTATCTCTTTGTAAATTCTCTGATTTGGCTTTGGTGTGAGTTGGGCTATTAGATAATATAATTTTCTGAGAACCTCTGATTAGGCAAGAAGGGAGGGTGATTGCAGATCAGAAGAAAGTGCAAGTGCCCCTGCTGTGTATTAGAGAGAGGCTTTACAACTTATTTAATGACTGAATTAAAACGTACTTACAGGTTGCTTGACAGAATAATTCAAGAAGTTATAAAGCTCCGGGCTTGCACTTAACTACACAGGACTGGCATCACCAAAATTATGGCATTATAGGTATTGCATCTTTTTAAGAGCACCATGAAGTATTCTAGACTTCAGATAAGGTTCCGTCTGGAGAGAACACTAATAAAAGCCTTCATTGGAACATGCAAATTAGCTGTCTGCAGTGGTGGCAGAGGTGAAGAATGCTGGTAATTTGGCTGCGTTTGTTTCTTTTTGTAAAGGGGAGGATTTGATCATCTGAAAGCTTTCCTGTGAAGGAAAACACAGTAACAGCAAATCATGTTTTTATGGGAAACAATGAGCAACCCATTCAATCTCGCTTAGTTGCAATATCAGCTTCTCTGTGCTACAGAACTTCAAAGTGTAATTACTGGGCCAAGCAAAGACAATGAATTTTAAAAGGAAAATCCGTACAACCAAGACAAGCCCACTTCCCAGCATCTAATGTAGCACACACCGTTGCTCTACCATAAACAACCCTTTGCAAAACTAAAGCTTAAACCTTCAGTAATATTATGGTAAATTTGACAGGTTCAGGGAATAATTATTTTTGTCCTTATTGAGTATCTGCCTTGGTCTTGTAGCTGCTTTTCTCCTAGTAATGAATGATCTCTGTATTCTGTTATACTAGTGTATGTTTGTGTGTGTGCCCTCATGTGTGTGGTGGGTGTACAATGTGCTCACACATGAAGAGGGCAGAGGTCAAGGCCAGATTTCTTCCTCTATCACTTTTCACATAATTATTTTTTAAAAAATTAAAGTGTGTGTGTGTGTGTGTGTGTGTGTGTGTGTGTGTGTGTGTGTATGAGAGTGGGAATGGAATGTGAGAGAGTTTGTGTGCACATGCATATGTGCATATAGATGCACATGTTATGACATGCATGTGGAGGCCAGAGAACAACATGTAGAAGTCAGTTCTTTTCTTTCACTGTGTGAGTTTGAGGATTAAAATTTATGTTGTTGGAGTTGGTGACAGGAATCTTTATCCACTGATCATTTTGCTGGCCTGTCAACTCACTTTTTTTTTTTTTTTTCATGGCAGGTTCTCTCCTTGAACACGGAACTCACTAACTCAGCTTGACCAGCTGGATGGTGAGCCCCATCTGTCTCCCAGCAGTGAGATCATGGGCACCTGCACTGCATTAGCTGTTTTGCATTGGTGCTAGATATTGAACTCAGCCACTCTTGCTCGCACATCACACACTATAATGATGGCACTGTCTTTCCTGTCACATCAAGTATACCTTTGTGTTCATAGCTACGTTTTTATCCTATGGTTATTCTGAAAAGAGATCGGTGCATATGCCGAATATCCCATCTAGGTTTTTGATACATTTGGGAGCCTACATAGGGAGTAGACGGCTGTCTGAACCTTCCACTGTCGGTGTAGACCACATGGAATGTTGTCTCAGCCATTTACTGCCTTTATCATCTTGGTCAGACTCATTAACTCCTTCCACTGATACCTCTTCATCTGTAAAAGGGGAATGTGGACTCCAGCCTACAGAGAGGATGTCCAGAAGTTTAAAAAGGATGTGAGTGTAAAAGTAGGATTTTTAGGTATGATGTCAAATGTGGACACAAACAGTTTTGATGTATAACAAAACAATAATATCAGACAAATGTGTTCCCACCATTGCGGAGTACTCCAGTAGTTACCATATCTCTAATAAGACACACAGTAGGGTTTGCATCCTTGGGCATTCTAGGCAAGCACTCTACCACAGACTCATGCCCTTAAATGCTCTTCTCAGTGGTTTATTTTGAGACTGTATCTTACTCAGTTGCCTAGGCAGGCCTTGAACTTGTGATCCTTTTACCTCAACCTCCAGGTCTGTCTGCTCCATGAATTCCAGAATTACTTTTGCATCAAGATTCACCATGATCAAAGTTCCTATTTCTTTCTAAATTTATCTTTCACAGGTTAACCTTCTTCCTTCTTCTCTGGGATTTATTGGTAAAGGGTCTCACACTCAATCACTTACCCAGGGCAGTCTGGGCTGCCTGAGTTCCTTTTTGAAAATATCTTTTTAGGTAGAGAGCTTAATGTTAATTAATTGTGTATAAGATTGATCTGGCTAGCTTGGCTTACCCTAGCATCAGGATTTCAGCTTGGACCAGAGGCACTAGGACTATTGACCATTACCTAGATTCACGTCACTTCCATCTTGGTGGCTCAGCTCTCCAGATAACTAGGGTTTGGCGCACCCCATTCAAGGTCAAGTCTGTACTAGCTTTGGTTCCTTTTATGTCCCACATTCTGATTTCTCTGTAGCTGGACTTTCTAGGGAAGGCACACTGAACTTCTGTCATTTGGGTGAAAGGTTTGATCTCATTTGTTTTTTATATTTTTGATTTATTAGTAGGAGTAATGGCCTTCAAACGGACATCTCTACCACTCTGTTTTCATTATGTTCAGGTGGTGTCACTGTTTTTAGGAGTGCATTCTATGTCCCCTGTGTGCGATTGTGGTTTAGACTTGAGAAGGCTGGGAGGCTGGGGCTGGGGGCTTCTGTAATGACAAAGGTTCCATCTATCTGAGTCGGTTTACATTCACCCTATCTGGAGTACAACACAATTCACAGGTGCCTGGAGACACTGCCTGGACTAATGATTTATTGGGCCCTATGAACAGTGCCACACTTAACTGAAAAATGAAACACCTCCCAGGATCAACATACTCTCTCCTCATTCTATCTTCTGTATTGTGACTTCGCAGAAAGGCTCCTCTTTAATCTCTTTGTGGGTGATACTGAAGGAGAAATTCCATGTGTTCCTGCTTGAGTTTAAGAGATGTATATACTGTAAATGTCAAGGTGATGAAAAATGACCTCTTTAAATACGTGTCTTAAGGCAAAATACCCCAGAGACAAATTCCTAGGAAAGATGCATTTCAAACTGAAATTTATAATTCATTTTCACAAGAGAAGAGCCAGGGGTTTTTTCTATGTCACATCATTTTATTCTGTGTTTCTAAATATTCTATGCGTCTTTCCAGACACCTGCTATATGTTTTTGCCTTCATATGCTTTTCAATGTGTTTTTTTTCAAATGCCAGCTGGTGGTTTACCTACCTTAAAAAATTCCTGCCTTTGTGAGTGTTTAGAATTTTTTCTCCTTAGATGAAGGGTCTAGCACTTATAGTGTGCCTGCTGCGTACAGGTGCTATGCTTGGTGTTATATTGATTCTTTTTGGTCTGACTTGTAGTGTGATGAGGTAATATTCTCATCCTCATCCTGCAAATGAAAAACAAACAACAAACAAACAAACCAAAACACAACAAAACGAACAACAACAAAACAAGACAAGTGAACCAAATCCAGTAGGAAGCTTAGAACCTTACAATTCACAATAAGTAGACTAGTAGGTGATAAGACTTAGCTTTGAATCTACATGTTGGGCTAAAGAAATATAGGATAAACCAACGAGCTTATTATTATTATTATTATTATTATTATTATTATTATTATTATTATTATTATTTGCTTCCTAGCAGCTGCTGCAGAGACCTGAGATGAGCTATGTGTGGGCTTTCTGGCACATGCCCAGCAGTTCTTGAGTAGATTCTCCAGCAGACATCATCTGGAGGTCTTCCTGTAGTCACATGCTGACACAGTTCACCTGGAGAAGGTGTTTGATTCTACAGGCTTGAGTTTTTTAGGTTGCCCTCACCTCAGAAGCCAATGTTTTTTAATTACTTTTTTATTGGGTATTCTCTGTATTTACATTTCAAATATTATCCCTTTCTCCCACTTTCCTCTCCCCTCCCCCTCTACTTGCTTCCATAAAGGTGCTTCCTTTCCCAACCACCCTCTTCACTTCAGTAACTTGGTGTTCCCCTACACTGGGATAACACACCTTCACTGGCCTAAAGGCCTCTTCTCCTCGTGATGCCAGACAATGCTATCCTCTGGGGAATATGCAACTGGAGTCATGGGTCTCCCATCCAAATTTATTGGTTGGTGTTTTAGCCCATGGGAGTTCTGGAGGATTTGGTTGGTTGATAATGTTGTTCTTCTCATAGGGTCGCAAACCTTTTCAGCTCCTTTAGTTCTTTCTTTAGTTCTTTCATTGGGGCCCCCATGTTCAGTTCAATGGTTAGCTGCAAGCATCCTCCACTGTATCTGTACAACTCTGGCAGAACCTCTGAGGAGACATCCATATCTGGTTCCTGCCTGTAAGCACTTCTTGGCATCAGCAATAGTGCTTGGGTTTGGTGGTTGCATATGGGGTGGATCCCCTGGTGAGGCAGTCTCTGAATGATCTTTACTTCAATCCCTGCTCCTCTATTTGGCCCTGTATTTCCTCCTGTGAGTGTTTTGTTCTCCCTTCTAAGAAGGACTAAAGCATTCACATTTCACATTCTGGCCTTCAGAAGTCATTTTAAAGCACAGGTTTTAGTGGTCTATGTTTGTGTCTGTGTCTCAAATAGGTCACAGAGATACTGTGAGAATAAAATAAATACGGCATTTGAAAGTGATTTGTTGCGCTTCCATTCTTGTATTCACTGATGGGGATCAATGTGTTGAACAGTGCAGGCTACACTGGGGTTCAGATCCATGGGGGGTGGGGATTCTTCTGAAAGAAGCTTAGAGTCCAGTTTAGAGGGAACACTGTTATTCACAGAAGTCCCTAACCCAAAGTCCCTACAGCCTGTTCACATTGGTTGTCAAGAGCTGGCAGATGTGGTTGGTCGCTTGAGCTAGTAAGTGAAATTATTTTGGTAAAGGAACTAAATTTCAAAATCTTGCTCATCTTGGGTTTATTATGAAGAGATGTGGGAAAAGACTAAGGTAACTAACCATGAACTGAGGTCACTCTAGAGACATGAAGGAATGCTTTGTGTTTTCATATTCTCCCAGCTTATGGTATTTTGCTCCCATCTAAAGGTAGTTTTTGCATGCATGCGTGTGTGTGTGTGTGTGTGTGTGTGTGTGTGTGTGTGTGTGTTGCATATATGTGGACACGTGTATGTGCTGATGCACACACATAGATTATCATGTGCATGTGATGGCCCCAAGTTGACATGAGTCTCTTCTTCCATTGATCTCTACTTTGTTTATTGAGTTAAGGTCTCTAGGTGAACCTGTAGTTCCCTCTTTAAAGTATTTTGTCTCTCTGTACAACCATCCCAAAGCCCATCACAGTCCTTATAGGATGTCATGTTACATCCCAGCTCCCGCTTTCACCAGCACCTTCATTATCTTAATCATACCTTACAAATCATACAGTTTACAATAGGAATTGGGATCAACTCCTCTTTTTGTTCTAGGTTAGACAAAAATCTCTGATCAAAGTATGGAATGATAATCCCGTGCCAAGCACACACTCTATCCTATCAATTTTGGGCAGAAGTGCAGACTGGAAGGTGGATGGACACTGAAGGATGTAATGTGATTGGTTAGGCTTCAACATGAAGTGACATGGAGCATGAATAATTTATAAATGAAACTGGGGAGGCCAGGTTGAGAAAAAAGAGACAGAGGCAAAGTACATGGCTTGAGGCTGATTCAACTGCCTAGCCACATTACAGCAAGATACTGAGCATCTGATAGTAAAAAATCAAAGTATCCTAAACCAGCCAGGCTTAGCATGGATAACCAAGACTCATCAGTACTTTCTCTACTCCACCAAGCCCGTTCTCATAGCTTATCTGATGCTATGACATACTCTGAAGCTCCATGGTAGGGCAGATAAAGAGAGTGACCCTTATTTCAGAAAATTTTAATTGTTTTTTTTTAATTGCCACCTTTCCTCCTGCCTTCTCTCATGAGCAATCGCCTCCTCCACTAAAGATTGCACATAAAACAAGTTATTCAAAATTCCAGAAGCCATTACTGTGTCTTCACAAGTGGGAGTTCCCTCTGGATATTGTACTTTTGTTCTGCAATCCCTTCTGATTCACATGTTGGTCATCTAGTCTCCCAGTCATTTCTCTGACAGAGACAAAAACCCAGAAACACTGCTAGGTTCCGTAGCTGGTCCACCATGAGACCTCTTAAGCCAAACAGAATGTCTGAGCACTCCATTGGAATGTAGCTTATGTGTATACTGATATATAAATTTATTTCTTCTTGGTGAGTGGCCACAAATATGACCTTCTTTGGGACTAGAGACAAAATTGCTGTGAAAAATGAGGAACCACCCCAGGAACAGTAACCTCTCTCAGAACAATGTTCTTTTCTGAAGTCTCTTTATTCTCTATTTATTTCACATGGTCAAAGTGTTTCTGTTCAAAACTTGAAAATTATTGGAATAGCATATTTGAAATTATTTTTTCTTCATAAAAATAATACAGAATAAGCCAATAATCAAACTACAGAAACTAAAATAACTGCAATCCCGTCATTAAGCAGTAATCATTATATATATATATATATATATATATATATATATATATATATATATATATATATTATATATATGTGTGTGTGTGTGTACATATGCATATATATATATACACACACATATATACATACACATATACATCCTTCCCTATGGAGGAATATAACATGCAAATTGATACCTTCACGAAAAATAAAATTATGTTGTACTCACATTTGTAGTTTTTCACCTCACATTATTTCTGGAAATTATTTTATTTTTCTGAATGATTTAAAAAATATGTTCTTAATGGCTTGTTATAGTGAGAGAGTATGTCCTTTCCTATCTGAGGGCCTGTTGAATGTGGTTCCTATTTTGTGCTATACTGTAATGAGTTATTTTAGCTAAATATTTGCCAAACTCCATTAATGCTTTATTAAAGTACTCAGTAGATTTGGTGATGTCTTGCTCAGTCCCCTCTGGGAAGCTGAGTATGTTCATTATGTGGCTGTTATATCTTGGATGTCATGACTTAGAGCTTCTCCCCTTTCCCAAGTTAAATATGAACTTTGACCAATGGGAACCTGCTTGCCCTAAAATGTTCCAACTCCAAGTTTTGAGTATGGCTGAAACCAAAGATAACATGGTGCTTATGAGAGCATGCCTTTTGATTCATGGTGGGGATGGTCTTACAGGGGTGATTTAAACTCCACAATGCCTATAGTTCACACCAAGCTTGAGATTTTCTTGACTGCCCCATCTTCCTTAAGGGCACCCCTGGAAGTTTTACCCAAGAGCATTCTCCTCTTACATTACTGTTGCAGTAAATATTAAAAATATCGGTTTATCTCTTTACTGGCCCTGAGGTCTCACTCCTCAGGCCCGGTTTCAGTTCGGAGCCCCACGCGCCTCTGGAGCCTGGTCCGAGTCGCACATTGAGCCAACACAGCCCAACTTGTCCATGCAACTCCCTTCTCTGGGCGGTTTTCTACTGCCTGTTCTAGGCCTCTGTCCTGGGGTATTTCTGTACCCCAAAATCGCACACAAACACAACTCTACAGCCTGATAGCCTTTCATACAGGTTTATATATTCAACTCTCAATCCACAAATCCTCTACAAGATTGCATCAAATAGACAAAGATACAAACTGCCCTTTTATATGAGATATTCAACCTGCAAAATCCTTAATGTTCATAGCTTTTTAACACCAATAAATCCCACCCGGGTCCAGCTGGTCCTTGGGAAGCTCCACGTTGCTATGAAATCTAACCTCTGCCCTCTGACCTCCTCCTACCTCTCAGTCTGCTCTATTTCCCTTGCCCCGCCCAGTCACTGGCTTTCCTTTATTTTACTAATTAAAATGGGAAGGTTCAGTTGGAGTCTTGTGACTAGCCAGCCTTTCTTGGGGAAGTGGAATTAGCATTAAAATACAAACAGCTTCAGGACAATCTACACATTACAACCTGCTTAAATCTTATGATCTATTTCTATGCCACAGACCTAATATATAGCTAACACCCAAAGGATATATTAGAGAAAGGGCTTAAGAGATTCTTTTTTTTAATTGTGTGTTTACTAAGACAAAATGTCTCCACTACAAGCATCATAGGAGTATAAATCAAGGGTTTTAGAATAGCCAGAGATACATGTGTGTATTGCTGTAGAAAATATTTCCATGATCCCAAAAGGAACCTCCTGGATGTTAGATACTATCCTACCCTACCTACCTTCCTCGCTAACTCTAATGTTTACCTAACTTAGTTTATTCTCTGGAGATTTGCCTAGCTTGGATTTGACAAATAGAACAAGTAGGGAATGTTAGTGACAGGCTTCTTTCATTCACATGCTTACAAGTTTCACCCATGTTACAGTACAGATCAATAGGTCTTTCCCCTTTATGGTCACATGCTTTGTTGTATGTAAGATGGCATGTTGTTTATCCAGTGCCACAGGAACCTAAGCTGAGTCCCTGTTTGTCAATGGCCAGTGTGTCTGGGGATGGAAAAATCTAAACGAGGCAATTGTTCAGAATTCAGCTAACCAGGTCCTTTTCTGCTCCTGTACCCACCCTTTAAGAAGCTCCCCTCCACACTCCCCTTGGGGAGCACCTGCCACTTACTTTAGAGCTGCCTGAGACTTGAAGAGTCTACTTCAGTGCTTCAAACATGTAATGTATCTTGTTCCGTTCTTAACCACTACTCATCAACCTTTCTATCTTCAATTTCTGGTGTTAGCTTTTAGCTATTGTAATGATGCTACAGTGTGTGTGTGTGTGTGTGTGTGTGTGTGTGTGTGTGTGTGTGTGTATGTGTGTGTGTGTGTGTGTGTGTGTGTGTGTGTGAACATGTTTTCATTTTCTTGGATGTGTACCAAAGCTGGACTGCTGCACCATACAAATCTATTTAGCTGTTTGAGTAAGTCCTGGATAGTGCTCTAAAGTGATCACTTCATTTTTCATGCTACCTTCAAGGGAAGGTGGTCATAGGCAGTCTCTTGGTGGCTTTCAGTCCAGGTAATCTAGCCTAAATAGTGACTCCCTATCAATGACTTATTTTTGTTGAATTTTAGAAGTTCTATGTATACTCCAGATACTAAAGCCTTATCATACTTAAGCTTAGACACTGTTTTCTCTAATTATGTGGGTTGTCCCTTCACTCTGTCAATAATACCTTCTTAAAATGCATAGAAGTAGGAATGTGCATGCCCTTGTATGCAGTTATACATGGTGGAGGGGGAGTACATGTGTCAGTGTGTGGCTGTGTGCAGGCCAAGGGACAGCTGAGTGTCATCCTCTGGAATTCCATGCACCTCCTTTGAGACAGGGTCTTTCAGTGATATGCAGTCACTATTTAGGCTAACCTGTCTGGCCAGCAAGCTACCAGGAATCTGTCTATGGCCACTTTCCAGTACTAGGGTTACAAGTATGCAACACCACGTCCAGCATTTTTATGTAAGCTCCAGGGATCAAATTCAGGTTCTCATGCTTCCAAGATGAGTAATTTATTGACTGAGATATTTCTTAAGCCTGTTGCTAGTATCCTTTAATGTACACAATTGAAAATTTCCCGGTGTCCAGCTCTTTCCTTTATTATGTGATATCAGTATCAGGTTTAATGACTCACCATCGAATCCAATGGAATTATGTGCTTTTCTATTTTCTTCTAAGCATTTTATGTTTAGCACTGGAGGCATAGTTTAAATGCATAGCACTTACATAGAAAGATACTGTCTTTGGGTGTATAGCCTCTTTTGAGTCAGTTTTTAATTCTCTTATGTAACATTTCAACTTAATTTATTCACATATGTATAGTGAGTTTCCCAGGTATAATTCTTTTAACTGATTGTTTTTTTCTACATTGGATAGTCTTGAGACCTTAATCAAAACAACATGAGAATGTATGTGAAGATTAACTCTAGACTATTGGATTCTATTGGTCTCAGGATCTGATTTGAAATAAATACATCACAATTTTGCTTACTGTAGTTATAGTGAGTTTTAAGAGCAAAAGGTGTGAGTTGTTTTTTTCAAGATTGTTTTCATTAGAATTCTGATAGAGTTTATATTGGACTCAGTAGATCTCTTTGGGTAATATTGATAGTAGGCAATAAGTCTTCCAATCTGTGACTATGAGATGTGTTTTGTTCATTTATGACATATTTAACATTTTTCCATAAATGATGTCTAGTTTCCATTCTGTAATGATTTTCTTCTTCAGTTAAGTAGATTCCTATGTGCTTCACTGTTCCGACACTGCTGAAGCTAGTGATGCAGTGTCCTTTCCTTCTCAGTTTGCTCACCGCTATAGTATCAGCAATGCAGCAGATCCTGTGTGCTGACTTTGTCTCTCCCTCCTTCATTGACTAGCTCTAATTTTTTTTTTTGATGGGTATCCACATATGAGCCATTATCTGTGAGCAGAGATAATTTTATTTCCTTCATTGCAGTTTGAAAGCCTTGTGCTTCTTGTCCTGAATATGCTGAATTGCTCTGGCCAGAAGTTCAATATCACAATAAACAGAAATGGTAAAAAAAAAGAGCCTCCTTGTCCTGTTCCTTATCCCACAGAAAAGGTTTTTCATCTCCCAGTGTCCGGTTCAAGGAGCACAGTGTGGTTGTCATGTGTATCATTTGTAAGTTCATACAACTCTTTCAATTACTAGCTTATTGTTTTTTTTTTTCATAGAAGATTGTTGAATTGAGTCCATTTTTACTGCTTAAGTTGAAATGATCATGTTTTTTTATCTCTTTCTGCTAATATAGTGTATTATATTAATTGTAAGTCAAATCTTGCTTTTATTCTATGAATAAGTTATACTCAGCTATGCTGAGAAACTGTTTTAATATGCACTGAATTCAATTTGCTGAAGATTTTTGCATTCATGTCTCTGATGAGTATTAATTGGATTTTTTTGTAGTGTTTTCATCTGTCTTTGGTATTAAGGCCTCACAGTTCTTTCAGAATGAATTAGAGAGGGGCTTTTCTGCTCAGTGTTCTGGAAAAATTTGAGAAGAATTTTTGTTCACTAAATGCTTGGTAAGATTCGCCACTGGAGCCACCAGGTCTGAGACTATTCTTCATTGGAACATTTTCATCGGTTCAGTCTCTTTACTAGGCCTGTTCCCATTCTCTATTTCTTCAGGAATTTGTTTGAATATAAGGTCTAGTTTCTAGAAAATTTTTCCCTTCATATAGGTATCCAGTTTCTTGCTATGCATTTGTTCATAGTACCGTCTTAAAATTCCTTTCACTTCTGTAGAGTTAGCTGTAATGTTTTATCTTTAACAAGTGGGGTAATCTATTCATCTATTTATTTATTTTATATATTCTAAGATAGCTAAAGATTTGACAATTGCATTGATCTTCCCAGACAAATCCCCTTTTGGTTTAATTGATTTTCTCTACTTCTTCTGTCTTTGTTCTAATCTTTATTATTTCCTTCTCTCTGTTAGCTTTGGATTTAATTCGTTCATTTTCTATAGCCCCTTAAGTTGTACAGTTATACTGCTAAGCTTCTTAACTTGTTTGAAAAAAGTGTTTTTGTAGTTACAATTCCTTTCCATGGCACTGTTTTCTGGTATATTGCACATGATTTGATATGGTGCGGTTTTGTTTATGTTATGACTTAAAATTGAAATTTCTCCCATGAGGATCATATGTATACTTACATAAAGTTCATTGACTTTAGATGCTTTTTTAAGAATATAAACGGAATACAAATTCTTTACTAAAAGTGTGTATTACAGACACCTTCTCTGGCATGTGCTATGTCTAATCCTTTCATCAATAGAATTTTTTTTTACAACTTTATTTAAAAAAACAGATACATGTACAATTTTTAAAGCATTTTGGCATAAAACTATATGAATATATTTTTGTCAGTACTTGATTTTATTAAAGGTTTGATAGTATGCATTGAAATCTTACTAGTTACAATGAGCATAAAGTACATGTAAAACAAAATGTAACATGGAAACGGTCAAAGTTTTCTTGGTGTGTAGAGATTAAACATAATGATTGTTAAATACCAAAAATTGCTACAAGGCTATCTTCTGAGCTCTTGAGTTATTAATGATTTAAGATCTAGGTGTACCACACTCTGAGAGGGTGTTATACATTTGTTTTGTTTTGTTTTTTAAGAAGGACTGACTTCCACTTTTTGGCTTTTTTTTTTTTTTTTTTTTTTTTTTTTTTTTTTTTTTTTTTTTTGAGCTTCATATGTCCTATGAGTTGTTTCTGGGGTGTTCAGAGCTTTCTGGGGTTAGTATCCCATTATCAGTGACTGCATATTATGTCTGTTCTTTTGTGACTGGGTTACCTCACTCAGAGTGATATTCTCTAGATACATCCATTTTCCTAGGAATTTCATAAAGTGGTTTCTGTTTTCCTGTGTGCAGCAGATCTCCTTCGAAGCATTCAGTGTGTTGGGTCTGTTGCCTTTCATGCCACGGTGCTCCCGGAGGTCCTCAAACTGTGGTGTCAGTTGCTCCTTTGCCCTGTGTGCAGAGGAAGTTCTGGGATGCCTCCAAGCTGTGTTTTTTCATGGGAGCAGACAAGCTGGCAATCAGCTGTTCTGATGCCCTGTACGCAGCAGGTCTCCTGAGACGCCTCAGGAGGTGGTGTCTTCAGGGGAGGTGACTAGTCTGTCAGGAAGTCCGTCCTGTCAGAAAGGAATGGCTAGAAGGGGAGTGGAATTCAGCAGGCAGGGGTTTTGGGGGGTGATGGGTTCTAAGTCCACTGAGCTCCCAGTGGTAGCTGGGAGATCTCGGGGGGGGGGTCCTTACCCTCATCAATAGTATCTAATGAGAAATTTTAATTTTGATAGACATTTTTTAAAAAGATTATTTCTTATCCCATGGTAGCCCATTCCATATCCAACTTTAAAGCTCAGTCAGCCAGAATATCCTGTGCCCTTGTTCTGGCATAGCTTGGCATCATCATTGTCACTGTCACCATTAGTAATATCAGTCGTCGTTGTCATCATCACCATCACCATCATCACCATCATCATCATCATCACCACCATCACCATCATCACCATCAACATCATCATCACCATCATCACCATCATCATCATCACCACCATCACCACCACCACCATCACCATCACCATCACCATCATCATCACCATCACCATTTTGTGTGTTTGTGTGTATACACATTTGGGTACAAGTGTCTTTGGAGGTCAAAAGATGGTATCACATCTCTCGAAATGAGTGACAAATAGCCATGAGTCATGCAATGTGGGCGTTGGTAATGGAAGTTTGGCTGTCTCCTAGAAAAGCAAATACTCTTAACTACCGAGCTGTGTTTCCAGTGCCTGTTAAAGTCAAATTTAACATTATTTTCATAACAGCTTCTTCTCAGAGAAACGTTTGCTTGTTTTTATATTTCAGATAAATTCTCCATATTTTTTTTTTTTAGTTCGGCTTCATACTTAAGTTGCGTTTCATTCCATGTTAAATGTGAGGGATGGGTTGAGGTCTAAGTTTTATTAGCGGTATGGATACACACTCATACAATTTGATAAAGTTTCTTTTTCCTCTTTGGGTTACTTCATATCTTGGCTGGAAACAAATGGCCATACAACTTTGGATCTATTCATGTGACATGTGTTCGTAGTCCTCTGTTGGTTTATATTTCAGTATCATAGTCTTGATAGCATGACTACAGTAGGCCTTATTTTCATTGTTTGAACTTCGAGAGCTATTTTTTTTTTCAAGAATAGTTTAGCTATTTGAAATGATTTGCATTTTCACATAAACTTTCGAACCACCCTTCAGCTCTTCAAAATGCTTTCTGAGATTATGACGGAAATGATGTTGAATTGCTGGATAATTAGCATATTTGTGAATGTTACTGCCAGTACACACACAGTTTATATCGCCCCATTTATTTAGGACTACTTATATCATTTTATAGAGTTATTGTGAGTATCTCATCTGTTCATGCCTATTTTTATTACCATTTTTTGATGTTGTAAATGATATTAAAACATCTTCTAATAGTTCACCGCTAATACGTTCATTTATTTATGTTTAATGTCTTTCTATTCTGAGAATATAAGGATAGAAAAATCATTAGCATTTCTCCAAACTGTCCCTCAGTCTTGAAGAGAGACTGTATCATCATGTTATGATTTGATTCTAAATTGTCCTCCAAAGGCTCATGTATTGAATGCTCAATTCCCTGCATTCAGTGTTTTGAATGCTATGGCGCTTTTAGGAGATGATACCTAGCTTGTAAAAGCAGGCCAGTAGAGGCAGGCTTGGCAGGTAAACCCATCTCTGGTTCTTCTCTAGTGTTCTTAGTTTCTTATCTGCCTGCATGTGAAGTACTCTGCCACGTGCTTCCACTGCCAGGAGCTCCAACGTGCTTTCCTGCTGTAACGGACTGGTCTTGGAATCTCGAGCTGAAATGAACTCTCTCCCTGGTCACTGCAGTACAATAGCAATGTGATGATGTCCGCCTTTCCAGTCTTACTTTTGCCATTCATGTCTATTCTCCATGGCTACCACCTCCATGCAGCGATGCGTTGAAGGAGAAGGCGAGGACCCACATGCCTTGTTCTTCCTCTTAGTAACAAAATGTTTAATATGTTACAGTTATGCCACTGATGATATACTTAAGTCTTTTTTAGGTATTAAGTATGTTGAAAGTTCCCCTTTGATGCACCTAGTCCTGCAGTGACTTGATGTGCCAGGACAGGGTGATACCAAGGGTGGGCACTACCTTCTCAGAGGATAAGGAAAGGGGGAATGGGGTGGGAGAAGAGCAGAGCGGGGGAGTACAGGGAGAAGACTGGGGCTGATATTGTTATGTAATGTGGATAAATAAATTCCCCTCTTCTTTCTAATATACCAACATTTATTTATTTATTTATTTATTTATTTATTTATTTATTTATTTATTTATTCTGGCTGTTGAATTTGGTTACATGTTTTTCTGTGTTGATTTCCATGGTTATTATATCAATGTTTTTTGTTCTTTATTCGTGAATATGATGAACTCTGCCAGGTGACTGTCCCATGCCAAATGAAACTTAAATTCCCGCAGTTAACTCTGTCTGACCACACCCTGTTTTCCTCTTTCTGTTCTTCCTGATGCTATTTGTTAGTATTTCCTTAAGAAATTTTGGGGAAGCATCCCTGAAAGATGAGTGTCCTAAGAGCGTCTGAGAAGTGAAATTTGAGGCCCTCAATAATATAGATTTCTAATGCTTACAACCAATGACTTGAAAATCGAGGCGATGTGTTTGGTGTAAAGGAGGAGCCGTCCACAAATCACCTGCTGCACTGTCATGTGGCCACACCCACCAGGCTGAGACTAGCTGGTGGACGGTTTTGGTGTTCTTTTATGTAGCAAGTTGCTTAAAGCCAAGGTAACACACATCTTTTATTAATAAACTGTTCTTTTAATCTTGCCTTTTGACTATTGAAATTGTCTTTTTAAAAATAAACACCTTCGAAACCTAAAAAGTTTGATTGTCATGGCTGTTTATTTAAAGCCATTGCATGCAATGGTTTCTTGGTTTTGGATTCTGGATCCTTGTCTTGTCTGTGGATTCTTCTTGATTTTGCCTGTTCTAAATCACGCCTCACATTTATAATAATAAAATTGTTGGAGTGACCTTTATGCCCAAAATATCTTTGTGTTTTCTGGAATAGCCAACAGGATTCTCTCCTCCCCTTTACTCCTATTAAAAGAAAGGGTGCTTGGCATTCTTGAAATTTTAATTAATTTAAAGCAGTTGTGAAGGTGCTTCTGTTTACCAAACTTAAGATAAAGAATAGCACATGAAAACAATAAACCAAAGGGAAATGTCAGTCTTCTTAGTGCATTTATATACAAATAAAATGTCAGTATGAATATTTTCAATGGTTGTATATCTTCCACATTAAAATAAACATTAGGTTCTGGTGCCAGTGCTGACAGTGTATCTTCAAACAGGTTTTGTTTCTAGGTTTAAATACTCTTGTCTGTCAAGTCTAATCATAATACAGTCTGCAAAAGAAAGTAGAAATTTAATCATCTTTTCATTTTCTGCAATATATTCTCTCTCCAACAGAACCAGTAGCTCAATCTGTATAAAATTGATCATGTCATATAGCTCAGCAGATGATCCTATTTTTATTCCAATATTGTGAATATACAAAATGAATTAAGTAGTCTTATCCACAGGACATTTTTTGAAGGAGAGGCAGTGTATTTCTTTAATAAACAATAATTTCATATATTTATGGGGTGTGATGTGATGGTTTGAATCACTTATATATTACAAGATGATCAAAGTGGACCAATTAACACTCAACACTTATTCATCACTTTGAGATGAAAATGATTCAAGTCCTCATTTTAGTGATTTTTGAGATACATGGTTTAGTGCTAACCGTGGTCACCTTGCTGTAAAGATCAACATTTTACATTTGTCTCCAGGTTCTTGGTTTAAGATTACAATCTGGAGTGTGCTTTCTGGAAGGGATCGCCAAGGAAACGAAGTGAAGGAGATTGCAGGCTCCTCATGTGTTCGGATGCAGTAAGACACACACAGGTGTTCTTGTGTTTCCCAGTTATCCGGCTTAGGTCACCAGAGTCAGTGAACGCACTTCCAGAGGATTCTAAGCCTGTCTTTTGCGTAGTCTTGGCTGAGTTCCAATCAACGAGAGGTGGGAAGGCATTACTAAAACCTGTTCAGATCATAGACCTGTTACAAGCAAATTAAATGTGTTAAGCTACTCAATAAGTAATTTTGTTTGCAGCCATAGTAACTGTAATAGACGTTAGTTCTGAAATGCACTAGCTGACACAGAGAAAACACAAGAAATGCACTCACGTGCTGTTAGAGATAACACAACTGCCAGAGGACCTGAGTTAGAACTTTTAGAACTTTTGGACTCATAAGCAGAAGGCAACATCAGTTTCTAGGCTTCCTTTCAAGATCATGGATGAAGAATCCCCTAGATTTTAAGAGCCACTGGTGGCAGTGTGTATGAGTGTGTGTGTGTGTGTGTGTGTGTGTGTATGCATGGGTATGGAGATGTCTTCAACTGATCTCCACATTTATTATTATTATTATGATTATTATGATGATGATGATGATTATTAATATTTAGCTTGGGCTCTTGTTGAATTTGGCCCTTACCTTATCATCTAGAGTGACTGGCTAGAAAGCCTCAGGATCTTCCTGTCTCCACCTTCCTAATGCTGGAAGTATATGTGTACAAATCCATATGTGTGTGCTGGGGATTGGGACTCACATCTTTATTCTTTACTGAATGATGTACTTTCTCAGACACCGGTGGTATTATTTTAACTTTACAGATGAGGACTATGTCTGTGGCTACTTAGTGAGCAAGCAATAGACCTGGGATTCAGCCACAAAGTCTGGCTCCTTGGCCAACCATCTTCACTGCTTCCTGTCTTCCTACTGTAAACGTAACTCGGAGGTATTGGCTGGAGATCTTAAAAAGACACTTCACACTGTAAAAACATCGAATGCTATTTTTAATGTATTTCTTAAGCTCTGATTTTTTTCCAGCCATCTACCTTCTGGGACTATGTTAACTTGGTTTAAAACAGGCATCGGTGGTGTTTGTTAGTTGTGTAACTTGCGTTCACTAGTTCTGGGGATTTATAATCCCACTAAACCGGGGGGGGGGGGGGGGATTTTGTTAAATGCTGGTGGCTAAAATTACCATGACATTGTTCAGCTATGAAGGCAGCAAGCACAACAGATAATTTCGGTTTCTGCAAACACACCCTTATTATCTCATCATCTGTGCTAGGAAAGTGTAGCATTGGTTTGGAGCACAGTAAAGAAACAGGTCTGGCACATCGCGAGATCAAACACATGAAGCGATTTGCTTGTTCCACCCCAAAATATTGCCCCTACCTTTTAGCCTTTGCCTACAAGAACCGATCAGCACAGGGCGACTTCTGCTGCAATTCAATTAAAAGAGTCGTTATTTTGTCGCCTAATACGTCAGAGGTCCACACTTTGTAGTTGGCAGAGACATCTGCATTTGAAAACTTCCAGTAATTGCTGATTATTCCTGACGTGGTCCATCTTCAACAATGTTTTCCAACACTGCTCTGGAGCTTCCTCAGCAGGAGAGGAAAGTGCTGCAGTCATTTCTGCTCTTGTGTTGTTAACAAGCAGGTTAGCTGACAGCACGGAGTGGAGTGGGGCCACGCCTTCTGCTCTGAATGCCTGGCTCCCTCTCATCACCACACCGATTTCTCCAAAACACAAACACTTTGAACACTAATAAACTAATAATAACGTCACAGCTTAAAAGCCTGCCAGGTTAGACTCACCCGGGCCCCAAACTTACTCAGAAAGATGTAAAATACCCAGCACTGTCAGTGTTTCCTTACCTTCTATCATGTAGGCAACTTCTCCAATTTTATTCCCATCTTCCTCATTCTGCCCACATCCTGCCCTTGACCCCATACACTTGATATCCAGACTCTTGCTGTTCTCCTCCTCTTCTATATTTTCTATATTCCTGTCCAACTTTGTTCATTGCTCTATAAAAACATTATTTGTATTATTATGAAAATTCATATATATCAGAACCAGATGTGGGTTGCTTTCCTGACAGACAACAGTCTGTCAGGGAGACCTCTGAGTGCCCCCAAACACTGCAGACTCTACCAGTGCTAATGTATACTGAACTAATTGGTTAGACCCTAGCCATGAAATTGCCAGAAACTTTGGTCACAGGACACGAGGAAATCAAGCTGAAACTTGGCAAGAAGCGACTTCCCTGTTGGCTCACCACCATATGGCTAGCAGTTGCTATGCGGGCTGCTGGCTAAGAATCAGTATCAACAGTTTTACTCAGCTATGGACACTTAGCACAATGGTGTTGACCAGATATGCAAGATGAGCCCAGTGCAACAGCAGCAAGTCAGCTGTGGAGTAGCTCAGTGGTTTTTGATAGGGTTTGATGCTTGCTTACAGGGAAGAATCCACACCAGGTGCTGTAAAGATCATAGCTAGAGATGTTGTAGGCTCTAGTAAGAAAGCTGCTGCTGTTGCTATTGTTTTATTAGTGGACATGTTGTGCTTATAAAATTGCCTTCTAAATAACAGTTTGTGTGTTTGTGCCTTTTTTTTTTATTAAGTGGTCAGTGGTGACCGCTAACTCTTAACTGGCCAAAGCTCCAAGAATAAGTGTCTGTAGAATGTCCAGCCATCAATCAGACATCGGTGTTATCTTGTCCAAGGCTAAGAGAGCACCATGGAAGGAAGGGAGAGAGAAAGGGAGAGATGGGAGAGGTGGGGAGTGGAGTGGGATGCTGATTTATGAACTTGGCCTGGCCACTGCACATTTGAACTCATGTTGCTTGTTAGTACCTGTTCAGGATCTCCTCAAGATTGAGCGTGTTGACACCCAGTCATGGAATGAGGACCCCGTTCTTCTGTGAGGACCTATAGGCAGTTAATGTTTAGTGGGATAGACATTTTCTCTACTGGTGTAGACACCAATGAAGTATCCATGCTCTTGTAAGCAACACTAATGAAATTCTCTCTCTCTCTCTCTCTCTCTCTCTCTCTCTCTCTCTCACACACACACACACACACACACACACACACACACACATGCCCACATGCCTACACAGGCACATGCACACCATGAGAATACTAGGAGGGGCTGGTTGGGAAAGGGAAGGAAACTGACTAGAAGTAGAGGGAGAGTGACAAGAAAGGACCCCTACCCTGTCCTTTGACTACCTTGTCATATGTAGGCATCATTTTAACTGCACTGATGTACTCAGGATGAAGAAACTTGCATTTGTCATTGGTTCATGAGGCCCACATGGAAACCCCCAAGAGACCCATTCCTGGGGAAGAAACAGTTTCAAAAACAGTTCCTAGTGAGACTTGTAGGACAAGAACCTGTTCCCTTCCTGGCCTCCCAATCATTACCTTCTCTCCTTAAATTTAATTTTCTGTTTCCTTCCATAGGAGACTCAAGTGGATTTTAAGCACTCCCGAATAAAGAGTAAATTTTATGCACATTATACATATATACATTTTTAAAAAATCATGTGAGTGGCCTCAGCATTTTAACCCTTGATTTTATTTAAGTCTGATATCTAAGTTTGGGTTTCTATTGCTATGATTAAAATACCATGACTAAAGCAACTTGGGGAAGTAAGGATTTATTTCATCTTATAACTCCCGTAGGGCACACAGAGAGAGATCAGGGCAGGAACTCAAGGCAGGAGCCTGGATCTGCTAGAGCTGATGCAGGTGCCATGGAAAGGTGCTGCTTACTGGCGTGCTCCTCGTTTCTTTCTCAGCCTGCTTTTTATACCATCCTAAGGTTATCCAACCTTACCCAACCCTATCCAACCAATGTTTCATAAAAAAAGAGGAGATCAAGGCATCATTATGTATGGAATAAAGACCATGTGAAAGCGGGAAGATGGGGGTCGTCTTTACACACACAGACACAAACACACACACAAATACATACAGACACACACAAACACACACACACAAACACACACACATACATACAGACACACACAGAAAGAGAGAGAGAGGGAGGGAGGGAGGGAGGAAGAAGGAGGAGGAGGAGAGGGAGGAGGGAGAGGAGAGAGAGAAAAATTCAACCCCAGACAATTTACTCAATGACTCCTAGCTTTCAGAATGATGAAAAATTACAATTGTGTTGTCCAAAGCTCCTGGTTTGTGGAATCCTGTGATGGAAATCCCAGCAAACTGATTCAATCCTCCACAGATGTCTGTGTAAAGCCAGGGCACTTCCTTATGTACTTTTACAAGTTACAGACTGAGATGGATTCGTTTATATTTTCCCATCACTTAAGAAGAACCTGGCCTGGCGTAGGTGTGTGGGCGTAGGTGTGTGGGCGCTGTTTGTTCACTTGAACAGCAAACACAAACTCTGTTTTGCTCACTGCAGTAGCAGGGCAGCTGGCTGCCAGCCTGGCTGGTTACCACCTGAAGTTTCCAGTCTGTTGTTTGTTTAGTTCTGCCTATGAAAATGGCTCCTTTTGTTCTTTTCTAGTCGAAAAGCAGAAGTGAAAATATATACATATAAAAAAAGTGTGCTCATTGTAAAAGAAATCTGCTAATGCATCAAAGTATGAAACAGAATAAAAACCCACCCGGAACATCCTCCCCACAGAAGCTCCATTCAGTTTTTTTTTTTTTTTTTTTTTTTTTTTTTTTTTTGGTGTGTATATGCTATTTTTAAGGAAGTTACATTAATACTGTCACCAGTGTCCTTATCCCCAGTTAGAAATGCCATGTATGTTGAAGCATATATAGCTGTGATGTATAATACAGTGAATTTTTGCGCACTGTCTGAGCCCACACAGAAGCAAGCTCTAGAACTGGTGTTTTGCCTTCCTATTGCAGACCCAAGCATATTTATTTCAAAGTGTCCCCCCAAAGCCACTTGTCTGAGGACAGACCACTCCCTCCTCCCAGACTCTGTGCCTTGGAGGAGACTATTCAACAGCTTAGGAGTTAAAGCACTGTACCCTTGAGGAACAGATAGAAGTCAAAGAAGTCCACCAGATGGTACTATTGTCTACCATATTATGTGAAAGTGCCTGGAATGGGAAAGCAAAGCACAAAGAGCAGCCATGGGAAGCTCCTCCATGGAGAGAAAGCTCAACTGGGAACTCCACTGTACTACCCTAACTTCCCTGGGCTGCTTCTACTGGATGCTGTGAATGCCCAGGTTTGATCACAGTACCTCTGTCTGTTTTTGACTTTGAAGCTTCATCTTAAAGAGACACTGTTCTGCCTGGGACTGTATCTGGAACTCCAGCTGGTTGCCTTACAGGGGTTTACCAGTATTCTGAGTACCTTCTCTGATGATGTTTCTACCTACCTATCTATCTATCTATCTATCTATCTATCTATCTATCTATCTATCTATCTATCATCTATATATCTATCATCTCAATTTATCTATGTATCTATATAAATCTATGTATCTATGTATCTATGCATGTATCTATCACCTACCTTATCAATCTATGTATCTATGTATCTTATCTCTGTATGTATGTATGCATGTATGAATTCATTCATTATCTACCCACCTACCTATCTCTTCCCATTGTCTTTCTTAATGTCTACACTGGCTTGCTCTATGCTTAATAACTTTATTCATCCAAAAACTACAGCTACCATAGATCATTTTGTGGACCATACAAAAATGGTAATATGCTTTCCCAATATGAATTACTGTAGCTATATTTTCATATTGGAAATTAAAATAAATGTAGATTTGTATTAGGGATTTTAAGTAGTTGAATTACATTTTATATACTTAGTCTCTATGATGAATAGTTTGGATTTTTTCTTTTTTCTTCCTAATGTAAAACATTCTATGAAGATTTGCTCTCTTTGTTATGGTTGTCTCATTTTCCTATTTCTGTCCAATAAATTTCATTTGCTAACGATGTTTGGAGCCATGCACTCTGTCATACATATAGGTATCAGTGGAACTGAGACTGTAGATACAGATAATGGAGAACTGTCTCCTCTGAGATACAAAGAATTTTCTGCCTCTCTGTTGACTTCTAGACCCAAACACCAAACTGTCTTGGCTGAATCAAATTCGAGATATCCAAAACCCAGTTCTTGGTGTCTTGCTGGAATATGACTTTCACTAGTTGGTCTTTCTAATGTCAGCCTGTAGTGACACTGCCACCCAGTTGCTGAAGTCGGGATAGGGGAGGGGAACTCCCTCTCTATCACGTTCCACATTGATCTTGATTTTATTTCTAAGATGCATCTCCAGCTTGTCCTTTTCTCCCTGGATCTGTCCATTTTGTCCAGATGTTAAGTTTGAAGACAATTTCTGACTACTGGCTTGCTCTACAAATCCCGAGTGCTCTGGCACTTAGATCTCAGTACCACCTGCATTCCACTCTAGTCCTTCTCTGATCCCTCCTCACTACCTCACAGTTCCTAAAGCATGCTGAACTTTCTCCATACAAATAGCACAGGTTCTGGCATGGACCCCGAGTCTTATAGGCTATTTCAGACTGCTCTTTCTCTCCTGATATGACATCACTGCCTTCTCTAACGTCCAGAATGTCTATTTTCGTTTAGGATCATACACATAGTTTAAACAAAACCCTTTCTCTGACTCATACCAAAGACTCCTTGATCTACTTAAAAATTGTGTGTGTGTGTGTGTGTGTGTGTGTGTGTGTATCTCCGCGGCATGATATGCATGTCAAAGTCAGAGGACTATGTTTGGGAGTAGGTTCTTTCCTCCCACCATGGGATCTGGGGATCAAACTCAAGCTGTCAGGCTTGCAAAGGCAGTTGCTTTTACCCTCGGAGTCACCTGTCAGCCCAGAGCTTCCTCTTTCTTGCATGTATCCTTTTGGAAGTGGGATTTCTTTTGCCTTGAAGACTTACAGCCACAGAAGAGCCTGGCCTTTATTTCTCTCAAATATGGTGTGTAGTATGAACAGTCTTCATTACATTCACATGCGAAGGATGTTCTTGCAGTAGGAGACATTTTGGACCAATTTTAAAGCTATAACAGGTCTTTTTACTGCAAATGGAATGCAGTGTAATGGTCTTTTGTGATAAAGAATCTTCTTTGGGATGACTTTTTAAATCTACAATTTACTTTGCTTCAAGGTTACAACTAGAATTTCACAACTATAGAACTTTTCTGGAAGTTGAAAGCTGCTATGTGGAGCTTATGTCCCCAGACCCCTGGACACTTTGTGTGCATACAGGGAAGCATGACATGGACCCTGTGTTTCTTCCTTCTTCCTGGACAGTGTCGGGCTCTAAGATTTGTTCTTTCAGTTTGAGCTTTGAACACACTTGCTAGTCTACTGAAATTCAGGTCATAGAAACTGTGTTTTAAAAATGATTTGACTGTATCTAGGACAGGATGCTAGTGACATAGAAGGTAAGGGTAATGAGGAGGGTCCATAACGCTTGGCTTAGAAGCTTAGTAAATTCTTGGAGGTGAAGATTAAATGCATGGACCGATGATGGCTGGAGTTGTTCTGTGGCCTTAAGAAAGGGAAAATTTAAATGCACGCAGGATTATTTAATCTTCTGGCACACCAGAGTGCGTAAACTGTTGTTCTTTTTTGTTTTCTAATTTAAAAAAGTAGAGATTGCAGTAGCTGTCGTTTGCTGATTCCTTACTGATAGACTATTCTTATCATTCTCTGAGTCTCTACAGTAATGGATTGCTCTTGCCATTCACCGAGTCCCTGTTGATGGACAGCTCACATGTGCAACTCTTCCTCCTTTTAGGGACTGTGTCTAAAGTCAAGACTAGTCAAGAGTGTGCAATGTAGGTTCAGGCCATGGCAGTTACTGTACTGGGCCTCCAGAACAGCTATTCTTTTTTTATTTATTTATTAATATATATGTTTTATTTATTTACTTATTATGTATACAGTGTTCTGCCTGCGTGCCAGAAGTGAGCACCAGATCTCATTACAGATGGTTGTGAGCCACCATGTGGTTGCTGGGAATTGAACTCAGTGCAGCCAGCACTTTTAAACTCTGAGCCAACTTTCTAACCCTGTATTAATATGTTTTTTAATCAAATAAGTTTACCCTTTTCTCCTGTCTTAACCCTTCCCACATACCTCACCCCTTTGCTTTCTCAACTTCATGACCTCTTTTTTCTTTAATTGTTATTACACAGCCCCACTCATTCCTAAATATATAAATACAATGTGCTCAGTCCCTACAATGTTACTTGTGTATATATATATATATATGATTTTAGGGATGACCACTTGGTATTAGGTAACCATTTAGGAGTCTCTTTGGGGAAGAGTATTTCTCATCCTCTCAGCATTCCTTAGTTGCCTCTAGATTTTGTCTAGGTTTGGGGACCCATGAGATTTCCCTTTGTGTATTAGCAAGTTAACTGGCACCATTCTTGTTTGGGTCTTGTTTAGACAGCCATGTGGTTAAGAGGACATGGGTGTAGCTTGCCTGGCAATTTAAGCACACACAATCTCACAGCAGACTTTCTGTTTCTCTGACTCTTACATTATTTCTGTTCAACCTTCCATGATTTTCTCTGAGACATAGGTGCAAGAGTTGTGGTCTAGATGTATCAGTTGGGGATGAGTACCACACAATCACTTGCTTTCAGAATTTTGATCATTTGTGACTTTTCTGTGATAGTCTCTGTCTCAGAGCAACCATCCTAGATATAGGCCAGAGTCTCTGACAAAAGTCAAGGTCTTTCTCTGAACTTAATTAACTTATTAAGTTGTTGGGAATTGTTATAGTTTGAGTCTGGAATGTCTTCCAAAGGCTCCAGTGTTAAAGTACAGCTTATGGATTGGCACTCTTGGGAGCTGGTGGCAACTTTAATGGTGTGACCTATGGGGAGGTCTGCTAGACCTTAGTGGTAAGGAGGGCAGAGGGATGCTGGATCTCCAGCGCCTTCTCTCTGTTCCCCAGGTGATGATTAGTTCTGCTCAGTCTCTAGCTCTCAGCCACAGTCCAGTGCCTTGCTGCGGCCCCAAAGCCAATGGGGCCGATTCATCCTGGACTCAAACATCCACAACTGTGTGTCAAGAGAAAACTCTTTCTCTTCTTTCCCTTTTTTCTTTCTTTCCTTCTCTCTCTCTTTCTTTCTTTTTATTCTTCTTTCCTTCCTTCCTTTCTTCTCCCTCTCTCTTTCTCTTTCTCTTTTATTTTTAATAAATGGCTCCCAATTCTTACAGTTATGATAGCTAACACAACACTAGAGAAACTTTTTGCAATTGAATAATTAAATTCAGAGGTGATGAACTAAACAGTGCTTTATACATAAGTATCTGATGGTTGCTCCTCAAGAGAGTGCACACATCTATGTTTACCCATGAATGCATTTAAATTTATTATAAATTCCAATTAAAATATGCCTGTTACACAAATTTCAAGTGATACATAAAATATTCAACACTTCTTCACATTTTATCTAACTCTGTGAGTCTCACAGGGTCCTTTCATTGCCTTTTCTGAACGTCAAGGTCTGTAGCCAAGCACGGGTAATAGCTGAGCACAACGGTTGCATTGGATGTTATTTTCATCTACCTCAATTTGAACAACAAAGAAATGGTGATGTGTGCTAGAAATTCACAGGGCCGGGGCAACCTCATTGGTGCCAGATAAACAGGTATGCACCACCACACCCACCTCCATGCCTTTACTTCTGCTCTGATTTCTTTCCTTTCCTTTACATTTTTTTCCAGATTAATTTTTTATTATTCATTTTATTTGTTTACATTTCAAATGATATTCCCTTCCCGGTTACCCCTCCCAACCCCTTCCCATCTCATCTCCTTTCTTCCTCCTTTTGCCTCTATGAGGGAGCTCCTCCACCCACTCACCCACTTCTGCCTCACTGCGTTAGCATTCCTCTATGTTGGGACATCACGCCTCCACAAGACAAAGAGCCTTCCCTCCTCTGCTACGTATGTATCTGGAGTCATGGCTCCCTCTTTGATGGGTGGTTTAGTCCCTGAGAGCTCTGGGTGGTCTGTTTAGCTGATATTGTTCTTTGTAAGGGGTTGCAATCCCCTTCAGCTCCTTCAGTCCTTCCCCTAGCTCTTTCATTGGGGTCCCCAGGCTCAGTCCATGGTTGGCTGTATCTGCATCTGTATTGGACAGGTGCTGGTAGATCCTCTCAGGGAACAGTCATACCAGGCTCCTGTCAGCAAGTGCACCTTGGCATCAGCAATAGTGTGGGGTTTGGTGTGTTTACTTCCCTTTAGCAAGACGACTTATTTTTCTTACATAGGACAAAGTTGGGTTACATGGGATTACCAGTTCTTCCTACATATTTTCCCAATTCTTCCCATTGACAATCTAAGGCAGAAATAATTAAGCAAAATGGCTAAGAATTTGGGCTCAGGAAACAAAATCCTTGGACATTTCTTCCTGGCTACATCACCCACCAGCTTTGTGACCCTCTGTCAGGTACTCTATGCCTCAGTTTCCTTTTTGGTTCAATAGAGATAGTTTAAATATGTACTGTAGTGTTCAGTGAACAATAAACTTTTGTTGAATTAAGTTTAATCCACTTATTGTGATGAAATGAGAAAAATGCGTGTAAAGTACTCAGACCCATCTCCTGTGCCTGGTGAAAATGGTCATAGCCTTTAGATAACACACTTCTTACTGTGTTTCATTCCCTCCGTGTTCTGGGTTTCAGACTTCAAAGCTGAGAAGAGATGATCTCTGCTGAGGAGTGGCACACAGAAGCTGATGCTCTCAGGTGACAGTAAATACGGAAGGGGGGCAGTTCATGTTTTGAAACATCAGCTCTTTACCTGCAAAAGGTAAAGCTTTTCCGATGCTGAACATTTCTCTCCTTGCTTCTTAGTACTCACTGAATTCTTTTATAATGCTATGCCACCTCTTCCTTAACCCAAAGCAGGCCTTCCATCACCTGCAGGGTAGAGTGAGTTGGATGAAACCCCTGACTTTCTTTCTCATTTCCTTTTGTTAAGTTCAAATTGTCACTCACCACAAACATTCCCATCTTTATAGTTTGCCTTTTTTCCCCCCTAGTTCTTTCAGTCTGGAAATCTTTCTTTTTCCCCTTAAGGTACAGATAGAGGGTAACATCCTCTAACGCACCCTGAGTTAGCCATCCACTGCCCTACAGATGCTTCTTTTCCACAGGGGCAAAGACATTTCTGGGGAGAATTGCAAGGTTTCCGAGGTTTCAGCTATCTTTCCTCATCAACAGGGGGAAATGTTGTAATAGAGAAAGCACATGTAGCTCTAAGAAAAGATGCAGAGAGGGATTTTTTTTTTTTTTTTTTTTTTTTTTTGCCAAGTCTTGAATAGTACAAAGGAACCTCTTGGAGAACATTTAGCCAAAGAGCTGAAGGAATATGGCAGGTACTATAGGAAGATGTGTGTGTGTGTGTGTGTGTGTGTGTTTGTGTGTGTGTGTTTGTGTACAAAAGGATGCTAAGTACAAGAAGGAGGAGTGAGGGCATGAATCCCGACTGGAATCTTTAGAGCCAAGACTGGATAGATGGGCAAGCATGAGACAGAAACAGAATGAGGCACGACTTGGAGAGGGTTTGAGTCATCATCCAAAGCCAAAGAGAATCAGGTGGAGTGAGGAGTGGGTATTGTCTGTATGGCTTTGGGAGGTGGGGGATGCACGGTAGTCACCGAGCTGGATAACAGGGTGGATGGAGGAGGCATCCTCACTCCTAGGATGGAAATACCAGCAGGAAAGCTTGGGCGGGCTGTCAGATGATTCATTTATTTTGGGTAGGCTGAACTGGGGATCCCTGTGGAACTGCCATATGGAGAAAGGCAGCCAATGCTTAGGTGCGATGGGACATCTACACTGTAGGCAGGGGATGCACATGACGATTTAGAAACTTGCAAACTTGTGAACATTTGTGTTTCTCATATCAGGGTTAAGAAGAACAATCTCTGCTATGCAACATACTAACACACATAAGCAAAGTGTGCCGATAGTCACAGTGAGTGGGGTGAAGAAGGCTTGCAGACGAGCAAGTGATCATTCTAGTCTGGTTTTCTGAAAAATGAACTTGTGAAAATTTATGATAAAGATTTAAAGATGCCAAACAATTTTCTGTTTTATAAGCCTGGCTATATGGTTATTCCCTGTGCTGTTCTAATATAAACAATAGTGTTATGTTGTCATGTGTATTTTGTACTTTTTGAGGGTGGACTTCTGGGACCATGTTGAGCCTTCTTTCTTAGACTCGAGTATGTTTATCATAAGTGTCCTCTGAACTCCCTGTCCTTGGTAGGGTGGCCCCTTGACCCTGTAACAGGGAGGAAGAGGAAAGGAAATAGCTAAGAATATTAAAAATAACTGGGCGGTGGTGGAACACGTCTTCAATTCCATTTGGCAGGCAGAGGCAGACAGATCTCTGTAAATTTGGGGCCAGCCTGGTCTACAGAATGAGTTCCTGGACAACCAAAGCTACACAGTAAAACCCTGTCTCAAAAAACCAAATAAAATAAAATAAAATAAAATAAAATAAAACTACCGTGTCCCAGAGAACAGCTAGATGGTAAAACATTTCCAACACATGCTACAGCTGTTTGTCCTGTGGCATGAAAACTCCTGAAGTAGAAACGAGAAGGCAAATGTCCCCAAACCTTGCTACTTATTAATTTATATTTTTTGCTCTATTAATCATACTATTCTAGTAATTTCTGCTAATTTTAAGTACTCAGCTTGGTGTTGTTAACTATCTGATACTTGTTATTTATCCCTTGTCCTTCTCCAGACAAACAATTGTTTTATATATATATATATATATATATATATATATATATATATATATATATGTAAAATTAACCATAGGAGGTAGGTATCATTACTAGTCTCAGTTTATAGGCAGGGGAATTCTGACACAGGTGGGTTTGATAAGATGCTAGAGTCATACAATATTAAAAACCAGTCGGATTGAATGAGAGTACTCCGGCAGGGAAGGAGTGGTAAAGGGCCAACTAGCAGAGGCAAGTAAAGTAATCAGAGTGAGACTTTACTCACTAGGTTTGACAGAGAAAACAGTTAGTTGTGGGATGGAGACACTTCAGAGCTGGTGCAGTAGGGGCCAGTGTATGGGTGGGTTAAGAGTGACCAGGACACAGGAAATGAAGCACTTCCACTGCCTGCTCTTCTGAGAGGGATCAGCAAGGTTTGTGAAAGAGAGAAAGCTAAGTGAGCTAAGGAAAAAAAAAAAAAACATAGTAAATGTGGAAGGGAGGGCCAAGGGGACGTTCAGTAAAATGGTATTTCTACAGAGGTTAACGGAATAGCATTCAGAAAAGTGTCAGAAGGAGGGAAGGGAGGAGAGAACAAAGGATTAACAGTGTGACTTGTTCTAAGTCACATTCTGAGACAGGGAGGGGAGAGAGTGACACCTGTGGTGGGAAGAGCTAGGAGAACTGTGTGATGAATGAGGAGGAAGGGTGGGAAACCATTGTAGAGGACGGAAGGCACTGGCTGCTCGGGACATGCGGGCAGATTAGACTGGATTGATAGGGTTGAGTTAGGAGGCTTTGAGTTTCCAGTACACGAGTCTGGAAGGATGTACGGGCCTCTACTGAGGTGCTCCATAGCTCTCAGTATGGGAAGACCCAGTGTTGAGTCTGTTCAGCTGCTGTAACCAAAGAGCTGATCCGCAGGAGCTAAAGTAGACCTTGACACACCATCTTAATCCTAGGGGTCCTCACAGAGTAATGCATCGCCTAAGATATGGTTTCTCAACCTTGATGTCCATTGGAATCACTCAGGGTAGATTCTAAGGGAATTTATGCCTGTGTCTCATCATCAGGAATTAGGACTTACCTGTTCTGTGCCATGGTCTGAACTTTTTGGATATTTTTATAAACTACTTGGTGATCTTTAAACATAGACAAGGTTAAAAATTATTGTTCTCCATTTCCTTTTCCATTCCTAAAACAAATCCAGAATGCATGCCAGCAGAAGACAGTCGTAAGCTGTAGAATCCTAGTGCCTTATTTATTTCCTGTTTATATAATGCTGCAGATGTAGGCTCTGTGCTTGGACAGATGTTGCATTTCTTGAATTCCTCAGTCACAGAGGCACCAGAAGAAGAACGTGGGGAATGGAGTCCTGGTTCTGATTTTCTCTGCCCTGGAAGTCATACTCATCACTTTCCTTGTATTTCAGCGATCAGCAGTTCTACTGGCATGACCACACCAATTACAAGGAGGAGGAAAAGGAAAAAAAGCACGTTGTCCATGAAAGCCAGAGGCGACCACCACCTAGAGCTTCTAATGCAAATGAAAATAAAAGGCCTGTTCCTTCACTCTCACACATACACAGTACTTTTTACCTTCTTACCTAGATATGGTTAATTGGAGAGGGGGAGACTCTTCAAGATGTGGGCAGCACCATCCCATGGGTTGGTGTCCTAGACTGAGTAAAAAGAGAAAGCAAGCTGAGCCAAACCCTCTGCTTCTTGGTGGTAAATGCAATGGGAGCAGTCACTTCAAGCTCCTGATACCACACCTTCCTCCATAATGGACGGTAAGCCAAAATAAACTCCTTCTCCCTTAAGTTGTTTTTGTCAGGGTGTCTTATCACATCAATAAGGCAAATAGGTAAGACACATACATATACCATATGCTTTCATAGCATCAACTTAGAGCACATTTCATCCTTACAAAAATAAGTCATTTTACTAAATAAGACTTTTAGTGCTCATTTTTTTTCATAATGGGCTAGCTTAGAAGAAAGCCAAAACAAAGAAAAAGCAACGTTTCTGTATGGAGTGGTATTTGGGCCATTTGTACACAAGGGCTCAAGCAGTACCACTTCCGGAAAACTGAAATGTATTTACAGATACCATCACATATGCTATGTCAAAAAAGGATTCCTTTATAATAAAAATTTTCTAGGGAACCACGAGTGATTATGAATCATCACTACCTGATAAATTAATTTCTAAGCCTCTCTTTTTACATCGTTTCCTATTGAACTGGAGCACTCCTGCAGCTGACCCTGGAGGCAGCAGAGCCTGCAGGGGTTGGCACTCTTGGTTCTCACAGACAACACCTTTCTGATCACCATACCGCAAGACACAGGAGACAAAGCACCAGAGGTTATGCTTTGAAATGGAATTTTGGTCATAAAATAAACAAAAAGAGAAACACGTCCTGTGGCATTGCAGCCTCTAGAATCCCGACTTTCTCACCTGTTCAGTCCTGTGGTTTGGTCACAGCAGATGGACTCTGTCTGCAAAATCCTTCGAAAGTGCTGTATAGGCAGCTTGCTGCAATTTGCCAGCACGCTCCTTAGGGCCAGGCAGTCTGTCTGCTGCTGCTGCTCTTCCTGCTGCTTCTGCTGCTTCTTCTGCATCTGCTGCTGATTCTGCTGCTGCTTTTTCTGCTGAGTCTGCTGCTGTTTCTTCTGCATCTGCTTCTGCTTCTGCTGCTGCTCCTGCTTCTGCTGCTCCTTTGCTGTGTCTGCTGCTGCTGCTGCTGCTTCTGCTGTTGCTGTTTCTGCTGCAACCACCACCAGTTTTCTGCTTTGCTTTCTTCCACTGTGATTTGATTGGGAGCTGTTGCAAGTTGTTGCTAGAAGGTTCCTCTTTCCCTGTAGCTGTGAGTGATGGCAATAAAGATGTTGTTGGCTGTTGCCACACAAATCCAAGCTCAGGTTATTATTTGCAAAGAGCCCTGGTTATGGGTAAGAGGCCCCATTATGTGCTCTAAAGCACCGTGTCCTCTTGATTAGGATACTTCATCTTTCCAGGTATCAGTTTCTGCCTGTATGAAAATCTAAACTGGAAGATTAAGGGAATAGGTAACCAAATGTTTTGACATTTTGTAATACCCAGCTTGCTGTTTTTGTTCCATACAATCATTAAGATAAGCCAGCAGGGTAATGCTATCCCGAAATTAAGGGTAAAGAAGAAAAGAAGCATGCCATTTTAATGAAAGCAGGGATGGAAATAAATGGGGACATTCTACAGTAATTGTGTGACTGCTTCCTAATGGAGTCCAAAAAAGTTTCCTCTTTGGGAAGTGTGAGCTAATACACCCACAGAGAAATAATTAGGAATGGGGATATTTATATTAGATAGGAAACGCTGGGAAGCGGAGACTTCAAATCAATACCCAGAGGCGAGGTGTGGGCAGCTGAGGATGTGCAAAAGAACATATAGGCTGGGAATATTCCCTGTTAATGTTGATGGTAGAATTGCCATTTCCTGCTACAAGTCAACGATAGAAAAATGTAATAGAGATGCTTACATTTGCAAGCATTAGGTCTGTGTATTCACCGCTCCAGCCAACTGCTGAATAATCTGGGATCTTTTGAGCACAGGTCAAAAGACATAGAATGGGGTGGGGGGAGTAAAGTATGTGTTTAAATTTGGGGTGGTAGTGCTGGGCCTGGGTGTCAAATCCTTGTTCTTCCTGTCGCCCAACCCAAAGGATGTGCATCCTTGTATGCATTACTGACTATAGCCTGAGGTAAGCGCAGCACATAGATTTGGTCTGTGCTGGGGTCCCTCGTGGTTTAACTAAGTGCACCCTGATGGGATGAGCCATTCTATCTGTAGGAGGACAAACTGCTTTAGAGGGAAGGCTGGAATAAACCAGCATTAGTCCACAATGCCTTCATTTCCCCCCCAGAAGGAATCTCCACAGAACTAACTAAATTTTGCCAAACCTCTTAGATTTATGCTGTTGCCCTGGCTCTGGGTGGACAGTGAAAATTTTGGAGGAGAGAAAAATTATCCTACGGTAAAACTTGAATCCTGGCTTTACATTTACCTCTCTGCCAAGAGATAAAGTTAGAGACAGAGATAGCAATAAAGATAGATAGATATAGATAGGTAGATAGATAGATAGATAGATAGAGATAGAGATAGATAGATAGATAGATAGATAGATAGATAGATAGATAGATAGATAGATAGGGAGACAGAGACAGAGGCAGACAGAGACAGACAGAAAGATGGACGGCTAGGGAGAGGCCTTTAAAGGCCAGTGAATGGTAACAAGAGAGGAGTACTTCAAAGTCATAGGCTCCTAGGTAGCAAGTAGATGTTGCTTCTCTCTCAGCGCGCCCTCTGTTTTAGGAATCTTGGCAGGCTATCATTTTCACAAAGATCACTGTACCTGGCATAGCCTGATTCCAGCAACCAAGATGTATTGGTTCAACCCATCTTTACCCTTTGCCGCCCCCCCACCTCGCCCCCGACCTCCCAACCCCTCCCGGCTTCAGAGCATATTCTGTTCCAGAGGGTTTTTTTCTCCAAAGGCTCAGGTGGAGTCTTCTAAAGGGAAGTTTTTTTTTTGGTCTGCCTTAAGCTTGTGGCTTGTGTATCATATTTAGGCAGAGAGCTTATTACCAACAGATTGTCAAACTCCATCCTCAGAGTTTTTAACACCCCCATTTAAGGGATAAAGTCCCCAAATTTGCATGTCAAGTGTTCTTGGGGTATGCTGATACAGTAGCTGGGAGGCGAAAATAGTGCCTTTCATAAAGAAAGGGGCTCCTGGGGCTCCACCTTTCTTTTCCTGCCCACCGGTCCCTTTCTTACTTGTGGCATTTCCCCTTTTGTGTGGCTGCCCCCTGCTTTTGGACCGCTTTTAACAGTCGCATTCTAGTGTAGGTCCTGAATGTATAGGAGGGCGGCCTCTCCCCAGCCTTGCGCAGCTTCCTTCTCACAGCACGTACCACTTTTCCACGCAAGCGCTGGCGGTTCCTCTGGCTCTTGTCTGAACTGTTGACCCTCTCTTAGGACTCCTAGCATTAAGTGAACTCTTTTTTTTTTTTTTTTTTTTTTTTTGTTTTCTTTTAAGTTTGGGTAGGGGGATCAGGCTTCCTTTTCTCCTGTACTTGGCAGCCCTGGGGAAGCTCTCCAGATGTTGTATAGAAGCCAACCTCCTTCTCCACCGCCTGGCGCGCAAAATTCAGCCTGGGGCTCAGGGCCATTCTAGGTGCCAGCTCTGCGCTCATACTCCATCTGGCTTCTGCTTCAGATAGTGGGGTTTCTAAGGGTGTCGAAAGCTCCCGTGTGGAGGCTTCAGGCGCCAGAGCCCGGAGGGGGGCGGTAGCAGCGTCAGGTGGCTGCTCCGCGTTCCTGAGCGCCACCCAGTCGGCGCACAGCCTGGGCTAGAGCAGGAGCCCTCTTGCACCTCGGCTTCAGGACCTGAGTCTGCCTGAGCTGCTGGGGTTTGAGGCGGCGACGGCGGGAGAAGCTGAGATGTGACCCTCTTCCGTTCTCCACCCCCACCCCCACCCCCGAGATTGCTATTGCCCTCTCTGGTGCCTGCCTCTGCGAATAACAGCCCACACCAGCCAGCGAGCACTTGTCTGGATCTTTGGGGAGAAAGGAACAGCTACTGGGCGCTCGCAAAGCCTGGGCAGAAGTTTGGCTGCCCCGGGCAGCTGTGAAGCAGCTGCGTGAGAAGGGTGGGCTAGGAGACCGAAGGAACAGAGAGATAAGGAATGAGTCTTAGCCTGGGCTAGGGGTAGGGAAAGTGAAGTCCAGTTGCTCCTCGCTCTCTCCCAGAGCCCGGGCGCGGGGCAGAGGGAGAAATGCTGAGCCCGCGTCCGGGCTCCTGCCTCCCCGGCAGCATCTTCAGCAGCAGCAGTCTCAGCATCAGCACCGGCGGGACAGCGACAGCGGGGGCGGCGCAGGCGCACTGTGCCCGGCGGAGCCTGCAGTTCCCCAGCCCCGTGTGCGGCACCGCCACAGTCTGGGCAGCGGCGGCCGGGGGAGCGCTACTACCATGAACTGCTTGGTCCTCCTTCCCAGAGCTGCTCATCCGGGTCGGGCTGGAGACGCACTCAGGGGACCCCGCCGCCGCCGCCGCGCCCCCTTTTCTTTCGGCTCCATCTCCACTACCTTTTCCTCCTCTTCTTCCACCTTTTCTTCCTGCTTCCCCCCCTCCCCCGCCGCGGATCCTGGCCGCTGCTTTCCAGACCCAGGATGCCGGGGGGCAAGAGAGGGCTGGTGGCTCCGCAGAACACATTTTTGGAGAACATCGTCAGGCGCTCCAGTGGTAAGGAGAGTTGCAGTTCAGAACATTCCCCACCCTCATCCCGCCCACGGCGCCCCCGTCCTGCCCATCCCATTCCTCTCCTAAGGGGGGAGGGGGTGTAGGCAGTGGTACCTGGTGTCTTAGAGTGGGTGGGGGCCAGGAAGGAGGTGTTGGAGGAACGTAAGTTGCATCTGTTTCCTAAGAGGGGTGTACCCCCTCCCACCTGTCCAGACCTTAGAGTAGGAACTAGGAAAGGGGGGTGGGTAGAGCGGAGGTCCATCAGAATAGGTTTGAATTTCACTTTGATGATGAATCTCTGCTTACCCCATCGTTTTCCAAACAGGCTTCAAGCGCTGACCAAATTCTTAGAGCCAGTTTTCGGAGGAAGCTTTCCTATTAAGTTAGGAATGACTGGGAAAGTGGCCACTTCATCAAATTTAAGTCACTAGCATGGCTTTTGGACCCACTGTGCGCATCTGAAAGTACCCTGCCTTAGGGCGAGTAGTTAGAATTGAACCCTAAATTGTCAGTGCTTGGAAAAATGGGAAGGCAGTTTAAAGTTTTGTGTATTTTGCTTTCTTCATCGCATGTTGGTTTATAGGTTACATCTTGCCTACTGCACTTGATTAGAAGGGTAGAAACAAAGCCACAGTTTCTGTACTTTCAATGCACTTGGGAAAAAGATTTGAAGAATACCACCCCGCCTTGCTCCTGCACATTAAGGCATCTTGCCTCTGAAGTGTCTTTAAAATACCATTTATTTATGCCTGGTCAGATTATAAAAAATGATCTTCTGGGTTTTTGCATCTTTTAATTGTTTTTTTTAACTCTTTTACATGATTTTTCAATTCCACAAGTAAACAGTATGGACTATCATTTAAGGGTTTCTCTTCAGAACCCTTTTCTGGAGAACCAGGAGAAAGATAATTCTGCACATGGATTTGAGTAGACAAACAGTGGGAAGGTTCTGTGAGGTTCTGTGGTCCCTTGTTCTGTCAATCACTCATAAAAACTAAGTGTATTTGGAGGCTTTCCACAGCAGACAGTGTGGGTCATTTGTATGGAAACATGGCTAAGTTCTTTGGCTTTGGGTTAGAGGGACTCAGACAAATGATAGTGATTAACCAGACACCGTGTGCTAGCTTAGACAACACCATTTCATGGGTTAGCATCTCTTTGAATACCTGCCTTGCAAATGTATCCTTGAAATTGGAATAACCTAAGATGTTTTCTTTAGATGGCTTCCCTGGAGTTTGGTTTGGAGTCTTGGGAAGCTTTCTTCCCTGTTAGTGTGTGTGTGATTCTGTGTAAGGCTAGAGCAGCAGGGACACATTTGGATTAAAAAAGTAGCTTACAGTACTGCACAGTCATTTTAATCCCAGCAATATTTTTAGCTACCCTAGTGTGAAATTCATATGCACTTTCAGTTTTTATAACAATATAAATTAAAATATAAGTTCATAATGGCACAGAACTTCTAGATTAGCCCATCACCTTCTTTATTGAATATCTTATACAGATCCAGAATGCAAGGATATCAGTTGCTGGGTAGAATTTAAAGGTTACTGGAATCAGCTAGTTACAGGGTCAGGGTGATTTTCTTCCAAATTTCTCATCTTCTTGAGTTATTCCACTTCATAGTTTGGATTTTGAAAGGAGTTTTCAAGGAAGACCTTAGAAAACCAGACCTATAGGCTCCTTGCCCCTCCCCGAGGTGAAGATGAGAGGTCCTAGATGGAAGTTTACCATTGTAGCAGTCTTGGTGGCACAACCTTCTCAGGTTGGACTCCAGATGAGATGGTCACTGAATACCTTTCTGTCAAATGTGGCTTGAAATAAAGATTTACATCTTGTGGCTCAGCTCTATCTCGTCTCCTCCTCTCCACTCTCTCCATCACCGAGCATACAGATGGTGGTTTATCTTATTTACACTCTGGAATTTGAAGGGTCTCATCAATGTAGTGCTTCTTTCCCTGGTGAACAGCAGGTGTGAGTGAGATTTACCTGCTTTGACACTCAGGGATCCTTTCATTGTCTATGCCCAACTTTGAGAAGTTATCGGGATTTTGTTGGGAATGAATGTGTTAGATTTGGGAACTACGAATGTCCATATGTAGTAAGCACCAAGAGGCCGCAGCAAGTACTTGAACAGAGAATTGCGGTATGTGATTATTCTATTCATGTGTGTGTGTGTGTGGGGGGGGGGGGCTCCCAGTTGTCATTTCTACCTGATTTGGCATAGATATTGAAAATTCATCTTAAGAAATTGTTTAATTAAGAATAACAGATAAAATTCCCTCTAGGATTCACATAGAGAGATCAGTTTGTCATGATGAAGATTTACTCATTTACCAACTTACAACATTGGGAATGCGCTGCTGGCAGAGCTTTAGTTGAGGAAGTCAAGGAGGCAGTCTTCCTAGTTGACTTAAGAACTCAGGAAACAGAGGCTGCATTTTGTATTGATGAGCTCCTTACTTATACAATCTCCTGTTCTTTGGAAAAGATCAGATCGTGCATGGGGTCAGATAAACATGTGTGTAGAAAGAGGCAGAGATGACATGAAAGGCTACAGATAAGCAGGTGGACAGACATCCATCCAGACACAGAGCTAGACATAGGGGAGGCAAAACAGTGCACAGTTCACACAGACTCAAAGAGAGATAGAGAGAAAACCAAAACCACATGCACAGAGGCAGAGAGACACACAGTCACACAAAGACACTGAGACACATGTACACACAAAGACAGGTACACACATGAGAGAAAGGGGGAGAGAGGGAAGAGAGAGAGGGACATGGGAGAAGGAGGGAGGGAGGGAGAGAGGGGGAATCAGACATTTGGTTTTGTCCATGGGTAGCTTGTGACTTGAGAACCCAGGCACCTTTTGGTAATGCAGACCAAATGAGCAAAGGGAATGGCATCTCTGCACAGAGTCTTTATAGCTCAGGACTTTAATCAAACTCCAAAATCTTCATCTGCAGTTTCTGGGGGAATAGTGACACCATCCATGCTCTGAGTGGCCATGGTGGCCTCTCTGCTGCTGTTTTACCCTGCTTTTCTCTCCTTATTTAGTTGAGTGCTTTAGGCCAGAATTGCAAGTTGTTAGTGGTGACTATGTCTGTAAAAGAAAGCAATGTGAGCCATTGTGTTCAATGGATACATACACATTTTTTTTTTTGCCAGCTCTCAAAATAGGAGAAACAAGGAATTCTCCTCTGAAGTTTTAAGATTTAAATACTTGATAAAACAGATAAGAGGGAATATGATAATTCTTAACTTGTAAACGCAAAGAGCATATTATTTTTGTAAGAATTTGTAAAGGTCAAAGTATAAAGACAACAGAAATGTTTAGATAAGTATTAAGATAGATTTTTGATTTTGATTGACATATTTATAGGCTGTGGTGTAGAATTTCAATATTTGGGTACAATGAGGAATGTTCAGATGAAAGAAAATGACATATTTACCTCCTTGAACAATTTTCATTGCTTTGCCTAAGAAACAGTCCCACTGGTTGGTCTGAAATATCAGATTGTCAACCATAGTGAAGTTTAGGAGTATATTTGGCTATTTGGATCAAAATAAGCTATGAAGAAGGGAGGGCTTGAGAATTTTGGTCAAGTTCATGACCCCTGAACAGCATCATTATAGAAGGCTCCTTTTCTATAAAGTAGCTTTGAACCAAATCTGTGTTTGGCATCGTCAGAAGCTCCTCCCTCTGTATGTGATCAGTGTTTATGCAAACTATTTGTTAGTAAAAAACCAGGTTGTAGAGAAATGTAAAATTACATGTATTGTTAAAAACCCAAGAGACGTTTAGATGGAGCATTAGTTTCAAAAGACAAAAAAACTATTAAAACTCTCAATGTTCCCATCTTCATGGGCAACATATTTCGCCTGTGTGTTCTTCCTGAATACCTAATGAATATCTAGCTATGGCTAGTTTGGGTGATAGTAAATTAGATTGCTGTTTTTGAAAAATTAGAAATTCCAATCAATATTTTTGATGTGAAGTTATTCACTAATATGAAAATATCATAAAAATTAATAAGTTCTCTTTTTTTTTTGAAAATCTGGAAGGATTAAGGAAAGAAGAAAACAGGGAAGAGAGTGCTTTAGGAGCAACTCATCTTTCAAGAAGTTCTCGGGAGCTTCAACTTTCCACTTTTCTAGAGACAGCAGGCTGCAAGACACTTCCTTTACTCTCTCACCTCTTCCTTGTAAAATGATCCCAAAATTGTTTTCATGCTGTACTTAATATTTAGAAACAAGGTGGTATTAACACGCCCCCAGAGAAGAAACAGTGATTTGTATTAAAACAAAACAGGAAAAATATCTTAATCATGACCCAACCTGAAAGAAACAATGTTAGGCAAATGGTTTTTTATTGGAAATGTTATAAAGTTATTGATATATATTCTTGACTTGCTTTTCTGTTACATTTAAGACACTGTTCAGGAAATATTGATAAAACCACATATTGGTTTTGAAGCATTGGTTTACCCAAGTCTTATAATGCACCACTTTAATGTTTAAGATATCAAAGAGGTTGAAATTATACTGACCACTTCCTAAATTATATTGACAAATAACCAAGACCATCATCTCACTTCTAGGTCTTCCCCACATTACATAATGAGTGCGTGCACTGCTGGCTAAGGCCTGCTCCCCTGCATGCTGGCTAAGGCCTGCTTCCCTGCATGCTCCCGCTCCCCTGCATGCTCCCCCTCCCCTGCATGCTCCTGCTCTCCTGCATGCTCCCCCTCCCCTGCATGCTCCTGCTCCCCTGCATGCTCCCACTCCTCTGCATGCTCTCACTCCTCTGCATGCTCCCCCTCCCCTGCATGCTCCCACTCCTCTGCATGCTCCCCCTCCCCTGCATGCTCCCCCTCCCCTGCATGCTCCCCCTCCCCTGCATGCTCCCCCTCCCCTGCATGCTCCCCCTCCCCTGCATGCTCCCCCTCCCCTGCATGCTCCCCCTCCCCTGCATGCTCCCCCTCCCCTGCATGCTCCCACTCCTCTGCATGCTCCCCCTCCCCTGCATGCTCCCCCTCCCCTGCATGCTCCCCCTCCCCTGCATGCTCCCCCTCCCCTGCATGCTCCCCCTCCCCTGCATGCTCCCCCTCCCCTGCATGCTCCCCCTCCCCTGCATGCTCCCCCTCCCCTGCATGCTCCCCCTCCCCTGCATGCTCCCCTTCCCACTCCTCTGCATGCTCCCCCTCCCCTGCATGCTCTTGCCTTCACCAGGTTCTATCCTTTTGCTGGATTCCAGAAGTAGAAAGTGTAAGAAATTCATTTACTTAACCCTCTTTCAGACATTCTTCCAAATAATAATCCCTTCTGTTTTTAGTAGAAGGCAGTAGTAATTGGTAATGACTGAGTGAATTTCTACTCTGAAGCTCTAACATTCAGTCAACATTCATCTTTAGCTTTCATTTGAGGGAGCTGTGGTTCACACTCCCTAGAGTGAGCCTAGGCAAGAGGTTGTGTGGCCACCAAGCTTCTGTGGTTACCATTTACCACTAGAGGTCACTGTAGGTTCCATCACACTTAGTGATTAGCCTGTATTTTTCCTTTTTGCTCTATTCTCCTAGACCCCTCAGTTATGATCGGGGTGGGGTAGGAGAGTCTGCATAAAAAGAAATACAAAAAACATAAGGCAAGCAAGAAAGTCCAGTGAAACAAGGTACTTATTTTATTTAATTATGAAAAGCTTATTTAAATTGGTGGCAATTGTTTTAAGACTAAACAAATATGATAGCAATAAAATAGTAAATATTAACATGTGATGTTGACTAATCACACGTCATGAATAACTATAATGTGACATTCATAAGATATGGTTTTGACTATAATTAGGGAATTTATACTATCAAATGAAGATTTAATTAGAGCACACGTTTTCAGTGTAATGGCAATATATGTGAAATACAAAGTTTTCAGAAACATTCCATGTGTGTGATGGTTTAATCCCAGGGAGTGGCTATGAATTTACTATTTCAGGAGAATTTTTTCTATACAGATGTTTTCATATAACTTATATTAGACTTGAGGTACAGTCAGTCCATAACTGGTCTTTATTGAAAGAGAGAGCACAGATTTATAGTTATTTCCATAACCTATGTTCTAGTCTTTTGATGTTTCTCAAAAATTGAAAATAAAGTTCAAAGCTAAAATGAATTATCTTCAAAGTTCTCCAGGTTGTTAAGCTCCAAAAGTCATGATTAGAAATGCACTGTGCTGAGAACTTCAGTTTCCTGTTGATCAGCATACACTCACTACCAGCTATGCAAGCTGTCAGACCTAAAAGTTAAGTCAGGTTAAGGTTGCCATGATTATTATCATAATACATTAGTATGTTAGACATTGCCTTAGCATTTGGCTACATGTGGATACATAGACCTAACATTTGTAGTGATGAATTTGTATCAAATGTAGGCAATAACTTTGTAATATTCTAAATTTTCATATGGAAAGAAACTAAAAAAAAAATTAACAGGCAAAACATCATAGAAATAAACAATGGTTTAAAAGAAATTTGAAATTTTACTAAAAATGATTTGGTCCTTCTTAGGGGCTCTGGTCCAATTAAAAGAATGTAACTTTTTAAAAAATTATTTTATTGGATATTATATTTACATTTCAAATGTTATGCCCTCCCTCTACCTGCTCCAACCCCCCCCTTCCACTTGCTTCCGTGAAGGTACACCCTCTCCCAATCATCCTCTCCACCTCAGAGCCTTTGCATTCTCCTACACTTGGAAAACATGCCTTCACTGGTCCAAAGACCTCTTCTTTCATTGATACCAGACAATGCTATCATCTGCTACATATACAACTAGAGCCATTGGTCTCTCCATGTGGGCTCAATAGTTGCTCAATGGAGTTCTGAAGAGTTTGGTTGATAATGTTGTTCTTCCCATAAGGTTGCAAATCCTTTCAGCTCCTTCAGTCCTTTCTTTAGGTCTTTCATTGGGGTCCCCTTGTTCAGTCTGATGGTTAGCTGCAAGCATCCTCAACTGCATCTGGATGATTCTGGCAGAGCCTCTGGGGTGGTACCCCTATCTAGTTCCTGCCAGTAAGCACCTCCCATCATCAGTGATAGTTCTTGGGCCAGGTGGCTGCACATGTGGTGGATCCCCAGGTGAGGCAGCCCCTGAATAATTCCCTCTTCAATCACTGCTCTTCCACTTGATCCTGTACCTCCTCCCATGAGTGTTTTGTTCTCCCTTCTAAGAAGGACTGAGGCTTTTACATTTTAGCCTTTCTTCTTTTTGAGCTTTATAAGGTCTGTGAATTGTTTCTTGGGTATTCAGAGATTTCTGGAGCTATTATTCACTGATCAGTGACTGCATACCATGCATGTTCTTTTGTGACTGTGTTACCTCACTCAGAATGATATTCTTTAGTTCCATATATTTGCCAAGGAATTTTATAAAGTCATTGTTTGTAATAGCTGAGTAGTACTCCGTTGTGTAAATGTACCACAATTTCTGTATCCATTCCTCTGTTGAAGGACATCTGGGTTCTTTCCAGCTTCTGGTTATTATAAATAAAGTTTCTATGAACATAGTGGAGCATGTGCCCTTGTTATATGTTGGAGCAACTTTTGAGTATATGCCCAGGAGTGTAATAGCTGGGTCTTTAGGTAGTATTATGTCCAATTTTCTGAGGAACCACCAGACTTATTTCCAGAGTGGTTGTACCAGCTTGTAACCCCACCAACAACGGAGGAGCGTTTCTCTTTGTTCACCTACTGGCCAGCATCTTCTGTCACATGAGTTTTTGATCTTAGCCATTCTGATTGGTGTGAGGTGAAATCTCAGAGTTTTTTGTTTTTTGTTTTTTTTTGTTTTGTTGTTTTTTTGATTTGTATTTCCCTGATGACTAGGGATGTTGAGCATTCCTTTAGATGCTTCTCAGCCATTTGGTATTCTTCCATTGAGAATTCTTTGTTTAGCTCTGTACCCCATTTTTAAATAGGATTATTTAATGAAAGTCCTATGAACTTTGATAAGTAAGCAGTTTGAGATCTGAGCTTCTAAGCAGACTCCTAGAAGTTTCTAGCCATAATGCTGTATGTATATAGGGTTATGAAAGTGTTGGAACATGATAGCAGCTCCTCAAGGAAACAGGTCACATCTGTACCCAGTACATCCCCATGTCACCTGTGTAGAACACAGAAAAGGCTGGTTGAGTAAATGCATTTGATTTTGGTTCCTAGAGTAACCAAGTTCATAATTGATTCTTCCAAGCAGTTCTGATGATGTCCCTGAAGGGAATTGGCTGAGTAATTACACAGCTGAAGATGTTTATTTATTCACTGTATGTGTCTGAAAACAGAGAATATAGCACGGGATGCATCAACGGTGTCCATGAGAGCATGCTTGCATCCTAGTTCAAGTTGATGTGCAAACAAAACATTCTCTATCTTCTTCATTTTAATCTCCAGGGGTTAAAATGCTGGACTAATTTATATTTTAAAAGGTGATTATCAATTTTTGTAATCTACTTTGCAGTTAAAACTTACTGATCTTTGAAATCAGTCCTTGCCTGTTTAATGGAGTTATAGTAATAGTCAAAGCAGCTTACAGTCTAGCAAACCAGTTGCTGTTTGCCAAATGTAACTAGATATTGATCAACTGATTTGCATTTAGAGAAAGGTTACCCTTTCTCCCACTTTTTTCTGTCTATGCAATTCCTTTTATCTGGGGAGGGGGTAAATTAAAGCAGAAAGAACTCAGTTTTGTATATATTATAATATTGTAAGGATAGTGGGGACTAGGCAGTCTGAGGATAAGTTCCCTAAAGACAGTAACTACTTCTTTGCTCCACCTTCATGTAGTTTATGGTGAATTATTCAATGACACAATAGAATCTTACTGAACCTCTTACTATGTGTTAGAATGTGATGCAGAACAATGTGGTGGTGATGTTTCTCTTTATGTGCATGTTGTTATGACATCATTGCCTTTCCTGCACCTTGTATTCTCACAGGTAACAACAGGACCTGGTTTACACAGTTAAAATGATGGCTAAATATGTGCCAAGTGCAAGGACAGCATCAAGCCTTTGGAAAACCGTGTATGGGCGCTGTTAGTTATTAGTTGTTTAAATCTTTGAAACCGCAGCTGTGGCTGCTGTCTTCAATTTTGAGTTGTCTTCTCTGTCTAGATCTCTTTGCAGCGGGGAATCTCCAGCTCTCCAGCGTTCCTCTCACCGGCTCCCCAGTGCTTTGCTTTAGATTGTTAGGGTTGTGTGAGACTTTGGACAGTATCTCCCCATCCCATCCTCTTCACCGCAGATTCTGTTTCCTTTCCCTTCTTTACACTTTCTCTTTCTGCCCTTCGCTAGACTGTGTCTCCATCTCCTTACCCTTTCTTCTCCTTTTTGGTCCTTAGTGGATTCCATCTTTTTCTCTATCTCTCCTTTGCTCATCCTCATCCCCCGTTCCATAGCGGTCTTGTCTGACCTCTGTCTTCTTTGTCTTGCATGTGCTGTGGCATCTGGAGTTTCTCTTCTTGTTCTTCTCACCTGTCATCTAACCTGTGGTCAGACTTGGATTTAGTTATTTTTTGCACCAAATTCATCAGTTTTCTGTGGCATGTCATCACGACACTTTAAGACCACGTGTATACGTTTGCCCTTCTGTCTTAGCTTTTATATTTGCCTCCCCATTCAGTACAGTGCTAGTTTTAATCCCCCCAAGGACATGATAAAGCCTACGGGGTAAGGATTCGGCCACCCAGTTCTTTTGTTGATCCTATAGATGCTGTGTGCACAGTGTGTGAACTTAGGGGCCTCACTGAGCAGACTCCGACCACTTCGTATGTGCTCAACATATAGGAATACAACACCCAAAGAGCAATGCCTCATTAGCTGAGCTCAGAAACACAGCTTCTGGGAGTAGGAGTGGATGAGGGAGAGTCTCTCATCCATACCCCAAACAACCTGTCTCTGCAGAGAGAGGAGTCTTAAGGGTAGCTGATAATTTTATGAAACTCTGCTGGGTATTTCTAGGGCTTCCAGCCTTCTTCCATGGCTTTATCTCCCTGTCACTCCCCTGCCTCACTGCCCACTGTTGAATCATAGCTTTTCAGAGTTTTAACTTGGGCCTGAAAGGGCTGCTAAGGAGGTGGGGGCTGGCACACAGTTCCAAGATATTACACTGTGTCTCATAGGAGGGGTTAATACAGACTTCCTTTTCACACACACACACACACACACACACACACACACACACACACACACATGATTTTTCTACCCCTTTGCGACTGACCTAATGAGGGCACAATACTAGATGACTAGAAGCCTCCAAAGTCATCATTTGAGCTTTAAAGCATTGGACTCAGTTGATCAAGAGTTTCCTAATGTGTAGACAAACTCCAATAGACAGATAAACAAACAAGACACCAGAGGACCACCTTATAACCTCTAAACAACGCATCACTTAGAGTAAAGGAAGAGTCAGCTTGGATTTCCCCAGTACCTGGTCATGCTCTTAGAAGACAGCTCACACCAGGAACTCCCATCTCTGTGTAACCAGCCCTGTGAAAATGGTCCAGGGAGGAAAATGAGTTGCACTTGTAGATAAGAGTCTTCCCCTTACACAACCAGGTCAGTGGGTCTCAACCTTCCTGATGGTGCAACCCTTTAATACAGTCCCTCATGTTGTAGTGACTCTCCAACCAGAAAATTATTTTTTTGTTGCTACTTAACTGTAATTTTGCTACTGTAAGTGATAACATAAATAACTGATGTTCAGGGTCTGGAGAGATGGCTCAGGAGTGGCTGGTCTTCCAGAGGACCCGATTTCAATTCCCAGCATCCACAGGGAAGCTCACAACTGTCTTTAACTCCAGTTCCAGAGGATCTGGCATCTTCACACAGACATGCATACAGGCAAAATACCAAAGCACAAAGCACATTATATATATGATTACAGATAGTCTTAGGCAATTCCTGTGAAAGGGTCATTCAATCTCTAAAGGGGTAATGACCTGCAAGTTGAGAACCACTGAATTCTGCTGCATAAAATGTAGAATGAAAAAAATGTAGAAAAATGAAACAAACAAAACAAAACAAAACAAAACAACAACAGAAAAACCAGCAACTTTTCATCTAGAAAGAGGGAACTTCAGTTCAGAAAACGGCTCCATCAGATTGACCTATAAGCACATCTGTTGGGGCATTTTCTTGATTAATGATTGCCAAAGGAGACCCAGCCTGCTGGAAGCATTGGCATCCTTGGGCCGGATGTCCTGTGAAGTAAAAGCAAGGTATATGAGTCTGGAGAACAAGGTGGTGAGCAGTGTTGTCTGTGATCTCTGCTTCAGTTCCTGTCTCTAGGTTCCTGCCTTGAGTTCCTGCCCTGACTTCCTTTCAGGAGGGACTATAAGCTGTAAGCTGAAGAAAACTCTTTCATCCCCAAGTTGCTTTTCATTCTGTATTTATCACAGCATAGAACCAAACTAAGATACCTTCATTCTCCTCCCTCCCTCCCTCCCTCCCTCCCTCCCTCCCTCCCTCCCTCCCTCCCTCTCTCTTTCCCTTCCTTCTTTCCTTTCTTTCTTTTAACCATGTATCCAAATGAGATTGGTTTTAGTTGAAATTCTTCATTAGCTTTACTGCTGTTCATGTTTGATTGTCTCAAAAGGCTAACTTTGAAGAAAATATATAATCCCTTCAGAAAAGCCTTTTTTAAAAAAAACATATATTTTGTAAGCATCAAAATGAAACCTGAGTATTAAATAAGTAATACATTTCTCTCCTGGCAAACACATCTGGACTGGTTTAGCTCTTATCCCCAAGATTGTATAACCTTTAGATATTGATAACAATTAGATATCATTGGAATAGGATTCAGTAACAACTTGTCATGAACTATATCAAGGCGAATGTGTCACATTTTGTGAGTCAATGGATGATGTAGGCAATCGTGGCAGCTGTGTTTTGCATTAATGATTCTGACCTTTGTAGTTCTTGGAAATAGATCTCATGAGCAAAGCAGTCCCATAAAAAGTGGAAACTGAGGTGGGTCCATGGCCCAGTGAATAAAGTGCTTGCTCCACAAACAGAAGGACCTGAGATTGGGTCTTCAGCACCCAGAGAGAAGTGAGCATGGTTGTAATCCCAGTACTGGGAGACAAGTAGATCCAGGTGAGGTTGATGGCTAACCAATCTAGAGAGACAGCAAGCAGCGTCAATGAGAGACCCTATCTTGACAGCAGAAGATGGAGAGAGAGATGGAGGAAGGCACATGACATTGGTTTCTGGCTTTGACATGCATGCATGTGGGTGCACACCTTCACACACAAGAACCAATTTGACTGCTGAACTTTTTTTTTTTTTTGGTGGAAAAAATATTCTCTGTAACAGTTTTATTTTTTCCAGTGGTGGCATATCAGGATGTTGAAATAGCTCCTGCTTTCTGATCCATGTTGGCTAGGTGGAGAATGATGAAGTAATGCCATCAAAGAAACATAGTCTTGAAAATGTACCTTTGATCTTGAAGGAGATGAAACGTGGAGGCATATTTTTATCTTTTATAACAGACGAACACGTTTGAATAAATTAACAGATTTTTTTTTTTTGCATAGCTCAAACTCTTACAGTGATGGTCTGCTTAATGTTGCCAATATTATTAGATAATAATTAGTCTCAGTTTGGAACATTCTGAGTGCATGTGTCTATACACTGGCTGTATTGTTATAGAACTGTAGGGAAAGGTATATTTTGTAAGGACATAAAAGAGACCAGCCTTTTGCAGAAATGGGAAATGCATGTATCAGAAATCAACACTGTAGATGGGGACATTACACATGAATTATTTATGCCTTTTATAAGCCATATGTATCAAGATTTTGTTTAACCCAAATAAAATGTGCTATGTACGCTTCAGGGACTTTTCTCCTACTGCCACATGAAACTTAAATATGTCTATAAATATCACTCACCCAGAAGACAAGCTCAGGAAAGTAACATTGGCTCCCTGACTCAGGTTCACAAGTTTTCAGTTGCTATTCAAAGTGTGGGAAGTCTGCTGAAGTTTGCCTATTCTCATTAATTATTGTTAATAATATAGCTTTCTCAAGAATTAGGCCTAGCTGAGTCCTCTTATACTTCCTAGATAAAAATCTAAACATGACTTCGCGATTGCAATTACTTCATGACTGTCTTAATAGGAATAAAAATGTGTCTTTGATTCTTCCAACAAAGATTGGTGTGATGGATGCACTAATATGTACCTTGACCTCATGGATCTCAGGGACCGATATGGGGCAGATGTGCAATAAACACACAAAGAACATATAAGTAGAAACTGTGGCCAGCGTTTTGAAGGAAAAGGAGCACGTGCCGAGGTCCCAAGTAACAGGGTCTAGTTTCGATTGGAAGTCAATTTTGGGAGGCCTGACTAAGGAAGTGCAATTAGAGTGATACGAAGTAACTGGGAAGAAGCTTACTGTAGGCAAAGAGAGAACATGCAAACACTCCCAAGGAGAGAAAACAGGAGTGGTGGCTACATTGGTGAAACTATAGTCAAGATGACAATGAGCAACATGAGAAGAAAGAGTGGTTGGAGGCTGTGTAACCCCCCACTCCCCCAACAGATCTCCTGAAGGTTGTGAAGGGGCTGATACATGATCACTGCAATGACCCAAGCAAGAAAGGGTGGTGGTTCGGCCTGGGAGAGTAGCAGTGCGGATGCAGAGGATGGGCTGCTTATCCGTCATTGGTAGAACAATTCATTACTAATGTTGCCCTGAGGCAGCAGGTATGGAGGATGATGGCATTTGGCTTGATATCTGTGTGTGGAGGGAAGTGGAAAAATTCTTTTGAGATGGGGAAACTGGAAATTTCACCCTTTACCTTTGCACCTACGACCTCCTATTCACTATGTCCCACCTCCCTACCCATATTTATTCATGCTCCACCCCTGGACCTCGCTTTGCACCTGCTGTTTGAGTGTGGGCTCTAACTCAGGTGGTTATTCTTGGACTGTAAGTTCTTTACTGAGTAAGCTCACCCCCGCCCCCAAGTCTCCTTTTAGAATTCCTGCACAGTTTCTGGGAGGCATGCCTCTCCAGCCAGGACTGAGTGAATATATCAGAGACATACCTGTTGACCTTATTGACCATTGGCTGCTGAAGACCTAGGGAAAGCTGCACAATAGGGAAAATATTTGCTCTTTAAGTCCTTTCCCACCTTTGCTCCATGCCATCTTTCTCCCTCAATATTCTAGACCTCATTTGGTTGTCTTATCACTTCTTCAAATATTTGACAATTCTCGCCAATACTCTGGTTTGCATTAAAAAGTCAAGAGGGAGAAAGAATAGTAGTTTAATGCCCTAAATGCATTTTATCATCATTATTTTCTACTGTATCTCTTTAAAAATAGTGTGTATACTTAAGAAATGTGTTTAACATTTAAAAATTGTGTATGTGTGTATATGTGTGTATGTGAATAAGTATATTGTGTTTATGTATATATATATACATATGTGTAGGGTGTATAAATACATGTGTATAGTGTGTGAGTGTGTGTATGTGTGTGTATGTGTAAAATGACAATCACAGCATAATTCATCATTTACCACCTAGTCTTGACACTGAATTTAACATCTGCTGTTTAGTAGAGCAGCCTAGCTGGCCCATGAGCCTCTGCGAATTCTCCTGTCTTCTACCAAATCACTAAAACACCACTAGGATTACAGATGTCTGCTATAGCATCTAGCTTTATGTAATTTGGGGTTCTAAATTCAGATTCTCAAATTTATGTGGGATACACCTTATCCATGGAGCCATTCCCCAGCTAACATGTAATGCACACACGTAGACATTCGGAAAGCATGAAGGAAGTCAATAAAGCTAGCTTAGCCATTGCTCCAGTGTATCCCATAATGGTAACATTTGTTTCTTATAACAAGAGCTAAGATCTGTCTTAGCAATCTCAGCCTACTCCGGTCTTTATGCCATACCATAGATAGCTGGGCTTCTTTATCTTCTATGGCTCCAAGTTTGTTCCTTTCAACCTACTCTTCTCCATGTACTCTGTCCTGCTTCCATTGTTAATGTCCTAGAATTTCCTGATCTAAAAAGGGTATAGTTTTCATAAAACCAAAACATAACATGGTAGAAAGTCAAATCTTGTTGGAGTAGCCCAGAGGAAAGCCATGTTCCCCCACCTGATCTTCTGTAGAAAGAAAACCATCCGCCCAAGGTGACTTTATGGCATTTTCCTGACAGCTCCTCTTTCAGAGCTTTCTGTCAGCATGGGTTTCTGATCTCCTTTATAGATGACACTAATATGTAGCTATCTTCCTATCTTCTAAAGAAGTCATTCTGTAAAGAAATGCTTCTTTATGCTAAAATGATGCCAAACAAAGTGAGAGCCCAATACAGTCAAGAAGCAAGGATAGAACAGAGAGTTGCAGCCAGCAAAGCCCACTTCTGTCCTTTTCCGATACTCCTTTTGCCTGTGTTCACCATCTGAGCTCTATAACTTTTCTGGCCTGCTTTTCCATCTGTAGGAAGGGAAGGAGAAGGTATGCAAGACAGACACAACATTACTCTTAGAAAACATCCTAGGTTCTTTGCAAACCACAGGTCTAGGGTGGGTCCCAGATGCTGTGTTGCTACTAAAAGGTGATTCTGGTGCAGGCTTCTTGGAAGTAAAGGCTCAGATAAAAGTGTCCCAAACTTTGTTGAGCAGGAGACTTATTTTTTGGTGTGTGTGTGTGTGTGTGTGTGTCTCTGTGTGTGTGTGTTTATATGCATTCTGCCCTGAGGAAATCAGTTCAGTGCATCGACATTAGAATCTAACAATTTTTACTTTTGACACTTTTGATCAAGATCCTATTGTGGTTGCCAGCACTTAGGAATTACTACGCTAGATGAGTGTAGCTCCATCTTGGCTGCACATTGGAACCACTTGAGAAGATTTAAAAATAAATGCCAATGTTTGGAAGCTCCTTTCCTTATGAACTAAACCAGAAACCTTGGGACATGAGATCTAGAATGAGCAACTTGTATGCTCCTAATTTGAACTCAGGACTGAGAAACCGTGGTCACCATCTTAAAAGAAAATTACAGTATTACAGTTCTTAGACTTGCCTTTAACTGATAAATTATGTGTATGTATTCATGTGGCCAATATGATGTCTTGATGCATGTATGCATTGTAGGATGATCAAATCAGTCCAATGACTATCCATCACATCAAATATGTGTCTTGTCTTTCGGATAAGAACATCAAAATTCTTCTTTTACTAAATTTAAGAGCAACAGTCATCCTGCAACAAAGCATAGGAATCTATAGTGCCCGTGCACACCTGTGTGCTCTTTTGCCCTCCCATCTCCTTTTCTCAGCCTCTGGTAAGCATGCAACCTTTTTTTCTCTCCTTTTCTTTCCATAGTTTTTCAAATTTCTCATAGCCCCAAGAAATCATTTTGAATCAAGTATTTGGATTTTAAGTTTCTAAATGCTTGAGGGAAGTTGTTTTGTTTCACATCTATCTTCGGATGAAGCCAGGTTGTACTTTCAAGCCCCAAGCCATTGTAGAAATCTATCTAAGCACCTGCTGATGCACAGAATTGTAGCTTCTGATACCTCAGTTCCCTGGTGGGCAATCATACTTGACTCATAGGCACTCATAGGACCATATTTGTCTAGTTGAGCCCCTGGAAGTGACATGTTTGTGAACATCTTGAAGAGCTGGAGTAGCCTGGGTGTTAAAGGAAGGTCAGTAATCTGGAATCCATGGCTGTGAGTGCTGTGAAAGTGAGGACAAGCTAGAACTAGATGTCCTGTCAAGACCAGTGGCAGCAGTGGCTGTGGTGGCAGCTGCTGCTCCTGCTGCTGCTGCTGCTGACGATGCCAGTGCTAAAGACAAGGAGGACAGAAATGGCCACTTAGAATTCTGGGAAATTTTCTAAACCATATCATGCTACTGACCTTCTAGTATAATCCCACCTTCCAGATCCTAACTTGTCTTCTTTTCAGTGAGCTAGTCCTTTATAATCACATTTCCTGCACCCGCTCTGCTTTACAGCTGAAAGATATTAAAAACTTCTGGGAAGTAATTTTAATTAAAGCTACTGTTGTTCTTAATACCTGTTAATGGCATAACATTTCTCATCTGTTGAAACAAGAAATATATGACTTCATGGAGACAGTAATATGAGCGTAGTGTATATACACACAGTACTTTGTCTACTACATATGCAGGTTTATAAAATTGGCTCAGCAGCTTATGTCTAGCTTAGCTGTGTTTTATTTCTCACTTTCTGTTTACTTGTAATTGACGTCGGCCTGATATAAATGTACGGGTTTCAGTTTGTAGGCCCAATAGGAAGAGGTGTCTTCTGTTGTAGTTGTTCTGTGCATGTACACATGGGTGCTCACACACACCCACTAAACACACTGCTAGCTGTCTCTGCACTTATGGCACAGTTACACATGGGTGCTCACACACACCCACTAAGCACACTGCTAGCTGTCTCTGCACTTACGGCACAGTTGGAAAAAATCTTGCCAATAGCACACTATAATATTTTATGAAGATACTTTTGCTCTAATAGTTTATGAAGATTTTGCTTATATTACTCATTATTAGTCTCCATAATTACCCAGAGGGGTGCTTATAACTATTGCTAATTTGTAGATGTAGAAACTGATACTTTAATTGAAATCTCCAGGCTTTCTGTATTACTCTCAGTAATGTTGACACTCAATCTGGACACGGCAAACGGGATGATCAATGGGACTCACATTGTTGTGAACATTTTACCAGATGATGACTTCTTATATGAGCAATATGGCAAATTTGTTCAATTATGTTTCTTTTAATAAAATATCCAGAAATGGGAGTAAGAATTCTTACAGTTGTCTTTCATAAGGCCAGAATCATATCATTAAGACCCAGCAGGAGGGACAAGGAATGGCGTGGTTTAAGTACTTTACTCTCAGAGTCTAAATGGCTAGTCTCAAGTTTGAAGCACAAAGGCAAAGACACATCTCCCAGACTATTTTCCAAGCTTACAACAACTTTTAAAGTTCTGAGTTATTACTTCTCACTGGTTGTGCAAGCAAACACTAGTGTATACCCTGGAAATATCTAACCCCCCCATCCAGCATTATTCAGTATAACTCAGTATATTTTTAAAATGGATTTGAAACAATGCACACTGTCTGTTGCCCATTTTTGGTTGGAACTTCCATTTTCTTTTCCATGGAAAACTCTGCCTCCAAATCACTAAGAGGAGTGGGCCCTCCCTGCTGGGGTTTCTTTTGATTGTCTCTTTCATCTGAAATCTGCTTTTTCATCTAAAGCATAAAAGAGACCTGGCTTCCCCCAGAAAGAGTTTGAGTATGCACATACCTCAGCCAGGAGTTCGAATTTGGAGAACGTGCCTTTTGGATTCTGCCTTAAGACCCCTGAGCACCTGGGCTCTGTGAACCTCTGACATGTGGATGGTGAATCAGGAAGATGGTGACAAGGATACTGCCTGGGTTAGATATGAGGGCTGCAGATTCAGAACAATGCATTATGGAGTGGGGGCTCCTGCTTTTGTTGACTGCTTTGTCCTCACATGGACATACTGGTGGGTAGTGATGGCTGCCCTGCCGAGCTGTAGTCTTCAAGATGGTCCTGTTGAAAAGCAGGGGAAGCAGTTGAGCTATAGGAGGAAGACGTGGCAGAGCCAAGAAAGAACAAGCAGAGTTCTGGTTTTAAACCCAACAGATGATTTGAAGCAAGAATCTTCATGATATAGAGAGGTCTGCAAAGCCTTTGGAGGGTCGCTTAAGACAGACTTTCCAGCGATTCAGTGAAATTTAACACAATTGAAAACTGAAACAGATTATAAAATAGCACATGACATGCAGTAAGTATTGTTTAGGAAATTTGGGGGTTATGCACTTCATGTGCATTGCTTTTGGTGAACTCCCATTTATGTAAAGCTGCTTTCTAAGTGGTTTCTGAGAGGAAAAAAACAAACAAACAAAAAACCAAACCAAAACCAAAAAAAAAACAAACAAATAAACAAAAAAACACCCAGCTAAGGAAGCATGTTAGGGTTTCAACATTTCTTTCACTTTTTAAAAAGCACATGGGTCCCTGTTGCCAGAGCATTGGGAATTCTTTCAATCAATAAGTAATATATTATATTGCAAATTTAAAAAGTTTTAAATTAGCAATTGAAAATATACATTTTGTATCTTTATATGGTAAATAATATGGGGTTTTAGTATATGAGTGCATTGTAGAGAAGCTAGATCGAGTTACGTAACACATGTACTACATCACATATTTTTTTTGTTATCAAGAATAAAATCTACTCCCTTGGTGACTTTCAAATATACAATATATTGCTGTAACTATAGTTGTCATGGAAACTGTAGTTCTCTCAAACTTACAATTGCTAACTAGTTTTATGTCCTTTGACTACATCTATTCCCCTACCCTTTAGTCCCTGGTAACTTAGCGCCATTTTTTCTCTCAGTTTTGTGTGTTTCAATTTTGTACTTTATATGTACCTATGTAATATGTAAATGCAGAGACAAATGCAGTATTTGTCGTTGGCTTATTTTACTTAAAGTAAAGTCTTCAGAGCTCACTCATGTTGCCAATGACAGGGTTCCCTAATTTTGAAGAATGTACATTATTCCATTATACATATATGATACATTTTGTTCAGCCTCTTGTATATTGTGTACAAGTAGAGGATGTGTGTGTGTGTGTGTGTGTGTGTGTGTGTGTGTGTGAGTGAGTGTGGAAATAAATGCATGTGGTCCTCACTGAATGTGGTATAGAGGAAGCAGAGCTAAGGTCTCCTTGAGTGTTTGATAGGCAAAGGGGTGCAGGAAAAGTAAGAGCCGACTTTGGAGTTGAAAAGGAAATTTAACCTAAACCTAACAGTGTGACCTTTGGGATTAAGGGTCAATATGCTTATATCAGAGGGAGGGCTGCTTACAAGTCTAGGGCTGGAATTGAGATCTGATTGCGTAAGAGATCTGGCCTTCCTGAGCTGCACGAAGAGACATGGGGTTTCAAGAAGAGGAGTTGATGTTGGTTGAATAGACTGAAAATCAGGAAGAATGAAGACTTTGCAGCCACATGGCCTACCATGGCTTTCAGTCACTGTGGGTATGACTTATAGATTAGACAGGGCAACCTAACCTGGACTAATAGAGAAAACAAAATCGCCTTTGACAATTATAATCGATGCCATGTAGAAATGAAAACGCCATGCACTTCAAGAGGAATTTATGCTTTCTGACTCATCTTTGCAGGAAACAGCTAATCTTCCTCATCAGGCTAGCTGCGTTCTCCGAGGGATACTGTTAACTATTCTCATAATGAGGACTTAACTCAAATGCCAGTTTTTTTTTTTAAACATGCACCAGAGGGAGAGGAGTATTATTCCTTTGTGTTTTCTAAGCTTATGTGCAGTTAAGGGTTCTTGAATGTATGAGAGCGGACAAATGTACACACGCGCACTTCAAGACAGTGAGCACTGACAGCTCCCAGGAAGTTGTTATTGTTGTTGTTGTTGTTACTTATTTATTTCTTAACATCTCAAATGTTGCTCCTCCCAGTCCCCCACTGCAGACTTCCTCTGTACCTTTGGCTCTGAAGTGGCAACCTCCCTATATCCCCCATCCTGGTGCATCAAGTCTTAGCAGGATTTGGCACATCCTCTCTCACTGACACCAGATGTGGCTGACCCCAAAAAGTTATTGTTATTTTTTTCTCCTTCCTGTCGTTTCTTCATTCCTTTCAGAAATCATTGTCATGGGTAATTAGCAGAGCCATCACTTTAAGCTCCGTCACAACTCCAGTGTAAAGGAAACTGCTGTGTGACCCGTGTGCCACTGCCACTGAAGCTAATCCATTCTCTTGAGGAATGCTAGGGTGGTGAGGCAGGAGTGTGGGGGCACCCTCACAGAAGCAGGGTAAGGGGGGAGGGGCTAGGAGGTTTGCAGTGGGGAAATTGGGAAAGGGGATAACATGTAAATGTAAATAAATAAAAAAAGATCTATTTAAAAACAATAAAATCCATTCTCTTGATCGGCATTGTTCCCAGGGCTTTGACTTGAACTGTTCTCTTTTCTTTTTTTAAATGGACCTTTTGTTCATGTGAGTTTTCATTTCACTTGAGTGGACGAGTAAGATGGACTGTTTGGGTTAGAGATATATATATTTAACTTTACAAGAAATTATACTTGAAACTGCTCACAGCATTTCGTATTTTTATAGCATATTTATATCTAGGTCCAGTGGTCCCATTTCCTTACCAGGAAGGTAGTATTAGCCTTTGCAACTACTCTGGTGGATGAGTGGTAGGCTGTCACTGTGCTATTAGTTTGTTCTGTCTTCACGTCTTGTGAGTGAGACCATACACTATTGGCTGTGCCATACCTTGAGACATCCGTTCAAATGATATCCCCAGCATTTTACAATAATTCTTTATATATCCTGGGCTAACTTTGTGTACCTATATTATGAATATTTTCTCCCAGAATGTAGGTTTCCATTTTATTTTCTCAACAGTGTTCTTGGGGGTTATTTTGCATCAATTCATCAACACTTACTTTTATGCTGATTGATATATGAATTTTATATGATACACTTTTGTCTTCCTCAAGACTGCTAATTCCTTCTTGTGTATTTCTTCTGTCTTTACTTTATTTATGACTTTCACTTCTCTTATGAGATCTAGGACCTTTGGCCCCTTAGCCTTATGTGACTTGGCTTCATCATTCCATCAACTGTCCCCACTGAGAGTCTTCTCAGGGTAGACAGATAGAAAAGTCCCTGTTTTCTAAGGGATTTGTCTTTCTTCAGTTTCTACCCATTTTTGGTCATTATTGCCCCCAAAAGGCATTTTTTTATACATCATCCTGGGCTCAAATTATTATCTATTCTCTAGATCATTTTGATAGTTGCTTTACTAACATTCTTAATATGTAAACTTGATAAGAAGAACACAGAGTATGTTCTTTTAGCTTTTTTTCCACTCCAATATCTGACTCAGAGGTCTACCTTTCACATAGCAACTACCACTAATTGTTGAATTGCATTGCTGTTTGGGGGGGGGGGGACCAATTCTGAGTCAGGATTTCAAGCCTGTCACTTACAATTTAATTTCTATTTTTAGATTCTACTTGAAGAGGAGCCCAAAGGAGATTATTTCATAGTAGATTTTAAAAGTAGACTATTCTTTTCTACTTTTAAAGTTTATTTCAAAGATGTTTATTTAAAATGATTTTCATTTATATGTTATTATTATTTGTTAAAGTTGCAGCCTACAACTGTTGCTTTTTCAACCACAGATAATACTCAAATATATATATGAATACATATATATGAACTACATATATATGAACTACATATATATGAACTACATATATATGAACTACATATATATGAACTACATATATATGAACTACATATATATGAACTACATATATATGAACTACATATATATGAACTACATATATATGAACTACATATATATGAACTACATATATATGAACTACATATATATGAACTACATATATATGAACTACATATATATGAACTACATATATATTAACTACATATATATGAACTACATATATATGAACTACATATATATTAACTACATATATTTGCAAGGCTCTATATCTCCTGTAGAAGTGATGGATTTTGATACCTTTTGATATTTGATAGATTTTGAATGACTTTTAATTCCAAAGAGGACTCTTTAATTCTTTTCTTAGATTAGATTTTTCAAGATCAAGTAATTTAACGAACAAAAAATTTGTCCCATCACATCTCATTTATATTAATAGCATTTTTGGAGGAACATACTTAGTTTACCTCTGTTATAACATCAATATCTTTAATTTGTTGAAAAGAGACTCCAGCCTATCTAATAGATGAAGACATGTTTAGACATCACTATACTGACTAAAAAGCCCACTCTTCTTCCATTAGGCACTTGACTGTAAAGAGGTGCCATATCCGTTGTGTTCCGTTGGAATTTTGGGTTGTGCAGATGTCATTGGCCATCATGTTTAGTGGATTATAGCAGTGGCTTACAATATACAGCTATTGCATCTGTTCATCTTAAAACATTTCCGCTTTTGATCTCTTGAAAGACAAAGACAAAGGTTGTTCACTAAAGCTAACCAATTCTCTCTTTTTTCTCTAGAATCAAGTTTCTTACTGGGAAACGCCCAAATTGTGGACTGGCCTGTAGTTTATAGTAATGACGGTTTTTGTAAACTCTCTGGATATCATCGAGCTGACGTCATGCAGAAAAGCAGCACTTGCAGGTAAGTGGATTGAACAACGTTGAAAAATTTTTCAAGTAGGAACAAAATTCTGAGAGTGGAGAGAAATTTTTGTTTACTTATCCTCATGACTGAATGAAAATTATGTAAAGAAAGTTTACAAAAGACTTAATTGTGAACAGCAAATATGGATTTTAGGAGCTGATTCTGATAACTTTTGCAAAGGAGGGCTTTTGCTTATATGTGAATTGCTTCACTCATTAAAAGCTTTTCATCACCTATAATGAACCAGGGAGTCGCACAGATCCTGGAGTAGTCAGTATTAGGGAGCCACGGATGCCACTGATACCTCTGGAGCAATTAAAATAGTCCCTAACAAATAGAAAACAGAGTTTACAAGAATGTAAAGGCACAGAAATGAATCCTACCAATTACAGTGAGCCGGTCACATGCCATTATAGCGTTCACATAGACATCCCAGCTGTTGGTTTTGTTCTTACGTAAAACAGAATTTGATATTGTATTAGTTATGAAACTTTAAAAATAGGTCATATCTACAAGTTTATGAAGAATTGTGATAAAAGGGGATCAGAAAACAAACAGAGAAAGAAAACTATACATAAGGAACTAACTTAGATCTAAAACCTTTTCACCATATTTTAGTAAGGACAGATGGGACCCCCCCCCCATGCCGACACTTTAGTTTTTCTTTAAATTTCTCACTTAACTAAGTGTTGGAGTCAAATTATTTTGGAACTGAAAAGGATCTGGACTTTTCTTTCTGGCTTAAGTTCTAAGAAAACAGGGGGTCTAAGGGACTTGCCTGGAGAATTAGATTTCTGGATTTTGTTTCCTACCCATTTATATTGAGACGCTGTGTGTGTGTATGTGTGTGTGTGTGTGTGTGTGTGTGTTATTGCATGTACATGAGGTATATATGTGAAGGATGTGCATCTTTATGAAGTCTAAAACTGACACTACAGAATAACCTTTCCAAGACAAATTCGAGCACCCTTAAACCAACCGAATCACATTTGGCCACAATGGGTGTGCAGGGCCAGTCATTAGCAAGTTAAACCAGAAGCTTAGATGATTTTCATATTTATCAGGGCTTGAGAAACAATCTGTTCACACTTTCTCAATGTTCCTGCATCAGACACCCTCAGTTTTCTCTACTGAGGTTAGCCCTACATTTTATCTACACTCCAAAGAATAAACTATAAAGAATAAATGAGGGAAAAAAAAACTGTGGCCTGTGGATGGGCCACATCTTTGGCAGTACTGATATTTTTAAAACATGGGTACACATATGATCTTTGTGCTAAAAAAATAAATCAAAAAACAAAACCACCTCCCCCAGACCACTAAGGGTGTGTTCGGTGCTGTGAAAGGTGGCAAGATTTGTCTTGTGTGACATTGTTTCCATATGTCTTCAGAAGAGTTAGGAAAAAGGAAAACTTTCTGGTCAACCTTATTTTGTGGGACAGGTACTATAATGAACCCAACAGAACATAGATGCTCCCCCATTTCTTCTTCTTAGATGGTTGGAATCTTGTGCGTGTGTGTGTGTGTGTGTGTGTGTGTGTGTGTGTGTGTGTGTGTGTGATGTTATTTTGCACCTAATGAGATCTATGATTTCCTCAAGCAATATGTGCTTGTCCTTTCTCTGACTCCAGATAGCTCATGTGTGTATCATGTTATCGTGTTGGTTTTAAATGAACTAACCATAATTGTGTATGCATGTATTATGTGTGCATGTATTATGTATGTGTGTGTGTGTGTGTGTGTGTGTGTGTGTGTATGTGTATGTGTGTGATATGTATAAGTATATGTTGAGGTGAATGGCTGTGCTTATGCATGTGGAGGCCAGGGGAGAGCATCCTGTGTCTTCCTTTATTGCTCTTCATCCCCTCTTCCTTCCTTCCTTCCTTCCTTCCTTCCTTCCTTCTTTCCTTCCTTCCTTGTAGCAAGGTCTTTCACTGAACTAAAAGCTTACTGTTTGAATTAGGTCATCTGGCTAGTGAGCCTCTGGGCTCTACTTGTTTTTGTCCTTCAACAATGGGGTTACAGATGTGGGCTCCTATACCTAACACTTATACGAGAGCTCGGAATTTGAACTGAGGTTCTTGGTATTCTTACTCATTAAATCATCTCACCAGCTCTTGCTGGAGGGCTTATTCCTATTGCTTTGTTGTTTTTGAGAAGATTGGCTATTGCAATCTGAATCTTTCTTCTCCCTGGGCTCCCCTCTTCACCTCTGCAGGTTTTAGAGAGAGGGTTTCACTAGCCCCGACTGCACTGGAATTCACTCTGTAGACCAGGATGGCCTCAAACACTGGGATTCACTTGCCTCTGACTCTCCTGTGCTAGAATTAAAAGTGTGAACAGCCATGTCTAGTGCTATCTGGGTATCTTTTGAAAATTTCCTTCCTTCTTGTGTCCCATATGTTTGTTCTATCTCATGATGTTTTATTTGGTAACAGTTTTATTTCTATGGATAAATGCATAAAAATGCTTGTGCATATACTTATACATTTTTTTTTTGTTCTAAAGAGTTACCTTTTCCTTCATGTCACTAGTACCAGGATAAGTATCTTGAAAATAGAAATTCTATCATATGTACTTTAAACATTTTTAATTTGTTTTGTATCATTTATTAATTCATCCATCCATCAATCAGTCTGCTTGCCTAGCTGTCTGTATATCTATCTATCTGCTTATCCAATTATTGTGTGTATGTGCCCCGTGTCGTGGAATGATTATCGATGATGAGGTACAACCTGTGCCAGTTGGCTCTCTCCATCCACCATGTAAGCTCCAGGAATTGAACTCAGGTAGTCAGCAACATGTCACCATCCTCACTGAGCCATCTCACCAGCCCCCACTCAATTTTGAAAGCACTATATAAAATACAGGAGTGCTTATTTATATGTCTTTGTTAGATCATATTGTTTACCTTTGCAGTAAATTGTAATGTAGGTCTCCTATGCTCCTGAAAAGCATGCTTTTATTTATGGCATGTCATTCCAAGTGTTAAAGCATTCCAGGACATTTAGGACAATTTGGACTTTTCTATTGTGAGACGAGGTGCGCATGTCTTCCCTCAAGTCTTCTGCATCTCTGCGAGACACACTTTCAGAGTAGCTGATGAATGGACAATACCCCAGCCCTGACAGCTTTCATTAGAAGCAGATTGTGTAAATACTATTCCATTTTAAACTTTCTCTTTCCTCTCTAAATAACAAACAAACAAACAACAAACAAAAACTTTATCCATATTGTGTTGGCTGTACCGTTATTTAGAAGCCTGAAGACCAAGAAACAATCAGAATATTGAACTGTAGGAAATTTGTTTAAACTATTGTCACAAAGCCCTAACTTCCTAAACCACATATATTGAGAGCACAACAGTGAACAAAGCAAATAAGAAATTTCAGAATTTGTATAGGAAATGAGACTATAACCAACCAAGCCATATATATATATATGTATACGTATATGTATATGTATATAATAGGATCTGTGCTGTGAGCTTAATTTTTTATGACATGCAGATTTTTCTCCTTATTTCTTGAGTATTTTTATAAAATCTTTTGGACATGTGATGCAAGGAGAAAGAGGAAGGGGAGGAGAGAATTACACCCAAATCTAGAAACGTAAAGTTGGTATTAAAGGTTATACATTATCGGCAATGATTCCAGAATCATTGAATTGAATATGCTGATCAGTCACTTCCCACAGCAAAGGGCTTTGAAAAGAAATCAAACAATTTTACTGATTTTTGCATCTGTGCAATTCTTTTTACTAATCTTTAAAGTTAGCATACAAAGGAATGGGGTTCATTATGGCATTTTCACAAAAATATGTCACTGTACTTTATTTATTTTTACTTAATCACTTTAAATCCTGCTCACTGCCCCTCCCACTCATCTCCTCTCACAATCCTCCACTGCATCCCCCCTCCCCTTCTCCTATGAGTAGGTGCCCCCCCTCCCCAAATATCTCCCCCTGGCACATCAAGTTTCTGGGAGGCTAGGCTCATCCAGACAAGGCAGCACAGGTAGAAGAACATAGCTCATGAGCAGACAACAGCTTTTGGGATAGTTCCCATGCCAGTTGTTTGGGACCCACATGACGACCACGCTGCACATCTGCTACATATATGAAAGGAGACCTAGGTCTATCCTATATGTGCTCTTTGGTTGGTGGTTCAGACTCTGAGAGCTCCAAAGGGTCCAGGTTAGTTGACTCTTGTTGGTCTTCCAGTAGAGTGCCTATCATTTTGGGGCCTGCAATCCTTTTTCCTGTTCTTCCATAAAAGTCCACAAGCTCCATCTACTATTTGGCTGTAGGTGTCTGCATCTGTCGGAGTCAGCTGCTGGGTGGAGAATAGATATGTTAGACTGCTTGGTGCTTGCCTATGGGATGGGTCTTAAGTTGGGCTGATTATTGGTTGGCAATTCCCTCAGTCTCTGCTCCATTCCCAGCCTCATTTTTCTTCTTTATCTTCCTCCTCCACTGTCCTCCCTCACCTTCCCAGCTCCTCCTCGCTGGTCCTCTTCCTCAGACAGTTCTCCCTCATGCTTTTAGGTTACAAGTATTCCATTACTCTCCTTTCCACCACCTCTATGTTCAATGCAAACAAAGAATTAATAATAAAAAAGTGCCACTAAATCTGGAAAGGAAGATGACATAAAATTTCTTTCCAAAGATTCAATTAGTCAAGATAGTAGGTCTTGAGGCCATCAGCAAAAACAGTTTAATATGTAGGATCTAAACATGTTTTTACTGATTTTAATGACTATTTTTATTCAAATGTATGAAAATAAGAAATCAGTGACTCACAGCTCAGTGAGTCTCACTATGACACTATGTAACAGAGAAAAGCAATAGTATGTGATATACATGGTGTGTATTATTTGATTATTTGAATTGAAGTCAGTAGGATTAGGGCGATGATGAGAGAAATTCTGGACCATTATAATTTTAAAACATTCAAATGTAAATTGCTCTACAGGAAAAATATTTAAAAAATGTAAAATTGTGCTTTTCTGATATCAAGAGACTGAGATTTATTTCTTTTGTCCAACTTCTCCTGCACTGGACTGAATCAAATTAAACACAGCTCTCAGTTCCTCACAGCACCGCCATTGCAACGTTTTTATTTGTACAAAGCTTTCCATTCATTCTTCCCTCGAGCTCAACTTCTTCCGAAGCTTACCTCAGATGCACACAGTGTGTCCTGCGTCCTTGGGATGTGCACGCTGTGTTCTGTGCATGCCTTCACCACTCATTTGATTCTAGAGATGGAGTTGCATTTGATATGTCCATTCCTAAGGCCTTCAGGATTTCATAGTCCCTTCCATAGCTGAGGCTTCTGCTTTCTGCTTCCTTGCTGTGCCCTAACACACAGCACTCTCTTATTTTTGTTTTCATCAGAGTAAAATGAGAAAAAAAATTGTATGACATATCAGGATTCCAAAGAATTTTCAACTCATTTTGTTTTATAATTTAGTAAGTGAGTTTCTAAGCACCAGATTGTTTGCTGTATGTTGGTAGACACAGAAATTATTGGCTGTTCAAAGGATGGTAGCTTCTAGGGGAAGAAGTTCTGGCATTCAAAACCTGTTGTCAGGGCTTATGTGGGGACCACTGCAGCCTCATTTTCCCATTAGCCTAAAACTTTGGAGAAATCTGCTCTGCTTGTGTTTCTGAGATGATGGGGCTGAAGGGCAATTATGTAGGCTAGTCAGGGGGGCTTGAGGAGCAGACAGATGCTTTCAAAACTACTGCCATCCATTGGAAAGTCATTCCCAATCCTTACCCAGCTCATCAAATTGGACAGCAAAGCAGAAATGTTAAGAAGTAGACTATGAGATTCTACTGGCTGTTTTTTCCACACAAGAGTGCAGCAGACATGATGGGTGGAGGTCATTGGGTTCCATTTGGCTGATGCCTCTGTTTCTCAAGGGACCATGGAGGAAAACTGTAGGAGGGAAGAGGCACCTCAGCACCATGGAACTCCTTAAAGGGTACCTGGTACTAATCTAATCTCCCTTGATTACCTGCCATGGATCTAACATTTATGACCCCGTCTAAATTCCTTTAAGTCAGCATAAATAAATGGGTTGTAAAAACCCTTTTTTTAGGATCTACTGTATAAAGCAATGCCTTCGGATTTTTTTTAAACTACTTCTTTCAGATTCCAAAGATGATGGTTTTGTTTGAGTTTTCGGCTTACCAACTTAGCTCTCTCTCAGGGCTCTTTTGTTTTCTTCTTTGACTACACATCTCAGTTTATGCTCCACCTTTCATCTGTCTAAGGACTCTGCAGTTGCAACTATTCCCAAGCTGAACCCCATGCTTAGCGACAGCATAACTCACTGTGCGCTGGTTCTTTGGTGAAGCACGTTGGGATGTGAATTGGTCTGCACATGTTGCCCTTATAAGTAATGTCTACATGCTTGTGATGCCTTTGTCTAGAGCCATTGCTAGCCAATGGCAAAGCAAGATATGTTAATGGAGCTCATGATTAGGTTATTTATTTATTTAGAGTTACAAGGATTTTTTCCCCCTTCTGTTGGAAGTCTATCAACCTTACCGTTGTCTTGGTTGTTAAATATAACAAGGACTGTTTACGAGATTTCCAGAAGAGAAGACAGAATGCAAGAATAAAGAAATCTTGCTATGTGCCAAAGACACATTTCTCAAAGATGTCCTTGGACATATATAAATGGAAGATAAGCAGATGGCTAGGCAAGCCTAGCCAAGCCTGGGCTAGTTTTGAAGAGAACTTATCCCCTCCATTCAAAGTTCAAATCTTATCGCTGAGTTCAGATGTTATACAGGAGCAGGCTGTGCTAGGAGGTTCACATGAGAGGAAGTCACAGAACACTGCGTGTCTCCCTGTAAGCTACAGAGACTCCATCTTTTAGCAAGCATGACCCGATTTGCATCTTTGAATGTGGGAAACCAAGGAAGGAGAGCTGATCTGTGTGTATCCTTAGATCTCTACTCACAAGAACCAGTCCTGTTGTGTTCCAGGAGTCACATGACCAGTTACAATTCATGATTCCATGTGCATTAGCCTTTTAGTCTTTACCCCTGAACTGTTATCTCTATTATCATTTTGATCAGAGAGGAGAGGTCTGAAGACTCACTCCTCAAATATAGTTTTGCAATTGACTAAGTGCAGTGATCCGCTGGTGTATCATGGGCTCCCGGTACCACAGGAGAGATGGCTCACTGCTGTGAGACCAGTCCCATTTTCCTTCCAATGAAATAAAACGGAAGTCAGTTGTAATTCCTGAAAGGCAGCTTAGCATTCTGTGTGAGAGCAGAAGCTAGATAGGGTAACTGCTGCTTCCAAGGTGTGAGTTCCTTTAAATTCCACTAACCATTAGCTGACTGCATTGTGTTTTGGTCACTCAAAGTCAGGGCTTGCAAAATTGCAACAAAATCATCAGCATCTGCAAGTAGCATAAGTGAGCACACAAACACGCCCTGTCCACATAGCAGTGTAGAATTGTCCATATGTCAGCATGATTTGGGCAACCTTGAACAGAAATAGTCTTACATATATTATTTATTATATTATTTATTAACTGTGATTAGGGTGAAAGGATATCTCTTCATGGTTATATTTTAATTTCTGTTAGCTAGTGGCATTGAACTCCCATTTTATCTTTACCTAGCTGTAGAACCATTTGTATTTCTTTGAAAAACAAATTCAGGTAATTTGCTCATTTCCAATGAGATTCGATGTTTGGTTGAGCATTTGAAATTCTTTATGTATTCTGAATGTAATCTCTTGTCAGAGGAAAGCGGCTCAGATTCTATTGCTCTCGTCACTGTCGGCTTACAGGCTCTTCTTCTGTTCTATTGCTGCCCGTGCTTTACGGACCCTCATCCTGGCCATGGCCTGTGTCAAGGTCTTCAAGTGTTTCTGCTCTGTCTTCTAGTTGTTTCATAGTTTCAGGCCTCAAACTCAGTGCCTTAATACTCTTTCCTGTTGATTTGGGCATAGGCTGAGAGAAAGAAATGACGTTTTGTTCTTCTGTACATGGATATTCAGGTTCCCCAGGTTTGTTTATTGGGTATGCTCTGTAATGTATTTGTGTGTGTGTGTGTGTGTGTGTGTGTGTGTGTGTGTGTGCGCATGAGTGAGCATGTGTGCATATGCCTCAGGGAGTGATTGTGTGATTGTGTAAGTATTTATGTCTGTGTGTGCATGTGTATAAGTGAATATTGCACATGTGTGTGCATACGTGCATGAGTGAGTATGTGTGCATGTGCCTCAGTGAGTGAGTGATTGTATACATGTGGTATGTGTGTGTGTGTGTGTGTGTGTGTGAGTGAGTGTGTGTGTTTGTGAATGTATGTGTGTGTGTGTGTGTGTGTGTGTGTGCGCGCGCGCGCTAGCTCCCTTGGGTGTAGATATATGAGTTTACTTCTGAAGTCTCTACTCCCCTGGTCTTCGTGTCAGAATTTATGTGGTACCTGTATTGTGGCTACTGCTGCTCTGTCATGTATATTACAACTTCTCATTGTAATTGACTCTGGCTTTTGATTTTATTTTTCTTCTCAAGATACTTTTAACTCTTGGGGTATTGTGTGCTTTCTTATGAGCTGGAGGAAACGTTTGTATCTGTGAAGAATGACGGAATTGTGATAGAACCTCTAGGAAGGTTCTGTATTTTTTAGAATCTCTTGGACATTCTGGCGGGATTCATTGCTTTAATCCACACACGTGAGACCTTTCCATCTGAGTGGGTGAATCTTCCAACAGTTATTCATCAGCCTTTTGCAGTTTCCATTGTCGAGGTCATTTGTTCCCTGAGATTAACTTGCTCCTAGGTATTTGATATTTTCAGTAGCTATTACAAATGAGCTTGCTTTATGATTCCTTTCTCAGCAAGTTCATTATAGTGCATAAAAATACTCATGTGTCTATATCAGGTTTGTATCCTGAAACTACCAAATTTGGCTACCAGACCTGGCGATCTTCTGATGGGGTCTTTAATTATGCTTTCCAAACAAAATAATCTGACCTTCTTTTTGTCTAGATATCATATTTGTTTCTTTTGTCTAACTGCTCAGGCTAAGAATGTGGCATACTTTATGGACTATGGGAGGTGCACATCTTATCTAGATCTTATAGGAAATGCTCTCAGTGTCTCCCCCTGTACTCACTATGATAGTGCTCGGAGACCATCATATGTGGCCTTTTTATGTTGAGTTCATTTGTTCTATTTCATTGTTTATCTCTGATACTCCTTGGATAGATGCTGATGGGAGCTCTGCATTTCATCCATTGACGGAACTGAGATGTTGACATCCACAACTGCCACTGTGTTGCAACCTCTTTCTTTAGATAGAACAGGAGCATTGGGTACTGTATTTTATTTTATTTTTTGAGACAGGGTTATGTAATACCTCTATGAGGCATTCTAGCATTAGTTAGAGATTCATGTTACCCACTGAGTGGATTATCTTAGCACACAGATAACACCTCTCTTTGGCTTTCTGCCACTTTTCATTGATGGTCTGCTTGCCTAAGTATAGCCATTCTTGCTTGCTTGGTGTGGAACAACTTTCACAGGCTCCATCCTGGCCTGCGTCTCTGTCTCTACCATGGTGAAGCAGTGAGTAAATTCTACCCATAAACAGTGCATTGTTGGGCCTTGCTTTTTAGTTCATCCAGATAATATTTATCTTTGGGGCTTTTGATGTGTTTGAGTCCAAGGTTATTAGTTGTTATGTATAGAACTATTTGTGTCATTTTCTTTGCTTTCTGGTGTTAAATGGCCACACTGTAGTCCTCAGCACTGGGCTTTATCTCTGTTGTTTTCCATGTGGGTGAGATTCAATTCTTTTTATCTTTTATGTCACTGATCATCTAGAGGGTTTTAGTCTTTTGCATCTTTTCCCAGTGGTAGCTGTAGTTCTCTTGTTCTTTCATGTTCAGGTGTAACTTCCCTTGAGCATCATTTTGTTAAGGCTGCTTTAGCGACGATGGATTCCACAGTTTGCACCTCGGACTTTCGTCTTGTACATTGTTTAGCTCACTTTTGTTTTCCCATAGCTTTTCTCAGTGAAATAGTCGAAGTTAACAATTTTTCCCTGCTAACATTTAATATGCTGTCGTATTCCCTTGTAGTTTATTAGTTTTCTGTTGAGAAATCTCCCTTATATTTAATCATGGTGACCTTAAGTGTGAGCAAATGCTTTTATGTTTTTAGAATTTGGAAGTTTGGCTGAGAAATGCAGCGATGAGGACATGTTTGAGTCAAATCCATTCAGGGTTTCTTGGGATTTCTGGGTCTCCTTTGCGCCTTTAACTCTCCAAAATTAAGGATGTTATCAGCTCTTTTTTTGTCACTATGGCAGTTTTATTTTCTATTTTCTTATTCAGATAAGGTTTCATGTAGCCCAACATGGCTTTGAACACACTCTGTAACCAAGGGTGACCTTGAATTTCTGATGTTTCAGCTTTCTGGTTCTGGGATTTCAGACACGTGCCACCATGTTGTATTCTGTGGAGTGCTGGGAGAGCAAACCCAGGGCTTTATCCATTCCGGGGACATACTCAACCAACTGAGCCACAGTCTCCATCTATAACATGGAAGTTATCTAAGACTGAAAAATCACTGTATTCCTAAACTACACCACTGTTGGATATTACCCGGAGGACTCTGAACCCACCACCAAGACACTAGCCCCATACATGGTCATTGCTACACCATTCACAAGAGCTGAGTAGTGAAGTTTGCCTCGATGTCTATTGATAGATGAATGGGTAAAGAAAATTTGTTCATTTAAACGTGTCTTGAAATTTTCTTTGTTCTTTCTAATGGTTTTTCTCTTTTATTTCTTTAGCATTACATTGGTACTCCAAAAGCTCCGTCTTTGAGTTCAGACATTTTCTGCTTGATCTAGCTTGCTGTTGAAGCTCTTGTTCATAGCTCTTATTTGACTTCTTCCATTATTCATGTCCAGGGTTTAGAATTGGTTCCTTTTGATGAATTCTTATTCATTTCATTAATTGATTTTTCTGTTTCGGAGAATTATTTAAATCATCTTGCATGTCATTTATCGTCCTTGAAATCCTTCCTTTGAATTCCTGCTCAGACATCTTTTCTATTTTCCTTTCCCTGGCGTCTTGTTTGAGAACAATTGCACTTTTAGCTCTATCTCGTTACCTTGCAGTTTTCATACTTTGTTTCCTCCTGCTTACATTTGTATTTCTAGGGGCTCAGTCCTCCCTGCTATTGTGGATGGTGCAGCAATGACCAGGGAAGGGCAAGTATCTCAGTGGTTTCGTTCAGAGTCCTCTGAGTGCATAGTAGGAGTGGTGTATCTCAGGAGTATGGTAGTTTCCAGTCTTAGATAATCTCCATACTAGAGATGGGAAATGTGCCCCCACTACTAAGTGATTTTCATCTTTGAAGTTTTTTTAAATTTTTTTTTTTAGGCCGTACTGGCTTTGGTTCAAGTTGACCACTGCAGTTATGGTCTCCAAATAACCAATAACTTCTTCAACAGCAATCAATGGTTGTGAGCGCAGTTCACAGGAGGCAGGATCATAAAGCCTGTTGTTCTCTGCAGGACTGTCAGGTGGGGCTATCCTAGCAGCCAAAGAGGTACCCAGAGCAGTGGGGGAAGAGTGCTTACCTAGTCATCTCAGGCAATATTAGTGTCATGTAGCACAGGAGTAAAATATGAGGGCTGTGTGTTAATTTCTGTGGAACATGTTCAATGAACCCAGGCTAGAGGGTCCTGGGCATGTGTGGCATGGATCCCATGGCATAGGGGGCAACATGCATGTGTAGTAGTACAGAGTGCATGCCTTAAGTGTTTAGTGATGGTGTGTAGGTGGAGCCATCCTCACACCCTGAGTAGAAGTTACACATGGAAGGTAGGTAACATGGAGCAACTGCCCAGGCAGGGGAGAGTGATCTTGATGACCAGAGTTCCTCATCCGTCTAGAGCAGTGTGATAGGATGTCCTCCCGAAAGGCTCAGTGAGGCTTCAAAATTTCCCAGAAGCAAAAATTCAGGGTGTCCATGTAAGTTGATAGAGGGTCTCCTGTGTATGTTTTCATTGTGGTAGAATGTTCCAAGTATCAACTGGTCTTGACCTGGGTAGTGGGGCAGTTGTAGAAATCTTTGGTCCTCTTTTCTTTCTACTCAACTGTCTGACTTCATGCCTCATGGTACCTACATTTCATCTGCTGTGCATTCCAGCTCTTTCTAGTGAATCCCTTGTTTGATTAGTACCTGTTCTTCCCTCCCTTCAGCCTTTCCTTTCTTCATAGTCACTTCTGTTGCCACTATCCAGCCATCCTGCTGTGGGCTTTCTTCTACCATTAACAATGGAGAGCCTTTATGGCATATAGATGCTCACTCTTTAATCCTACATTCACTTTGTATGTTCTGCCAAATCTAAAACATGAGCCTGCCCTAGGCACCAGCTTAGGGATTCTCCTATGGGACACACTTGTTTATGAGCCATTTTCCTTGTTTCTGATAATAGAAATTTCTCTGAAAGTCTGCAAATCTCTCAACTGGCACAACAACATTCCTATGATCTCTTCTGACTTCTCTTATTTTCAACTGTTTAAAATTATTACCCTTTTCTTTGTTTGGGGTGGAATTTAGTATTTGTTGATTAGTCTCTACTTCCTATTGTTTATGAATTAAGGTCACATGGATGTACCCGGAGGAGAAAAAAGGGAGCACAACTATGTGGTATATATACCATCTGTGTGAACTAAGATTCCAACACAGTTACCGACACTGACAGACTCTGAAGGGCATGATGGGATTGGTTGAAGCTTCCGATAGGAAGCTCTTATCAAAGATAATTCCCCGCCAACCTTATGGGATATGTTCCAGATCACCAGAACATTCTGGAAATAGCAGTAGTGCAAACACTGCATACTGGTTTCTCCTATACATAGAACTCATGATAATGCTTTTTTCCCCATAAATTAGAAAGACTTTAGCAATAATAATAACCACAATGAATAATTATAATAAAGCATTGGGTTGGGATGTGACCACTCTAAAATAGATCTTTTTTATTTGTACTTTTACTTTTCAACTAAAGAGGTATCATATGACTTCTCTTTGGAAATATCTGATTTCCAGAGTCATTATTATTGTATTTTGAGATCACTACTAAGTAAAATAATGGTCTCTAGAATGTACACACTGCCAGACTAAAGCAGCTGATTTGCTAGTGAGTGAGAGACCGACGGGATGCACGCAGAGTGAGTGTATAGAGTTTGAATATCAGGAGCAGGACATGGGGTTTGCATTGTTATGGTGGATGAAGCAGGGTGGGAAGAACTTTCTCCCTGCTGCCCAGAATGAGACACGATTCTCATCATCTGAATTGTATATTCTAGAATCTGTCATTTAATGGTTTTGGATCATGCTTGACCATTTTGAACTGGAGAAAGCACACCAGTTTACAAGGCGATGTGGCTCTCAGTGGTTTGACTTCACACAGTTGCAGTCAACATGCCATGGTAACTGAGTTCTCTGTTGATGTGAAACATGTTTAATAGAATCATGGTAATTGAAATTACCATGGCAGTGCATATGGAAACTATGTGTAAGCAGGAAGTATTCTTTCTGCCTCTCTGCTTTACCATGTAAGTAAAACTAACAATCAGCAAGAAGTTTTAGCAACAGTGACTAAAACATGGCTTAACATTTTACTGTCTTTACGTATCCTGCGACAGATCACAAACTAGTGTTACACAATGAGGTCTGTTGAAATAATGGCTTATATATTTAACTTCGTTGTGTGGGGGACATCAATTAAGGCAAAATAAAATACACAATCAGAGACAAGGATGTGATTGATTTGTGCCACAAAAGTGAAATGAGCTTTTTTTCTTCCAGTTTTATGTATGGAGAACTGACTGACAAGAAGACCATTGAGAAAGTCAGGCAGACTTTTGACAACTACGAGTCAAACTGTTTTGAAGTCCTTTTGTACAAAAAAAACCGTAGGTATTTTTGATACCAATAAGACACCTAGATCTTTCTAAGTTTTATGGCTTGGGAAATGGTAGCCAGGCAACAAGGTACAGAAGATACAATGTTTCATTACTGTTTTTGGTGTAGGGTGAGAGGTTGCTGGTGAAATTAGACTGAAAAATTAATAATGATTTTACCCTTGAAAAGATCCTCGTGAACAATGGAAACAAACACGGTGTATTTCATTTTACTTTTACAAATTAATTTTATTTTTTATTTAATGAAAAATATATTATATGGATGCATGTTCTGCTTGCATGTATGCATGTGTACCATGTGTGTGCTTGGTGCCAGTCAAGGTCAGAAGGTGTCAGATCTCCTGGAACTCTATCGCAGATGGTTGTGAGCTGTCATGCTGATGCTGGGGGCTGACGTCAGGTCTTCTGCAAAAGCAAAGAAGCTCTTAATTGCTAAGCCGTTTCTCATGTCCTACATTGTTATTTTAAACATTAAAGTTGTTCATATTTAATGGGGACAGAGTGACACTATGAGTTAGGAATGCAATATGAAGACTTAAATCAAACAAGTAACACTCAACATTTCAAACATTTACTTTTTGAGGTAAGAATATTGGAAACAGCTCTCTCGGCCACTCTGGTGTCTGCAGTTGGCCGTTATTATTAAACATATTCATCATTGCTGTGCAATACATCTCACACCTACAGAGAAACTTGCCTCTTGTTTCGCACAGGTGTTGCATTCTTAAATCATTTTTTTGTCACTCTTTCCCCAACCCTACAGCCGAGAAGCTCTCCTGTCTGATATGTGTTTCAGTGACTTAGTTCCAATTAGCATGAGCACACGTTTTATACTGATCTTCTGAGCCCAGCTTATTTTACTCAGTACTTAACACTATGGTTTTTTATTTCTTCAATGTTGTTGTAAATATAAATTAATTATCTCTCCTCTAAATTGTGTGTTCATGTGTTTATTGTACATGCATGTGTGTACATTTGTGTATTGTATATGCATGCACATACATACACAAGGGGATACACAGAATATGGAGTCCAGAGGAGGACATGAGATGTCTTTGTCTCTTCTCTTCTGTATTCCTGGAGGCCAGGTCTTTCACTTGAGCTTCTTCCTTTGAGATAGAGTAACTAGTCTGCAGACCCCATTTGTCCTTCTGTCTCTGTCCCTTCTCTCCTGTTTCTCCCAGTGCTGGGTGATTTACACACTGAGCCATGCTTGGCTTTTCGTGTGGGTTCCATGTAGGTTCTTGTGCTTGCTTAGCAAGCATTTCTACCCATCGAGTCATCTCCCCAGCCCAAGAAATTCTTTTAAAGACTGAACAGTATTCACTTTGTACAATACATTGTTTTATCTGTTTATATTTTGATGGACATTCAGGTAAATTATAAATTGGCTCCTGTGATTTGTAATGCAATGGACATGTGTATGTATGTTTTGTAGATTTCAAATCTTCTGGTTAAATACCCAGATGTGGGACTGTTACATCATATGGTGGCTTTGTTTTAAAATGTTTAAATTAATCTCAGAGTAGGTTTTCTACAGTGTCTGTGCTAATATATGTTCATAACTACATTGTTATAGGAGTCCCTTTTCATGGTTGCTACACAAATATCAGTGAGGTAGATATATGGTTATATGCTGTCAGTCTTTACAAATAGCCTTTAGCTAGACTTGAACTGTTTCTTGTTTAAGAGTGATGGGCGTAGGCATTATTTTCAGGATAGAACTGTTACAAGTGATAAATATATGCTGATATTATGAATTATTCTCTAGGATTAGAGTTGTACATAATCAGTTGCTAAATATGTCATGACACAGAACCTCATGGTACAACCCTTATTTGGGGAAAACTAAACAACCATCCAACCAACCAACCAACCAACCAACCAACCACCAACCAATCAACTAACTCACCAACCAACCAACCAACCAACCAACCAACCAACCACCATCATTACATCCACATCCTCAACAATCAAGTTTTTTATTTAATTTATTTTTTACTGCTTTCCCAAATGACCCTTTTCTTCTTCTTTTTTTGATATATAGAGTCCTTTAATAGTCTTTTATCAATAAGCCATCTCTAAATGACATCTATATGCAAACAAAGGACTGTTTTCTCCAATGTGGTCTCTCAGTGGGTATATTGACCACTCTTAGGAACGGGGTCCATGCCCTGCAGTAGATGGCCTACACAAAAAAAACAGTAGTAATTTTGTAGACCATTTTTCTCATATTGCTTTGTTTTTGGTGTTTTTTTCTTATTTGTCTTTTGCTTGTATATTATGATTTTTGATTTTTGTCTTTTTATAGGGTTATTTGCATGTATGTGTCGTGTGTGTGTGTTTCTTGAGCTTTTTCTTCTTCTTTTTAAAATTCTGGCTTTTTGTTGTTCTTTTGTTTTTCTTTTTTTTTCTAAATAGAGAGAGAAAGAAGACATGAAGTTGGAGTGGGTATGAAGGTAGGGAGAAGCTGGGAGGAGTTGGGAGAAGAGAAACTGAGATCAGAATATACTATAAAAAGAATTTATTTCAATAAACATGTATATTAAAATGTGAATATATGTGCACACATGCTTTCATGGTAAATGATAGCAAAATCCATATTCATCTTCAGTGGTGAGTGTAGTCTCTGTAGTGACTATAGTGTGGGAGATGTCCTAACGTCAGCAAGACACGTTTCTGTGTTCATTATATGTTGGATCCCATGGTGCACAGTTTTTCCTTCAATTTCTTATTCTTTAAGGAATACGTGGAGTTAAAATTAGACTTTCTTTTTTAGCACTAGACCCACAAAAGAATAACACCTCCCATAGACATCCCCTCAGAGAAGTATATTTGGTGATGCAAACATTTTCTTCTGTGGTTTTACTTACCGAAACTTCCAAAATTTTATCTCTCATTTTTAGAATCAAGGCCAAGGAGATCTTTCTGTGTGACGTCACAGCCAGTGTGACACAGGGAGAGCAATCAGTTCTGAATGATCAGTCCTTCCTGCTGCAGGGCTATAGGGTTCTCTCACTCTTCCCTTCAGGCTCAGATATTTATGTATGATTCACGGGATGCTCAAATGCCCAAGCCCCTTTCATTTTCACATAGACATTTTTAGTCTTTTGATGACTTAGATAGATGGCCCAAGTTTAGCAAATAATTGAAGATGCCTTACCCTCACATTCAAGCGGAATTAACAAATATTTGCTCAATTTTCAGACATGGTAGCCAAGTCCACAGTCTGTCCAAAGTACTTTTGTTTTGTTCATTTACTTTTAAACTTATCAGTAAGAACTTGAAATTTACATTTCTACATTCTCTTTCAGGTTAGTTATGGTTGGCGATTATGTGACTTTTGTTCAGCTCTCCTGGTTTCTTAATTTCATAGACTGAATATTGCTATGTGAATGTCTGCACATAGTTGGTAGGAGACGGAAGACGGGACCTGCAGCCTTGTAGAACTCTCCTGTTCTCCTCTGTGTGCTCTCTGCATCTGTCCTTAATTTTGAGTTTTCTTTAATAGGAAGGACAGGTCGCATTGGGATAGAACACAAGTATTTTAGCCAGATGTACAAGATTTAGAATCTTGTAAGTGGTCATCTCAAACAGCTTTTGCACATCAACTACAAAAAGAGTGTTTTGTGACTTTTAAAAATGTTAGATAGAAAAATTCACATATCTTCTGAAGACTACCCAGCCCTGCCTCCAAGAGTTTTATCACGTAATCAAGTTCCGGTAAACTGCATTTTGCAAATGGGGCAGTTGAGGTTTCTGATTTACTCAGCCAAGGTTGACACTTCAGTTTGTAACCTCTTTTTTTCTGGCCAGTACACAGGTCTTGCTCTGAGTGTAGGAAAGAATGGACTTCTGTCTGTCCTTCTCAGACTCCCTGTCTATCTGATCCCTAAAACTAGAATACAGAAGCATTTCACAGCTTCTTGAAAACATCCACCTTGTTCTAGGGGAAGTCTGAACTTATGAGCTCAAAAAAAATTTTACCTTGATATTTGGAAATAGCTTTCTAGACAGCCCCGTTTCTGCCAAAATTTCAAAAGTGGCTATTTCCATAGGAAGGAAGGCATGACTGTGACACCTGCTCTTCTTGTCCAGATTTCTAGCAGGCCCTGGAAAAAGAAAAGGATTTTCACTGCTCTTTTCTCTTTGTTTATTACCCTCACTGCCTCTAGCTCACCATGTTGGAACAGCCACAGGCCATGAACACAGCAGGGTCTGGCAGTGGTTATTTGTAAAACTGTATATCACTCACAGTTCCCAGACATGCTGTGTCACAGGAGGAGCAGGAAGTAGGGAGGAAGCCTGGAAGCCTGGAAGCCTGGCTGGGAGATGATGGGTTGTCTCCAAGTCTCCTTCTCCTTCTGCAATTAGCTCAGAAAGGGCTGTGTCCTTCTATGGACCTGTTGGAGCCACAGAGACCCAGTGGCCAGAGCTGAACGTTATCTTATAAATCTCTCTGCAGTGCTCTGGCTTCTGGAGCCTGCGGAGGGACTCAGCTCATCTGGTGTAATGATGAGTTAGCCCTTTCATGACTTAGGTAGATTCCCCAGGTTTAGCAGGTAATTTAAGAGCGCTATTATTACCGTGAGCATCCAAACAGAATTGGCAGTGGCATTAGGCGACCCAGTTTTGGATCCAGCTATGAAGGAGGTTGTTACTTGGTTTTCATGGGGGAACCACTAAGATGCTCTTAGTTCTCAGTGCAATTGTTACACATCTACTCTCCAAACCCTGAACCTGATGAAACCCCTTCTGGCCCTAAGGATGAACTATTTGAGGACTTTTATTGCTCTTTTGCTTGATAAAAAAAAAAAAAAAAAAAAAAAAAAAAAAAAAAAAAAAAAACAGATGGGAAATGAACTTATTTATTTGTGATTCTTTTTATTGGGATAGAATGTTCTTTCAGTGTGCTGCCACTGTGCGGATAATTATCCTCTCGAGGTCTTTCTCATGCCTCCACTTACTCCATTGTTGTGATGTTTTTGTCAGTTCCTGGGTCTGTCCAGACCCCGAGCTTTAAAACTGGGAAAGCTTCATCCTTCTGGAGAGCCCAGTGTCTGTTCCTTGAAGAATGATGTGACAGAGTTGAACCTCAAGGGGCAGGAGGCAGTGGCTCACCAAGACATGGGAGATTCTCAAACTGTGAACACCCCCCGTTGTTTTTCTTTACCTTTGATGATTGCCTTAAAAGTTTCAGGTAGCATTCTGTATACAGTACGTATCATGTATTGGGGATGTCTCCTGTGACTGGGGACACAGCTATCGAGGCGTTACGTAAGTCCATCCTAGGGAAGAGGGGGCCTCGGTAGAGAAGCAGCATTTTAGAAGCTCTTCTGGGAACCAGGCTTGTCAGGGCAGTAGGTGTTGCTGTTGCAGCTAATTGGAAACACTTGTCAAAGTGACAAGACCAGAGAGGCATGTAGAGATCACACTCGGGGAGTTTGTCAGGGTCTCAGGACACAGACCTAAAGGTGATACCGATATTACTTTAGGAGCAAGACTGGCTTTGTGTACCCAAGTTGGAAAAGCCCCTGCACTTTTCTTTAGAATGTTTATATTTGGGGCTAAAAGTACACATTAATTCTGAACACCTGGTAGCTGATAGAGTTAAATGGTTTTGTTTTGTTGCTTTAGACTGAGATTGAATTCAAAGCCTCATGCACACACCACAAGCACTCCATCACTGAACTACAACCCCAGCCTTTTAAAATTTAAAATTTTGATCTTAATTATTTATAAGACAGGGTCTTACTAAGTTGCCCAGTATACTCTTAAGCTCACGTTGTAGTACAGGCTATTCTTAAGTTTGTGAACCTCCTGCCTCAGCCTCCTTAGTATTTCGAATCCTGATTATAGGCTGGAACCAGCAGCTCTGGTTAAAGCTTTGTATTAATTCATGTAACGAAAGTGCTGTTTTGGTGCTGAAGCAAGGGGAGACAGGGCAGAGTCAGGAAAGCTAACCCTTGCTATGACCCTGACACTCCTCTGTCTTCATTCTCTCTCTTCCCCCACTACAGGTACCCCTGTTTGGTTTTACATGCAAATCGCACCAATAAGAAATGAACATGAGAAGGTGGTCTTGTTCCTGTGTACGTTCAAGGACATTACGCTGTTTAAACAGCCCATAGAGGATGACTCAACAAAAGGTAATTTCCAAAAGAGAATTTCTGCACCTTGGAAGTTGGTGGCCTTTTGCCTGCCATCACCACCACCTCCTCCTCCTCTTCTTTGTAAAACACCAAATCTGTATTTCCATCCACATAGAATAACATAACTTTAAGCTAAAATATATCATGAATAAAGCATGTCTACTCACAACTTAATTATCAGCAATTAAAATAAATCAAACTGGAATGAAATACATTAACAAAAAACCAAACAAATTATACCTCTTATCACATGTGCATTTGCCTCACAGGGAAAGACACACAAGGCCAGTAGTACCTTAGGAGTTGATACTGATGGCAAGAAAACACTGTGAAGTACAAAGGACTGATTTCAAACAGACAGGCAGGCAGACAGACAGACAGACAAAGAAAAACCTGGAATTTCTACGCATTAAGAAAACGTGACTAGAGAAATCTGAAAGCCCCCCAAATTTCAGCATTATACACACTGACTTGTTTTCTAATAGATTTGGTGATGTTTTTTTAAAATACAGGTTTAATTTTGCCCCCTATTATATATTCCCCTAATATATGTGCACATTGTCTCTCGGTGAGTTTCCTGCACACTCACTGCATTTAGGCAAAGATCAAGTCAATCATCTTGCAAATGTGCCAATTTTCAAAAATAGGCTATGAAAGTGCAGAGCCTAAAAGAACAGTCTAGATTATGTACATATGACTCAGCTTCTGGATGGGAACAGGTTCAAGTATACATGTTCCTGATACAGCTTGTGGATGGGGACAGGGCCTCGTATACATGCTCCTGATACAGAAGCACTTCTGCAAGAGCAGGCACATCTCTACCCAGGTCTCCATCCAACACAGGAGGTAAGACTTTTCCCAAGGACCCCTCATGGTGCACAAAGAAAGTGTGTTGAAGTCAGGGTTCTTGGAGCTTTTCACGCTTTAGTCCAATCTAGGAGCATGGGGCAAGAAAAATGAGCAGTACAAATTATTCTTGAAAGAGTTTCTTAGTAAAATATTTTAAATTTGATAAACCCACGAACTGTTGAGTAAACTGAAACATCAAAGGAAGTCGTGTTTAAAATGCTTTTGGCCGTTTTCTGTCAATCCCAAGTTGCCTGTGGGGGGTGGGGAATGGAGACATGGGTGTCTACAGTATATTTTTTCTCCCCACCACCCTTTCTTGTCATATCTTCCTATGGCCCCTAGTTTTCTCTACATCCGTCCTACTGAAGTTTATGGAGGAGTTCCATAGAGCAAGGTTAATTTGGGAGCAGCCTGGCTGGCATTTCAGCATCCTATACCCGGGGAGCTTTAGATGGAAGGGATTATATACACATAGCCTGGGCTGGTTTTGCTGAGGTCCTACCAGAGAGCTGCTGATAATTTGATGGAGTTTTGTTCAACCAACCGAGTCTTACCGGGTGATTACGTTCGGTTTACTTATCAGCTTCTATTTATCCAGTTGTATGTTCTCTTGAGTGGAAGTTGTATAATTTTGTCATAACGAGAGTGGCTGGCCCAATGCAAGCCTCCCAAGTGGAGTGTTACTGACTGCAGCATACAAAGATGTGGATATGGAAACCTAGAGCACTTTTTCTTCTTTCCAATGTAATTTATTCCCAATTTATTTTCTCCATTTGGGTTTAAATTAGAAGCTGGTGTCATATAAATGGAGATTTTAAATTCATTTAGAAGTAGGTTTTATAAAATGTTATTTTTTAAGAACTGCTTAAGAGACCAAAAGGGAATGCCTGCTTTTATGCAGTTGGCAAATGTTCCTTTCCCTTCCTTCTAAAAGAAAAAAAAAATCAGCACAGAGCTTTAAGCTTTCCAACTGCAACCATAATTATAGAAAATGACATTAATTTATCCCTTGCAGGTGAATCTAAACACACAATATTGTATCTATTCACATTTTTGTTAGTACCAAATTAAAAGGAGAAACTTTATACTGTGCCAGGCACTGGAAATATGACTGAACTAATTAATTTATATGTGTTTCTGAAATTCTAGACACTATGAAATTATTTTCTGGAAGACCAAGTAAAAGATCTAATTTAGGGCCTAGAAATCTCTCTCTCTCTCTCTCTCTCTCTCTCTCCCTCTTTCCTTCTCTCCCTCTCCATCTTTTCCCCTTCCCCTCCCCTTTTCCCTTTTCCCCTTTTCCCTTTTCCCTTTCCCCTCCCCTTTTTCCCCTATCCAAACTGGCAGCTCAGTATTCTGCGGTGTCAGTCATCCAAATGCTGGAATTCCAGTCATGCACCGTCACAACCAGCTAATACTATTTTTAAAAATATTTAAATGTACTTCTAATCATCTTTGTACCTAATGTTGATTTATTCCTTTGAAGCTTCATGATGTTTCAGATAAAGGCTAGAAAAGATTTTTTTTTCTCAGCTGTAAATGGAACACTTACTATACATACTATATTCTGAGCCATATTTTTTGGACCAATTTAAACAAATATTCCTTTTAAACATATACTTTTAAAAATGTATCTCAGACTATAATAAAATCAAATTAGAATTCAACAACTGAGTGATACATGGAAACTCCCCAACAATTTGGAAGTCAAGAAACACATTGCTAAAGAATCTATGAGTCAAAATATCTTAAGTAAAAAGTATTTTGAATTAAATTAAAATTTAGCTCTGTCAAATTTGTGGAAGAGAGTAAAGGCAGCACTTAGAGGAAAATATGTAATATTAGATGTATATATGATGAAAGAAAATGTCTTTAAAAAAAAGCCAGTAACCTAGTTTCTGTCTTAAGAAGGTAGACAAAGAAGAGAATGTCAAACCAAAGCAAGCAGAGGACAAGACATCCTAAACCATATAGGAGAAATCATTGAAAAACAGGAAAACATTGGGGAAAAACCCACCAAAACTCAAGGCTAACTTATAATGAAAACACCATTATAGTTATTCTCTAGCTCTGATAACTAAGGAAAAAAAGGGGAAGGCACAAATTGCCAGTGAAGAAAATGAAAGGTCTATGTCCACTTATGCTGAGGCTACTGAAGCCTAGACAATGATCGCCCTGTGATCACTGTTGATAACTTATAAGAAATAGACCACTCTCATGAAACAGAAAATCTTAATGCTTCATCAGCATCAAATACTTTGGCAGTAAAGAGTAATTGACCCAAACCAAGGAACTAGAAGTATGCATAGTTTCATCAGGACACCTTAATACACTCTGAAGAAAGATATTTCTCATGTTTCTTCTTCAGGAGACCCTACCCTAATACACTCTGAAGAAAGATATTTCTCATGCTCCTTCTTCAGGATTTTGCACACCCATGTAAGATAGCCACCATTCCCCTCTTACAAGTTTTTCTTCACTCCCTGCAAATGTCTCAGTTCCTAAATGGGTCATTCTAATCAGCCTCCCATCCCACCAAAGTTCAAGGAACGTGATAGAAGAAGAGGCAGAAAGAACACAAGAGCTGAGGGATGGGGAAGAGGTCTGTGAACTGTGGCCTCCTTCAGGACATGGCTGCTGTACACATGTGCTCACAACATTGCTGGGGTTGCCAGCATATCCTATAGGTCTCTTCCAAAATGCAGAAGCAGAGGGAAGTCTCCCGACTCATGAGGAGAAGACAGTACTGCTCTGGTACCAAACCCAAGAAAGATATTACAGAAGAAGGAAATGATAGATGAGCGTTTCATTCTCAGCAGATGATAACCCACAAACTGAATCCATGAAGTGTAAGAGGCATTATGCATGACAATCAAATGGGCCCAGTCTTCAAAAAACAATTCTCCAAATCCCTCCTACCAGTGAGGTGGTTAAAACAAACAAACAGACAAATTAACACCCATAGGATCCTTTCAGTTTGCATAGAAAAAGCATTTTAAAAATTCAAAACTCACTCGTAAAAAGCATTTGAAAAAAATTCAACATTCGTTCATGATTTAAAAATCCCCAGAAAAGTAGGAACAGGGGGATGATCTTCTATGTTCTCATAAGGAACATCTGTGCAAACCTATTGACTAATAGTTAACTTTGTCTTTGGGTGAGGTGTTTAAAACATTGAGTTAAAATTGTTGCTATATGGCTGATAACCTAAAACTTTTGATGTCTCCACATGTGGACGGAAGTTAACTTTGAGTGAAGAAGTTTTACGTCCTATTTTCACACCCGAATATGCATGCATTTATATTAGAGGCATTTTTTTTTCTGATTTACTCTATGTAATTTATGACACAGTTGAAGCTGCCCAGAGAAAGGCAACGCTTCTGCACCATTTTGGCCTGCTAACCCTTAATGGTAGTTAGTAGCTTTGTTTTTATGGAACCTGGAAGTTGGCAGCATTTTGCCGTGAGGTGGGGGACATAGCAGGTACTGAAGAGCTGACTGCTCTCTGAAATGAATGCTTCTCCACTTTTCTATTCTAACCTTCATCACTCTGCGTTCCCGTGGAAGTATCAGAGTGCTTGTAAGACATAGTCTTTTTTGAATTGAGCTATTTATTTTTATAAATTATTTTTGAGTAACCCCAGGCAGATTAGACCTCCTGATTGTTGAACAATGAGTTCGATAAGGATGCAAATAATAATCCTGGGAACAGTACCATTATAAAATGTCTTTTTCTAGTGCCAGAAAATCTAGAAGATGGGTTAATTTCAAAATAATTTTTGTTCTGAAACTCTTGTATGCCTTCCCTATAGCTAACAGATTACTGAAAAAGCATTGCGTAATGCAACTATGAATGCTGCATATGAACTACTTTCTATTATTCATGTGAACTGTACATTTAACATGAAAAATTCAAAAGACATGAAATATTTATACCATTAAGTCATCATCCTACTATATCTTTGAAGCTAGTGATATAGGAATAGGAGAACATTTTTGAAAGCTTTATAAAATAGTGTATGTTTCTGTTTTAAAGACAAAGAAAAAAATTAAACCTTTTGGATAAATAGGACATGCAATTTTATTTTAATTACCATAATATCAAAATGATTTGGATTTAGAATATTGAATAAAGAAATATGGATGTTGCCTTTGATGCAGTCTTTGGCCTCACAGTAACTTAATACAAACTTTTCCAGGATCTTTACAGGAATATCCTATTCTTACTTTTATCTAATTTATTTTACCAACCAAAAGTTAAACTGAAAATATTTTGGGAGATACAGGAGTGGTCCCTTCTCTAATATTTCAGGGGAGAAGGCACACAAAATAGAAGAAGCTTTCCTCCAATTACCCCTGTGTTCTTGGTGATTGACTGAGTAAAACGATGCTAAAGGATTTGAGAGAGGAGTTAAGAAAGTAAAGCAGTGATTAGACAGAGGAGGAGAGGACCATGGGCAGCATGGAGGTCCTCTGAAGCTCTTGATCTAGGGAGACACAGGACCACAGGCAGCATGGAGGTCCTCTGAGGCTTTTGGTCTAGAATTTCACTAGTGTCCACGACCCTCATTCTGTTCTATACTTTTGTCCAGTCAGAGGGATGGAGATGAGCAGTGGATAAAACGTTGAGTTTACCTAAAGTTCAGTTTTGATTAGGTGCAAGGGAAAGAATCTCCACAAGGCATATTGATTAGACAAGGACCTTTGTCCTTTGAAGATTTGCAAATTTGCTTGTTTGCATTCACACTGATCTCCTACTTATATTGACAACCACTCCCCTGCTTGAAGGAATAGACTCTGAACTTTGTTTCTGAATCAGATCGGTGGCCTCGGTGGTTACGGCTGCAGTAATTGAAGCAGCCCTACTTCTAGCAAAGCCTAGGTCCACCACAGTTTCTTCCTGAATTATCTTGGTTTTGTTCTTAAACCGAGTGGTAATGTCTGACATCAATATTGAATCATGACAAATTATGAAAATAGGATGGCAGCAAACAGTGCAGAGAAGGTCACCATCTCTGATGGAGACAGTACCTACCATGTCCTGCACTGGTCATTGCTCGTTGCACTAATTGTGAAGTTTATGTTATTATTTCCATTTTACTGCTGAAGATCCTAATATTCGGGCAGATGTCAAGCCTCATATTCTCCAGATTGCCCACTGCTGTCCCCTCTTCTGCAGGAAGGGATTCACTGGCAAGCATAGCCACCTTAATTCCTTCTTCCTAAGCAAAGTCCTCATGAGGATGCTGTATTTCTGACAGAGTCATGCTCTTAGAACCAACCAAATGTCCTGATGTTAATTCCACAGGATAGTCTTGTTACATTTTGTACCTGGTATTTCGATGTTGGAAGATTTGTTCAGACAATCCATCAACCATATCTGATACTTTATTTATCAGAAAATGCAAATTAAAGCCCAGGAGGTCCATGCTGTTGATTATCTTCAGTGTTCTAAAGATCATTATCCAAATCTCTGCCCATTGATACTGTACAGGATTTTCAAACAGACTTCCAAACTGCTAAGATAATTACTGTGTTAAACATCCTCTGCCAAGCAGTCATGACACCTTTTTGCCAATAATGAGGTTAAAAAAAAAAGAAAAGTCTTCCAGAATAAAAATAACATCAAAAAAGTAACGTGCTTGCAAAAGCTGATGCTTTTCTTTAGCGAGGAGACGTCGGAAGACATCGGAGTAATTATGCCAGGTTGTCTCGTTGGCGGAGAGCAAAATTGTGTATCTAAGCTTTTTCCTTATAGATTTGAATCTTGTGTTGCAGCCCAATAGATTGATTTAACTGCCTCTGTGACTTCCTTTCATTTTTAAGATTAGGCAGTCCATGACAAAGAGGTTAATTGCAACCCAATAGAGCTAAACTAATGTTTTATTAAGAAGGAGTTGGCAGCCTGAGCTTTTAGGAGAACAAATGTTCTCATAGTGCCATGAACAAGTTACAGTGCAAGCATTCTACTCGTCATAGCCAACTGTCTGTTCAGATTACCTCATATCGACCACATCTAAGTAACATCAGCGGACTGCTGAGCTGTCAGGTCCACAGTTAGATTTCTGTAGAGAGGTGGGTGGATGCAGTCCTGGGGAGCCGTGAGAACTGCTGACGAGTCTTTTTGCTTTGACCTAGACAGTGTGATTGTGTGACTTTTTTCAAAGTTTGCCCCTAACATTGGAGTTGGGGAAAGATCAGATAGACTCACATAGTCTGGCGGGAGATCCGGAGCACAAAAGGATAGGTGTAAGCAAACTCAACCCAGCGTGGTTTACAGTAGTGGAAAAGCTGCAGACTTCTCGAGCATGTGTCTGTGTAGCATATGCACCGACAAGGAGAAACAAGTTCCTAATTCTTATTGATAATGGGGAGCAGGCAAGAGTGAGGTACCACGGTGAGCAAGCAAGAAGGGAACCTTTAGGTTGCTCTGTTGGGCATGGCTTTGATTTGCTTCAGGTGGAGTGTGTGGGTAGGTGGTGGGAGTAAGGAGGTAAGGAAGGCTTCAGGAAGAGATGCTGTTGAGCATTAGGGCAGATGATAGCCAGAGGGCCTGGCTGGTGCACAAAGGGAGCAGTGGTTCCTGCTCTTCCACTGATCTACATATGAAAGGAACACACCTTGGCTTGGCTTTGGTGCTCCACCTTCTGAGGCCTGCACACAGCAATCTCTCCCACTGGATGACTCCCTGACAATTGCCCTTGACTTTGCTTTCCGCTAACTGGCCCCTCATCTAGCCCGGCCTTTCTTTCTCCACTAGTGGTTCCTCAAGTTCTTCCTGAAGAGTAGGAACTCTCTACTCTCTCCAAATCATATTGACATATGCTAAAAGCTGAGCCTAGCTGCTTTGTTGCATTTTCATTGTATCTAACCCAAGTGATGTGCTAATCTCTGTTTAACTTTTTCACTCAGGGCTTCACTTATTCAACCAAAATGTAATTAGTGCCTTCTACAAGTTACACTGATCTGATTATATATAGTTGTTCACAGACATATGGAAACCAGTGTTTTATGAGTATTTAAATTAGGAACCAGTGCTCCCTGATTATGAAATGCAGCATCATTTGTAAGTGACAATAGTTTCGGTGGTTGTGTTTTTCTTTCTTCCAGTGCCTCATTGTCAGCGTGGTTGTATGAGATGATTGCATTCTAACATTTTGAAGGTTTGCCCTCTGCTCAGTTTATTGCACACAGTACTCCCGTACCTCTCCTTTGTCCAAAGAATTGTTTTCTTTAGGCATACTTTATTGGATACACAGGATGCAAAAGGTTTTTTCTTTTGACCCACTGAGATATACAGAGATCTCACATCATCTTTTTTTTTTTTTTTTTTTAGAAATGTGAGCCTTGAGGAAGAAAAAAGATGAGCTTGGAAGTTTCTAGAAATAGCCTATGCAACTCTAGTGCTCAGTTGATGTAAGGCGAGGAATCATCAATATATCTTATTGTCGATGACTGAAATAGTTACAGTCATCTCAGGTCATCCTTATTATTTTCACTCCATCCAGTAAACCACCACGGCTCACTATAACAGCACATAAGTGGGCTTTAGCCTCAGGCAAAAGTGGATTTGTCAATTGTCTTTTGTTAACTTCCCTACAGCTTTAGGGCCACCACAAAGAGATTTTGAACTTCAGTTTACCCAAAGTAAACTAAACCATGACCGAGTTGATATTGGTACTGTCACACAATGAGTGTGTATACCATGATGTCTGAAGGAGGGCATCGTAGGTGGCTCGAAGAAGCTTCCAGAATTAAGTAATTCTTCAATGAGTCCTAGCTACCATTAGCCAAACAGAATTCTAGACAGGCAGAATGAGTGTAATATAGAAAAGAATTCGGAGTTACAGTGTGTAAAAGAAACTCTGGAAGACTTAACTATTTTTTGAATTTGCTTTTCAATTAATTTTCTATTGGTTTAGTAAGGATGGAAAACAGTAAGAAGAGATGACAGGTGATAGATGTGGTGTAAATCCTTGTTGTCAGAAGCTAAATGACCTCTCTTCTCAGGACTCATTGGGGTATCCAGGTTGGTAAGAAAGGTTGAAACAGGAATGTGTGCTCTGATCTGTGCTTTAGAAAGAATCTCAGCAGCATGAGAACAATGTGTTCTCAGGGGACTGTCACCTGACTGCAATATAGGTTGACATGTAAGGATGAAAACGTGCTGTATAGGTTGACATGTAAGGATGAAAGGCATTCATTTTGAAAGATATTTATTTATAAATTATAAACTAGAAAGCTTAGAAGCATGTGTGCGTGTGTGGTGGGGAGATGGTATTACTTGTTTGGAAGGTTAGAAATGGCACCAGATCGTTCATCAAGATTAGGGATATATGGATGGTGGGTTTAGGGTTGGCAACACAGACAGAAGGTAATAATGAAATGACTTTTGGACATGTTGGGAGCCAGATGACAATAGAATATTTTAGAAAAGTGGGACCAATGACAGAGATTTGTGTGGGTCCAACAAATTGAGGTTGGTTATGGAGAATGTAAGTTGATTCTGTATGTTGATGCTCAGTTTCTGGAGAGCTGAGCTGACAGTGTTTTTGTTGCCCTATTGTGAGACCAGAACATTGTATAGAACTTTGGGTTTCAGGTAATGCTGCCTCCAACCAAACTTTAAGCTCCAGTCATTAAGATAGGGTCCATTATTAAAGAAGAAAAGAGGACTTTCCATCAAGAGATATCAGCTTCTCCCCAATCCGTGAACACACAGAAGGAACAGAATTGGTGGGAGACATTCTAAACCTAAATGATTAGTCTAAAGGCTAGTAGTAAAGTGCGTGTTACCTGTACACTGAGATTTGACAGGCCATTAGTCTTCTGTGGGCCCAGGGTTTCTTCAGTGTTCACGGAATCATCTGAAATTTCATCAAGCCACTGCATTCATCTTTTTGAACCAGCTTCAGTTTTCATTTTTAAGGAGCAGATTGTAGACTGTTCCATCAATGGGTAACACTACAGAAATGCTGAAATGGGTCTAAACTAATCTTTGATAGAGCTAAACTTTTGATCTAGCTAGAGAAAGGATAGTTGAGACAGGGCCTGAATATGGCTGGTTTTTCACTATTTGCTCACATCTCATTGGTATTTCTTTGAAATTAATAGTTTTTTTTGAAATTAATAGTTTTAATAATGGTAATTTGAAGCCCCAGAAGAAATTTGCTTCTCCTTAAATCCACATTCCTCCCCCCCCCCAAAAAAAACAGCTTCTCTTTCAGAAAATACAATTAGGGCTTTAGATATTCCAAGCACAACTTTTTAGATATCCCTGCATTTGTGAATGAGAAAAGTAACGTTTCTTATGCTACAAGGAAGGCAGAATGTGTGATAAGAACCATGATATGGAAGAGTGGTTGGAACTGAGCTCTGTGTACAACACATGGAAGAACTGTTTTCATTAAGGTGGTAGCAACTGCTCTAACAGGCAATAACCATGTATTAGTGTTATGTATTATTTTTATTAATAAGGAACAAAATTTATTTGATGCAGGAGGAGCCTATTTCTTGTTTATGGAACAATCCAAAGAAAGTGGCTCTGGCTGGCATCCTTTTGCACAGCGACCCAGTGGCCTTGCCTTCCCCTCAGATCTTGCCATTTGCATCTAGCTGGTAGAAGGGGGAGGAATCCCTTGATACCAACTTGCTTTTGAAATAGAGATACAGATGTGGCATCATGTTTTTGCTTACATTCCATTAATGAAATCTAGGGACTTGGAACACACAGATGGCTAGGTAGCTATTTTTCCTCAACAAACCCATACAAAGCAAATAGGACCACAGAATTTTTTTTAAACCTAGTATCTACCTTGACTACAGGAACTACTTAATAGATATAAGAAAGTTATAAATGTTACAAAGAGCCACAAATGCTAGTATATCATTTTAGTCACACTTCAAATATATGATATGTGTTTACTTAGGAATATAACTGATACTTCTCAGTTTTTCGGAATAGCATGTGATTGGCTGTAATTCTTTGATATTTTAAGAGAATACTGGATTTTCAATTCATTGTATATCAATAACCAAAACTCTCTTTTCATCTTTTGAAGGTTGGACAAAATTTGCCCGATTGACACGGGCTTTGACAAATAGCCGGAGTGTTTTACAGCAGCTTACACCAATGAATAAAACAGAGACAGTCCACAAACATTCAAGACTAGCTGAAGTAAGTATGAGAAGGACTTTGCTTTCCAGGAAGTGGCACTGAAACACTTTCCTCCAAATTATTCAAAATAAGCATAATAATTACTAGGTAGTTGTCTGTCTATCTATCTATCTATCTATCTATCTATCTATCTATCTATAGAACTGTAGAAATTTGAAATATTTTCTTTTGTTCTTACCAACTTTTGTATGGAAATGTACTTCATGATATGTTAGGTGCTGCTTAGAGAGTGCATGATTTAATTGAACAAATGGGACAGACCATTCATTCATTCATTCATTTGTGTGTGTGAGAGAGACATTAATTGAGGATTTCTTCTGTAATTAGATTTCTACAGAGGATGAAAAGATAAATAATAAATAGTCTAGTACTAAGGAGTGAAAACTCTGCACAGAAAACTGATAAAAAATGAAGACATAGTAGCATTTACCCAGACTTGGGACTGTAGGGTCAGTTATAAGTGTGAGGTAGTGCCTAGGGAAAGGAGAAAAATGCAGGAAACATGGAGTTAGGGCAGTGAAAGAGCTCAGTAGGAAAAGGTGCTTGTTGGTGAGTCTGGCATCCTGAATTCTATTTCTGGAATCCATATGGTGGAAAGAGATAACTGACTTCTGCAGATTTCCTTTGACTTTCACATGTGTGTCATGCCATAACTACACCCCCAAATCTCTCTCTCTCTCTGTCTGTCTCTATTTCTTTCTCTCTCTCTCTCTTTCTCTCTCTCTCTCTCTCTCTGTCTCTCTCACACACACACACACACATACACACAGAGAGAGACAGAGACAGAGAGACAGAGAGACAGAGACAGAGATAGACAGTCAGACAGGCACGCACACACTCGTGCACACACACACACATACACAGTTCTAACCAAATGATACTGGCTTCATAGTGGGAACTTGTACAATGTGAATTAACTTAGTAAGGAGCAGAAAGACACCATTAAATTCATATGTTCATTGATTTGCATTGCTAGAGAAAGGTGAGCTAAGGCATGTCTTAATTAGCTATAAATACCAATTCTGATTTAGAGAGGCCTGGGAAATAAAGCCTATTCCTTGAATTTTGAGTTCAGGAGTTTTCCTTAGCTTACAACTAACAAAGAGGCCTTTTAGTTTTTTTTTCTCTTTGGTTTTACCTCTCCCCACCTCTCTTTCTCTCTCCCTCTCCCTTCCCTACCTCCTTCTCTCCTCCCTCCTTCTCTCCCTCCCCCTTCCCTTTCCCTTTCCTCCCTCCCTCCCCCCTCTCTCCCTCTCCCTTCCCTCCCTCCTTCTCTTCCTCCCTCCTTCTCTCCCTCCCCCTTCCCTTTCCCTTTCCTCCCTCCCTCTCTCCCTCCCTCTCTCCCTCTCCCTTCCATCCCTCCTTCTCTCCCTTCCTCTCTCCCTCCTTCTTTCCCTCCTTCCCTCTATCTCTTTCTCTCCTATTTCTTTTTTCCTAAATATCTGTCATCATTGGAGAAAGCAGAACACTTTGTGGTATAGCCATGCGTAAGTAGGGTAAGAATACAATATTAAGTAATTCTGTTCATACTCAGCACAAAGGCAACCCACAGTTGGTTCACTATGGAATGCAGCCAGGTGGAGTTTCCTTTTCAGCAGTGCTCCTTACTAAGCACGACAGTGCTCCTTACCAAGTACTGCTTCCTTTGAAGTTTCCTTCTCTTCCGTCTGAAGTGTTCAGTTCCTTCACCCAGCCCAGCCTAGGGCCTGAGGTAACTTCTCCATGTGCTGAGGTTTTCTAAGCAGGCTTCCTGCTGACCTGTCTCCACCTTGTCCTCAGATTTTATTCCTCCCACTACCCAACTAGAGAGAAGCGGCCTGGGGAAGGGGGACATGACCCCCGAACCACAGCCACTTCAGAGTGTTTCTCGTGTGAGCTTTTGCATTTAATACCATCATTGCATGGTTGTGCAGAGGGTGCTGGGGGGATTGTGCCCTTGAGTTTCTAAAACCAGATCCAAAAGAGACACCAAGTGAGCACAGAGTGTTGTGTTTTCCGTTACACCAACGTACTAAGATAATTTCCTTGAATAATTCCTTGATAATCTTCCTCTGGACCTTTGACTTTTCCAACACACATAAATCGGATCTCCTTTCCACCTGATCTAAATTTGAAGTGGATCTAGGTTGAAAGATTCTGCCCCCCATGAAAGAAGGTAATAAATTGTCCACACGCACCGATATCCAACTGATTGCCTTCAGCTTGAATAGAGATAAATGCCAGCTCCTCTCTGTCAGGAGGAAACAGTGTGGTTACTGATGGAAAATCAGCTTCAGAAATGAAACTGTATTCTCACACCACTCTCAGAGAGAGGAAGCTGGTGAACAGAGCTGTCCCAACAGGTGTGCATGGGTTTCTGTGGTCCTACCCTTCCCCCACTCCTCCACTGGCCTCTCTATTTCTTCTTCCTCCTCCTTTTCTTGCTGCCCTTCCTCTGGAATCCCTGGAGCATTTCTCCTTTGCTAATCTTGTCTAAATAGCTAGGACTGAAATGAAAAACACAAAGATACTGTGTGAACTCTACGTTTATCTCCTGGCAGAGATAAAAACACAGACTTTCTCAAAACCCAGTTAAGGCCAGTGCCATGATTCTTGCGGGTGAGGGTGTAGGCAGGAATGCACCAGACTTCACAAAACCTTCTCAGAGGAGTCTAGTGTGAGCCAGATTTAAAGCACACTGTACCTATAGAGAGCTCACTAGAGAAGGTGATGATACAGATGACCGAAAAGGAAGCATTTTCCATTTCTCCTCCCCACACAGAATGGGAGGTGATGGTTTTTGGAAGGCAAGAGAGAAGCCATAATTACGTGTAGTTCTTTAAATCTAGCACTCCATCTCAACATGGTGCTTACTCTACTGCTAGGATAAATGCTTAGTAAGAAATTTAAGACCTCGGGGGTAAATATACCTGGGGCTCTGAGAATAGACGTAAATGCATAAAATAGCCTTAAAATAGTGCTAACAGCCTCAAGTTAAAAATCGTAAGTATGATATACGACCAAAGAAAATACTAGTAGCATTTTTAATATTGAAAATAGCAAGATACTTAGTTTTCTAAGTAAACTTGACGTATGAAGAATTTTAGAACAGTCTTCCAGACTTCAAAGGATATGCAAACATACATGCTCGTTCACATGGGCGTGTGTGTGTGTGTGTGTGTGTTTGTGTGTGTGTGTTTGTGTGTGTGTATGTGTGTGTGTATGTGTGTGTGTGTGTATGTGTATGTGTGTGTGTGTGTTTGTGTGTGTGTGTGTGTGTATGTGTATGTGTGTGTGTGTGTGTGTGTGTGTTTGTGTGTGTGTGTGTGTGTATGTGTATGTGTGTGTGTGTATGTGTATGTGTGTGTGTGTGTTTGTGTGTGTGTTTGTGTGTGTGTGTTTGTGTGTGTGTATGTGTATGTGTGTGTGTGTTTGTGTGTGTGTGTATGTGTATGTGTGTGTGTGTGTGTTTGTGTGTGTGTGTATGTGTATGTGTGTGTGTATGTGTGTGTGTGTGTTTGTGTGTGTGTATGTGTATGTGTGTGTGTGTGTGTTTGTGTGTGTATGTGTATGTGTGTGTGTGTGTGTATGTGTGTGTGTGTGTGTATGTGTGTGTGTGTGTGTGTGTGTGTGTGATGGAATAAACCATAGATCTATATGCTAATGCTTACCTTTGTTTATTCATGCACTCAAATGTTTGACGCATTTATCACTTTGGCTCCTCCCTCCTAGATTCTTTTTTGTTTTCCCAGAAGCACTGAGTAATTATTGCATAAGTTAGTTAAGAAAGCCCATTTCCACACTCCTTGGCATTAATGTATGAGGTGGAAATTTTGGATATGCTTTCTCAACTTGTTTCACAGTTCCAGAAGGTAATCTGAGTCCTGTCCTGGGGTCTATATCATTGACCCTTGCTGGAGTCATCTGCTTTTCTCCTTCTCTTACTTTAATTATACCTACGAGAGTGAGTTAAAATTTATATAAACTTGCCCTGATAGTTTTCCATTTATTAAAGTGGTACAGAGAGCTAAACGGAAGCTTGCCCCAGACAAAAAACGGAATGTTTATTTTACATCCTGGTTTTAGAGAGAAAATGGGAAAATAGGCTGTATCAACACACTTCCCCCATCCCCCCAACACTGTCCTGTTCGCCACTTAGACCCTTTCTTAGTAAATCCAGCAAGACTGCCAACAGGGAGGCTCTGGGGTTCAAGGGGACCATTAGAAGCAAAAGGACACTTTCTAAGGTGCTTAATATGTGTGAACAGTGAATGATGGCCAATCACCACATAACCACAGAACAGGCAGTGAAAGTCACATGGTTCTTGTCAGGTTGGCCCAGTGCATGGGCAGGAGTATCTGAGGTCTTGTGCTCTGGGTAAAGATTGGCCATTGGAGAACCAGATGGATGGACCAGTGATCAGATCAACTGTGGAGTAGTTGCACTCACATATGGGTCTTTGAGCAAACTTTGGGGCAGTTCGGAAAACAGAGCGGAAATCATAAAGTATGATCGCCCTAAAAGTGACAGTCATGTAACTTGTTCTGTGGTTTGAGTACCCAGCAGGTGTGCAGTCATATCTGTCTTAAGAGGTGTCCCAACTGTTTATATACACTGTTTGTTTTCTTTTAGGTTCTTCAGCTCGGGTCAGATATCCTTCCTCAGTACAAACAAGAAGCGCCAAAGACGCCTCCACACATCATCTTACACTACTGTGCTTTTAAAACTACTTGGGATTGGGTGATTTTAATTCTTACCTTCTACACCGCCATCATGGTTCCTTACAATGTTTCTTTCAAAACAAAGCAGAACAATATCGCTTGGCTGGTGCTGGACAGCGTGGTGGACGTTATTTTTCTGGTTGACATTGTTTTAAATTTTCACACGACTTTTGTGGGGCCGGGTGGCGAGGTCATTTCTGACCCGAAGCTCATACGGATGAACTATCTGAAAACTTGGTTTGTGATTGATCTGCTGTCTTGTTTACCTTATGACATCATCAATGCCTTTGAAAATGTGGATGAGGTAAGTTTTTTTGTTTTTTTTTGTTTTTTGTTTTTAGTTTTGAAGTATTGGATATCAGAGGTTTTGAAAACGGAGGATTTAACAGGACTGCACAGATGATAAAATGTCTTTTTCAGTTTCCCTTTTGCGTGCACCCCTGATATTAATAGGCATGTGCCATAAATTATAGTTGATTTTCTTAAGTTAACTTGTCCCTGTGTTTCCCCCCATGAGTTTTGGCTGAAAAAGTGAATTCCTAAGAAAGTTGTTATGAAAGATTGGAGAAAAACAGGAGGAAGAAGCAGGTAGAGAGGGAACAGGAGGAAGACAGTGAAGGGGGAGGAGGCGGAAGGCGAGGAATAGAAGGAGGGGCAGGAAGAGGGAGAGGAGGAAAAGCAGGAGGAAGAGCAGCAGGAGGAGGGGGAAGGTTCATTGGCGAGGACACAATGGTGCACTTGGAGTCAAATGTAGCTCACAGGCTAGGTGATGGGATTAAGGCACAAAAGTACATTTTCTCTGAAACACAGCAGCTTTGAAAATTCCACGTCCTTAGAAATTTCATGATTTTTTCCACTTAAGTCACACATGAAGGCTGTTTTAAGAGTTAATCTAAAAACCAACAGTTTTTGAACTGTTACAATTTTGATTTCTGCTTTTGCTTTCAATTTATTATGAATACAGCTATAGGTAGAAAGTGTATTTGATGACTTCTGATGTCTGGCCTCACTCAGGGTTTTGTTCTATGCTGTTTGTGGAAACAGGAATATTTTAAATGTTTCATACCTTAAAGGATCCCTAACAGTTTCTTCTAAGTTAAGGGTGAACGATTTACAAAGTACTGCACCGAGTTGGGAGGATGAAACCACTAGTAATACTTAGGTCAGGCAGTATATCAGAGCTGTATTAAAATGTTTTAACAATGATCATGTTACCATGTTGCTTTCCCTGATGGCCCTACAGTAACCCCATTATATCACTTAGTTGGAAACTTCCCTGTGCTAGTGTGGCTCTGTTTGTATTGGGAGTAGATTGAACCTTTTCTTCATTGACTTTTCCATAAATTTTCTTCTCCATTAACATTGATATTTAAACTCACTTTCCCCAAGTTAAACGTTGTCCTTTTTATTTTGATAGTGTATACATAACTATTACTTTAGAATTATGGAAATTCAATGAATGATATCTATTCTTTAATTTTAGATTCTACATACATCAAACAGTTAAAAGTATGTTTCCTTCTTTCAAACGTATCTTCTAGAGATAATTAGGAAGAGCTAACTTTGAAAATACCAATCATAAGATAAAAGCAAGTAAGCAGTTTTCCATTTCCCACATGGGTTATTACATGAGCATATTATGGTTTAAGTTACTTAGAACATAGGCATAATGTTTTTAGTAGGACACAATCAGTCATGTGAGAATTTGAATGAAGTTGGTCTAACATAAGTTGGGGAGAAGGGTATGGCAGCAGCCTGGGGTATTAGGAGAGGTTTGGGAAGATGTTGAACTACGACTACAAACTTTCATTCATTCAGAAGAGGTACCACATAAAGACAGAATTAGAAATATACTATATTCTTAAGGAGTTCTGAAAAAGTAGGTCGATAAGAGGGAGTGAGATCTATTAGTCGAACTTGCATTACTATGACTAAAGACCTAGACAGATTACTTAGGAAGGCAATAGTCTGCTCATAGTTTTGGAGGTTCAGGAACAAGATTTTATAGCACTGTTTCTTTTATGTCTCTAGCAAAAAATTGATGTGAGCATGAGGTAGCACATGCAGCCACATCTAACACCAGAAATATTCCAAGCAGGTATAGGCAGGGCCCCACAGCCATTGTGAGACCATCCTCCCAGATAACTTAAGGGTTTTCCTTAGGCCCTATCTCCTAAAAGCCTGAAGTTTAATCCTGGGGAAGAAACTCCTACAGATTGGTCTTTGGGGGGTGGTCTGCATACAGACCATAGCAGGGACTAAGTGTTCTCACCACAAAATTGATGACGGATAGAGGAAATAAATATATCAATTAGCTATATTTAGCTATTACATAATGTCTCTATAAGTCAGAGCAATATGTACACCATGATATATGTAATTCGCCAGTTGATAAAGAAGTCAAAAGTGTGACTCGATTAACAGAAAATAGCATAAGAAAATCTATTCCATTATAATGAAATGCATCTATAATTATAAGCTGGATTGTGTCATAATATGCTAACATAGCACTATTTTAAAAGACGCTCGACCTCATTCATTCTAACGATGGTGCAGAGTAACCAACGCTGAGATGCCAGTTTCAGCTGTATTAAAAACCCCAGGTTTCTGAGTATGGTAGGCAAGGAGGTCCGCTGCTCACACCTCTCTTCACGGCGCAGTGTGAAGTCACCAGTGTCCTGGGCCAAGCTCTGGCACGGAATGACACTTATTCCCACTGATTTCAAGCTCAGAATTCAGAGGTGTCACCTTGGTCTCTTGAAGTGAATTCTTACACTGTGGAAAGCGACAAACCAGGGGACTGAGCCCCTTCCGTTTTAACTCTGCCAGCCAGTTGTTAAAATCAGACAATACACGCTAAACAAAGTTGTCTAAAGGTGACCATGTTTTGGGTACTGTCAGGTTGAAGACACATTTCCCAAAGGTCTCTCTCAACCTGTCACTAAGTATGGAGAGAGGCCTATCATTAAAAGGGATCATGGGACGACTTACTTTTGTGTTGATTGCTTACTTTTGTGATTAGATTTTGATCATAATGTTTTCCCTTTCCCTTCTCTCCAAACACTTCCATATATTTATCCTCACTTTCCATCCAATTCATGGTTTTTCTTCCCATCCATTTTTACTACATGCTGCCTGCATATAAGTATTTGGATGGCTTGCATTCTGGTCTTCTTTCTCTTTGCACTGCAGTCTGAACTCTCCTTTGCCAAATTTCCCGTTAACTTTTTGATCGATGCTCTCTGTTGCCTCTAGAGGTTTCACCCCAACTTCCTGCCCTTCATCCTCTATATCATCCAGACATTTATTCCAGTCAAATTCTTGTACTGGCTTGGTACCTGTTTCTTCTAGGACCTGGACAAAGCAGTGTGGAGTGGAGCACTGACACACATTGGTCAAGGGGTAAAAATAGGTAAAGGCTCTCCAAAGAGCAGCAGGTAATACCTTATTTAAAAAGGAATGAGCTCTAGAGGAAGTAATTTAAATTGTTCTGGTGATTTATTTATTTATCGTAATTGATTTCCATGCCACCAAGGAACCCTTCCTCTGGTGATTCATCTTTAGGATTTATCTTTGTCTTCTCATTCTGGAATCTGAGCCATCAGATTCCTTTCCTATCTGCTCTATTGCCATCACCTTATTCTTATAAAGGTAGCGCATCCCTTTGGTTCAGTAAACATTGCCAACATGTTTATAGCCAGCAGACTCGCCATCACTGAGGTGTCCAGCATCCTGTGGTTACTTTTCTTCTCTGCCCCTTCTGTTTTCCCCAAAGGTTTCTATGCACTTACTCCTTGATTACCCGCCTTCTCACTCTACCAAAGCAAGAGATATTTCCTCAGCATCATGCACTCTTAAACAAATGTCTCTTCACCATCCTTCCCATCCAAGAGTTTGTGTAGCTGTTGAATTTTTTGCCCTGAGATGATTTTCCTTCAGGATTTTGAAGATATGATATGACTGTGCTCTAACTTTCAATGGTCCCATTTAAGAAACTTGAAACCATTGTAGTTTCTGATCCTTTTCACGGGACCTGTGTTTTCTTTGTAGAGGCTTAATGTATCTTTTGTGTCACAAGGTTTAGATTCTGCCTGATGACATGCCTTGGAAAAGGGACACTTTCATACATTCTCATAGATATTGATGGATTGGCCTTCTTTGAGCTTAAAAATCACGAATTCTGCCTTGATAATTTCTTTTTATGACAAAGCTCCCTCCTTTCTGTTTTTTGTTTGTTTGTTTTAATTTACTCTCCTCTGGAGCACTGTTTGTTGAGCGTGTTGAACAAGCCTGTAATGTCCTGGTTTACGCTCAGCTGCTTTCCAAACCATTGTCTGCTGCAGGTTCTGCCATCCTCCTGATACAGTTCTTGAAGAGTTGACTCTTTGTTAACCATCCATTACAAAGCATCCAGCTTTCTTTTCCAGGAAGGTTTCCTTGTATCCATCTCAACATTAATACCTTCATATTTCATCTCTATTTGTGTGCATCCATGTGCATTAATATGGTTAAAATTATTTCAATTTTATTAGTAGTCTTTGGATGACATGGACTCTTCTGCCAGAACAGGACATGCTTTGTTGTGACAGAGTGACTTTTCCTCAGTCTTGCCTTGAGTTTCTTACAAGATGTTTTCAAGGATGAGAAGACGCTAATGAGTTTCCCTTGAAAATTCTACTAGTCTTAGAAGTAGTGTTGTTACTTTATTTGTTGGGCTTCCTGTGTGTAGTTTCATTGTAAATCCTGAGGTGGTGAACAATACGTCCTTGAGATACTTCTTCATTGCATAGATATTCACTGATGGCATGAAACAATGTGGTTTTACTAACTCTTCCTAATTTCTTCAGTGATGTAAAGATGGAAGAAAAACCACACCAGCAAGTCACACTCTAAGTCTGGGAATTACAGTATAATCCGTCGTTTCTGTGCATGCACAGAATAACTTAAGGCACTTCAATGTCACTTTATTTTCAAGATCCTTGATATTCCCTCTGAAGGTAATTCGATTTACTAGGAATATGTGAACTGGATATGTGCTTTTAGACAAAACTGCAAGGCTAGAAAAAGAACCTATTGCAGAAAGCTTTTGGTCTGAGAATAAGGAATATGTATGTTCTAGAAATCATAAAATGGAGGATAAAAATATTGTCTCATGAGCAGTAAGAGTAGAATCTAACTCATTTGTAGTGTGCATTTGAGCTAGTGGGGGTCCAGCGTACTTGATTTGGGAAAATCTCAGAGGAGCTGGTTGTAAAGCATATAAAGAAAGTTTGGGTTTGCAGACAACACACTGGTCAGTAGCAAGGAGGGTAGAGAGATGAAATGATGGTGGGGATATGGATACACTGCCAGAGCACAGCATCATTAGGAAAATGGTCTCTCATACACAGATGCTGCATGGAAAAATATGAATTGTAATGGCTGAGTAGAAATCGATGTGAGTTTTAATTTTTAGAAAAGGTTTTGAAACAGTGTCTGCAGAATTATTTGTCCATAATTATGCTTGTCAAAGTGCCACATGCGTATTACCTCATACATTTAAAATTGTGACTTTACCTATAGTTGTCATACTAAGAATTCAGAATCCAGAAGAGGGTAATCACGTCTGTAGATGTTCATGGGTTTTGTCAGACTCGAACCTCTCTGTACCCTTTGCTACTTCAGATCTGAGAACAGCACTAGCAGACACCATTATTTAAACAATTGACTTACTATTATGTTTTAAATTAAAATACAACATTGAAAGCAAAAAAAAAAAAAAAAAATGGGAGGATTAAGAAGGTGTGGAATACAATTTCTTCTGTGTTAGTTTTACCATTTTCTCCTAGTAATCATTGTGTGTATGAAGTCACTTTTTGTACAGGTGTACATTATGTGCCAAACATCCCGCCCAGTGTCTCTTTCCCTTCCCCACTAGATCTCCTTATTTTCCTAGACAGTTTGTATCCACTTTTTGTATCCTATAAACATACATGATTTTATGTATATGTATAAAATATAGGAAGCACAAATAAGAGGAAATATGCAATATTTGTCTTTCTGAGATGGCTCAATTAAGTTTATGGCTATTTCCAATGTTTCTACTTTTCCCTAAAGGATAGAACTTTGCTCTTTATATCTGAAACACATTTCACCTGTGAATGAATACACCATGCTTTCTTTATCCACTTCTCTCCTGTTAGACGTCTATGCTGATTTTATAACTTGGTACTGTGAATAGTGATGATGAATGAACATTAAACACACATTTCTCTGTGATATGTTAGGTTGGGCTCTTTTGAGTATAGCTTGTTTATACAGAAAATCTACTTTTATTTTCTTGAGGAAGCTTCATACTGATTTCCATAGTGCAATGACTGCATTATATTCCACCGGCAGAGTGAAAAGTTTTTCTTTTATCCACACCCTCATAGCATTTGTCATTACTGATATATTTTGATGACTGCCATTCTAAAAGAGATGGCACAAATCCCAGTGTTGTTTTAACTGTTATTTCTCTCATGGCTAATGAGGCTGAATAGTTTTTCGGATGTCTACTTGTTATTTGTTTTCTGTCTTTTGAGACCTGTCTATTTCCTTAACAGTCTTACTGATTTCTTCTTGTTTAGCTTTGTGAATATGTGTGTGTGTGTGTGTGTGTGTGTGTGTGTGTGTGTGTGTGTGTATGTATGTGTATATGTATTTATATATGTGTGTGTCTGTGTGTATTCCCAGTACTAGACCCTAGTTATATGTATAGCTAGTCAAAATTTGCTCCATTCAGTGCTTGACTTTTTCAGTTTATTAAATTTTTTATTTTATGTGTAGAAGTTTTATATTTTGAGGTTTTATTTGTTAATTGTTGGCCTTATTTATGGAGTACCTAGAGCTTTATTAAAAAAGCCCTTGTCTATACATGAATCTTGAAGTGTTTAGCCTAATGTTTCTTTAACACGTTTCAGCTCAAGTATTAATAATGCCTTTGCTGTATCTGAGCTTTGAATAGAGTGAGAGATAGGGATCTGGTTCATTCTTCTATAAATGAGGATCCAGCTTTTTCTAACACTGGTTGTTAAAGAGGCTCTTCTTGCCAATGTATTTTTTTTTTTTTTTTTTTGGTATCTTTGTCAAAATCATATGCAATGCAAAAAACAAAACAAAACAAGAGGATCAAGGAGTCTATCATGAGATTGTGTCTCCTAGTAACATCAGAAAGAAGCTACACAGATAATATTTTACCAACATGACTGTCCAAATATGAGCCAAACAAAGATGTCAGCAATGGACATGACAGACTGAATGGGAAAAGCCCATGAGGTCTCAACCTACCCAGAGAACATCATCAGGCAACTGAAGAAATATGGGGACAGAAAAGGTGGTCTTCCCAGGAAAGAGCACATCAATTGGTTTTCTAGTACCAAATGGTCATTCATTCCTAAAAACATCTACACACTCGCGCGCGCGCGCGCACGCACGCACACACACACACACACACACACACACACACACACACACACACTTAATAAAAATGGCCATGAATTTGAAGGAGAGGAGTGAGGAGTGTATGAGAGGGTTTTGTGGAGGGAAAGGAAGAAATTTTATAATTATATTATAATCTCAAGAATTAAAAATAAAATAGGGCTGTAGCTTTGGTGGTTTTTATATGGATCCTCCACTGTGTTCCATTAATCTATGCTTCCAACTTTATGTAAGGACTATTCTGATATTTTTTACTATGGTTCTATAGTTGCATTTGAAATCAGAATGGTGATACCTCTAGCATTATTCATTGTCCTTAGGATTTCTTTTGTTATTGGATTCTTTTGTGCCTACATATGAATTTTAAGATTGCTTTTCTGTTCCTTTGAGAAATGGTATTGGAACTTTGATAGGGATTTTATAGATTGGCAGATTAGTTTAACTTATTAAGTTAGTGGTCCTGATTGTTTCAAACAAATAGGTAAATTATAAGTAACAGAGATTTCCTTCTTGGTTCCAGTGGTTGGAAGCAGGGGGCAAAGGGCTTGGCACGGAGAAGGTGGGGGCATTATTGCAGTGTGTCACATGGCAGAAGGTGGAAGATGCTGACTTAAATATGTGACATTAATTATTTATGAGATGGAGCACTCAGGGACTAAATGCTTCCCCCTTAGGTATCTTTTCTCAACATTGATGCATGAGAAATATACTTCAACATGTGTTTTGTAGCAGACAAAGCTATCTGAAGCTCTGAGATGTGCTCAGCCCTTTTTGCTGTTTCCGAATGGACAATAACCATATGTACATTTAGCATTAATAAGTTTCATAGCCTGCAATCAGCACCCACTGGATAGGTCTCCCATATGTCTCCTGGCCTTTGCCTGGTGATGCCTTGTGTTGCCTTAGGATTTCTAAACTTGATAAGCTATGTCCCCTTAACTGTGGACTAGAAGCATGAACTCAAATAAGGTTTCTTTATAAAATACCCATGTATTAAAGTGTGTTAGCAACAGAAAATGAACTGAGACATCTATGTTACCCTGTCCCCAGCTTTATGCTGTCTGTTTTTTACTGGCTATAACTAAATGCTTCCTTTTTTGGCTTTGCATATGGATATGCGCTGCTGTTCTTGCTCTACTACCATTTGTTGAAAAAAACTGTTACAATGTTATATTTTGTTTCTTTGTCAAAACTCAGCTGAGTAACTATTGCATGTGGGTTATGTGTTATATATTTCTTGGTTAATGTCTTGCTGTATTTGTCTGTTATTCTAGCCTTTTACCAGTTCCACACATTTGATTACAGTAGTGTTACAGTAAGTCTATAATGAGGTAGCATCAACCCATCTTACCCATCTTATGGCTTTGTTCTTTTTCTTCAGTAGGATGCTTGATATTTTGTTTTACTTCTTTATATAGATTTAAGAATTATTTTGTTGGTATCCAAAAAAACTTTGCTGTTATGTTGATTGAAATGTTATTTTGTTAATAGCACAAATAAGGAAGAATTGGTATGAATATTATATTGAGTTCTATTATCCATAAACATGAAATGTATCTTCATTTTTCTACCCTTTTGTGTGTATGTAGCATATATGTCTGTACATTTTCACAAGAGTGCAGGCGTACATGTATATTCATGCATGCATGCCTATGTGTGCCCTTGTGTTTGAGCATGTTTGAGGCAGCCAGAGATTTTCATTGGGTGTCATTTTCTACTTATTTCTATCTTTGGGGAAGAGTCCTGTCTCTTAGTCTAGTTCATAAGGATGTTTTAACTAGTCTAGCTAGCCATCTGGTTGCAAACAGAAATTCGTTGTCCTGCTCTATGAGTGCTAGATTTAAGGAGGTATGGCGGTCAGGAGTATAATTAGCTACTTGATATTAACTTTATTTCCTTTACTTTTCAAATAATGTACTGTTCTGTTCCATTTACTTGGCTTTGCTAAACTACTTAGGATTTCGTTTTTTTTAAAATTTTTTAAAAATATGGCTTATATTTCTTTATTTTTGTACAACTTTATTTTAAAAACAGAGACACATGTACAGATCTTTAAAAGCATTTTGGCATAACACTATATTAATATATTTTTGTCAGTACTTGATTTTTTAAAAGTTTGATAATATGCATAGAAAACCTACTAGTTATAATGAGCATGAAGTACATGTAGAACCGAACATAATATGGAAACAGTCAGAGTTTTCTTGTTGTGTATAGATTAAACATATTGATTTTTGAATATCAAAAAGTGCCAGAAGGCTATATTCCTAGCTCTTGCAATATTAATGATTTAAAGTCTAGGTGTACCACACTCTAAGAGGATGCTATACACTTTTTTGTTTTTCTAAGACTGAGGCTTTCACTTTTTGGCCTTTTTTTTTTCTTGAGCTGCATATGGACTATGAGTTTTTTCTGGGGTGTTCAGAGCTTTCTGGGGCTAGTATCCAATTATCAGTGACTGCATATTATGTCTGTTCTTTTGTGATTAGGTTCCCTCACTCAGGATAATATTCTCTAGGTGCATCCATTTTCCTAGGAATTTCATAAAGTCATTGTTTCTAATAGCTGAGTAGTACTCCATTATGAAATATACCACAATTTTGTATCCTTTCATCTACTGAAGGACATCTGGGTTCTTTCTAGCTTCTGGCTATTATAAATAGGGCTGCTATGAACATTTTGGTGCACGAGTCCTTATTGGATATTGGAGCATCTCTGGGCTATATGTGCAGAAGTGGAATAACTGGGTCTTCAGGTAGGACTATGTCCAATTTTCTGAGGAAACTCAAGATTGCTTTCCAGAGTGGTTGTACCAGCTTAAAACTCCACCAAAAGTGGAGAAGTGTTCCTCTTTCTCCGTATCCTCGGCAGCATCTGCTGTCATCTGAGTTTTGATCTTAGACATTCTGACTGGTGTGAGGTAGAATCTCAGGGTTGTTTTGATTTGCATTTCCCTGATGAATAGGGATGTCAGGCACTTCCTTAGATGTTTCTCAGCCATTCTATATTCCTCAATTGAGAATTTTTTGTTTAGCTTTGTACCCCATTTTTAAATAGGATTGTTTGATTCTCTGGCATCTAACTTTTTAAGTTCTTTATATATATTAGATATTAGGCCTTTATCAGATGTGGGATTGGTAAAGATCTTTTCCCAATCTGTTGGCTGATGTTTTGTTTTCTTGACAGTGTCCTTAGCCTTACAGAAACTTTGCAATCTCATCAAATCCCATTTCTTGATCCTTGGTATGAGAGCACAAGCCATTGGTGTTCTGTTCAGAAAATTTTCTCCTGTGCCTATGTGTTCTAAGGTTTTCCCTACTTTTTCTTTTAATAATTTCAGTGTACCTGGTTTAATGTGGAGATCTTTGATTCACATGCATTTGAGCTTTGTACAAGGTGATAAGGAAGGGTCTATTTTCATTTTTCTGCATGCTTAGTGCTAGTTGAGCCAATACCATTTGTTGAATAGGCTGTCCTTTTTCCATTGAATGTTTACAGCTCCTTTGTCAAAAATCAAGTGACTATATGAGTGAGGGTTCATTTCTGGATCTTCTATTCAGTTCCATTGATCAACCTGCCTATCTCTGTACCAGTACCATTCGGTTTTCAACACAATTGCCTTGTAATATTGCTTGAGGTCAGGGATGGTGATTCCCCCGGATGTTTTCTTGTTGTTGAGGATGGATTTTGATATTCTATGTTTTTTGTTATTCCAGATAAATTTGCAAATTGCTCTTTCCAACTCTATGAAGAATTGAGTTGGAATTTTGATGGGGATTGCATTGAATCTGTAGATTGCTTTTGGTAAGATGGCCATTTTTACAATGTTGATCCTTCCAATCCATGAGCATAGGAGATCTTTCCATCTTCTGAGGTCTTCCTCAATTTCCTTCTTCAGAGATTTGAAGTTCTTTTCATACAGGTCCTTCAATTGCTTAGTTAGAGTCACACCAATGTATGTCATATTGTTTGTGACTATTGCAAAGTGTTGGTCTCACAATATGCCAGGAATATTCTGGAGTATTCTTGCTGCTTTCACCTTCTGGCTGCTGTAGAGGGTTGGAGCAATTTCTTTCCTGAATGTCTGAAAGAATTCAGTGCTGAGCCCATCTAGGCATGATGCCTTCTCAATTTAAAGGTTCTTAGTATTCATTAATTGTATTTAATAGATATATTCCTATTTACATGTTCTACTTCTTTGTGGGTTTTAGCAGATGATGTCATTCAAATGATTTTCTCATTTCATTAAAATTATCAAGTTTATTGCCATAAATTTATGTATAATATTCTTTAGATGTATTTTGAAGTTTTGAGACCTTACATTTGTAATGGTGTTTCCTACATTGTATCTCATTCCCCTTCTCTTTCCCTCTCTTCTCCCCCTTTCTTTATGTTTTTTTTCTCCTCCCTTTCAGGTTTTGTTCATTGGTTTAGAAACTTACTATATTGGCAGTTCGAAAAACCACTGTTGGAACTTACTGATTATATTGACTTTCTTGTTTTGAAGTACATGGCTTTCCTTTCTAATTAAAAAAATATATAACTTTTACTCTATTTGTGACTTTATTTGCTCTTGCATTTTTAAGTAATGACATGTTAGAAGGTTGGCATTAGATTCCTTCTTTGGTTAAGGCACATTCACTTTTCTCTTGAGCAATTGCCAGGCTTGACACTCAGTGTTAGGGTGCCTTTTCATTCTCAGAAACCTCAAAATTGGCTTTATTTCTCTTTCAAATTTTTCTTTGGCATAGATGAGGTTTCCAAATGAGCTATTTAATTTTCTGGTACTGGGGCCTCACTCTAGATGTTGATTTCTAGACCAGTTTAATCCCGTTGGCCTCCTTATTGTGTCATTTCTGCTGCGTTGACAGCCGCAAGTGTTCCAATAATGTTTTGCATTTTATATTCATATTTTGATGAGTCACGGATTCATGGTTTTCCCCCTGTAATCTTCAACTTCTATGAAGAGTTGAAATTGTACACAGATCTTTAAACATCGAAGGGTTAGGCACTCTGCTAGCGTCTGAAGGTATGGAGGGCAGTCCTTATGGCAGAGATTCTTTCTAAATGAACATCTTGGATTTTCAATTCCTACCTTACTGCCATTCATTTTCTACATTGTTACCATTCTGCTGAGGGTTTATAGTTCACCATGTCTGCTTGGATTACCCATTTCTTGTTACTAAGGGAAGTGAAAGGCCAGGAGAAAATCTCTCATAGATAAAAAGGGATTCCTTACCTTTTAGATACTATGTTCATATCTCTGATCAGTTCCATCCTATGCATAGACATGCAGAAAATGTTCCCGTTTGATCAGCCAGATCTGCCATTCCCTTTTCTGTGTTTAGTGATTGATTACGTTGGGGGTGTAGGTGGGACTTCCCACTGAGTATACAAAGCATCCAAGGGGATCTAGTAAAAGGTTCAGTCTCAGAATGGAAAAGCTTTCAAATTTTAGTTTGAGAGAAAAATGACTTTTAAACAACTAATCTGAATGATAAAAGATGGGTCAGAGTGAAACTCAAAAGGGGAGATAAGGTTTGAAAGGTAGAGTCAGCTTTAGGTTCCAAGTTGCAATGTGGTGGGTATGGTCCAAGACTAAATTCTATTTTTTGTGTTTACTGGCTGGATAATATACAGATTTAATGATAAACATTCTTCTTATATTCACAATTGAACAGTGTTGCAGGCCTGTATTATTTTGCATGAGTTTTCCACTGAGACAAAGAGGTCTGTCTGCTGAGGGAATTAGCTTGGAGAGAATAGGAAATAACAAGTAACGAGGCGCCTTTATTTGATTTTTCTGCTTACATAAGAAGACACTTTTGTCTGCTCTGATCTTCATTCATGATGAATGCTTCCTGTCTTTGAGCTCTGGGGCATGATTCTAAAATAAGGGCAAAGGAGAACTCGAATGCATTGCTCTCTGCACACCGTGCATGGAAATTGTACCTTAACTATGTGCACACTTCTGTAGAAGTTGACCTCATCCTTTTGTGCAGCACTCCTTCCCATGCTTGGGAATTTTTCTCTATGGATCTGGTGGGAAGAACTACCTACCTTTACTTAATTCCATGATGTTACTTTTTTCACATGGTGGATAGCAATCCACAGAAATACGTTCATCACTGCCCCTGGAACTATCTGTGGAGAGCAAGTTTTCTCAAACTCAGAGATCTGCTTGCTTGTCCCCTGACCTGTTCCTCCTTCTCCTCCTCCTCCTCCTCCTCCTCCTCCTCCTCTTCCTCTTCCTTATCCTCCTCCTCTTACTCCTCCTCCTCTGTCTCCCAGAAGTGCTAGGATCAAAGTTGTGCACCACCGTTGCCCATCTTAAAAACTTGCTCTTCACAGGGAGTTCCAGGGCAGTCAGCCATACACCAAGGTCCTGCCTCAAAAAGAAAACAGGAAAGAAAGGTTTATTATTATTGTGAAGAGTGAATAAACCACTTTCCTTTCTTCAGGAGACTTTGACTTTGGTAAACTCTTTTCCGTTGTCACTCTAGGGATCAATGACGGAAACTTATCTGTGTTCCTTAGAAGTTAAAAAAAAAAAGAGGGGGGTGTTAAAAAGAAGGGTCATCTGGTGAGCTCCCAGAGACTGAGCCACCAGCCAAAGAGCATATATGGGCTGGTCCCAGCACATACATAGCAGAGGGCTGCCTTCTCTGGTCTCAGTGGAAAAAGATGCGCCTAGTCCGTAGAGACATGATGCCCTGAGGTAGGGGGAATGCTGGGGGGCAACCTCTCTGAGGCAAAGAAGGGATGAGGAAGAACTCTTAGGGGGACCAGGAGGGGGCAGCATTTGGGATGTAAATAAGTAAATATGTAAATAACAAAGAAGTGTATTTGTATTTGAGCTACAAAAAAAATTCACTCAACTATACATACCCAGATGAGGTTGCCAAGGTGTAAGGTGAGTTCCATGAATGATGTGACTTGATAAATCCATGTGCGTCTAGGACACCTACACTGGGGCTATTGCTATTAAAGGTATGGGTTTGGTAAGCTAGCCAGTCATGAGGCTCTCAAAAGTTGCTTGGTCCCAAATCACTAACACCACTTGCCAATAAGACAGAGCAGACTTGGCTTTAGTACTGATCAAAGGTAAGGAAGAACATTGTCTTACGAAGTTTGGGCTGTGTCACTAGGATGACAAAGAAGGACACAAACTATCGTGGAGTGCAAATGTTCTGCAGGGTTGGAGTTTCTAAGCTGGTGCAGGTTGTGGTGCTCTGTTAAGTTGGGTAAGGCTTAAAGATATGATGCAATGGTTGAGCCTTAGTGGCAGTTGCAAAGCGAGGATGATTATTTATTTTTGGCCACAGGGAATGATTTCAGCCTTTGTGAATGCTGAGCACGAGCTCTGCTGCTAAGATATACACAGTTCCAAGATGTGAGTTTTGAATCAAAGAGATGAAAGAATCCTACGAGAACAAGCTGTCTGCTGATGCTCTCTCCTGATGAGTTATGGGTCTTTGGAAATGTGCAGTAACAGGAAAACAAGAATTTGGAGCAGGAAGTTCTTGGAAGATAGGGTCACTTTTATAGATACAGAGATAGAGGATAAAGTGATGCTAATGGAGACAGATTTTAATTCAGCTTCCTGTCAAATGGAATGTTTGGGGGAGAGCAGTTTCAGATCCCCTTGTTTTAAACCAAGGTAGCTCTTAATATTCCTTTCTCATATATGACTTGACTGTTGTGGGAAGACAGGCAGATACCACAGATTACTATGAGGTCAACCCCACAGAAGAGGTTTGTTTTACCAATGAGCACTAATTGCTGTCTTGCATGCTTTCTGAGTCAGATAGTCACTCTGGCAGTCTTGTGAGCCGACAGGGTTAATTGGACAGTTAAATGGGCACAGATGCAGATTTTACTTTCTGTTCTTTCGGGTGAATGCTTATCTTTTATCCTTTGCTCTCTTCCTCCTCTTTTTCACTCCATTTTCTCCTCCCCTCCTCATCCTCTCTCTTTCTCCTGCTTCCTCTTCCCTTCTTTCCAGGGTTTCCATATAGCTTAATCTAGCTTTGAATTGACTATGTATTTTAGGCTAGTTCAGGATTTGATAATCCTCCTCTCTCAAGCTTCTGAGTGCTCAGAATGCAGTGATGTGTCCTCATGCCTGACCCAAGACAATATGTGTTTATGTTTAGGTCAGTGTGCCAATTAAGCACTAGTTCTCTTCAGATGCTATTATTATTGCACAAGGAATTATATTAAATTTTGAATGGCCTTCCTCAAAAGCTTTTGTCTGATTTGTTCTAGCCACTTAAAATAGTATTTGTATCAATCCATTGAGAATTGCACACAATGTATTTTAATTGTATTTGCCATTTATTCCTCCCCTAACTCCTCTGAGATTAACCCCATACTTCCTCCTAGCACCTCTTTTTAAAATTATAATTTTATTTTAGTAATGCAAGGAATCCAATTGTACTGCTCTTTTATTCATGGCTGTGGTGCTGTCACTGGAGTGCAGTTAACCTACTAAGAGTCACACCTTTAAAGAACCAATTAGACTTCCTCCAGAAACCATTTACTATTAGCAGCTTCCCATTAGGGGTGGGGCTTGTGAGACCCTCCCTCTTCCATTCTTCCTGACACTGTTACTGAAGAGGTATAGATATGAGGGACTAGGCAATATTACTTTCTTATAACTACAAGTTTTTAGACTAACTAAACTATAATGTATCTGTTTGAATTTTATAATCTATTATATTTCATGTTCACTATTAAAACCTAAAAATTAAAATGAATAGCATTGTCTAATTAATGACAACGTTGTCTATATTGGCAAAATTGGTTATTTTAGGAGATATACGCTATCCATGTTAGCACACATGATAGGTTTATACCACTAACATTGATCGTGTTTCTGGTATGTATAGTGAATAGTAATTGTTTAAACTGACTTCAGAGATGTGATAGTACATGTAGAAATATGTAAGTGTGACCCAAGAAGTATATATATTTGTATTCTACCAAAGTCATCCTTTAGGTGTATAAAGGAAAACTACTTTCCTGTATTTCACTCACCAACATGCTTCTAATTATGTAATAAGTTCATTTTTTCTTTACTCTAAATGATAGGGATCTTGCAGTGGGTGAACTTGCAAATTCTCCTGCCTTCCTAGATACTACTAACAAGAACAATTATTTGTTTTTTTTCCTCTGCCTACATGTTAAAGCTTTTTCCCCCCTTTAAAAATTGTTTTATTGGATACTCTCTGTATTTACATTTTAAATGTTATTCCCTTCTTTCCCAACCCCTCCTCAACTTGTCTTCATGGAGGTGCACCCTCTTCCAATCACCCTCTTTACCTCAGTGACTTGGTATTCCCCTACATTGGAAAAACACACCCTCAATGGACCAAAGGTCTCTTCTCACACTGATTCCAGACAATACTATCCTCTGCTACATATGCAACTGGAGCCATGTTTGCTCAGTGGTTGGTGTTTTAGTCCATGAGCGTTCTAGAGGGTTTGGTTGGTTGAGAATATTGTTCTTCCCACGAGGTTGCAAATGCTTTCTGCTTCTTCATTGGGGTCCCCCTTTTCAGTCTGATGGTTAGCTGCAAGCATGTTCAGCTGTATCTGTATGACTCTGGCAGAGCCTCTGAGGAGGCATCCATGTCTGGTTCCTGCCAGTAAACACTTCTTGGCATCAGTTATAGTGCTTGAGTTTGGTGGCTTCATATGGGATGGATCCCCAGGTGAGGCAGCTTCTGAATGATCTTTTCTTCAATCTTTGCTCCTCTATTTGACCTTGTATTTCCTCCTGTGACTGTTTGTTCTCCCTTCTAAGAAGGACTAAACCATCCACATTTTGGCCTTCCTTCTTTTTGTGTTTCGTATGGTCTGTGAATTGTTTCTTGGGTATTAAGAGCTTTCTGGGGCTACTATATACTTATCAGTGAGTGCATACCATGTGTAATCTTTTGTGACTGGGTTACCATACTCAGGCTGATAGTTTCTAGATCTATCCATTTGCTAAGGAATTTTATAAAGACATTGTTTTTAATAGCTTAGTAGTACTCCATTGTGTAAATGTACCACAATTTCTATATCCATTCCTCTGCTGAATGACATCTGGGTTCTTTCCAGCTCCTGGCAATTATAAATAATATAACTGCTATGAACATGATGGAGCATGTTTCCTTGTTATATGGCGGTGCAACTTTTGGGTATACACCCAGGAGTGGAATAGCTGGGTCTTCAGGTAGTATTATGATCAATTTTCTGGGGAACCACCATATTGATTTCCAGAGTGGTTGTAACAGCTTGCAGTCCCACCAGCAATGGAGGAGTGTTCCTCTTTTTTCCACATCCTTACTAGCATCTGCTGTCACCTGATTTTTTGTTCTTATTTATTATGACTGGTATGAGGTAGAATTTCAAGGTTATTTTGATTTGCATTTTCCTGATGACTAGAAATGTTGAGCATTTCTTTAGGTGCTTCTTGGCCTTTCAGTATTCCTCAGTTGAGAATTCTTTGTTTAGCTCTGTACCCCATTTTTTAATGGGATTATTTGATTCTCTGGAGTTTAATTTCTTGAATTCTCTGTATATATTGGATATTAGCCCTCTATTTGATGTAGGATTGGCAAAGATCATTTCCTAATCTGTTGGCTGCCATTTCGTCTTCTTGACAGTGTCCTTAATCTTACAGAAACTCGAAATTTCATGAGGTCTCATTTGTTGATTCTTGATCTTAGAGCATAAGCCACTGATGTTGGACAATAAGGAGGGCTCTGTCTTTTTTATGAGTGTGTCTTGAGAAATATTCCCCAAAGTTTTTGAACAAGAGTAATTTATGATTATAAAACTAGTGAGGAATTAAGGAATTTACATTTTAAAGGACTAGAGAAAAAATTGTCACTGGATGTCTTTAATGATAAAGGTTTTAAGAAAAGGGAAATCGGGGGCTTGGAGTTGAGATGAGGCTTGCTGAAGATTAATCAAGGTCAGGTCATTTTGCTTAATTTATATTCTGGTGAGAGAAAAATACAGTGAACAAAATGAAAACAATATATATGTATATATACATATATATTGCATAGATAATGACTTGAGTGCTTACAAGTTGAACCATGTGAGAAAGTATGTTATGGTTAAATGTAGCAGTTAAGAAAAGGATATTCATGTGACTTTAAGTGACACACAGTTTAAATATAAGGATGGCATTGTCTTACAGCATAGAGAAAAGAACAATGGTAGCTTAGAAAGTAAAATATGGCCTTAGATCAAAATGACTAAGGAGGCTGTGTCCCAGTAGACAGCCAATTCTAATGTTAGGTGGGCAGGTCTAACACTATGATGTTGGCTAATGATTAGACTGATGGGGTTGGATAGAGAGAAGTTGGAATCAGAATGGGCTCAAGTGAACACAGAGCTACTTTCTGACCACATTAATTTGTCCTGTTTGACACTGATATATTTTTAATTATAGCCCACACAAGTGCATGAACATATGTTGTCATTAGAAAATTGCCTTAGAAAATATGACTGCTCACTTCAAAGCTCTAGCTCTGGTCAGGATGTACAAATCTTCACTCAACTGTTCCATTATCGTTTTGACTCACTCAGTGTTGTCCTTAAGTTTTCCCTCTACTCTCTAGTCCTTAGAAGGTTTTTTGTTTGTTTGTTTTTGTTGTTGCTCTTGTGTTTGTAGCTCTAAATAAGATGATCATTTGCCTTACCTTATTTGATAGAGGAAGTCACCTTCCCCTAGGTGGACGGGTCTCTTTTCAATATTAAGAACCCAAATGGAACAAGAATGGAAAAAAGAGGAATTCCTTTTTCTCCTCCTTCCTTTCCCCCTCCTCCTCTCCTTCTTCTCCTTCATTTTCTTTGTCTTCTTTGTGCTCTTCTGTTTTATCACCTGACTGGGTCTTTCATCCATTTTGTCTTGCTCAGAGATAGGAACTAATACAACAGCTCTGGTTCTTAGTCCTCAGTTATGCTGTGCTCTCCTGAAACTTTGATTTAAAGATGCTAACACCTGGTCCTGTGAAACCCTTATACTCATGTGAGCTGATTTCTCAAACCTCCTTTTTGACATAGATATAAACATGGGTCTCTTTGTAGCTGTTCACATCTCTCTTGATTGATGTGATACATTATATATTTGTTTATTTTCCCTCTTTATGCTGCTTCTACTTCTACTTCCATCTGCCGGTCTCCTATTGGTTTTGCTTCCCTGGAAAACTCTGGGTCATACACTGTCCTAGTTTTCCTCTCTATTGCGGAGGCAAAACACTGACCCAAAGGAAACTGGGATAAAAGGATATATTTGCTTTATGCTTTCATGTCAGTTAAGTCAGAGCATGAACTCAAGTAGGAGCCAAGGCAGGAACCATGGCAGAAAGCCATTTACTCATTTAATGTCCATAGCTTGCTCTGCTTGCTCTTATGCAAGCCAGGGCCACCTGGTGAGGGATGGTCCCTTCCACTTGGTCTGAGCCATCCCACATCAATCACAAGAGTTCCTCACAGACTTGACTACAGAGTAATCCAATGGTGACAGTTCTACATTTGAGGTTCTCTCTTTCCTGATAATTCTAGTTTGTGTCATGTGGATTATAAACTAATAGGCACATATACTTAAGTTCCCCCTTCTCATTTTCTCACATGGTTAATTGCAATTGCTTCAGCATTTTTCTGTCTCAAATTTCATTGTCTGCTACTTTATTCTGCAAGCATTTCTTGGACTAATTGTTAGTGTTATAAAGCAAGAGTCCCAAATTCTTTGAAGAAGGGAATAGCTAAGAGAAGTCTTTATAGCAATGATACTTAAGCTTAGACCTGAAAGATACATAGATATTTGTCAGGCAGAAGAAGCAGCTGGTAGGTTAGAGAATTTTTGAAGGAAGAAAAGAAGTCCTCTACTAACAGAGTACAGAGCATGTGGCAGCTGCAGATTGAGACCGGGGAGGGGAGTGAAGGCAGGTTGTTTTATGGAGTTTATATTTGATTATAAAGACTATACAATTTATACAAGGAGTAGTTCCAAGTGTCCTCCAAATTAGATTGTAAATATAGTGTTTGGAGAAAACAGAGATTTTAGTTAACATACATCTTTGCATGGTACATATTTTGATCAGGCTTTTTATTTGCTGTTGACCCAATAGTTATTTAAAACAAACAAACAAAAAAGCCTTTTGTATAATAGAAAACATTAAAAAAGTTAGTAAATTTTTGGTGCTAAATGAAAACATCCCCTTCTAACCAGTTGTCTGTCTGTCTATCTAATCTATCTATCTATCTATCTATCTATCTATCTATCTATCTATCTATCTATCTATCTATCTATCTATCTGTCTGTCTATCTAATCTACATACCTGCCTATCTATCTATGCAAATCTTTGTGATTCAGTATGAATACAAATTCATACTGAAAGCAGGTGTCATGTACAAGTCATTTAAATTCAGATCTCCTACTGAAGGATGTTGCTAATGCTTGGAGTAATTAGGAGTATTTCCCTATGGAGCTCTTGGTAGCATGAGTCAGAGAAGAAAGTTCTGAATAGAAAGGAGGCAATAGAATTTGTTATCTGGGTTAGAGGTTCATATAACAAATGTCGTTTGCAATTTTCTCTCTGTCTTCAAATTGCACTCTGCAAAAGGAAATGGAAATGGACTATGTAGTCACTCATGTATAAAATCTATTTTGAGTAAGAGCCCAATACTTATGAAACAGAACTTATTGTTTTGTGATTTCTATCCATTTGTCTGATACAGTCTACCTGTGAAAATTAAATATCTATTAATTATTTATTACAATATCAATGCTGGAGAAGTTAGAAATTATTATAAGAGACTTATACTTATCATTTTATTGTTTTATTAGTGTACCATTTTTGACAAGTATTTGAGTGCCTACTATGTACCAAAATACTACAGTATGTCCTGTGGATAAAAGAATGGACAAAATATGATGGGCCCAGATGACCACAAATGCCAATATAATGATGAAAATGTATAGTTACCTTTGAGATGACTTGGTCTAGATAAAAGAAAGGTATCTCTGAGGAGAAGAAGAGTGCTCAGCTGTAATGTCTTAATAGACAGGGACACAAAAGGATCATAGAGCAAAAGAAAATGCAGAGTCCTTGTGCTTGAGGGAGCTGGTATAGTCAAAGGATGAGAAGCAAGGTGGTTAGGGGACAGAAGAGTAGTGTAGATTAAGATTGGAGTGATAAGCGTGGGCTAGATTATGTATGTCCAAAGGTGAACAAAGCTTGGAATAATGCAAAGCTATGATGAGCTGGCAGTAATTTTGACAATGAAACTTTTATAAATAATGTTCCTAACCGACTGAATGCATTCAAATGAATACCTTGAAGCCTCTTGTAGTTATAGAAGAGAGAGGCTCATACTGTGGTGACAATAGAGACTGAATAGTGTAGACATTTGAGAAATGCTTAGGGGTTAAAACCAATAGAATTTAAAGTGGATTAGGAGTAAGGGATGTTAACAATAGATGTCATGGATACTTCTTGGTATCTGAGTTCTTAATCAGAAATCATCTTTAAGACAGCAAAAGGGGTATGTGATCATTTTTATTGAGAGACATAAAAATGCTATCAATACTTTCTATGGTAAAATATAAATTAAATGAGGAATGATAATAGCTAGGATGGAGATAGTTTAAAATACAGAGTATAAGTGAAGTTCCAGATAAAATATCAAAGTTGCTAAATCTCTACTATGTGGCTTTCCAAATCTTAACTAGTATAAAGAAAGTTGGTAATTAGTGAGGAATCAGAGTTTGGTAGAGAGTAAGAGTAAGAAGTGCTAAGGAATTCCTAGTGTTGATGTTATCAAAATCATGGCCCTTGCCTTAGGGTTTCTATTGCTGCAATGAGACAGCATCACCATGAAGCAAACTGGGGAGGAAAAGGTGTATTTGGCTTACACTTCCAGAGCATAGTCCATCACTGGAGGAAGTCAGGACAGGAACTCAAGCAGGGCTGAAACCTGGAGATAGGAGCTAATGCAGAGGCCATAAAGGGATGCTTCTTACTGGCTTACTTCCCAAGGTTTGCCCAACCTGCTTTCTTATAAACTCAGAACACCAGCTCAGGGATGGCACCACCCATCATGCCCTAGTCCCGCCCCCATTGATTAGTAATTGAGAAAGTACTTTATAGCTGGATCTAATGGAGGTATTTTTCTTTCAGTGGAGGCTCCCTCCTTTCTGATGACTCTGACTTGTGTCAAGTTGTACTGACACACAACACTAGTCAGTACAGTGCCACAAAATGATAGAAAGAGATTTTCGAGGCTTGAGGAACTAGGGGAGTATCTGTTGTGTGGCTGGGATTGAACTACTGCTGTACAAGATGTACACTATGACGGAGAATAGGAGGTAATCAAATGGAAGGGTTTTTGAGTTCAAGGTTATTGAGTCTGCAGTGGGTGTGGTGTATTTCAGATTGTGTCCATAGGCATGGGTATGTGAGGAGTGAGAAAGCTGTTGTAGTTATGCTGGCAGATGACCTCTGATGTTGTTTTATTGAAAAAACATTGTTTGCATTCCTACCACTTAATGATCAAATTTCAGGTAAGATTGGATTTCAGAAATATTTGTAAGATGTATACAGACATACCTTTTGCATTCCCTGTTATGGAGAATTTATTGCTATGAATCCATGTAAAGTACAGCAGAACAAGCTTTATAATGTAATAGATTAATAATGCTTAACAATTACATATTAAGTATTATTTTAATTTGCAACCCCATGACTTAACTACTTGGTTATTTTGGTTAAAATCTATTGTATCAGATAGTTATTTATATTTTCTTCTGCACTTCAAGTATGATACTTTTTTTTACTTATAACTGGCAAGTCTGAAGTTTAACCTTGTAGTTCTGATTTGGGTCGCATTGGACTTATTTCAGTCACGTTCACCTGTATATCAGGAGCTGGTTGCTGGGTTCACTGGAGCTGATGATGCGAAGGGTAGCTTCTGTCACCTCTCCTCTCCAAAAGCTTGTTTAGACTTCTAAAAACACGAGTAGAGCTGTGCAAGGGATTGGTGGTCTATGTTTGGAACTGATACAAAATCATTCATATCCCATTCTACTGGGCAAAGCAAGCCAGAGGCAGGCTCAGATGTGAGGGATCTGAAAGAAATCCTAGCTCCTAATGGGAGGGTTGTGAATTACTTTGAAGAGGGAAGCTGATACAATGAGAGGGAAAATAATCCCAGCTGTGGCTTGAAAGAAATTATTGGTCTGTCAAAAAATTCTGTAGCAGATGGCAAGATACAGGTGAAAAGCCATGTACCAGGACACTGCTCCAGTATTTGCTCTTTTGCCGTCCCTGTCCCTTAATTGTCATAGGACCTTTGGAGAGGCAACTAACTCCTTTGATTATTCTTCTCGTGTTTACACAACAAGGAAAGGAAGAAAGCAGGAAGGGTTATTGGCCGAATCCCACACCCACTGTAGTGAATGCTGAACAACTGGATGGATTGTTGACTGTTTTCAATGGCTTTACCATTGATAGGACTTCTTAATGTGGCAATCCACGTATCAAGGAAAGAGTTTATAGCATGGGATTTCTTTTGCTCTAGAATGTACCTTGCTCTCCTGTGCCCCAGGGGCCCTGTCAAGGAAGGAAATTGGCAAGGTTGAGGAAGGAGATGGGAACCCCGAGAGTCCACTCATTAACCCTGCTGTGTTCTATTACACATTTGCTGTGTCTGATATTTTTTCTTCACCAGAAGAGACCCAGGGATTCATGCTGTGAGATCTCAGAGGTGAGAGTAAGGCAGAAAGCCATGGGGTGCAGAGGAGGGCACAGAAGCACGGCAAAGTTCGGAGTGAAATGAAGCAGAAAATGAACACATAGCACCGGTGGAAAACAGAGAATCAACAAATCGTTGTTAAAAGTATGGGTGGAATAAAAGGGACTTTTTGAAGACACGTCTCTAAAACTCTCCGGTATTATCAGAGGAGTGAAATGAAAGTTACCAGTGAATTAAATCCAAGTTGTGGCCCATTGTGAAGGTCATAGGGAAGGACCATGAGATTAGAAAGTACTTTGTTTCCGGACATACTTGTAGAGATGGGGTGGTGGACCAAGAGGGGGACATAATCTGGAGTGTTAAAAACAAACAAACAAACCAACAAACAAAAAACCAGATTAAATAAAATAATAAAAAAGAAAACACAAGAAAGAAACAACTTTGTTTTAGACACACTTTGTCTAATCTTGCTCTCTAGTAGTAGGATAAGGGAGGAACCAGTCATTTGAACCTGTACCTGGTGAGATTTTAGCATCATAGGCAAGACCATGGGGTCTTATGATTTTCTTTAAGAGAAGCACAGCAACATTAGACAAACAGTTCATGGAACTTCACAAGGCAAACGCCTCATCACTACCCTTCCCCCAACAATGAAAGCTCATCTCCTTCCTTCTAAACCCATAGGGTAATTTATCTTCTTTTTTAAACTTCACACAGATGAAATTGTATTGTATATACTCTGGCATTTTGGTTTTACTTAATAGGACATTTTTACACTTATTCCTGTTAGTTAGGTTTAATTCTAGTTTATTTTTAGATAGAATTCTATTGAATGATGATAGTATTCTTTATTCATTCTTCAGGAATGGACATTTGGCTTTAGGTCATTCCAAGTATTTATTTCTAAGGAGAGCATGAAATTCATTTTGAGACAAAATAATAGAGGAGAATTCCTGAACAAAACCAACGTAGTATTAACTTTGGATAGCAGTTTCTGATTAGAAGCAACAAAAATAAATTGAAGTCTGAAGGAAAGTTCAGAGGTGAATTTTGGTATGACATTTGGTAGCAGAAAGGGCTGATTCACTATTGCTATGTACAAAAATAATGGGAAATGACCCGGAGTGTAGAAAAAGAAGGACATGTGTCTATCAAAGCCCGAAAGAAAGTGTGTTTAATTGTATTTGCTGATGAGGCCTCAGAGGGTGTATTGAGTTCTGGTGTTTAGCAAGATTCATATTGTTGGGACTTTGTGGAATGGATGGGGTACTGACCAGAAGACTGCGAAGCACATGGTTGTTGTGAAGAATGTGTTAAGAACCTTGATGCTTGGGCCCAAGTCATGCTCACATTTCTTGCAGTGACCCGGACACCTCTCTGCTCTCCTGTGAGCAATGAAGTGTGAGAATCCCACTACTATACAATGAGATGTCTTGTCACGTTCTCCAGGACTTTCACTGAGTCCTGCCAAGAGGGCTTTATTTTTATATGTGGTCTTTATTTTTTTTTTCTATAGAGAATGATCCTCCTGAGAGCCAGCTTGCAGGTTAGTGTAGTGCTCTCTCCCCATACTGAGTTTAAAATGAGCAAAGGGTATGAAGCCAGATTGCTCCTGTTTGTTCTTAAATCCCTCTTTAGCAGCTATGTGAACTTCTGAAATGGCTGAACTTTTTTGGACCATGTTTTTATGACCCTTATCAAGTACAATTGTTTCCAAGAATAAATGAGCTTACATGCCCGGCATATGGTGAGTACACCTATGTTTTATCACCTAGACTATCTTTTTGAAGCAACAGTGAATGAGTCAACTGTTTGCTCAGCTGACTGCCATGACCTAATGTCTTTGGTGTACCTGTCCATGCATGTCAGTTCAACTCTGAGTCAGGCTGCTCAGCTCAGGCTTCCACAGAGTGAGCTCACCCCTGCTTGTTGTCTGTGTATGGGAATGCAACTGTGTTCTGCCCATTTTCCATTTCTTCAGTCTCTTCCCAATTTCCCAAAGTCTATGGGTTTTAGTTTTTCTCTGCAGTTCTCTGGTGAATCCTGTGTCCTTTGAACGCATGTGCTGGTCAGTATAGACACAGTGAGAATGTCTCTTTTTCTATTCATCTTCTCAACTCTATTCTCACATTATAAAGTTACAGTCGTTTCTTCTCCACGTTATGCTGTCAAGTCAGTTTGTTAGCTATAACCATGGTACCCAGATCTATCCCCTATATATCTATAGATTGTAGATCGACCTATCTATTGCCTGTTCTTAAGGTTACTCCTTCATTTACGGACTGTATTGACTCCTTAATGTAGTTTCAACTGCGAGATTGATAGCTGACACTAGATACACTGCTCAAGGAGTTTCTAGTTTTCTGGCATGTCATGCATAGAAACAGAATTGTAATAAAGTGTGATTGTGATAATTGCTTTACTAGAGATGTGCAAAGAGAGTATGATAACACAAAGCTAAACACCCAGTTCTCGGTGGGGAGAGAACGCTAGAGCAGAACAGTGAGGATAGTGGAGGAGAGACTCTTTCCATGATGTAAGATCCCAGCCACCAAGAAAACGGGAGGGCAGGATTAGTTAAGTAGCAGCAATGACCCAGTTGCAACATGGTGTGGAGCAGCCTGGGACTGTGTTCACTATGGTGAGCAGATCCTGCAGTGGTCTGGCAATCATAGAGAGATGTGGCTGGGGTCGATTAGAACAAGGTCATCAAGGGCTAACAGTGTTACAATACGAAAGTAATATTTAATCCTATGAATAAAATGGTCGAAGGTCAGGAGGGGACATGATTAGACAGATGTAAGCTTTAATAAAGGCTCTATGCTGGTAGCTTATAGAGTGTGATTTGGGACTGGTAGGAAGTAAGAAGTGGTTGTGTGCACCACAGAAGTATAACAATGCAGCAACAATGAGTAATATAGATCAAAATATGGAATCAGGACCAATGTGTGTCCATAGGGGTAAAAAAAAACATTGTTAAAAATTCTCAATCTGTGTGTCACTCTTGGGCATTTTGAGTGATGAGTAGCTTGATCTGTCAGGAAGAGGAAAGAATTGAGACTCATAGACCAGTCCAGTAACAGTTGTGCGTATCACAGGACAAGGGGTTAAAAGTGGAGTTGGGAGAAGTAAAGCATTCCTGTGCCCCACAGACCTTAGGAATCCATAGGCCACTCATACGAAAATGCATAGCAAGCATTTGCCATTCATTCAAGAAACTCAAGCCTGATTTCTGTTTAGTGTTCTGCGAAGAGGTGTTGGGGACCATCCATTCCTATTCATAGGAGCAATGAAACCTTAAAAGGGCTAGAGGCATGTGTGATGGCAATCCTGGACCATGAAAGAAATGCGGACAAGGGTAGCCTCGGAAGATGATTTTGCAAAGTGACCAGTTGGGGAGTTGGTTGAAAATAAGTTAAAAGGAAAAAGGATGATCATGGAACCAAATCTCAGTTCACAAAGCCCATGTATTATTTAGGTTGGACCAGGCTGTGGGAAAACAGCTTTTGAATAAGTGGCGGCATAGCGTCGTGCTTCAGCGCTGGCCTGGTTCCTCTTGGATGGATCCTCTCTTTCTCTGGGACTCTAATTCTAGTAGATTCTAATTTGTGCATTCTAGCTGGAGCTTGTGGCAAACTATTAGTTCAAAGAGGGTAATGATATCTCATCTGGTTTTCCTTCTGTCTTTAATGGAGAAGAATTCAAGCAGAAGTAACTTGTTTTTTCTATGCATCATTTAAAGAGAGACCCCACCATTTTTTCATAAATTCAAGCTACCTAGAAAACAGCATCCACAGCAGCATTTAACTTTAAAAAAAAATTGAGCTCTGAGTTTTCATGCATTTCAATTATGAATTCCTTTAGAGCAGAGGTAAGACATTTATCTCAGTGTCCCCAGCATCTAGAAGTGCTCTGCAAACCCTTCTTTTCTTTCTTTGTACAACTATGCATCTCCATACTTGAGTATTTCTGAGCTGTCCTGAATCTTCTTATTTTGTATAACTTTGATGCTACTGTATAATGTCTTTAATTTTATCCGTCTTCCCTTCTTTCCTCCTTCCCTCCCTCTTTTTGTCTCTTTACCTTCTTCCCCCCTCTCCCTTCCTTCCTTTCTTCTCTCTTTCTCTCTTGTGTTTATATGTACATGTTTGTGTATGAGGGAAAGAATTGCTCCTCTTTAAACACTGCCTTATTTTCATTCTATCTATCTATCTATCTATCTATCTATCTATCTATCTATCTATCTATCTATTATTTTTGAGACAGGGTCTCCCACCAGAGACTGGATCCTCCTGTTTCTGCCTCCCAGGTGCTGGGAATACAAGCCTGTGCCTCCATGCCTGACCTGCCTTGCATGGTCAGGTTCTCCATACTGGACACATAAACACTTTATAGGCTGAGTTGTCTCCCGAGCCTCAATTCTATGTCTTTTAGCTACTTAGAGATCAGTGTCTTATTTTTACTCTAACTGCTCAAATGGAAGGGGATGCATTTTATGACCTGGCATCTGAGAACTGGTAAGTGAAATTGAAGCCTACGGAGAGCCAGGTGGGGGGAAGCCTTGGCAGAATGGCCTCTTTCCATGTCTCCAGTCTCCTCTGCATCTGTATTCTGCTGCTTTTGTTTTTCTCTTCAAAATGTCCCAGATAATAAGCATCTAAAATGTATAATAGAGCAGATAAATTTTGAAACTTTTTTTTATTGCCGTAAATGTCAAGAACTTCACCTTTCTGTGCTTAGAATCCTGTTGATTACATATCTGTCCCACACTGTCAGTCAGTCTGTCCGTTGGTCAGAGTGGGTTAGGGTGGATACTTTATTTGCCATCTAGGAAACAGAGTTTACATGGCCCTCACTTGAATTGCAGGTAAGAGCACCCCAGGTCATTGCTTTAATTTTCCTCTGTTTTGCAACCTGCCTAAGGGATGTGTTTCCTGCTCCTCTGCCCTCCACTCTACTCCCCGGGTAACCTCTCATAATGCTTCATAATTTCAATACATTTCTCAACCAAAATGTGACTATCTTGCTGTTCTCCTTTGGATGACTTCTGTAGGACTGTAACTGGAGAATGGGAGGGATTGAAAGTCTTTGTACCAACTCTAGGGTTAACTCTGTTTAGGTGACTCAGGACACAGAGACAATAGGATGATCTTTGCTTCTTGCCCTCATTTGCACTGAAGTGCTTGTTTCTCCACTAGTCATACTGGGTTTCCTTATTCAGAAGGTTTATGCGTTTTACCTACTAGAAAGTACGGAATAAATGGAAACTTTCACAGCAAGAAGAAAGGGCTCGAATTTACCACCTCTTTATCTGTACCCCGTGCAGAACACATTTGAAAATTATACTTCTCTTAGACTGAATAGTTCTTAGCTAATGAAAAGGTTTCAACTAGTAAATTTTGATAATAAATATTCTATTCCTGGGTGGGACAGAACTTGCATTTTAAAGAAAAAATATTTATCATTGTGGCTTTTTCTTACTTGCTTAGGATCTGTACACTTTTGGTATATGAGTGGATGATCAAATTTGTAAAAGTTACCCATCATAGTGTTTCCTACTGTCACTTAATTTTTTTCTTTGTACAGGGAATCAGCAGTCTCTTCAGCTCTTTAAAGGTGGTACGCCTCTTACGCCTGGGCCGTGTTGCTAGGAAACTGGACCATTACCTGGAATATGGAGCAGCGGTCCTTGTGCTCCTGGTATGTGTGTTTGGACTGGTTGCTCACTGGCTGGCCTGCATCTGGTACAGCATTGGAGACTATGAGGTCATTGATGAAGTCACCAACACCATTCAAATAGACAGCTGGCTCTACCAGTTGGCCTTGAGCATTGGGACTCCATATCGCTACAATACCAGTGCAGGGATCTGGGAAGGAGGACCCAGCAAGGACTCTCTGTACGTGTCCTCTCTCTACTTCACCATGACGAGCCTTACAACTATAGGATTTGGAAACATAGCTCCGACCACCGACGTGGAGAAGATGTTCTCAGTGGCCATGATGATGGTCGGCTGTAAGTACCTATTTTTTTCCTCTAGTAAAAACAACTTTAGTCTTTACAGTTCTTTTTTTCTGCCTCTGAGTGGATTGAAATGATCTTTTTTTTTTTCCTAAGAAAGGTTTTAATTGAAATCATTTGCAATTGGTTTACTTTTGATTTAGCCCTAGGAAATAAAAAATGCAAGGACTGCATTTTACTCTTTGGAATATGTTAGCACATGAAAAACTCTCTCTCTCTCTCTCTCTCTCTCTCTCTCTCTCTCTCTCTCTCTTTGTGTGTGTGTGTGTGTGTGTGTGTGTGTGTGTGTGTGTGTGTGTGTGTGGTAGGGGGCATGATAGAAAAGTCAGACTGGGAAGTCTGTAATTTGATTTCATGCGTGGTGTTGTATCTGGCAGCTCTGGAGAAGGAACTAGCTCTGCTATCTAGACAGGAGGTGTCTGGCACATTCTGTGTAGGTTTTGTTGGCAGTTGGATTCTAAAAAAGCAGATGGGATGTGATATAAGACCATAAGTTAGAAAATATTTTAGTCAATAACTGAATTTCTGAATTAAAGTGGACTTCAGGATACAGTTTGATATATTCTTTTTTATTTTATTTTTTTATAATGAAGCCAGTGAAAAGAAGTTCATAAATGTAGCCTTTTGATAAGCACAGTAGTCAGTTGAGTTCGTGACAAAGAATGAAAGGGTTGGTGAACTGAAAGCTTCTAGCAGTGACAGAGAGTCCAAGACTCGGTTTTCCTCCCTGACTACAGTGACTTGGCAATGTTCTTGAAAGTAGAATGCCCTTTCAAAGAACTAAAGACCATGTGCTCTGCCTCCACATTCTGACTGAATGACAGCAGAGCTCCAGACATGAAAGATGTACAAACCTTAGATGCTGTTTTAAAATGTCTAGAAGGAAAGCATCCAGGCATTTCTACCTTCAAGCTGACCTAGATGACTCACTGAAGCCTATTCAGACACCTAGAGTAACTTCAAGATTGTGCTGAAGACGTGATCAGCATTAATACGTTTTATAAGCCTTGAAGTCATTTTAACTGGTGCTTTGTGTAATTTACTGTAAGCTTTCTCCTCCTTCTTCTTTTTTGAGACTCTAAATTATAGAGCTTTAGATGTGGGCATTCATGAAAAAGATTCAGGGTCTAGGCCAATGGTTCTCAATCTTCCTAATGCTGTCACCCTTCAATACACTTCCTTATGTTGTAGGGATCCACAACATACAATTTGCTATTGTTGTGAACTGTAATGTAAATATGATATTATATGATAAGTATCACATGCATATCTGATATGTGAACCCTGTGGAGGTTGCAACCCAGAGGTTGAGAACCACATTCGTATGTCATAGTGTCCAGAAGCTACTGGTGTTTTGAAATATGATGTGGTAAAAGGATACCTGGCAGGCCCATGCCAAGATACACCCCTGAGTAATTATGCTATGCAATAAATCTGCTATAAAGGAGGTTTACTGGGAAAAGGGAGAGGAATAAGGGCCTGGAGAAGGGGTAGAGGCAGATGAGTGGACATGTAGACAGACAGACAGATGGGAGTAGAGCCATGAGGGTAGAAATGAGGTAGGGAGGCAGACAAGAACAGAAAATGAAAAAGAGAAAACGTTGGAACAGAGAAAGAGAGAGAAAATGTGGAAACAGAGAGAAGAAGCTGGAGTGACAGGTAGTCCTTTTATAGGCAGCCTACACCTGGTACCCATGGAGGCAGGATGCAGGGGTTGGGGTCAGAGGGTAGGGGGCAGGCAGGGGGTGGCAGGAGGCAGGGGATGATATATGCTGTTGCTAGGTTCCTGAGAGAAGCCTAGTGGAGTAACCTGAAACTAACAACTAGAACACCGGTGTTAGCAGTATTTAGTTCCCTACTTTAGTCATTATGGATTCAGCCACAGGGACAAGAATACCCAAGTTCTAAGTGTAAATTAGGGCTTCAGTAAGAGCGAGAATTAGAATACAAGTAAAGTCTCTTCTAGGGGCCTTTGAGGGGCATATTCTACACACAGAGAGAGCTCCCATGATTAATTAAATAGGTACTCATATCAAAAAGACATTTGGACAATTATGTGATAAAGAAAATGTTCTATCATATGTACAATTCAGCAGTACGTGGCTTTTAACATTTATGAAAGACACGTTACTTGGTACTTATGCAAATCTAGAACAGGGTAAGCTTTTTGAGGAAATTCTACATGGACTAGATATTGCAGCTGTTGTACAGAGAAGGGCTCTATTCGCTCTGTTTCCTTTATTCCTGGAATTTCTTTGTTTCTTTTATTCCTGGAGTACTGCATTAGAGACTACCATTTATGTTTTGTCACAGGTAACCTGTAATTGTCATTGCAGGTTAAGACACAGAACTGGGAGTTGTAGATGGAAGTCAGTATAGTGTGTTTGCATAACATGAAAGGCCCTGATCATTTTCCTTTGCAGCACCATGGTGGCTTGAATGAAATGTCCCCTGTGGTCTTGGGCACTGGAACACTTGGTCCCTGATTGATGGTGTAGGAGATATCGTCATGTTGGAGGAAGTATATTACTGGAGGCGGCATTTCTAGCTGACTCTCCTTGCTTCCTATCTGTAGGTCAAATGAACCTTCCGATTCTTGTTCCTACTTCCATGTTTCTGTTCCACCACTGTGGACTCCAAGCTTCTGGAGCCATGAGCCCATTTTTCCCATTCGATGCTTTGCTCATGGGGTTTTATTGCCACAGTAGAAAAGTAATTGTTGCAAGCCTCAAACCAAACCAAACCAAACCAAACCAAACCAAACCAAACCAAACCAAACCAAACCAAACCAAACCAAACCAAACCCAACCCAACCCAACCAAACCCAATCAAACCAAACCAAACCAAATCAGGTTCATCACCATCTTTGTGTCTTAACAGCACAAAGATCTTCTCCATGTCATCACAGCCCTTCCCAAACCCTCCCCAGTCTCTTCAGACTAATAATCTATTCTACCTCTTTATTGTCTTGTGATTTTTAAGATGTAATAAAAATGAATTCATGTAAAATAAAACTTTTTAAAGTTTCCTTTTAAGCTCCAATTAGGCCTTTGAGATAAATGGGAATGGAATTTGCCAATAGTTTCTTGTGGATTTCACTTTGAGGTTTGGACCACTGCTGTTTAACTGTCCATCTGTAGAAAAATATCTTCATTAAACATTTAATTTTTTTATGTTTCCTAAGAAACGTTTATTGTGTATATTCACTCTCCATGATGCTATGTTATGGGAGGACCTTGCCACAAGTGTACACTGTTCAGTGAACATAACCCTTCGCAGCCTTTTCTCTGCTCACCTCCCATTATGAGTCTTTATTCTCTTAGACAGTTTTCTTCTTTTCTACATATACACATATATGATTTTATGTAACTGTATGAAACCTAGTGGCTGTAAGTGAGGGAAAGCATTAAGTATTTGTCTGAGACTTGCTTAATTTAATTACAAAGAATATCTCAACTGCACTTATTTTTTTTCACATAAAACTTTCCCTTTCTGTCTCTCTCACACATGCACAACATTCATACCCTGTGCTTTTTTGTTTGTTTGTTTGTCCTTCTGTTTTGGGGCAGCTACCTTGGTTGCATAACTTCCCTATCATGAAGAATGCTTCATGAGTCAGCAAACAATTGTAGAGCTTTTTTTCCCTTTCTCCTTTCAAAAGACTGCATGTCCATGTGTACGACCTGTACCTCTGCCCACCGTGGAGATTTCTCTTCACTGGCTGGCATCTTTCAGGGTTGTCCTAGAAACAGTTGTAACACCGTAGCTGTCCAGTTGAGAACCATCAGTAAAATAGATTCTAGTCTTCCCTTCCTCAGTCACCATAGGACACACGCTAGGTGCCTACAAGTGCACTCTTGTCAGCAGACAGTATTGTAACAGGAGTAGCAACCATTGGCATTTGAACAACTTTTTCATGTGACTTCCTCATGCCTTCAGAACGTGCTTGGATCTGATCATGTATATGTATATATATACATTTGATAATTGATTGCTACTGTGAACATGTTACTTTATATCTTGATGAGTCAGATAAAGCCCAGCCCATTATGAGCAGTTCAGGTCTCAGTAACTTGGTGTCTCATTGTCAAATATTCCATTTCTACTAAGGTCCAGTAGCAGGCCATGAGCTGTCTCTCAAAGGGAGAAGAGTTGTCTTCAAATGACGGTAGAGCCTTGTTTCAAAATCCCAAATGTCTTTTCTATAATTCACTTATAGTGTTCTGCCAAAGGTTCTAAATAGCATCTCCATCTGCCACTGATACCTCAGGTACTATTGGACTTACTGGATCATATGGTCCAAGTGGTAGAGCAGCCGGCACAGCAGCCTTGAGCTGTTTTAAGAGCCTTCTGTTCCAGGCTCACTCAAACTAGCAGCTTTCTGAGCCACATGGCCTTTGATCCAGGGTAACACTCAAGTGAGGAGGAATGTATTGTCTCCAGAATCCTTATAGGTGCACTAAACATTATGCTTCCTTCTTGGTAGTAGGATGGGCCAAGTACAATAACTTATCTTTCTCCTTGGAAGGAAAGACTCTGCATGTCCCATATACTGAATTTAAGTATTTCATTGAGGTAGAAGGGCCTTGATGTTTAATTGGATTTGTGTGTGTGTGTGTGTGTGTGTGTGTGTGTGTGTGTGTTACCAATGGATTCACAGTGGTTGCTACCTCCTCTTCACTTGGTCCAGTTAGTATAATGTTGTCAGTTTAATGAACTAATGTAAAAATTTACAGAAGACACAGATAAGCAAAAATTTTTTCTAAGTTATGACACAGGACTAGAGGTTAATATATCCTTGAGGTGAAACTTTAATGGTGTACTGCTGGCCTTGTCAACTAAAAACAAATTTCTTTTGGTGGTCTTTATAGACAAGTATGGAGAAAAAATGCATTTGCTAGAACAATAGATGCACACATACCATGAACCAGGAGATGTGCTAATCTGCTCAAGTAAGGACACCACATCTGGCATAAAGGCTGCAATTAGAACCACTACTTGATTGAAGTTTCAGTGATGAACTGTCATTCTCCGTGATCCATCTGTCTTCTGCACTGGCCAGATAAAAGAGTTAAAGGGAAATGTGTTGGGAGCCAACACCCCTGCATCTTTCAAGTTCTTGATGGTGGCACTAATTTCTGCAGTTTCTCCAGTGATGTAATACCATTTTTCCATTCAAATTCCTATTCTCCTTGGCAGAGAAAATGCTGAAGGTCTCCAGTTAGCCTTTCCAACCATAATAGCCATCACTCCACAGGACATGGAACCAATGTGAGAATTCTGCCAACTTCCAAGTGTACCTATCTGAATTATACACTCTCTTTTGCAAGTATGTCTGGGATTATCAACTTGGATTCCTTTAGAATATTTCTACTTTGAAGGGATTACAGATAAAGGGGCTTGTGCATCTGCAGATATAGTTTTGCCAGGACATAAGTTTTAAATTCTCTGAAACAATGACCAGGATCACAAATAAGTACATATTTAGATATTAAGGAATTTGCCAAACTCCCTTTTAGGATGGGAAGTCTAGTATTTCATAACACTATCAAAGCAAAAATAAAGCCTCTGTAGAAGTTTAAGCACATTCATATTTCCTTTGATCCTCAAGCCACAAATTCATACCTAAGACCAAATCAATGCTGTGGATAGCTTGGACTAGTGAAGTAGTCCCCCATTCCTTCCCTCCATTGCCTTTCTTATCCTGGAATCTCTGTCTCGACTCTCGAAGCTAGAGTAACCCCTTTAAAAGTAAATACACAATACCATTCCTTAGCACAGATATCTCAAATGCATACAAAACAAAATCTCAATTACTTATTGTTTGCACATATATATAGAAATGTATTTTATTTTATTTGTTCTTTGAGAATTTCTTATAGTGTGTTTTGATTTAACCCCTTCATTCCATTCCAGATCAGCTGCATATTCCCTACTCTGATGCCTATTCTTGGTTGTCAACTTGACTACAGCTGGAATTCACTAAAACCCAAGTGGCAGGGCACACCTGTGAGGGATATTTCTTAATTAAATAATTTGAAGTAGGAAGATTTACTTTTAATCCAAATCTTTTGAAGTGGAAACATACACCTTTTAAAAAATATTCCTTAATCCGTTTTCACAGTCCAGACTTTATCTACCTCCCAATCTAACCCCACAACTATTTCATATCCCACACCTCCTTCTCTCTATCTCCAAGAAGATTTCCCTCCCACCAGACTTTCCCACAACCTGGTGCCCTAAGTCTCTTGAGGGTTAGGTGCATCTTCTCTGACTGAGTCCAGACCTGGTAGTCCTCTGCTTTATGTGTGTTGGGAGCCTCATATCAGCTGCATATGCTGCCTGGTCAGTGTTTCAGTATCTGAGAGATTCAGGGGATCTAGGTTAGGTGAGACTGATCGTCTTCCTATAGGTCGGCTTCCTCCTCAGCTTCTTCCAGCTTTCCCCTAATTTAACCACAGAGGTCAGCAGCTTCTGTCCATTGGTTGGGTGTTAATATCTGCATCTGACTCTTTCAGCTGCTTGTTAGGCCTTTTGGAGGGGCGTCATGAAAGGTCCCTGTTTGAGATCACACCATACCATCAGTAATAGCTTCAGCCCTTGGATCCTCCCCCTGAGCTGAATCCTAGTTTAGGCCTTTCAATGGACCTCCTTTTCCTTAGACTCCTCTCCATTTTGGTCCTTGCAGGTTTTTCAGACAGGAACAATTCTGGGTGAGAGGCTTTTTTTTTTTTTAACTAGACTGGCAACTCCATCCCCTCATTTATGCCCCATCTTTCTGCTGGAAGTAGACTCTACAAGTTCTGTCTCCTCACGGTAGGGCATTTCCTCTAAGGTCCCTTCCTTTGAGTGATGAGCATCTCTTACCTCCCAGATATCTGGTACATTTTAGAGGGTTTCCTCACCTCCTACCTCTTGAAGTTGCCTGTTTTCATTCCTTGTACTGGCTGGCCTTCAGGGCTTCAGTCCTGTTTCCCCTCACCCAATACCTGATTATGTTCCTCTGTTCCCCTCCTTGTCCCCTTTCCCACCCAGGTTCCTCCCTCCTTCCCCTCTCTCCTGTGATTGCTTTCTTCTTCCTTCCATCTGGAAATGAGATGTCCTTACTTGGGCCCTTCGACTTGTTAGCCTTGAGTTCTGTGAATTGTATTCTGGGTATTTTTTCTTTTTTTCTTTTCTTTTTGGCCAATATTCAGTTATTTGAAAATATATATCATGCATATTCTTTTAGGTCTGAGTTATCTCACTCAGGATGATATTTTTTATTTCCACCCATTTGCCCGCAAAACTCATAATGTCCTCATTCTTAATAGCTGAATAGTATTCCATTGTGTAAATGATCCACATTTTCTGTATCCATTTTTTTTTTGTGGTAGGATATCTGGGTTGTTTCCAGCTTCTTGATATCACAAATAAGGCTTCTGTGAACATAGTAGAACATGTGCTCCTATGGCATGGTGGGGCATCTTTTTGGATATATGCCCAAGAGTGGTATAGCTGGGTCTTCAGGTAGATCTATTTCCAGTTTTCTTAGGAACCTCCAGATTGATTTCCAGATAGATGTTCCCACTAGTACAATAGTGGCATGAGCATTATGTAAGTTTTAAAATCCAATTGTTTTTAAGTTCCACCCCACAGAAAAAACCATTTCTGGTACCATTGTCAAGTCAGGAACCTGTGACTAGTCATAGGCCATAGGGAAGAGCCTACTACTGATAGTATACTAAATGGACATGGTATTAAAAAACTGGCTCCTAATGGATGCCTCAGTCCTTTTTACAGGTTCAGGCCAGTAAGCACTTCTTGGCATCAGCTATAGTGCTTGGGTTTGGTGGCTGCATGTGGGCTGCATATCTCCAAGTGAGGCAGCCTCTGAATGATCTTTGCTTTAAACCCTGTTCCTCTATTTGACCTTGTATTTCCTCTTGTGAGTGTTTTGTTCTCCCTTCTAAGAATGACTGAGGCATCCACATTCTGGCCTTCCTTCTTTTTTAGCTTCATAAGGTCTGTGAATTGTTTCTTGGGTATACAGAGCTTCCTGGAGCTAGTATCTGCTTATCAGTGATTGCACACTGTGTGTGCTCTTTTGTGACTGGGTTACCTCATTCAGGATGATAGTCTCTAGTTCCATATATTTGCCAAGAAATTTCATAAAGTCATTCTTCTAAAAGCTGAGTAATACTTCATTGTGTAAATGTACACCGATTTCTGTATCCATTCCTCTGTTGAAAAACATCTGGTTCATCTATAATAACAAAAAACCTAGGACAGAAAAATCTATTCTCAACAATAGAAGAACCTCTGAGGGAATCATCATTCTTGACCTCAAGCTATATTACAAATCAGTTGTGATAAAAACCGCATGGTATTGGTACAGAGATGGGCAGGTAGATTAATGGAACAGAATTGAAGACCCAGAAATGAACCCATACACCTACAGTCACTTGATCTTTGACAAAGGAGCTTAAAAAAATTAATGGAAAAAGGACAACCTCTTCAACAAGTGGTGTTGGTTCAACTGGCAGTCAACATGCAAAAGAATGCAAACCGATTCTTTATTATCTCCTTGTACAAAACTCAAGTGCAAGTGGATCAAAGATCTCCACATAAAACCAAGTACACTGAAACTATTAGAAGAGAAAGTGGAGAAGAGCTTAGAACACATAGGCACAGGGGAAAATTTCCTGAACAGAACACCAATGGCTTATGCTCTAAGATCAAGAACTGACAAATGGGACCTCGTAAAATTGCAAAGTTTCTAAAAGGCTAAAGACACTGTCAAAAAGACAAAATGGCAGCCAACAGATTGGGAAAGGATTTTTACCAATTCTACATCTGATAGAGGGCTTATATCTAATATATACAAAGATCACAAAAAATTAGACATCAGAAAAACAATTCTATTAAAAATGTGGTACAGAGCTAAACAAAGAATTTTCAACTGAGGAATACTAAATGGCCAAGAAGCACCTAAAGAAATGCCCAATATCCCTAGCCATCAGGGAAACGCAAATCAAAACAACCAGCAGATTCCACCTCACACCAGTCAGAATGGCTAAGACCAGAAACTCAGATGACAGCAGACGCTAATGAGGATGTGGAGAAAGAGGAACACTCCTTCACTATGGTGGTGTTGTAAGGTGGAACCACTCTGGATATCAGTTGGGCAGTTCCTTATAAAATTGGACATAGTACTACCTGAAGACCCAGATGTTCCACTCCCAGGTATATACCCCAGAGATGCTTCAACATATAACAAGGATACATGTTCTACCATGTTTGTAGCACCCTTATTTATAACAGCTAGAAGCTGGAAAGGACTCAAGTGCAATCATGCCCTATCTTACTCCCTGTATTATTTACTCTTCCTGCTCATTTCTTCTTTCCCCCAGTCTATGGTGAGTCTCTTGATGTCTCTTCCAAATATCAAGTCCTCTACTTGTAGGACTCACCTCCTGACATAATGTTGTGTGATATTTCTGCGGAGATGGGTAAGAAAACCTACTTACCTTAGAGAGAGAACTGATGATGTACCAAATATGGATACCACCAAAATCTAACTTGATGAACCAGTGGATTTTATTGGGTTTACTTACAGGAATATGGAGGAGAGATTATTTAGGAATGACTGACTCAACAACAGCTGTATCACCAGTGTCCCATCCTAGCATCCTAGCATCCTAGTAATAGATCTTAAAACATGGTAACACGAAGCACACTACACAACTAAGAGGCAGCTCCATCGGTTGAACAATGTACTTTCCAAGTAGCTCAGCTTGTCTGAAGCTCTTTCAGATACCTGCTAGCCTTTTTTTCTAGAACATTTGGCTGGTCTATGCTCATTTCTGTCAACTTGTTTGGTCTGATGATATCAGCAGTATTTACAGCTTATGTGTGCTTGGAGGTAGAAAGGGCTGGTGGATCTAGTTTTAGGGACTTCTGGAAGCTATTGAGTTATATACTTCCTCAGCTTAATGTGTTTGCCCACAGCATGAAATATTTCATTTTCCAACATCATCTGGTTTCTTCAGGGCCTTCCCTTGAGATGAAAGATTTAACCTCAGAGGAAACTGCTAACAACACTTACACCCTGAATTCACACAAGGTCACCTAGTTTTCTAAAAACTACTTCAGCAAGCACCAGTCCCCACATTCTCCACCTTTACCTGTATTCTTTATAATACATCTCAAGAAATCACGTTTACCCCATTTCATTTTTCCTTTGAAATGTCAGTTTCTCCTGAGCATGATCTTTGATCACTGCTTTCTCCATCTGTATCCTCAACATCTGAGTAATTCCTAACTATTCCTCACTTGATCCTGATTGCACAAATGAATGATGTTGAAGAGGACCCTAACAGTTATCATGAGGCTTTCCTGTCTTCATGTGTGCCCCCAATAGGGCTTTGATGAAGATGGCTGGTTAGGGAGATGTGCACTCTCATATTTAACTCCTTCTCTAAAGTTCCTGGTCAGCTGATGTACATGTATTTTTCCTTTGGGATTCAAGAAGTTTCTGTAGCTGTATTGATTAACCCTAAGTCTCTCAGATGGCTTGGGGTATAAAGTCTAAGACGACAGCCAGTAGGCAGTCACTAGTAATTTCCCCCTTTAGTCTCCCTCTACTCTCCCTCTGCATCTTCCTCTGATGGAAATTTTCACACAGTTTCAGTTGGGCTTTCAAAACGCCTTTGATTCATAGTTGATTTTATTTTCTCTGTGTTTTGTGTGGCTGAATATATGTACAAGATCTAGATCCCCTACCCTCTCATTTTCAGTTTCTGACTAGTTTTATACCCTGGCTACTTTCTTCCTTGGGTTTCTGCTATCTCATTTCAATGCATGAACAGACATATTTTAATACTATTCTGGTATATTAGCATCCTCCTGCCAATTGGCTTTATGTTTCTGTTTAAACCTCTGTGTGAGTCCAGCTTCTATAGACAGACTGTTCCAAGGAAATAGCTTTTAATATTCTCCTTGCTCTGCAGTCTATAGTGATTTTGTAGCAAATTTCACTAGAGATAGACTAAGAGGGTTATAGAAATCTTTCAGACTCATGAAGTGTTATACCTTTAACTGTTCCAGGCTTTATTAGACACATATGTCCAGAATACTAAATATGAATGTTGCAGATGTTTGTAACCTTGGTTTTTCTTCATTTAATATTACCATGAATACTAAAACTAAGCAAAAAATGCTGCTGCTAGTCTCAGAATTGAGTGTGTTCTGTCTATCACAAACAGAAATTTAAAGTGCTCTGTCTCCACCCCCCTCATGTGTATGAGTGTGTTTGCATGTATGTAAGGAGAGACGGGAAAGAGGGGGTAGAAAACTGAAACGTTCGTCTTCATTTGTGCTGGGAATCCAGTCAGTCTGTGTTGATTGTTTAGCAAGTACCACTTTGGACTTTATAACACAATAGCTTTGAAAAACCTTTTATCAAAAAGTTGATGGAGATGCTAGAGGTGTCAGTTGCCTATGATAAAAGTAATCACTACTCATCAACAATGTCTTGTTTTATCATGGGGAGAGCCACTTGACATTGTAATGCCATGCAGCAAAACTTAGAGATTTTAGTGGTTGCTAATCCAGTTTCTCCATCCACTTTGAGTCCTCTCTTTGTGTGTGTGTGTGTGTGTGTGTGTGTGTGTGTGTGTGGTGTTTTCTTTTCTGATTCCCATGCTTTTGCCCCCTAATGCTAAGCTGCATATTGACTTTTTTAATATTTGAACTATGTGAATCCTTTTGTGAGTGAGTAGCAGAGAAATCTTTAAGGAAAAGTTATGACCATGACTGTAATTTGACTTTTCCTTGGAAGAATGAAAACACAAATTTGTTCATCTCATATACGGCATTGAGGACTGACCAAATGAATGATTGCTCTCCTGTCCGGTTTGAGATTATCTGAGTTAATTATAGCAGCACTAGTGACTCAAAGACATCAGCTTTTCACTAGAGATGCTGTCGTAGGATGTGTGATGACTTAGGAGGACTGCAGCTCTGGAGCTCAGTGCTCATCTTGCAGGCAGCTTCACTGAAGAGTCTACGTTCTCGAGAAATTGCTTATTGCCTTTATAACCTTTTCCAAAAAAACCTTACAAATCTTGCAACTTTCTGAGTTTTTCAAGTAAGTTACATGAACTTCCTGGACCTTATAAGTTTCCCAAGCTTTCTGAGTCTTATAGACTGTCCTCTTTACAAAGGATTAAAATGTTTCAATTTAGAGAAATAGTTATGGAGTTTTGGCCTATTCCTAAGGTATCTCAGCTACTTCCTATGTCTCTAGGACAACAATATATTTTTATTATCTGCTATTGGGGCAGTTTTAAACCTTGAAGTCATTCAATTCTAGGCTTGCCCAATGTAGAAAATCCATTTGTTCAGCCTGAATTGATTTCTTTGTTCTTCTCAATATATGTTTTTAATCATCCTTTGTGACTTCTGATCGTCTTTTGGTAGTTTTGGCATATTGCCCATCTGGAGCAACCTCTATAGTTCTGGGAGTAGCCATCACTTCAACAACTGAGTCAGGCCCTCTCCAGTGCTTCACATCTGTCCATTTGTGAAGGAATCTGACATTTTGTTCACATTCATGAAATTCACTCTCAAAGGCTGTTAGTGAGAGAGGATCACAGCAGTTCAGTTCTCCAGGAGTTGTGGAGAATAACAGATTTGTTTTTGTTAAATCAAGAAGTGGGTAATCTCTTTGCTAATTTGCTCAGTAAATACTTAATGATGCCTTCGTGAAATGGTTTCTAATCCACTTAATTTACATAATCTTGTTATTGAATCCTAATAATTTTCCATTTTCTAAAGATCAGCAGCCTGTCTAATTTTGCAGCTATTCATAAAACACCTTAGTACACTGATAATTTGTTTTGATAGCTATAAAACAACAGGATCTGAGTGTAGATTTTTTCTAATGTGATTATCCTCTTAATGTATTTTTATGAATCTTCTTCTAAAGATTCATCAAGAAAGTAATTTACTTTATTACTAAATTATCATATAACTTGCATTTTAGTTTAATCTAACCATCACAAAGAACTCTATATTTGCTTCTTTATTACAATTTTATAAGACAGAGAAACATAAATAAAAGAAAAGTTACAGATAACTCTTGTTCATAAATAATTAGTATTTTTCTCCTTATGCATGTTTATATACATATATTTGTTTTAATCATCTACTGAATATATTATTAAGCAAGCAAACAACATACACCAAGGAGCTATCAGGTTGGATTTTGAGCATTCATTTTATTTAAAACATTATTTATTCTTTCTACTATTGTTTGATTAGTTTCCAGATTTAGGTAGCTTAACTTATATCAAATAAAACAGTGAGAATGTATTCTGCTGTAGGGAAATTTGAAAAGCTAAGAAAAGCAAGTCTGAAAACCATGAACATAAATAAATTGTGAGGTTTAATTGGCAGGCAAGAAACCCAGTTAATAATGAAGATAGTGTGCAGTTTTCCAAAATGATATCAGTGACGGTCACTTAAACACTCCTCAAAACTTTCTATAATGGACTAGAAAAGTTTACAGTCAAGCAGGAAAATGGTTTGGCAGATTTATCAGAATAGCAAGTCCATCTGCCAATGGGATGTGTGTGATGGGAAATTTGCTTTCCATGTAGGTAGTAAGGTTCACTTGTGAGCGTTTAGTCACACAGTTGTCATTCATCATCAAACAGAGACCAGCTCCACACACCCTCCTCAACAATTGGTGTGCTTACTCAGCATCTTTGTACAATTCATATTAAAAGTCAAGTGAGGTTATGGACTTTACCTTGACGTTTTCTTATTTGGAAAGGACATCAACAGAGCAGAGGGGACCTAAAGACTGGTAGAATATATGTTAACTGGTTGCAAAGACCCAAGGAACCATCTTACCAGATGTTTAAGTCTCTTTATGTTTTAATTTTTTAAATGTTAAATGCAGGAGTTGTTTTTAAAATGCTGACATCCCAGTGTCCCTTCACATGGTTACACCACTGTCTGTAGAGTGGGGGCACTTGATTCTGTGGAAAGGAGGTGGTATCCAAGTGTCATTGTTCTATGGAGAAAAGAAGTGTCTTCTATTCAATAAGCTGAGTAAAGAAATGAGAGGAAAGGTTGTCAGGGGGACATCATGAAGGTTAAGAAAACATGCTTTCACAAAGTATATTTGGAAAGGGAAGTGTTTTCCCATGTAGAAATGAGGCACTGGGAAGATTGTAATGTACTTGGCTTGCGACACAACAGACATTTTCACATGCGCCCATGGAGACCTAAGAGGTTACTTGACCTAGATGGATTCAAAGAAAGGCTTAAAAGTGAGTTATTGTTCTATTCCAACATTAAGGCCATTCTTCGACCAACCATCATGTAACGATTGAGTTAACTCAGGTGTAGCATTAACCGCTGTGCTACACAGTCTCCTGTTCCTGCTCCCCAGGTGTAGGGGGAAATGGGGTGTGAGCATGCTCATTTTCACTTTGGTTTCTGGTTTAGCCAGATGGGGAGAGCGTTAAGTCTAGTGTTTATTTTGGAAACTGGGCCAATTCTTTGTGTTTGCTCTACCCTTTCCTGTAAGAAAAAAAAAAAATTGCTTTTATCTTCTTTTTCCTTTAATGAACTGAGCATCCCACAAGGCGACACACTTTATGAAGCTCAAAGTTCATGGTTCTAGGTAGTCTTTTAAGGTTAATACTTTCAGATGTAGTCCAGTGGTTAAAAAAAGACCATGTGAAGTACACACTTGTCCCCATCTCCATATCAAAATAGAACAGCCCTTTGCAGGAATGTTATTTCATATCTTGCTTCTCTTTATGCTAAGTCACATTTCCACAAGGCCAGTCAGAATCTATAAAGAGTTGTTAAAACCAAACCAAACCAAACAAAAATTGTTCTTAATGGTCTAGTAAGAAGCTTAGGTGTGGTGTTGAGATTCAGTGCTCAGGAACAGAATTGTGTATTAGTGAGAATTCTTTAGTCCATTTGGAACTATGGCAGCCATTGTAAAGCATGGGTATGTGGTTACCATTACACCCTTCTTGGCCTCCAAATACCTTGTATATGCAATCAGGATGTTAGAAAAGAGAAGGACTTCACATCTCTCTATCTCCTCTCAACTCCAGTTTCCTACTGATCACAATGTCTATTTCTTCCTGCACTTGTAGCTTAGATCTCTGTATACCAGGAACCAAGACTTTGTAGGAATGAATGAGAGACTGAGCCCTCAACGACAGTGTCTGTCCCTTTTGCTACTGTTTATTGAGTAGAAAACATTGTCTTCCAGTGGATAGCTGTGTTCACTCAGCCCATGTTGAGTGTGTAAATGAATGATTCAGTGTAACTTAGAATGTGTGGCCAAACCTACATTTAATAGAGGGCTAATATCTAATATATACGAAGAACTCAAGACGTTAGACCCTAGGGAACCAAATAATCCTATTAAAAATGAAGTACAGAACTAAACAAAGAATTCTCAACAGAGGAATACCAAATGACTGAGAGGAGCCTAAAGAAATGTTCAAAATCCTCAGTCATCAGGGAGATGCAAATCAAAACAATCCTGAGATTCCACCTCACCCCAGTCAGAATGGGTAAAATAAAAATCTCAAATGATGCTGGCGAGGCTGTGGAGAAAGAGGTACACTCCTCTGTTGTTGGTGGGATTGCAAGCTGGTACAACTGCTGTGGAAATCAGTCTGGTGGTTTTTCAGAAGATTGGACATAGTACTGCCTGAAGACCCTCTCCTGGGCATATATGCAAAAGATGCTCCAACATATAACAAGGACACATGCTCCACAGCGTTCATAGCAGCTTTATTTATAATAGCCAGAAGCTGGAAAAAATGTAGATGTCCTTCAAGAGAGGAATGGATACAGAAAATATCATACAAACACGATGGAGTACAAATGTGGTACAGATACTCAGCCATTAAAATCAATGACCTCATGAAATTCCTAGGCAAATGGATGGAACTAGAAATATCATCCTGAGTGAGGCAACTCAGTCACAAAAGAACACACATGATATGCACTCACTGATAAGTGGATATTAGCCCAAAAGTTCAGATTATCTAAAATACAATTCACACACCATATGAAGCTCAAGAAGAAGGAAGACCAAAGCTTAGATGCTTCAATCCTTAGAAGGGGGAACAAAATATGTGAGGGAGAAAATATGGAGACAAAGCATGAAGCAAATACTAAAGGAAAGGCTATCCAGAGACTGCCCCACCTGGGGATCCATCCCATATGCAGACACCATTACAGATGCCAATAACTGAAAGTAGCCTGATAAAACTGTCTCCTGATAGGCTATGCCAGAGTCTGACAAATATAGAGGTGGATGCTAGCAGTCAACCATTGGGCTGAGCATAGGATCCCCAATGGAGGAGTTAAGGAAATGACTGAAGAAGCTAACAGGATTTGTAGCCCATAGAAAGAACAACAATATCAACCAACCAGACCCACTAGAGCTCTCAGGAACTAAACCACAAACAATAGAGTACATATGGAGGGACCCATGGCTCCAGCTGCATATGTAGCAGAGGATGGCCTTGTTGGGTATCAGTGGGAGGAAAAGCCTTTGGTCCTGGGAATGCTTGATGCCCCAGTGTATGGAAATGTCAGGGTGGTGAGGTGGGAGTGAGTGGGTTGGTGGGGAGTGCCCTCATAAAAGCAGGGAGAGAAAGGATAGGATAGGGATTTCTAGAAGAAAGGGAGAGAGGGAGGGAGGGAGAGAAGAGAGGAAAAGGAGAGGAGAGGGGGGAGGGAGGGAAGGAGGGAGGGAGAGGGAGAGATGATATAGTTTGGTCTTTTGCGGAAATCCATGCATTTCACTTTGACTTGAGTATAAAGAGGATATGTCTGGGGAGAAAGAAGGAAAGCCAAGATACCAAAAAGTTTTTTTCTCATTTTAGGAGGGCTTTGGCTTTTTTCTTAAAAGGTTCGGCATAAGGAAAAGAATTGGGGGGGGGGGGTGGAGAGATGGCTCAGGGATTAAGAGCAGTGACTGCTCTTCCAGAAGTCTTGAGTTCAATTCCCAGCAGTCACATGGTGGCTTACAATCATCTGTAATGGGATATGATGCTCATTTCTGGAGTGTACAATGTACTCACATACAGTAAATAATTTTTTCAAAAAGAATTTGGGTCTTCTTTGGAAGATTGATTTGAGAAGACAATGGGTGTTGTCATAGAAACCAACTAGGAAGCTGTTGTGATAGCTCAGGATGACAAAGTGTGAGGTGGATGGAGGGTGTCTAAATATTTTTTATTGTTGTTAAAGGTCCACATAGCTTACTGATGGTACCATCTCTGTGGTAGCTTTTCATCTCCACTGCTGTATTGTTAGAATGCCCATAGACAACACAGCAATGAATGAACACTATCCTGCTTTGAACAGGTGGCAGACCAGGCGGCTCATTGTGTGGAAGAATATAGAGTTCTGAGGCTGGAAACCTGAGTTCAGGGGTTTCAGCGCCACTTGTGAGAATTCATTCCAGTGTGCTAATGTGTAGGTCATGACCCTGAGACTGAAAGTGAGGTACATGGAAATTTGGTATTGGTAATAGGTTTGTGAGTATGCAAAGGTCAAACATTAATTAAAAATCGGTTGTGGAAGGGGTCGGAGGTGTTTTGGCAGTGCTCACTCATGCTGCATTGTGTGATTTCACTGTAGTTCTGGGCCTGAGCAGACAACACACACTCTCTGATCCCTGCACCACTAATGGGTGCTGCCTACTACTCTGGCTCAGAACCAAGGGTAGTGTCCTGTGAGGTTAAGTGTCAGAACTGTATTTCCAAAGTTTGCTGTTTTTTACAGAAACATACTTTGATTACAAAAAGCATAATTTAAATATTTTCTGCTTCTGTTCTTTAGTGTGTATCAATTTTGTCTGTCTTTGGAGTGTATTATATTAGAAAATTTGATTTTGAACATTATTGGCTGAGCTGCTGATGAGTTTCATAAAAAAAATATTTAAGTGGATTTTGGTTCAGGATTATGATAGGATTTCAGTCAGTTTTTGGAATCGTCCAAAGCATACTTCTACCATTTTATACAACGCATTTATAAAAAGTGGTATCTATAGCATTGAATGTTACAAAAATCAATATATTCAACTCTAGAAAAGGTTAGATGCTTTATGTCCTGCAGTATCAAATATTCAGCCATGATCAAATTCTTTATGTAAAAATAAACAAATCTATCTGATTACTATGAAATGTTTAATTTGAATAAATGGTAAAGTGTATAACAAATAATTGTTAATTTTTATGTCTTATTATCAGTAAATATGCAAGTTGTATATCTATTTTATATGCCCATATTCTTGTGGTTACATAAAAATATCTGGAGTAAAAAGGAGTAACAAGTGGAGAATGTTTAAGAAGCTTGGGTCTAAGCCATCATCTAGAAGATGTAGAGAACACATCCTATCTTGCAGAGTCATTTGTGAATAGTTTATAAAAAGTTCTCGAGGAGGTTCTTAAATTTATAGTTGATGAAGTGAGTTTGTGGGGTAGTATAGAAGAATCTAAAAGGATTCATAGATTTCTACAAATTCAGCCAAGTGAGCTATAAAGCACATTTCTGAGGCAGAAGAAAAAGAATCAGCAGGATAGCAGGAGGAGACACTGCTGGTCCTCAGGATAGGGGGCTTCACTGGGACATTGGGAAAGTGGCTCTAGGAACCATTGCCTATAGAAAGCAATGGATGTCCAAACAGGAGGGATGCAAAGCTGACTGAGTTGGGAAAGGAGAGTCTCCAAGAGGGTAGAGAAGAGAACATATGCTTGAAAATTTCTCTTGGGTTATAAACTAAAACTGAGCTGGAAAGGACTTCTTACTCGGAAGAAAGGTTTATTTTCTCATTAAATGACTATTGATTAATTTCCAGTGAATTTAATCTTGACCTCTAAGGAGTTATGCACTTCTCATGACAGACTGACCTAGGAGACAATGGGGTGCTTTTAAAAAAACCTCATGTGATCTTCATACAGGTGCTATCAAGAGTCAGTTGACAGATGACTTTAGTACTGCCTAAAATACTATTTTTTCATAGATGAAAGACTTATAAATCCACATATGAGTATATTTAGTGCTAGGTAAAATAAGTGTTGCAGCCTTTATGCTGGAGTTTAAAAATTGTCTTGGTGTACTTAGAGAATAATTTTCTTTGAGATTCTTCCTAAGGCAGTTTCTAAGTCACCAGGCTTATTTAAATTAGTTGATATTTACCTAAATTGTGAAGACTGTGTTAACTCTCTCTAGGACGTCAGCAACCAAGGATGCAGTGAGACGTTTGGGTTGTGTGTGTAGGAAATGTGATCTTTATGTGATGGAAACTATATTCAGTTTGTCTTTCAAGATATGTTGGGGGAATCACAAATTCTCTTTGAAGGGACAGCTGCCCTTTTACAAGCTGTTTCAACAGCTGCCCTTTGGACTCTACCATCTTTAATGTTAGATTCATATTTCAGAGTGGCCAGTATTCTTAATTTGTAGAACTCAAACCTGGAAACATTACCAATTTGAAGTAGTTGGGACACCCCTGCATTGGTGTCTGTTGGTGGGTGTATACTCCTCCTCAAGGAGTTTGTTAGGGGATGTTTTTCTGGGGATGTTTTCTTGCTTTAAGCTGGCCTTGAGTTTGTCTACCAGGTTACTCAGAGAATTGAGACCTTTCTTCAACGTCTTTACTTATGAAATCCTAGCTGAGAAGAGAAACTTGTCTTCTGTCTATAAATGGGCACTCAAGTAAATTGCTTCCTCTGACCCCTTACTGCATGATATCCTCAGACTTCGCCACCTGGATGCTCCTTTCTCATCTATTTCAGGACTTCTAGCAGCAGCTAGAAGCAGGGGCAGACAAAGGAGGTGCTACTAAAGCCTGTGCTTCTCAACCTTACCCCTTTCTGGCTCCTGCTTCTCAGATTTCCTCATATTTATTCTTTCAAACTCTCCCAAACCCACGATTACCTTCTTTGCCTTAGTTGGTGACCAGATGTTAACTCTTAGGAATGTAGTTTTTTAAACTTATTATTTCACTTTTGATCCTTCTTATACAAAGGCTGTGTGTGTGTGTGTGTGTGTGTGTGTGTGTGTGTGTGTGTGTGTGCGCGCGTTTGTGAGTGTGAGTGTGTGAGTGTGTGGTGTGTGTGTTGTAAGATGGCTTTTATTCTGAGTCAAATGTAAAGGAAGACTTGTCCTTTGTCATTGTTGTCATCATTGTCGTCTTCATCATCCTCTACTACTCCTCCACCTCTTTCTTCTGCTCCTCCTCCTCCTCTTCCTCCTCTTTTCACCCTCTTCTTCCTGTTTCTCTTCCTTCTCCTGCTCTTTCTTCTCCTTCTTGCTTTGATTCCTTGAACTCTTCATGCTCCTGCTTGAGATTGCCAGAGCCTGCAGTAGTGGCATGACTTTCTTATGTTCTACAACTGTCACTCTAATGATGCATGCGAAAAACCTGTAAAGGTTTATGGGTAGAAGAGATACAATATTCAGTAGTCAAAGTGAGAGATAATGACGGTAGTCGTCAGAATTGCTTAGATTGTAGACTTAAGTTTGAGGCTTGTAAATGGGACAGAGAGTGAGGGAGAGATTAAAATTCATTTTTATTCACTGGTGTAAGTAGCTACTGTACTGAGCCACAGATTGTCTTTTGAATTGTGACATATGAACTGTGACATATATGGCTCTAGAGTTTAGTAAAGTGAGCCTAAGTGTGGTCAGATATGCTTTGTAGCTCGATTTCTCCCCTACAGCAATTGCTTTCATTTGTTTCTGTTTTTTTTTATCATCTTCCCTTCATCCCCATCTCTACCTCTGGTTTTTACTTAGCTTTTGACACACTTATGTCTCCTCAATCTATAGAAAAGCCATGTGAATAAACACCCAGTAGTGCATTCCCTTCCAATCTGTATCTGCCCCATCTTCTGTGTTCATGCTTCCTAAAGCAGGGCTTGGCTTCTTGTGTCCATTTACTGTCTGCTGGGAGTGAACCTCAGTCCCTGTCTTGCAGCTTCTGTTTACTGACAGGCTTCCTAGAAATGCTCTCACCTCATATGACTCTTTAGCGGCTTTTGCCCTTCTCCTCCATTGCTTTCTTACCTGCATCCCTTGATAGTTCTTTGTGTTTCTGGATCACCTTTCTCCAAATTGCTGAAAACTGATATTGGAAGATATCAGTTTTGATCTTTGGCAGAGCAAAAGCAGCTGTCCTGGGAGGCTGAACTGTTTTCTCACAGTTGTCACTTAATGGGAACAGCTGGCTCCCAGGTATTTCTCTGATGACATGGTCTGATAGTTCAGCAATTAGAAATCCCACTTGGCATGTCTTTGATGAGAAAAGGGCCTCTGACACTCTTTTCCCCAAACAGATGTGTGTCTCCATCTCTACTTGCCTACTACCTCCTTGTTACAGTAAAGCAAAAACACACAATGAGATCTCCCAAGAAGGTGGAGGAAGCATGCAAGCCTGAAGTGTGACCTTTGGGTAGGGCAAGGAAGGAGCCTAGGCTGCTCAGCGATACCAACAAGGATAAGACAGTTCTGACTCTTTTATTTTTAATTCTTTGGTGGAAAAATTAATAAAGGTTTGTTCATTTACAGTGCTTTGTCTGCAACTTACTATCACGGAATCTATGTTCTCTAGATAGATCTATGTTCCTGTCACAGTGGATCTCATTATTTTGTTAAAGTCTGTAACTATATCCTTTAATATTTTCTTTGTGTGTTTACTACTTGCCTTTCCAACTAAGACAGGAGTCACAAAGTCGGGGGAATAGTCTGTATAGTCTAAATCTGTTCCCCAGGAGTGATAAGAACATTATTTTAGAAGAGATGAATTTGATTTGATATGCCTTACTTGAAAAGTGGCCAAACCACACAACTCTATAATATTGGCTTAAAATGTATAAACAATGAATAAAGTAGAAATACACATCTAATTTCAGATTATTATGAACAGAGGTATTTTCATGACCCCTGCCTCCTTCTGTTTTCCTGAAGCACCCTCAACAGCACTGTCTACCTGTTCTGTTTTATTGGCTCTTTAAGAGATTCATAAAAGATGTTTTGACCATAAGCATTACCAAGTTTTCTCCAATTCTTTCCCCTTCCCACCCAACTCTGTGTGACTTAAAAATTTCAAAACAAATTTGTGATGTCCCGATATTATTTGATGCGTCCTCTACTGGGGGACCATTAACTTGCCAAGGTTAGAGAAAAATGTCTCTCCCTCTTCCAGTAGCTAACTATTACCAATAGTCCAATGGCTCTGGGGTGATAATGTGTGACCAACCCCTCTCTTCCTGCTAGGATTTGGTCAGTCTTGGGCTTGCACAGGTTTTGGATATGCTGTTACAGCTGTTGTGAATTTATATGTGTAACTGTTCTGCTGTGTGCAGAATATAATATTATCTTGTAGTCACTCACCACTCTAGACTCTCATATTCTTCCCAGTTCCTCTTCTGCAATATCTCTGAGTGTTGCTAGGGATTTGAAGTTATACATGTTCCCTCTAGGGCTGACATTTCTATGGCTTCTTATTTTTTTTGAACCTTGGGTAATTGTAGGCCACTTATATTTATGTTCCCCCCTCTTTCTCTATGTGTGTCTCTCTCTGTCCCTCTGTTTTTGTCTCTGTATGTCTCTGCCTCTGTCTCTGTAAGTCTCTGTCTGTCTTTCTGTCTCTGTCTCTGTCTCTGTCTCTGTCTCTCTCTCTCTCTCTCTCTCTCTCTCTCTCTCTGTGTGTGTGTGTGTGTGTGTTTATATAAGTGAGTATAAACACCCATGTGCCACGTCACACATGTAGAGGTTAGAGCACAGTTTCTGTTGGGTCCCACCTTTCACCTTGTTTGAGTTGGAGTCTTGTCTTTGAGTGTACAAACGTTCTCCTGTTCCTTCTTCCCATCTGAGTATGGGTGTGTTCCATAACATCAGACATTTTGTGGGTTCTGAACTCATATTCTCATGCTGTGAGGCTAGTGCTTCATCTGCTAAGGAATTTCTGTGGTCATGCAGGCTGCTCTGTACCTGATTTCCCATTATTATTGCTTTCCAGCATTTTGCATAGGAAGTAGTATATACCTCTTTGATTTTGGATTTCCCTCAACCTGCTTTGGGGCTCTGCTGTTACTTCCCAGACTTGTATTTTACTTTCTCTGCCTCCTTCCATGTCTTCTGGGAAAAGAGCTAAGACTTTAGTAATATATAACATAACAAGAACAATAGCAAAGTTATTTTCTATCTCAAGGGACTGGCACTTAACAAAGTAATTTATGCTTTCAAGGTGACTGTTTTGGCTACAGGCTTTAAAATGTTTAATCCAAAACCCAAAGCAAAGCTACATTCTTTATTCTTAGCAGAAGCTATACTGATCATTGAAAAATAGATGTCAGTTTTCACACCAATCATGAAAATATGACTACCAATCTCAGTGAAAGAAATAGAGTGACAATGAGGAAGATCTGGGGACTGTAGAGGAAGAAAACCCTCCTGTGCTTCTTATTCTCAATCATAACTGAGTCTGGACATAAATGAAAACTTTATTTTATGTTTTAGTTTTTGATCATTAGCAGTAGAAAAGCACTGTTAGAGAATTTAAATGACTTGCAAACGAATATATATATTAATATGTATGCATATATATTCATATGTATATATATATATATATATATATATATATATATATATATATATATATATCATAAATACCCAGGATGATCTTGATCCTTTGGCCTTCAATTCTGAGGTGCTATGAGAACAGGTGTACGTTACCATATCTGGTTCATATAGTGTTGGTGAGGGAGCTTAGGGCTTGCATGGTAGGCAAGTATTCTATCAACTCAACTTTATTCCAAGCCCCTTGAATTTAATTTTTAAGTTTGACTATTCTCTTCTAGAGAGGGAGACTTAAGGTCAGCGTGATTTCAACACTTATTAGATGCACAAGTGTACTTATTTATCTTTTTCTGGTTAAATGGGGAACTATAACCATATATGTGTATTTTAAAGAAACTCTAATCAAGACAAAATCACATTCAATTATCCAAGGAAAGATCCCAGTGTCTTCTGATGTCTGAGTTCAGCTTTCCTGTGATAAAGGGAATCCACTTGATAATTTCATCATTTAGAGCAGTTCCTAGAGAAATTAAGGTGAGTAATTGGATCTGGTTAATATGAAAAGATACAGCTGAAAGAACGAAACTAGACCTATAGAGTGGGCAAGGAATCCAGATATTTTTCAGTCTTCAATTTACCTGACTCTTTTCTTTTAATCTTAATTCTATAATTCAGAGTATTTCCATGCATGAAAAGTTAATTTAAGGGGAAATGCTAGAGCCATAGTAGTTAGTCAGGAGGGGATGAAAGGTTACTGGAAGGAATGCATATGACTAAATTGCATATGTATGTCTAAAAATATCTCAGAGAAACCCATTAGTTTGCACCATTAGTATATGCTAATAGAATTTGTTTTTAAATCAGAGTAACAAGTTCCCATTTAAAGAGCAAGTGTATAGTAAGATTTAGTTTGAAGAATAATAATTACCTTTTCTACACATATTTTCCCATTTCCCACAGTGCTTTAATGTATTTTTTATTTTGGGGGGTACTTATTATCTATGTGATTAGAGGAATATTTTGGTGTCAACACTGTCTGTTGATGTCTATCTCTGAAGAATTAAATTGTAGTACTTTTCTCTTTCCCCCAGGTCTGACATTTCCAATTTTTACCCTTTTGATGTATTCTGATTATAATTGTGATCCAATCACAATGCTGCTTTTACTATTACTGCTACCTAAACACCTCTACAACACCCATGTGGGGCACTCTGATTATGTTTTTGAACAATATTGAGTTCTCTCCAGGATAATAATTGCCATTAAATGTTTTCCACGTGGTTCTTTTAATTTGATCATTAAAATTTCCTCCTGTATGTAATTTGAAATCTCATGAAATTCAACTGAGTGGTTGTAACTTTGCTTTTTGGGTATAACTTTCTGGATCTCTCTAACTTCATTCAGCCTAGACTCTTGTCTATACACTGGGCACATCAGAGTCTTTTTGCCTTCTCTTTTGTGGATTCTTTATATGTTAGATATAGTTTTTCCTCTGATATTACATGTCTTAAGCTTATCTTTCAAATCACATCTTTCCCTAACCCCATCTATTATATAGATTAATATTGTAAGTTAAAAATTATACTATAGGTTGTATTATTGGTCTAACTTTTTGAGAGTTATATTAGATAATTGAAGAAAGATATTATCTTTACCAGCATTATGCAGCAAAATATTTTCAAATTTTAAACTCAGGATTTGATTTATTCTCTTTAGACTACAAGACAGCAACAAAAGAATAGGAATAAATTCATTCTTAGTAATAGCAGTTAAACTGAAGACAGTTGGGGGCTAAACTTCCTCTCTTTGATTGACAGTTCCTGCCTTTAATCCCACCTTTTCTTGACAGCAGTCTGTATCTGTGAGTTATTCAGCACAATGCTGTTTGGATTTTATTGGGACAGAAAATGACACTGTGGGAATTAAAAATGATAATAAGTCCAGGCTTGGCAGTGCTCATGAGTATTCCAATGTGTAGATGATGAGATCTTGAAGGCCCTGAGAAGAAAATTACATGATCTGATATGTTTAATAATGTCAGTCTGATCATTACATTGAAGGTAGTTCTACAGTGAGAAGATCAAGTTGGGAGGACAATCTGGAGAAGTTATTGAAGTGTTTATAGTGGAAGGTCACAACTTTTTGGACTAAGAATGTAGCAAGAGAAATAGTGAAAGTTGTTGGATACTGGTTATGTTTTGAATGTAGAGCTAACAAGCCTTGCTAACAATGATATATGGGCTTAATTAACAGCTCCCTGGGATGGTAACAGGTTTAGAAATGGTATAGTGGTTATTTTATAGTTAAGGGAGTTATTGCAGCCTCCTCGTGATAGAGGATGTATAGAAAAGAATCTGTGGTAATTTCCTATATCTAGCAGTTAGCAGGCTGAGAATAAATAAGTAAGTAGAACAGGAAGGGAACATTCAGGAGTCAAGAGGTTCATAGGAGGAAGGTGCACTGGAGGCCAGCTGAAAGGTATTGGAAGTGGGATGTGTGACCAGTTGAAGGTCAAGCAGGGCAGGATCTATGGAAGTTGATATTCTGTGAGGAGTAGGATGGCCACCAGTGACTTTTGCAGATCTGGAATAATCTTGAGGACCAAAGCTCTTGATAACCTGTCAGTTACTTCATTTGTAATGTGGGGTAACACTTAATTCATCAAATTATTGTGTAAACTAAATAAATTAATTCAAATAAAATGCTCAGAACAGTACCTGACAAACAGTTGTTGCTTCTAGCAATGATTCTTCAAGCTCTCATTCACTGTCTTTCACTGAAAACCCAGCTACTCCACTCCTGGGCATATACTTCAAAGGTGCTCCAAAATACAACAAGGACACATGCTCCACCATGTTTGTAGCAGCCTTATTTATAATAGCCAGAAGCTGGAAAGAACCCAGATGTCCATCAACAGATGAATGGATACAGGAAGTGTGGTACATTTACACAATGGAGTACTACTCAGCTATTAGAAACAATGACTTCATGAAATTTGTTAACAAATGGATGGAACTAGAGACTATCAACCTAAGTGAGTTACCCAGTCACAAAAGAACACACTGATAAACAGATACTAGCCCCAGAAAGCTCTGAATACCTAATATCCAAGAAACAATTCACAGACATTATGAAGCTCAAAAGAAGGAAGTCCAAAATGTGGATGCCTCAGTCCTTCTTAGAAGGGAAAACAAAACTCTCATGTTTTGGGAGGAAATGCCATGTCAAACAGAGAAACAGGGATTGAAGAATAGATCACCCAGAAGCCACCTCGCCTTAGAATCCACTACATATGCAGTCACCAAATTCAAGCACTGTAGCTGATTCCAAGAAGTACTTACTGGCAGGAACCAGACAGAGATGTCCCCTCAGGGACTATGCTAGAGTCATATAGATACAGCTGAGCATGCTTGCAGCTAACCATCGGTCTGAACTCGGGGACCCCAATGAGGTTCTTAAAGAAAGAACCTAAGGAGCTGAAAAGGATTGCAAACTCATGGGAAGAACAAAATTATCAACCAACCAAACCCTCCAATGCTCCTATGGACTAAAACACCAACCCTTGTGCACACTTTAATAGACCCACTGATCCAGTTGCATATGTAGCTGAAGATAGCAGTGTCTTTCATCAATGTGAGAAGAGGCTTTTGTTCCATGGAGGGCCTGTTTTCCCAATGTAGGGAAATGTGAAAGTAATGGGGTGGAGAGGGGGATCAGGAGGGAGTGCACCTTTGTGAAGGCAAATGGAGGGGGATAGGGGGTGGGAGGGAGGTAGGATAAAGGGATAACATCTGAAATGTAAATACAGAGTATCTAATAAAAGAATTACCAAAAAAGAGAAATGTTTACATGACTTCATATATATAGGTATATAAAAAGATTTTTTTTTTTTTTTTTTTAAAAAAAGGATCTTGGTGAGTGCACAGAGCTAATTAGGAACCTATCTGTCTTATTGAGCATTTAATCCACATACACTCTAGCAAGGCTGCCACTAAACTCTTGGCCAGAATTTACCAAAATATAAGAAAATATAAACAATGTTTACTGACTACACAATTTTGAAGTTATCATTACACTTTTCCTTTTTTTGAAACAGGGCCTTTTGTTGTTATGGAGCTTGTCAGTTAAACTAGACTGCCCAGCCAGTAAGCCTCAGAGCCCCTTCTGTGGATTGCATATGCAGGTGACCGTCAGGCACAAGATAGAGAGCCTGTGCTTGGGCAGTGGAAAAGGAAGGTGTGCTGAGAATTTTAGAGACCAGTACTGAGAGTACAGAGAGCTTGGCTTTTAGAAGGAGGGAAAATAGAGGAAGAGAAAGATGATCAAAATACTGCATGGCTTTAAATAGCCGCAGGTAGCTATGAATATCTTATAAGGGATGGATAGTTATAGGTTAATTTGTCTTATCTATGTGGGCAGTTTATATCAGTATCAATTGGCTCTGAGTTCATTGTGTGGGTGCTTTGTGGGGTGAGATTTTACTGGTATAAATTTAACTGATAAAATACAAGCCTCTAGAGTTTTAATTTTACTGGGTTATGGGGGGGTGGATGGCTGGGAATGTGAGCAGAATCTTCAGCAAGAGAACTGAGAGATGGGCGGTTGCCACATGAGGCTAGCCATGGAGGCAGCAGGACTGCCAGGGCCAGAGAGGAGCCAGCATTGGTGTGGGATGGTGCCCTTATTTCTCAAAACAGCCTTCTGTCTATGCCTACCCCAAACTGGGATTACAATTGTATGCCAAATGCCCAGCAATTTTACATGCACATCCTCTAGAGCTAACTCGGGTTCTCGTGCTTGAAGACAAATACTTCATCTACCGCACTATCTCCCCAACACACTTTTGAATATAATTATTTGTTTTTTCCTTGTTGACCTTTTGTTTTCATCTCAGATTCACTTGTCTCTTGTCAGGTTGCCTCTTGTCAGCCATGCTAATTATGTATGCAATTCAATGTCAACGTTATTCTATGAGAAATAGGTGATGTGGAGCAACAGGAGACGAGGTTGTGTGTGTTCTCTGTCACCCTTCATCATTGACCCATGCCAAAGAAGCAGGCGCTAGGGATTCAATTCTCTCCAACCCCATTCATTTATCAAACCCCTTTCCCTTCACATAATTGAACTGGGGATAGGCACCTTTCAGAAGTAATGAAGCTTTAATGAGCTCGTGGGGCTAAATTCGGGCCTAATGGAGCTGTTGTCCCCATAGAGAAGGAGAAGTGATGGTGGAGGTGGAGCACCCAGGGGCAGAGTACTTGGTTAGTATGACCAAAGGGGTGTTTTAGTGACAAACACCATGACAAAAATAAAACAATGAATTGGAAGAGACACCAAGTTTGTCTCTATCCATCTGGAGCAGACATGTGGGAAGGCAGCCATTAAAGCCAGTGAGAGGGCTCCCATTGAAATCCTAGTTGCCAGCACCTGACCTTTGCATTCCAGCCTTAAGAACTATAAAAGACAAATTTCCAATGTTTAAGTTGCTCAACATTTTTGTTGTGGAAGCCTGGATGAAGACAACAGAGATCTTTCTCCTATTGCCCGGACAATCATTTTGGGAAGCATCAGTGCCTTTGGAACTTTGAATTTCTTGATAGCCAATTCACTGTAAGCATGGGACAATTTTACATAGTGTTTAATATAATGGGACATCTTTAACTGAGCTAAGTAGTTCCTACTGCCAAAGACATCAGAATGCTTGGGAGGATGTTTCAGAGCAACCAGATCTGCAACATGGACTCTTCGGCACACTTCCTGTTTCTCTGTGTCCTTTTCTTTCTTCTCTCTATCATTTTCCTTCTCTTCTGTCAACTTAAATTATTTCCTGCCTGGAACATCAACTGTAAGGTATTGATTCCTCTGTTGCTTTGTCATTTTTAATGTTTGTGAAAATCTCAATGGCAAGAAGATCTGATCTTCCTGACTTTGTTCATTGACCCCAGTTGCCAGATTCTGCAAGGATTCTTCTAGGATGTTCCAGATCATATTTTATTAATATGAGAATTTATTTAATGTTATATCAGAAAGCACAAGGATTTTTACTTACAACATTGAAACACATAATCGGAAATTTGACTACCAGTTACAGGGTAGGTTTTTATGAAGGTTTTGTGTCCCCATTATACAGTTTACGGATCTTATTTGTCATCTAGGCACAAAGAAAGTGAGCACTTCACTGTGAATGTAAGACAGGTGCACATGACAGGGACAGTAGGAAATGACAGGTTACTATTTTATTACTTTCTCTTGATATGTATTTATACTTACACCCCTATGTAACTTTATACACACTATTGTATAGAAAGAAATATGTGTAAATATGTACCTTAGACTGATACAAATATAATGTTGAAGAACATTTATTATGACATTCAATAGAGAAAATAAAGCAGTATACTTTTGGAAACTTTTTAAAGAACAGGAGACAGCATTTAAATGGAAAATTAAAAAAGCATGCTATAGTCACACAAAAGAAAGACCATATGGTTTAATACCATACATTAGTTTGTTTTAAACCTTTTGAGGTTTATTTTCAATTTAAAATGAGTGTGTGCCTTAATTAGTCTTGAAGTGGGCTAGCATAGCATATGTCTTAAACAGCCATTTACATAGTATTTTTTCTTTTCTTTATTTTTAGATTTAAATTCTGGTAAGCCAACAAAATGTAGTTCACAGGCAACAGGCAACCAAATCCTTTTCACTAGCTTGCTAATTATTTTCATATTTCATTGAAGTATGCTTGACAGATAGAATATATATTTGAAAAATATCACTTGATATTTTAACACACATTATGAATATTATGATATGCAGTAAGTGACTGCCAGAAAAATATAATTTTTATATCTATCACAGTTACCCTGTATGTGAGGATGAGGAATGGGGAGAATCCTTTAGATTTAGTTGGAGCAGTAAATATTAAAAATAAGATCTAGCAACCCTTGCTCTAGATGGCATCATTGAGCCATATGGCACCATGCAATGCTACCTCCAGGTCCTCTCTGGCCCTGGTAGTCTCCCAGCTCCCATTGCTAGCTGCCCTCTCCCAGCTGTCTCTCTTACAGCTGAGAACTCTGCTCCCATTCCCAGAACCGTGTAAAGTCAAGACTGTAGTGGTCCCAACAGCTCCTTTTTGCAGACTCTGCTCACACTCCCTGCAACTGCCCCCTGTGGTTACCGTCACAACTCCCACCAGCCCAACAAATTTAAAACTCCAGAAACTTGTAATTTAACAATCAGATTTATCTCAGTAAATATACATTCCACAAAATGTCCACACAATAAACTCAGAGCAAATTGATATGATACCATCTGCCTACCTAGATAAGACAAATCGTTCTATACTAATTCATTTTTATAAGATATTCATTACTACCTGTGGCTGTTCAGAGCCATATGAAGATTGATCATCTTTGTCCTTCATCTTGACTCACTCTCTTCCCTGCTTCTCTCCCCTTTCCAAAACTCTCTTCTGCCTATCTTTTTTTGTCCAATGCCAGGCCTTCCCTTATCTTGTGCCTGTCCTCATTGCATATTACAACATTTAGTTTCTTAGTGTATTTCAAGTATAAAATACACGATAGTTAATTGTTTATTGCTGCATATTTTGACTCCAAAATATATTTTACTCCTGAAAATTCATGTATTTTGACCAATCTAACCATTTCCCCACACCCTGGCCTTCTGTTTCCACACATCTACTCTGTTTCTATGATAATCTGTACTGAGTTCATACATATGTGAGACTATACATTGTCTTTGTGAACTTGGCTTAGTTCACTTAGCATAGAATCCTCTGGGTTCTTCTCTTATTGCAAACAGTAGGGTCAAGAATAAATAACTTTCTGGATCTACCCCCTCAGTCTCTTCAGGCTAGTTTTATGTCAACTTGACCCAAGTTGAGTCATTTAGGAAAAGGGAACATCAATTGAGAAAGACTTCCTCTTCTGGGTTTAGGCCTCTGGGCAAGATTATAGAGCCTTTTCTTGACTAATTATTGATGGACGGGTGCATACTTACTATGGCTGGTGGCCTGGGTACTATAAGAATGTAGGCTGAGAAAGCATCTGGAGCAGGCCAGCAAGCACCAATGTTCCATGGTTTCTGCATCATCTCCTACCTTGTGTTTCTGACCTGACTTCCCTGGATGATGGGCTGACTGCAAGCTATAAAATGAAATAAACACTTCCCCAAGTTGGTTTTGGTTGTGGTATTTTTCACAGCAGTAGAAATCTCAGGTAAGACTCTAAGAGTAATCAGTTACTTACTTGAGCAAGTAATCTCTGCTTACCTTTGATGGGCACTTAGGTTGTTTCACTCTTTGAATTTGTTTCAGTCTTTATATTGTATTTAAAACTATAATAAACATGGTAGCACAGATATATTGTCAATATGTGAATTTCATTTCTCTAGGTAAGTATTCAGAAATGGGATTTTGGACCAATGGTAGTTTTGTTTTTTAATTTTGCTAGAGTAGTTTCCATAATAACTACATCAGTTAACCTTCTCAGCAGTATGTAATGGTCCTCTGTTCTCCATATCCTTACCAACACATATGCTTCTAGGTTTTTCTGACAAACACCCTACTCGATAGGAGTTGACATATTATAGTGTTGATTTACATTTCTCTGATAACTGGTGCTATTTTAATGCAGTGATCAGTTATTTGCCGGGTTTAGTTTTGCTTTGTTTTTGTTGTTTCCTGAGACAGGGTTTCTCTAAAGCCCTGCTGTCTTAGAACTTGCTCTGTAGACTAGGATGGCCTCAAACTGATATAAGTCTGCCTTCTTTAGTCTTCCAAGTGCTAGGATTACAGGTGTGCTCAACCACCATATAGCTTCTTGTGCCTTCTTTAAAGAAAGTTCAGTTCAGATTTTTTGCCCATTTTAAATAGTGAGTTGTTGACTCTTGAGCTGTAAGTTTCTCGTTTGTGTTGTATATTAATCCCTCCTGGACAATTACTTTAAAAATACCTACCCACCCACCAGTGGCTTTTTCTTGTCACCGATTTCACTGGTTATGCAGAAATGACTTACTCTAATGACATTTCACTTGCTAATTTTTGATCTTCTTGTTCATAGTTTTTGCATCTAGCAAAAAAAATCACAGTTAAGATGAACTTCAAGGGTCTTCTCCTGTTTTACAGCCCTGGGTTTTTATAGCTGGATTCATTCTGTTTAAGTCTTTTTGGTTTGTTTTTGTGTTTTTAACAGATTTCAAAATAATTTTAATATAATAATGGAAAAAATCAGTCTGATTCCAGAAACTGTATACTTTCATGTAGATTAAGCTTTATATTTTGGACAGTACAATAGTTTTTACTCATTTGTAAAATAATGTAAATGACAATTTATATTATAATGATATCAAAGTATAAGTTTGGATATCTATAAGTACATCAAAGTTAAAAATTTTTATTTATCAAAAGTATATTAAAGATTTTGTGCTTATTAGTTTTTGTCAACCCAAACCCTGTCTGGGAAGCAGGTGCTTCAGTTGCAGAATTGTCTTCATCAGATTTTCTTGATTTTTTTGTGGGAAAATTTCCAGATTAGTGATTGATGTGGAAAGGCCAATTCTTCTATTCCTATTTTAACTTCCTGTGGAAATGTTCCTAAGTATAAGAAAGGAATTGAAACTAATGTTTTGAGACAGGGTTTTATACTGTAGACTTGGATGACCTGGAGTTTACAGTATAACCCCTTGCCCTAAGCCTTCTGTTTGCTGGGATTATGGCTGTGGACTTCTGTTTCTGGATTACATTTAAGTCTTTAATCCAATTTGAGTTTATTTTTTTTTGTCTTTGGGAAGGGGTGAGGTTCTCATTTAAAATTTTTTAGGTGAACATTTATTTTTTTTTTCAGTATTATTTATTGATTTCTATCTCTGTCACATTCTCTTTCTATCTTTCTGTATCTCTCTTACATACACTTGTGTTCTTATGGATTTAACATATATATATATATTTTTTTTTTCTCTACCTCTATGGGTACAGACATAACAATATAGACATAGCTATAACGATTTTGGCATATGCATAGGGGTCTAAGGGTTAAAAGTTGAATAATACCCCTTCTGTCTTGAAAACATGAGAAATAGTAAAGGAAGACCAACTTACTTAGTTGAATAGTAATAATAATATTTAACCACACTACATAAAAAATATAATATATATATATAATTTACATAAATATAATATAAAATAAGTGAAATAAAGCTCTGGTCATAGTCATAGACATAACCACATATAGAAATATTTACACATAGACATATTCACACATAGACACACTCAACATAGAAATAATCAACACAGACACAATCACACAGAGACACATTGTGTTGCTATAAAATCAAATAAACAAACACACTACAGATCTGCTTTAAATATTTACATATGAAATATCACGGGTTTTCTCAGAGGATCCAAACCAACCCCTATTGTATCTGTTCCTCTTTATACTGAACATTGACACATTTTATTTAGTGTCTCTTGGTCTGCGAGTCTGGACTTAGCTTTGCCCATTGTGGATCATAACAAATCCACAAGACTCAAAGAAACAAGTCAAATTTGGCTCATTCTACTCACTGAAAGTGGCCAGTGAATTTTTTTTTTAATCGAACAACTTTACTTTAAAAAACAGAGATAAATGTACAGATTTTAAAAGCATTTTCCCATAAAATATATGAATACATTTTTGTCAGTTTTTGATTTTTTTTAAAGGTTAGATAGTATGCATTAAAACCTTACTAGTTACAATGAGCATAAAGTACATGTAAAACAAGATGTAACTTGGAAATAGTCAAAGTTTTCTTGGTGTGTAAAGATTAAGCATAATGATATTTCATCTTATTTTTTTGGCCATTTTTTTTTGAACTTCATATGGTCTGTGAGTTGTTTCTGGGGTGTTCAGAGCTTTCTGGAGTTAGTATCCAATTATCAGTGACTGAATATTATGTCTGTTCTTTTGTGACTGGGTTACCTCACTCAGGATTATATTCTCTAGATGCATCCATTTTTTTTTAAAGAATTTTATAAAGTCATTGTTTCTGATAACTGAGTAATACTCCATTGTGTAAATATATCACAATTTTTGTATCCATTCATCTACTGAAGGACATCTGGGTTCTTTCCAGCTTCTGGATATTACAAATAGGGCTGCTATGAACATTGTGGTGCATGTGTCTTTGTTGTATGTTGGAGCTTCTCTGTGGTATATGCCCAGAAGTGGAATAACTGGGTCTTCAGGTAGTACTATGTAAAATTTTCTGAGGAAGCCCCAGACTGATTTCCAGAGTGGTTGTACCAGTTTACAACCCCACCAACAGTTGAGAAGTCTTCCTCTTTCTCAGTATCCTTGCCAGCATCTGCTGTCATCAGAATTTTTGATCTTAGCCATTCTGACTGGTGTGAGGTGGAATCTCAGGGTTGTTTGGATTTGCATTTCCCTGATGGCTAATGATGTTGAGCACTTCCTTAGATGCTTCTCAGCCATTCTATATTCCTCAATTGAGAACTTTTTGTTTAGCTCTGTACCCCATTTTTAATAGGATTGTTTGATTCTCTGATGTCAATCTTGTTAATTTTCTCAAAGAACCAGCTCTTGGTTTTGTTGATTCATTGAATGGTTCCTTTTGTTTCTATTTAGTTCATTTCTGCTCTGAGTTTGATTATTTCTTGCCTTCTATTTCTCTTGGGTATATCTGCTTCCTTTTGTTCTAGAGCTTTCAACTGTGCTGTCAAGTTGCTAGTGTATGCTCTCTCTAGTTTCTTTTTGGAAGCACTCAGAACTATGAGTTTTCCTCTCAGTTTTGCTTTCATTGCATCCCATAGGTTTGGGTATGTTATGTTTTCATTTTCATTAAATTCTAGAAAATCCTTAATTTTTTTCTTTATTTCTTCTTTGACCCTGTTATCATTTAATAGAGCATTGTTTAGTTTCCATGTGTATATGGGCTTTTTGTTGTCTTTGTTGTTAATAAAGAGCAGCCTTAGGCCATGGTGAACTGATAGGATGAATGGAAGTATTTCAATCTTCTTATATCTATTGAAGCTTCTTTTGTGACCAATTATATGGTCAATTTTGGAGAAGGTGTTGTGAGGTGCTGAGAAGAAGGCATATTCTTTTCTTTTAAGATGAAATGTTTTGTAGATGTCTATTAATTCCAATTGGTTCATAACCTCTGCTAGTTTCATTGCATCCTTATTCAGTTTCTGTTTCCATGATCTGTCCATTGGTGAGAGTGGAGTGTTGAGGTCTCCCACTATTATTGTGTGGGGTGCAATTTATTTTTTGAGCTTTAGTAGGGTTTTTTAAATGAATATGGGTCCTCTTGTATTTGGAGCATATATGTTAAGGATTGAGAGTTCCTCCTGAAAAATTTTTCCTCTAATGAGTAAAAAGTGTCCTTGCTTATCTTGTTTGAAAACTTTTGGTTGAAAATCTACTTATTCAATATTAGAATGGCCACTCCAGCTTGCTTCTTGAGGCCGTTTGCTTGGAAGATTTTTTCTCCAACCATTTACTCTGAGATAGTGGCTGTCTTTGTTTCTGAGATGAGTTTTCTGTATGCAGCAAAATGCTGGATTCTGTTTATGAATCCAGTCTGATAGCCTATGTCTTTTTATTGGGATATTGAGTCCATTTATGTTGACAGATATTAAGGAATTGTGGTTGCTGTTTCTTGCTATTTTTCCTTATAGAGGTAGAATTGTGCCTGTGTGTCTTTCTTCTTTTGGTTTTCTTTCTTAGAAGTTTTCTTGTTTTTACTAGAATGTAGTTTCCCTCCTTGTATTGGGTTTTCCACCTATAATTCGTTATAGTGCTGGGTTTGTGGTCAAATATTGTATAAATTTAGTTTTGTCCTGGAATATCTTGGTCTCTCCATCTATGGTGATGGAGAGTTTTGCTGGGTATAGCAACTTGGGCTGACACTTGTGTTCTCTTAGGTTCTGCATGATGTCTGTCCAGGCTCTTCTAAGTTTTTATAGTCTCTGTTAAGAAGTTGGGTGTGATTCTGACTTGTCTACCTTTATATGTTACTTGACCTTTTTTCCTTACTGCTTTTAGTACTCTTTCTTTGCTTTGGGCACTTGGTGCTTTGACTATTATGTGTCGGGAGGAATTTCCTTTCTGGTCCACTCTATTTTGGAGTTCTGTAGGCTTCTTTTATGCTCATGGACATATCATTCTTAAGAGTAGGGAAGTTTTCTTCTACGATTTTGTTGAAGATATTTACTGTGCCTCTTAGTTGATATTCTTTGCCCTCTTCTATTCCTATTATCCTTAGGTTTGGTCTTTTTAGTGTATCCTGGATCTCCTGTACATCTTGGGTTAGGAGCTTTTTGGCTTTTGCATCTTCTCTGACTGTTTTGTCTGTTTACAGTGTTGTCTTCGGCCCCTGAGATTCTCTCTTCCATCTCTTGTAGTTTGTTTGAGATGCTTGCATCTGTGACTCCTGATTTCTTTTTTAGGTTTTCTACCTCCCAGCTTGTCTTTTTTAGTGTTTTCTTTATTGTTTTCATTTCTATTTTAAATTCCTTATTCAATTCCTTTATCTCTTTGGTTTTGTTTTCCTCTATTACTTTGATTTATTTGAGTGTTTTTCGTGTTTCCTTTTTAAAAGCTTCTATTTCTTTATGCTTTTCCTCTCATTCTTGTTTAAATATCTCCATCAACATCTTGAGGTATGATTTCAGGTCTGAGTCTCCTTTTTCTGGAGTGTTTGGCATTCTGCTGTTTGCTGTGATGGGAGAGCTGTGTTCTGATGTTGCCAGCTTGTCTTGGTTTCCATTGGGTAAGTTCTTTCTTGCTTTCCTCTTGCTGTCTTGTTGTCTGTGATTATATGTAGTCTTGTTGTCAGTGATTGGTTCCGGTCTCTCCCGTGTACCTGGTTGTTTCCCTGGATCTCCTCTGTTTTAGGTGGCCAATGGCTTGATATTTTGGTCCACATGCAAGGGCCTTCTGGGTGGACCTGAGTATCTGTGGCAGAATTCCAGATTCCCTGGCCAACTGGAAGGTTGCACCTACTGCACGCTAGGCCTAGCCCTCTCTGCGCCTCGGGTATTGGCAGCACAGTCTTGCCAGGCCTGTGTCCCTGGATCTCTGCTGTTCCTGGTGGCAAATGACTTGAACGTTTGGTCCTCACGCAGGGGCCTTTTAGTTGGAAACAGAGTCCCTATAGCAGAGTTCCTGCTCCCCTGAACCAATGGGGGGGCGCTTTTTGTTTGCCGGGCCTAGCCCTCTCTTCACTCAGGCTACCTGGCTACCCGCAGCGCAGTCTCACCAGGCCTGAGTCCCTGGTTCTATGCTGTTCCTGGTGGCAAATGGCCTGAGCGTTTGGTCCGCAAGCAAGGGCCTTCCAGTGCCAGTGAATTTTTGAGGCAGCTGTGTCAGTTTGGTTGACTGGTCGTTAGCTACTGTGGGAAAGTTCTCTACAGTCCTGGTGGCCAGAGGCGGTGCTCTAGTGGATCATCCCATCACAAGACATTCTAGAATTGTGTTGAGGAGTTTCCTGAAAACACTTCTCCATCACAGACAATTTCTAGGTGAATGGCATGGGTGGTTCCCGCTTGGACTTGCTGGTCTCTTAAACCCTGTACACAAAATTAAGGCTTTGAGTTTCTGCCCATACCATCTACTCAAATGCAAACAGTGCTTCTCTGTATTTTGAAAGACAGGCTTAATTCTGCTTTCTTGTATTTATAATAGTTATGTCTTTATAGGTCTTTAGCACAGGTTTTTTTTTTTTTTGCGCTTTGGATTAATGAGTAGTTTTGGGATAACAAGAAAGAGAGAAACAAATCTCTGTGTCCCTGAAACCTTCTTTAATTATGGAGCATGCCGAGCCCCATTTGACCAATTCTGTTGTTGTTCTTGGTGGTTTTGATTCTCACCTAATGTCAGCTTTTCCACTCTGCCACAGAATGTTTCACAGTTCTAGAATAAAGATAAAAATAAAGTAAACGTTTGGAAGGCACTGTGAAATAGCTCTAGGTAGAGAGGCCCACAAGGGTGCACAGTTACTGGCAGGAATGGCTAATTAATTGTGATGCATTTAAGGGCTAGCAGAGAGCGATTAATGCATTTAACTGCTTCAGTGAAACAGAAAACTCTTTTGCAGCTTGCATAACGTCTTTGTGTGATGAGAATGGTTCATGAATTTATAACTGACCATGTAATCTCTAATTACGGGCTGGATATGTAGCTCTCTCTGTATGTTTATCTTCCAATGTGAAAACCAGACCCTCGTTCTGAATTCTTCATTTTGAGTTCTTAGGAGTAGTTAGGGAGAAGGAGGAAAGTCGTATTCTTTTGTTAAAAATTTAACCAATTTGTACACTTTTGGTGTCTTAAATTTTGTGGTTTGAGGAGTCTCATTTGGCACATTGTAATTTTTATTTACTATAAACATAATGCAGATCTTTTGTGTTTTAAGAAAAATTTGATCAGGGCAATGTCGAGTTTATTTGTTTTACAGTTACATGTAATTGTCAAGGTCCAGAGAGCTCACCCTGGAACTAAAGAAGAGATAAGAGATGCAAACAGTCAGATGCTACATTCCAAGGCAGCTGGGAGCATGAGCCTCAATGCCTGGCTCCCACTCTGAGCGCTCTTGGAACTTTGTATTTTCTAGTTATGATAGGTTCTGATTTTCTGACTTATAGAGTTGCAGCCAGAGTAAGTTTCCCAGAGGTCAGAAATGGAATTTCAGCTCTCTTCTCTAAGGGTGTTGACACATGGGAGCTTGGATTTATCAGTATTCTGGTTCCCATGTGTGTCCCTTGTCTTCCATCCTATTCATCTTCCCCTCTGGAAGCCTCCAGTGCCATTTTCCCAGTGGGAGTCAGAATGTGAAGGCAGGGTTGAGCACAGTCCATTTCCCCATTTATTTGGCTGACTCGATGGGAGTGCTCTCTGGATGCTCTTGAGCACAGCACAAAGGCACGCTGCTGGCTCAGCTCTGACTTTACACAGGGATTTGCTGACTTCTCAGAGTAATTAATACTCCTCTGCAAAAGGTTGGTCTCTTGGTGCTTTGGTTCTGAAGTTTACATTTTTATCCCCACACCAACTTTCTTACTACTGTGAGACTGGAAAGATTGTACTTAAAGTGAAGCATTTTAGTAAAGCACCTGACTTTGAGACAGGGAAAGTGACTGCTTCTCTTTCAGCCCTATCAGTAGCACGTGAAAGGAGTCAGTGAGAACAGTGATAATCATTTACTGATTCTCAGGATGGTCCAGGACCATATCATTTTACAATAGGTAACTAACTCTCATTGTACACTATCAGCTAAGAATATATTTACAAATACTGAGGCCTTATATACCCAGAATAACCACATGAGAACATAGATGCTATTACTCAGGTTTTGTATGAGAACAGCACAGAGAGACTTGGCTTCAGGCAAGCATCGGCTAGTAGGATATGGAATTTTACCAGTTTTGTTCAAGTGTGAAGTGAGCTGCTCAGTTTAACCATCTTTGAAGGCCTATACTTTTCTTTTCTGACTTCCTTTTTATTCTGGCACATCCCAGAATGCATTTCTAAGTTTATAAACCACACAGGAAAAAGCACATAAAATTATATACTATCAAAACAGTCTATCTTGAGAAAATAGGTGTATCTGTTTTCTAATAAAATGAAAACAACTTCATTGTCATTTCCGGGGTGTTAAAATAATATGTGCTTGTAAAGAAATATGGAACAATACATAAAAGACAAAGGAAAATGATCATCACCAGAAACTTTCCTATACAGGAGAATTTATATAATATGCTTCCTGGCATTTCTCAGTGCACACACGCACATGAACCCATTTTTTTTTTTTTGTAGGAAAATGCAATGCATATGTTGTTTTGTAATCTATTTCCATAGTTACAAAGTAATAGGAATATGTTTCTGTGACAGTGGGCATAAGCATACACACACACACACACACACACACACACACACACACACACACATACACACACACACACACACACACACACACACACACACACACTTCTTTATAGAATTGTTCACTTCTAGTTTGGTTAGAAGAGGAAGACTTGTTGAGTTGTGAGTTACTCTTCATGTTCTAAAATATAATTTAAGTCTCAATTTCCCAAGTTAAATACACGAGATAATGGGAAAAATCACATTATACTCCCCCCTTCTCTTCCTCTAATTCAAAAACATTAATTTATTTATTTATTTACTTATTTATTTATTTTCAACACGTTTATTCTAATATATTCACAGCATGTATTCTAATAATGCCACCTCAACTTCTCCCAGATCTCCCCATCTCCTTAGCCCAACTCCATGACTTCTTCTTGTCCCTTTCCCCCTCTCTCTTCCCCTCCTTCCTTACCTCCCTCCTCCTCTCTCACTTTTTCTTTCTCTCTCTTTCTAAAAGATGAACAGTCAAATAAAACACCAAGGTCTTTTGATTATATATTGTAGTTTTCAATTTGTGTATGTGTGAGTGAGAGAGAGAGACAGAGGGACAGAGAGACAGAGCATGTGAGTTTCTGTTTTCTTAATCTATTTTTAAAGAATTATATATATAAATGTTACATTTATATAATTCCTTTCTTCAAATCCCTCTCTTTTCCCATGCCACCCTCTATGCCTCAAATTTATGACATTATATTCTTTAATTATTATTGTCACACACATACATATGTGCATACATACATTAACACAACATGCTGAGTTCATCCTGCATGTATAATACATACATATATACATATGTGCATACATACATTAACACAACCTGCTGAGTTCATTTAGGATTGCTTACTTATATGTATACGTATTTATGACTTACTGCTTGGCATTGGATGACCACTCAGGGGACTCATCCCAGGAGCAGACTGATTCCCACACACAGTTATTATTGCCTGTGGCTCTTCATCTACTCATAGGATCCCCCACCCACCAAGAGATTTCCTCACCTACATTTCCATGTAGTAGTTATTTGGTTTGCTTTTGTCATGTGTTTAATATTTGGTACACAGTTATTTTGAAGTATTATAGGTTCAGACATATCTTTTGTATATAAATTCTGTTTATATTATGAATTTAAGAGGGAGTGGGGGACATGGGCGGGGTTGGAGGAGAATAGGGAAGGGTTGTGATATAAATACTGTATTTATGTATCGAATTCTCAAAAAGTAAAAACTAAATAGAATAACTAAGTAAATGAGGTACTTCAGACCTTAACAATGCCCTCTTTATCCATGTAGCAGTAGCTTCTTTCGACTGTAACACCGAGCTGGAGTGGAAAGTCATTTATACACGCAGCAAAGTTAAAGAAGATCATTCACAAATGCTTCCCTATTTCGTTCAATAAATAAGTTTACTTTCCTGTCAACACTTCTTGGATGAGGACACCAAGCAGAAGGGGAGAGGTGACTCATCCTAAATTACACATCTTGTGAAATTAGAATAATGGTTCAGTAATTCTGAGCCCATGCTGTTAGCTGGGCATAAGCACAATGCCCCTGTCTGGTGGGAAAGCAGAGAAAAATTAAGGTAGGGAGTACCCCCTTATTGATAGAAAGATTAGAAAAGAATTCCTGACTGCTAATATGATCCTTCTTGTAGTAATCGGATTCCAGTTGAGTCTTTTGAAAGGAATCTCAGCGGAAAAGCAGTTAGATGTTATAAGAAAAGAGCGATTGGAACGTTCAGGCATTAAGAATGTGGGGTATGCTTTGGGCTTAAGAATTAAGAGGATGATGTCCAAGTAGTTAAATGAATTTGTGAAAATGGGTCAACGAAAGAGAACCTCATCAGAATGCCTGGTCCATTTTCAGGCAGGCATATTGAGCAAATTCTTTTCTCATCTCATTTCCAGTAAATAGTCAGAGCAAGTATTAAGCAGGATTTTATATGTACAATTAGAAAGGATTTTATGCTTAGTATTATACTGGATTTGGGTGCAGATAAATTCGTGGAACATTTCAGTCTTTAAGTCAGCCTCCCTTGTTAGGATAGAGGGGTATATAGATAGGTTTTAGGAGTTATCACATCAATAATGAATTATTAGTGCTGTGTAGATACAGTGATATTTTCAGAAAAGCATTGCAACAAAATAAAAACATGTTCAGCTTTTCATCCTCTGCCAGGGGTAAATTTGAAGAGGGAAGAGTAAGCACGCATCCTGGCCTTACACAGATATAAACAGAATTCAATTTCTTCAAGGAAAAAGAAGATTCTGTGCACAACAAGGTAAAGCATGTGGGTAAAACAAGGTAACACATACTTTACTTAGATGGAGAAAAACCAAAAGCATCATTCTTTTATAACACACCACCTTTGGCATTCAGACAGGTTTTAAACAGTGGTGTAAGCTATGATTTTTATATTAGTTTATATTCTTATTTTATTGGTACAACCTCAAACTCTAATTTCTAACACTTCTAGAAAATGACCCTCTTGACTTTCCACATGAATTGCTTCTGTTTCTTTCTGGACTGTTTTTGGCAATCAAGTGGACAATGTCTTGCTGATATAGACCACGTGGCCTCAGCAGTTTTCTTTGTCATCTGACTCCTTTTCTTTACCATCAAACAAAGGCAAACTTTCTCTGTACTGAGAATCCTTAGGGTGAGAGTTTTGTCTGCTGAGTCCCAACACTTATTTACCTGTGCCTCACTTAGACTTAACCAACCTGCTTGCTGAGTGGTACTTCACTCCTCTCTGATTGCCTGGACTGTCCAAGTAAAAATCCCATTAGTGATGTTTGCTAGCCTAGACGTTTTCAGAGCTTCATGTGGCACTGGAGAAAGTCTCCCTCTTCCCACCAATAGTGGGACAACAACCTTGGTTATTTTAGTGCTCTTATGAAAAGGCTCCAAGAACCAGAGGATTTTCCTGAGATTAACTACTCCTCACATTGGGCTTGTTCTTCCAAATAAAATAGCACAGGGACCCCAATGAGATGATGATCATTTGATGAGGTATAAAGAATAAATGTCCAGATTAGAAGGCCCAGGAAATGCCCTGTTCCTTTAAGCCATGTCCTTCAGTTCTTGCAATTAAACAATTATTCTAGGCAAGGTTGTGTTTAGGAATACAGACATCCAACTCAGCTGGCTTCAAATTCTGACTGAGCCACTTACCATGCAGGTGATGGTGGGATAATTGTTCATTTCTAGAGCACTTTTCTCATTTATTATGTGGACATTACATCTTTATAATAATGGAGTTAGAGCAACTTTTAAGTGAGATAGGGTCTATACAATGTGTTCCTACTAGTTGGTGTCAATCAATATTCAATAAAAACTTTCTTACCCTTTACCACCTTTTAGTAGCACTATGGGCTAGGGACCAAGACTTTGATGTATGGGTTCCTGGGTAACATTCATGATCCAAACTACAGTGCCACTCTCAAGAATAGGAAGGAATAGACTGAGAAGAATCCGCAGAGTCATGTGATGAGTTGGTGGAATTAATTTAAGAAAGTGGTACATGAGAGGAAGTGTGTAATTCATCCTGGAGAGAGTTTTGGTAGAAATCGCTATGAATTTTGGCCTAGCACAGAGCCAACTAGGAATATAGATTATTTTTTCCATATGGCTTGATCAGAATGGGGGAAAGCCCTACCTTTCAGAATGCCATGCCTATCAAATGCCCTGCCTCTCAAAAGCCCTTGCTTATGATAAAGCCCACTGTGCTGGCTCTATATTCTCAGCTTGAAATGTACCTTGACATATTTGGGAATGCATAATCTTAATTAAGAAAATTTGTCAATACATTTTGCCTGTATATAAGTCTGTTGTTCATTTTCTTGAAAAATATAGTATTATATTTATGCTCAATCTGAAAAATTACATAAATGAAAGCTGGAAAAAGACATGGCATTAACCTCTAGACTATCATCACTCTTTCAAATATTGTCAAATTCAGGTCAATATCTAGACTTGTATCTACAGGCTGGAATGAGAATATGAAATATTATTCTTCTAAAGAGAAATAAAGGCACTGGGAATGTGTGGGCTCTTATTCTGGCAGATATATTTTTCTTCTACTTGACTTATTTAATACAGGTACTGCTGGAAAATTGACTATTGACTTGTGCTATTTTTCTTCTTCGCATTCATACTTTACTTTTTGAAAATTAAAATTAAAACAGTCGACAACAGTAAATGTCCCGGACTTTCTCTTTTATTTCTCCTGTGTTTGTTGAACACCTATTTCTCATGGAGAAAATGAAGGTGTGCTTGACAATACTGTTCCTTTTGGATCTGAATTGTGCGGTACAATGTGGCTGCCTGCTATGGTTTAAATGGAAATTATTCCTCACAGGCTCATGTGTGTGAATGTGGAATTTCCCAGCATGTGGCAGTGTTTTGGAAAATACAGTTCAAGAACAGGAGAACTTGCTGGCTGTGGAAGAGCACTAGAAGGAGGACTTTGCGGGTTTTAGCACATGCTTTTCCAGTTCTGCTTTTCTTCTGGCCATCCAGGATATGAGGAGTTTTTGACACACATCTTACCACCATGAGCTCTGCCAGGCCTTCCCTGTCAACACTCAGCAAAACCCTGATAAAAATAATCCCTTCTTCTCTTAATGCTGTTTTAATGAATCATTTCTTTTCAATTTTATTGGACATTCTCTGTATTTTCATTTCAAATGTTATATCCTTCCTCCCTCCTCCTCAACTTGCTTCCATGAAGGTGCTCCCTCTCCCAGTCACCCTCTCCACCTCAGTGCCTTGGCTGGTTGATGATGTTGTTCTTCCCATGAGGGTGCAAACCTTTCAGCTCCTTCAGTTCTTTTTCTAGATCTTTCATTAGGGTCCCCATGATCAGTCTGATGTTTAGCTGCAAGCATTCTCATCTGTATTTATATGACTCTGGCAGAGCCTCTGCAGAAACATCCATATCTGATTCCTGCCAGTAAACAGTTCTTGTCATCAGCAATATTGCTTGAGTTTGGTGGCTGCATATGGGGTGGTTCTCCAGATGAGACAGTCTCTGTAGATCTTTTCTTCAACCACTGCTCATCTATTTGACCTTGTATTTTCTCCCCTGTTTTGTTCTCCCTTCTAAGAATGACTGAGGCATCCACATTCTGGTCTTTCTTCTTTTTGAGCTTCATAAGGTCTATGGATGGTTTCTTGGGTATTCCAAGCTTTGTGGGGAAGGGGGGCTAGTATTTGCTTATTAGTGAGTACATACCCTGATGAATCATTTTAACAATGAGAAAAATTACCTACCTGTGCACTAGAATTGTGTATAGACAGTTAATATCTACACATCTTAATTTTATTACTCTGGACTATTTATTTACATTTCTAAGCTTTTCCTTATCATGGATGAAAGATTAACATCTGTCTTGTAGTTGTTTTTGAGAATTGGAGATGTATACTCTCAGCCTTTAGTGTGTATAAGGTATTAGTCTCAAGAATCCCCTTAGATGCCCAAATCTGTACATGGACATCTTTTTTTTCTCATACAGCTTCATAGTATTGTACACAGTCTATCAATGTGTCCTTAAAATCTAGATTATTTATGATAAAACTTGTATCATACTATTTACAGAATAATGATACATCTGTGAGCATTCTGACACAAGCATCTGTTAGAAAGAGTGAACATAAGGTGTAATGGCCATTGAAACTCTGAGATTGTGCCTGTCTTGTTAGTAGCTGAAGAAGAAAAGGTTGAAGGTCTGTATGACTGGTGGAGGATAAGGGTGAAAAGAAGAAGTAAGCATATGTCTGACCAATAATAGAAAATGGCCAGCTGCATTGTTATAGCATGAGAGGATGAATGGACAGTGTCAGGCAAACTGCTTGTATGTATTCCTTGTCCTTGAGCTTATATTAAGGTCACATATAAGATCAAGACACTACCCAATAATTAGCCTGTATTTTATTATTTAGTCCTTGGAAGTAAAGACACTAGGGCTCACCCTAGTCTCTTTCATCATTATAGGAGCATAACTAATTAAAATGCTTTCATCACCAAACAATTATCACATCCCTCTTTTGCTGACCCCAAGCATTGACATTTACATATCTTCATGAATGTATACATATATATTCATGTGTTTATATTTACACATAATATATACTTATATGTTTTATATTCATCTAAAGTTTATTTAAATCTAAGACGAGAAACATAAGGACCTTTCATTGGTTTCCAGTGGAGTATTTTAGGATAATATTTCTGGTCACATATAGCCACTGTGTTCCCTGTTTACCCTTGTTATAAAGTTGCATATGATATATTTATTTTCTGTATGTTTCTAACTCCCTCTGTGTTAGAATCTGGTTTGCCCAAATCCACTTAGTTGCTGGTGTGTCATGCTGCTACCAAATCCTGTGGCACATTGCCTTGAAGTCCTTGCTGTATCTTTTGCAGTTTACAGAGAGTTGGGCCTCCTGAAAATGGAAACACATGTAGGATTACTTAAGAATGCATCAGTCAATGTTAGTGTGACTCACTGCGACTAACTCAATTGAAATGATTATGGGCAATTTCTATTTTTGTAGAAGGAATATAGTTAACATCTGAGAGCTCATTATATATCATTAGCAATTTTAATTTTATAATAACCCTTGCTAGAATCTCCAGTTTTAAGAAAATGCATTAGCATGTTGCTCACCTACTTATAAAAATGAGGTCCTCTCGCTCTGATTATTTCCCTCAGAACATCTGTGGATGTGTTACCTACAGGCACTCTCCATCTTACAAACAAAGTGGGAATTCATCATGAGGGTTCTTTTTTTTTTGAGATTGTAATTACAATTAATTACAACACTTCTTCATTCCTTTTTCTCCCTCTAAAAATCTCGCCACCAGTTGTTATTGTGTGTTATTATGTGAGAAACACATGTATTTCCCGTTAAGTCCATACAATGTTACTTGTATGTGCATGTTTTCAGGGATGATTGTTTGGAATTGTACAGCCAATTGGTGTGCTTTTCCCTGGGAAGGAGCATCTTCCTTCCTCCCAGGTTCACCCCATTGCCTGTAGTTATTTGTGTAGGGTTGGGGCCTTCTGGACTTGGCCCCATGTTGTTCGGCATGTTTGTTCATGTTTAAGTTTGTTCTTGGTGAGACTTTATGATTGTGGGTCCTAAGGTTCCTTGGAGACACAATCTCACAACAAAGGCCCTGATTCTCTGGCTCTTACATTCTTTCTATATCTCCTCTATAATGTTCCCTGAGACTCATGTGTAAGCATCTATTTTGGATTTTTCTACTGGGACTGATCTCCACAACTCTGAAATATTTTTTGGTTGTGTTTTTTTCCAATTCTTCTTGAAAAATTTATACATGAGTTCAAGGTTTTCTCATAAGACCCTCTCTTTCCTCTTCTCCAACTTCTCCAGTGTCCCTACTACTTCATTTCCCTCTAAATTCATGTTTGTGTTTGTAATTGCAAATGCATGTGTTCTCATACAGGAATGTGCACACATATATGCACACAGACATATACAAGAGTGCATACATATGTGTTTGTATATATATGTATATATATATGTATATATATATACATACATATGTATATATATATGTATATATATATATACATACATATATATATATATGTATATATATGTGTATATATATATATATCTCCACTCACATAAGCTCACAAGGAAAGATATCAAAGAAATTTCCATCACATGCCAAAATCCAGCTTACCCTTTTATATTTAGTTTTCCAGGGCACAATAATTATTCTAGGTGGTTACATTAGTGGAATTAAAGAGTCTCTACTAATTAGACAAACCATTGCTAAAAACTAGAATCAAGTGCCAACTCCTAGTCTCCAAATATACATTTCAAGTTTATTTTAACCTAAGTTCTGTTTATGTGAGTACTAGTGGCTTGTTTCACATCTAAGGCCCAGAGGATGGGTTTTTGGAGTCTATGACCTCATTTACTTTGATAACTTCAGTCCCTCCACTTGTTATATATTTTTATTCCTTACAAAGAAACTTTGAACTAAGTACCGACTTAAAAGCTATTTGTAGATATTATGAAACTATGAAATATGATATTATACTGTTTTTTTAATTGTATAGTCTCTGTATTTACATTTCAGGTGTTATTCCCTTTCTGCCAATACCATCCTCCCTTCCCCTCCCATTGCTTCCATGAAGGTGCTCCCTCCCTCTCCCAAACATCTCCCCCACCTCAGTGCCATGGCATTTCGCTGCACTGTGAAAATGAGCCTTTGATGGACCAAAGGCCTCTCCTCTCACTGATTCCATAGAATGCTACCCTCTACTGTATATGCACCTGGAGACATGGGTCTCTCCATAAGAACCCATTGGGTAGTGTTTTAGTCCCTGGTAAGTTTGGTTAGTTAAAAATTTTGTTCTTTCCATAAGGTTGCAGACCCTTTCAGCTCCTTCAGTCCTTTCTCTAACACCATACAAATGTCTTATGTCTGCAGAGGCTAGAAGAAAGCAGTGGATCCCCTGGAAATTGAGCTCTAGGGATGGTTTTGATCAACTCTATAGGATCTGGGAATCAAACTTGGGTCCTTTGTAAAAGCCACAAGTACTCTTAACTATTGAGCCATGTCTTCAGCCCCAGCATTGTATGTTCTTTAAAAATGTAGAAACCTGGGTATCCTAGGCTTTCTTCCATCTCACAGAGAGCTAATTGTCTCTGCATCTGAGTGCTGGGATTCAAGACATCTCAATTTATGACAGCAACAGAATCAAAGAGCAAAGAGAGTCTAACAGACGGGATCACTCATCCAGTTGAAAGTAGGCAGGAAATTCTTGGGTAAAACGTTTTTTTAATTTATTGTAATACTGTGTTTTCTCTATAGTCAAAGAGTATTTTCTGAAAAGAATAGACTCAACATTCTTTACTTTCCTAGACAATAAGCACACATAGAAAAAATTTTGCTCTACTTTAATATTAATAGTAAAGTCAGGGTTCCTATCTATTTTATCCAGGAACATTGTAACTTTATGAACTATAAGGTGAGCTATTTGATAAATCTTTTCCTGTCGTTTAAATGTAGAAGCTGCAGTTAGGATATACTATATGAATGAGGAATAAATTAAATACAAAATAAAATATAGAGGAAATAATGAAATTCACTCACAGCCTAAAATTTTTGCTTCATTTGAAAAACATCTGGAATGAAAGATACTTGTTTCAACAACAAAAAATACATATAACACAAATACATGTATTTCCATTTCATAGCTTTATAGACAGCACATGTGTGTGAGAGAGATAGACAGACAGAGACAGAGTCCGAGAGATTCATAGAGAGAGACAGAAAGATAGAGAAACAGACACAGAACAAAATGTCAGTGTCCTTGTGTGTGTGTGTGTGTGTGTGTGTGTGTGTGTGTGTGTGTGTGTGTGTGTGTGTGTGAGAGAGAGAGAGAGAGAGAGAGAGAGAGAGAGACAGAGAGAGAGGGTGGCTCAGAAATAGAGAGACAGACAGAAAGACAAAGAGACAGAGTCTGTGTGTATATTGCTGGGTTTTCTCAGGACACCTCCTAGGCTAGTGCTGTGTAATTATCTGTTTGCCTAACCTCTCTGAAATCTTTATTTTTCTGTAAGACATGGGCTGTTTGTTGGCAGCTATGCTTTGTGTTTTTCTGCTTGCTACTCAAGTCATTGATCCTGACCTTGAGTACTGCTTCTGGCTTTATCAGAAACACACAAATGGAGAAGTAACAAAAAAAAAATGCACCTTTTCTTCTTAAGACCCTAGTTGTGTATTCTTGTTGCTCAGACTTCTTGTCTAGGTGCATGACCCTAACCTTCCAGAACTGGAGATGTGCCAGATGCTCACATTCCTGTGCTGAATGGCAATCTTAAAGTTCAGGTTCCTTGCTATTTTTCTCATTTTAGAAGTTGTTATTTCCCTCAGTATTTGCCTGAAGTTGTCATTGAGACCATAGGGTAGAAGGGAATAAAAATGCACAATAAACTACCAAACAGCATGAAGACAAATCATAACAGACATTTCATTTCCTTCTCGGATAAAGTGACAGGCCTCATAAACCAGGGGGAGGGGTAATAGACAAGATCTAACACTCAGGGCAAGACTGGGCCACACTTTATGTTTCCACAGAGACTAAACATTCTAAGTAAACAAGAATTTTTTGCTATGATGCTCAACTGATCTTTTACACTTTTCTGAGTTCTCACACCCTACCTGGAGAGTTTATATTGGAAAAATTATGACATCAGCATGAAGCAATTAAAGACAGAGACCTTCTGTCTAAAAAGACACTGAAGGACTTGGAGTTTGGAGAAAGTTACCGTTCAACCACCTGGAAGATTTAAGATTGTAAAGTTACATAAATATGACTTGAAGATTAATACTATCTTTTAAAAAACAATCTGGGGAGGAAGGAGATGACAGAGTAAGGTGACACAATGTAACAATTTAAAAAATAGTAGACACAAGGTATTTGAGAATACTTTGAAATGGGTTAGATACTGAGCTTTTTTGAAATTTACATTTATTTATTTTCTTTTATGTGTATAATTTTTAAATGTATGTATATGCATTGCATATGTGTCTGGTGCTCAGGGAGGTGCTCAGGGAGGTCCCTGGAGCTGTAGTTATGGAGAATTGTGAAACAACATGTGAGAGGTAGGAACAGAACCCATGTCCTCTTCAAGAGGACTAGTGCTCTTACCCACTGATCATTCTCTTTAGACTCCAGAGTTCATCTTAAATCCATTAAAGTGTCCTTACAAGTATGTACTAGCTTATAGGAAAATTAGAATGAGATACAGTGACCCCATAAAACAAGACAAAGGATAAGTGTCACCTTCTTATAAAACAAACAAACAACACATCTTATGAGCAGCATGCTTTAGATAGTGGGAAGCTATGTGACTCTTTCATGTGAGTGATCGTTCATTCACTTAGTATTTATGAGTTTCAATTTCAATTTGAAAGCAAAAGATATAAACCCTTAGTGTTCTCTTTGCTCAGTCAAAGGATGGTTAAGTTTTAGGCACCTGATCCAATCTTTGTTAATTTTCTTTAAGAGAAAGTGGATTATTCTTATCCTCAATAGACATTTTGAAAAGTGTTGATCCAAATGAAGAAGAGCTTGTGTAAAGGAGAGGAGAGGGGTCTTGGTAGAGAGGAACTTCTTTGTTTCCTTTTTGCTTCAGCCCAGTTACTGTCTCAGACTTTCCATGCTGTATGTGATGACATACAATGGCATACGTAAATCATATTCCCCAATAAGATAGACTGTAAACCCCACTGTATAAGGCAGCATACAAGCTTGGTTTACTATTTTCTAACTGAGCACGGTGCTAGGCACTTTGTAGCCTCTCGGTAAAGAGAGAATGAGAAGTGGTTCTCAATGAAGGGGCCAATGAATGAATGAATGAATAAATGAATGCATTCTTGACATTACAATGCAGAATGATTTACAACAACAACTGAACAACCAACAACCTCTTGAGGCTGATTAAAGGTGTAGTCATTGACTACCAAAAGGATTTTAGTTGAGGATGGGAAATTTCCCAAACATGGGAGAGGGGATTGGAAAGCCAGATCAGTGGAAATCTGAGCAGGATATGGATGTGAGTGAAGCATGGCTCCAGCCTCAGCTCGAACCTAGTCTTCATCACTGGTCCTGGGTATTTTCCTCTGTCGTTAACACTCTTGAAAGCCTATTTCTATGCGCTCTGCACGTCTTTCCGATATAGCAAGTCAAAGCAACCCAAATGTTGAGAATTAGATACTGTTCCTTCACTCTGAAAGGCGGGCTCATCACTCCTCTTACTTCCTCTGCATTGGCTGTTGCTTCCTCAAGTAGGAAGCTGGGATTCACTCACTGCAGATCAGAGAGGTGCCAGGAATTGTCACAGCAATTGAACACTATTGGCAGTGACTTTCTCGCCTTTGGAATATCAGATGCTTTCCTAATTGTCCCACTCTTCTCTAACCCGCCCCAGTGGAGGAGAAGAGAATAACGGACATTTCATCAAGGGAGACAAACAAGATGAATCAAAATGCTTTCAGTGTTCTGTGGAGTTAAATGGAGGATAATGCTGGCTTTCACTGTAAATACACAAGAGTCTAATCTTCGATAGGTCCTTTAATCTGTGCCTTGTTATTTTCCATATTTGCTAATATATTTTCAGTTGTAGCTGTACAAATATTACCAGGTGTTTCCTTTTTAAGATTAATGAAAATAAAACCGTATTTATTCTAATGGATCCAGTGAACTGAGGAGATCAGGAAACAGCACAGAAAGGGAAGTCGAGGCAGAGATTACTTGTGCAGACCAGGTTATGAAGCGGGTGGTATTTTTCTTAGCTCAGTACAGGGAAAATGCCATTTAAACTTGGAGCAACTGTCTGGCTGACTTCTCAAGGACACCTTTAGTTAATTCTGTAAAATATACAAGACAAATGAGCTGGTGTTCCGTGTTATGTTTAGATCAGTGGTGAGCTCAATTTTGAGTTTGGCCAAAAAAAACCCCACTTTCTTTGTCCTATATGACATTAGTCCCATCTGCATTAAAGTTGCTTTGTACCTCACACACAGAGAGCTTCAACATGCTAGTCGGTTATTAGAATGGGTTCTAGGGTTTAGGGAAGTTGGGCATCATCATGCTTTAGACACACACCCTCTGTTTGGCTTGTGAGAGAGAAAATGACTTGAGATGTACATCACAACTTAAAACTCAGCAGTCTGTTACATGGAACTCCAATCTTGGGGGTATCCTATGTAGCCATTTAGCCCTCAGTAAATCATATTGGAAAAATAATACCATTTCTTTAAAAGTACTATTAATAACTTTAATAAGATGCTCCTTCTATGGATATGTGTATTGAGAATGAGGGACAGGTGACACAAATCTGCTTCCCTATATGAGGGGCAGGTGTAGTTATGGAGCCATTGGGTCTTGTGGGGAATTAGGAGGAGCATATGCTGTGATTCTTCTGTGTACGTGAGTGTTCCAGTTGGGTGAGAAAAGTTAAAATGTCTCATTAACTAGACCGAGTCTACATTTCATCTGCTTGTACTTCTGTCAAAATAGTGCACAAGCATTTTATAACAGCTCAATTCAGTGTGGGGATTCTGCTCTTGTAGACTCTGACAGATTAATGCTACTGAATGAAAACATTTATAGTAATGAAAAGAGAAAGGAAGGGTGATTTTATTCTTAACATATAAAAGAGTCAGCTAGGCTGAATTTATTGTATGCCCACATGGGAACAAGCTTTCAAATTGCTTTCACTCTTAATAAAACTTATGAGTTCTGTGTGGACTACAGTTGTGACAAACTCTTCAAGAACATTGTAGAAATACTATTTAAAAGGTTTGTTTACTTTATTTTGTGTGTATGAATGCTTGTCTTTAAGTGTGTATGTGTACTACATGTATGCCTCGTGCCCACAGAGCCTAGAAAAGGGCATCAGATCATCTAGAATTGAAGTTAAAGACAAAGATGATTGTGAGCTACTGTGTAGGTGTTGGGTAGCAATCCTTGGTCCTCTGAAAGAGCAATCACTAAGTAGCTCCCCAGTCTTAGAATGTTTTTTTAATAAAATACTAAAATTTCTGTAATAGTGATAAACCAGTCTTTTAATTGTGTCAATTCTTTTGAAAATAATTTAGGTGCAATGTTATTTTATTTAAGAACTGATCTCCAATAATCAATATTTTCTGAAAAATATAACAATTTGGTCTGTGATAGAAAGACATTATTTACATATAATATGATCATTTCTGTATTGAAGCCACAATGACATTAGCATTTGTATGCTCTTCATGACATCGACGACATCAGAAGAAGAGTCCCAATCCTCTATGGTTGATTATTTTTTTCCTAGCTATTTCCTTTGGTCACATGAAAAATGGAACTACATTTCTTTGTCACAGTAAAGAAACTTACTTATCAATGAACCCCTGAAACATCCTCTGATATGTCTAGATGATGTTTTATCAGTTTTCTGTGACGGTCTGCATCCTGTCTAAGGTTACATAACAGCAGAATGCAAGTATAGGTGGAACAGCCAACATTGTTCGTAAATCTGGGGTTCAAAGACGCTGAAAAAAACCAACGGTGATGTGAAGTTCTTCCTGTTTGCTTTAGCTGTCTGCTTTTCTAGTTCTTGTCTTTCCCTCCAGTCTAGTAAGGTAAACAATGTGCTGGTTTGTTCTCTTCTTTCCTAGAATTGAGGAATTCCATACCTACAATGAACATTTGTTTGTTTTACCCTATGATTTGTTCTCAAAATTGAAACCGAGAATGGATGAGAATGGCATATGATATGATGTGTGTGTCTCTGCATGGGTGTGGTATTTTTATATCTCTGAAAATAACTTAATGTTCCTGGAAATAACTTTAATATATCCACAATTAATTTAATATTTTAATATTTCTTACAACATGTACACTTGTTGATAGCAGTGCTGGAAGTTGGGGGTTTGATTTGTAGGCAAAAGTTTATTTTGTCTATAGTAAGTACCAGTTTTATTTAGTTTCAATTTTACCTTATCAGTTTCTTTGGCTATTCACTTTTAATGGTTATATGCTTACTATACCACTGATAAGTGGTGCATAGTTTTCATATAATAAATTAACACACGTATATATTGAAATTTATACTGTCAAGTTTTTAATCCATTATTAATTTTCTTTCACAACATTTAGATCCATATCTGTGATCTTATTTTTTGCTTTCAGTTTCTAAGGTTTTAGGATATTTTTCTTTTTCAGTAGTGTCTTCTTTTCTATATATCCCCTATGCTATATGAAGTTTCAGTCTCCATAAATATTACTGTTACGGTTTTTCTTGGTACCCTAGTGGCTGTACGTAACAGAGTCTCCTCTGGTAATGATTAGCTCTATTTTCTCCCAGGGTTTTAAACTTTAAACTAAGATACACTTGCTCCCTTCTGAACTTTTATTCTGTTTCCTTCATTCTGTTTATATTTTTAGCTCCATAAATTAGGAATCATAGTGAGTGAGATACTATCACCAGGACAACTCATTCTTCACTTTTGATGATATAATCTGAGAATTTGACTCTTTATGATCTATAAATTATATTAATATTTTTACTATGTGTCCCTAGTGAATTCACAGATTTCAAGTGTCTAGTGTTGTTTATTCTTCATTAATCTATAATTTGAGGACAGTGTCATGTACTGAGCAGGTGCTTAATAAATACGTTCTGGCTCATCGATTTCACATCTGATTATACTCATAAGTTTTCATTAAATGATAAAATTTAGCCTCCAAATGGAAACATTTGGAAGTTCTTCTGCTGTGAATAGGACTGATTTATTATGCCCCACTGGTGTGACAATGACTCTAGTGGAAATTTTAATTACTAAGCCAGTTTGGCACTGGAAGCAGTGGGTGGAAATATTGATAAATAAACAAAGAGGAATAAAAAATAGTACTGTATTTTTGTGCCTTTGGGAATGCAGTAAGACGAATCAGCTTCCAATTATCATTTGAGACTTGTCCACCTAACTATATACCCTTTAGTTCTTGTCATGTTTACACTTTGTAGAGGAAGCTCTGATACATTTTATTCTTTTGTCTTATGTACCATCCTATAAGATCATGGTAGACCTAACATACTCCATGCCCCTTTTCTTTTTATCCATAATGTTCTTTCTCAGTAGCCCAGCAATTTTTGAATGAAAAACTTCTTTTTTTGTTGTTATGCATTGAACATTCTTGCCAACGTTCAGTCTTATAGTGTCCCTTTGGTTTATCTAGAAAAATGTTTCCTACTCATAGAAACTTTTTTCTTGCCTAACAGTATCTGATATAAAAACAGCTTAGAAACAAACTGAATTAGCTTAAAATAATAAATTAAAGGACCCCCATATTAGATGTTTCTTACTCTTTTATAGCTTGTGGCCACAAATTAATTGGAATTACTTCTATTCATTTTCAAGTTGTTTTCTTAAAAGATTCATGTATTTTCTTTAGCCATATCCTGTTTATTTTGATGCAATTAAAGCCTAAGTAAAAGCTGAACCAAGGTATTATTAATAGAGCAGAGGGATTGTTACCATAAAGAACAAACAGGTTCCCTTTCCTGCTCCCTCACAGTGACCATTTGTTACCATGATCAAATTTTGAAGAGTAGTGTGTCCTTTTTTCCTTTCAATATATATTTTCTTTAGATGTGAGGTAGGGTTCTAGGTGGGTAGAGATCTCGCAATGTAGATGACATTACTTATACATATACAGCTTTCAATAATCTATAAACTCTTCATTGAGATTCTTAATATAGTTGCTGGAATCAAAGAATATCACCAGAGTGCTTCATAGACCCCAAAGAGATTTTAATTCATAAAAGTGTTAAATTATGGTCAGAGTGACTACATAAACAACCTCAACAAGACAGGAATTCACTTCAATAGTAACATATGGTGCATCCTCTGTCCATAGATGGGCCATGGAGCTGCACCAACTAGAAAATAGACCACTGGAGAGCTTCCTCCGTGACCTGTGTAGGGGTTGGAGTGTAGTAGGAGAATCCCTAGTGGGAAGATGCTTGCTAACCATGTGCAAGGCCCTAGGTTCAATCCCCAGCAGCCTGTGTTACACATGCACATGCAAACACAAGCAGACTTCCACAACATATTGAAAATATATGAATTAATAGACTTTAAGGACATTTTCTAGGTAATGGGCATACTGATGTAAGTTTTCTCCTAGTTTCCAGTGTTTGTTGGCAATGTAAATGAAGAACAGACATCCATTTTGCATTGATTTACCCCAAAGGCCTTTTCATATGCACACTGGAGCTTATGCAGATGTGGGGCAGATCTGACTGATGCAGAGCCTCAGCATGCTGTGGCTCATTGGCAGTTTAGATTGACAAAGAGGATTTGCTTGAAGCTCACTATCATTTCTCTTCTGGACTAAGAGCTTACTATAAGGAAGAGCAAGGTTCTTAGAAGTGTTTCTACAAGCTCGTTCCAGGACTTTTGGTCTATTAAAGACACAGTGGAGATTTTCCATCATTTTTATCTCCTGGAGTGTTTGAAAAATTATTATTACTTTTTTCCTGCTTATGGCTTGTCCCTCAGTGTTCTTTTTCCTCTTACAAAGATACTCTTAAAATATGTGTAAATATTGTGTCAAGAGTTCATAGAAGGGAGCATTTAAAGTGATGTTTCATACACAAGAAGCTTTTGCTCAGTGATATTGGTGAACCTTTACAAATTGTCTTCTTTCGGGTTTTTTTTTTTTGTTTCTTTGTCTGTTTGTCTTAATTTTTTTTGCCTTTTTAAAGTGAAAATGTATATTCCTTCTGGTACCCTCTTCTTATTTTTTTATATAATTATAACATTAGTTAGCTTTCTTGTTGTTTAGAACATTATGGTATTATGGTGATAAGAACATATGGTTCAGGGTTTTTTTTTAACATCATGGAAAGGTAAAGAGGAAAGGAGAGAGAGAGAGAGAGAGAGAAGAGACAAAGAGGGAGAGACACAGAGAGAAACAGAGATAGACAGAGAGGCAGAGAGACAGAGACAGAAAAAACATGAACATTCAGGGAAGGGAACGAGAAGATGGAAATAAAGAATACAGAATTACTTCTGCCATCTAGGTCCAGCCTCCTAGAGATTTTCAAAAGCTCCCAAATAGTACCATCTGAAAAGAACCAGCTTCCCAGTACATATACCTTTTCTGGAAACATTTCATACTCAATCATTATGTTTCTACTAGTAAGAAGACCTACTAACATTCTACATATGATTCATGTCAACTCTTTGTCCCATTTTTATTAAAGAAGTGATTTACTTTATTACAGTGATGAGGCCTAGTGTGTTCTTTTTTATGTAGCAATTTAATGTAATGTGTGTGTGTGTGTGTGTGTGTGTGTGTGTGTGTGTGTGTACGTACATGTGCAGACATTATGTAATGACCCAGTTATGGAGAACTGACAGTAACCAGCCATCTCCGTCGACTATGTAGGTCCTGTGGAACAAACCGAGTGGCATGCACCTTTACCCTCTGAGCCACCCCTCAGGCACTGCCTGAGTTGATTTTGACTAATAAGTTTCTAGATCTGTATTAATATCTTAGGGGTTATAATTTCCATCCATAGGGCTATTAAAGTTTTTCTATAATTTCCTAGGAGACCAAATAAAGTAAAACCAAAGACTATTTAGGAAATACTAATGCACTTTAACATTAAAAAAAAATTCCCTTCTCACATACTCAAAGCTTTATGGCTTATTTAGAGCTATTTGAGCATATTGGAATTATGTGTTATTTATAATTTTATTAGCTGAGTTTAAAAAGCAAAGAAAGGGTGAATGTCAAGTTCCTTTCCATTATTAGGCTGTGTTATGAATTTAAGGTCTTTTGCTCTATTTTGGAGTTATCATTAGAGGAGATTATAGGGCTGGCTATCTACAGATTCCCAGCTGTGGGAGAGTCAGGCATTCATTTGGAGCTCTAGAAATTAAATTAAGAGGAGTTATCTTTTGAAACATGCAAAAAGTTTATTGAGCTTGGTGAGTTTAATTTCAGTGCATTTAATGAGAGTCAAAGGTGGATTCATTTAGTGAAAGCTGTTGGATGGAAGCAACTATTTCATGCAGAGAAGGGAAGAGTTGAGAATATCTTACAATTAACACTTTGGTTCTAATATATCAGTTATGCAAAGGCTATTGAGAGTTTGTTAAATGTTAATACGATATAAATCACTGACAGCCAACCTCAACTTCCAAGTGTGCTAGGAGAGGTCATTTGAATACTCAGCTTAACTCTGCTGATACAGATACAGCATCATCTTCTGGAATAAGAAGGTTGCATTAATTCATTGGTGATACCTCTAAACATGCAGAGTATCAGCCTCTGTGAAGGGGCTGGGGATACACACACACAATTATTAGTCATAAAAATGACTTTTTTAGTTTGCAGAACATGGATGGGACTGGACATCACCACTGTAAGCATAAGTAATCAGGACAAAGGAAGTTGTATGTTGCATGCATCTTATATCTGAAAACTGAGAAAAAAAAAAAACACATAAGAAAAAACATGATCTAAAAATAGAGGAAGGGTTGTTATGGAAGGGGAAGTGCACCAGGGGAAGGAAGGGCAGAAAGGGTGAGCAGGGAGGGTAGAAACTATATATGCACATGCAGAAAGATCATGACTCATCGGCACATGTAATTAATATGAGTAATATCTTATGGTAATAACAATCCGCATCAGAAGCTCTGTGCAGTGGTTGCTCTCCAGATATCTGTGCAAGCTCCCCTCTGATTCTGAGTAACTTCACAGATTGCTGGCTCTCACTTTGCTGGCAGACACTTTACCCTGACATTCCTAACATCCTTCTAGCCTGTCCCTGACTTTCTATAGGGTACTCTCTTTGTTTTTTTTTTTGGGCTCCCATGTGCTGTTCTGTTTCATGTCCACTGCTGATATGGCCAGGATGCTAATGTTACCCAATGCTTCATCTAATAGGTCTTATTAGAACATTAAATATAGATATTCTATAAGTAACATTGGCTTTTCCCAAAGGAGGTGTTTTCTGTGACAAAATTCTTAGGTTCTGTTTCAGCAAGAGCTAGTTCTGTTATTCTCTAATTAGATTGGGATTCTGAGTGTTTCTGAAGGATACAGACTTAGATGGATTCTGCAGATGACTAACAGACATTTATCAATCTTAGGAAGTCTACAAACAATAATGATGTTATTTTATGGGTCAAAATATACACATGTGCTGGCTTTTTAATATCCTATTCCTCCGTTTCTTCTATGGAGAATCTAATACAATTCTTTGAGGGGGACCTTAGAATTCTATAAAGATATCTTTTATAGAAATGTATGCATGGATGCTCATGTATGCATGTACACACACACACACACACACACACACACACACACGCACAATTACTTTTTATATTTAATACTACAGAAAGCTAGAAATACAGGTCATGGTACTGAAAGGAACTGAAAAATAATCACCTTGCAGTGCCCATCCACCTGTAGGTGGTTGTTAGAGTTTCAGAGAAAGTGTCTGAGACTCAAAGATGTTGAACTCTTTTTCCATCAAGAGTGACAGGCCAAGGCACACTTTGTGTTCCTTGATCAATTGGTGTCACGCGCCCACGCTTCCCGCCGCTAGAAACAGGCGTGCAACAAACAAACAGATTCTTCTGCGGATAACCTTTATTGTCCAGCACTTTGAGCAGGGGGCTTCTTGAGCAGGAAACTTCTCTCTGAGCCGGGGACTCCCTACCGGGTTCTACTGTCTAGGCGACCTCTCACACGCAGTCCCCCACGAGCGATCTCTCTGTCCAGTCTCTGTCCACACGGGACCTCCCGCAATCTCTTTTACTGAGTCTCTCTCCACGTAAGATCTCCCACAATCTCTCCTATCGGGCTTCTCTCCACGTGGTACCTCTCCGCCATCCCTCCACGTGGGGTCTCCCGCAATCTCTCCACTCTCTTCCTCTTCTCCTCACGTGGGGGAGAAATGCACTGCTATATATGCCTAGGAGACTTGTGTTGCTACCTGATTGGTGCATCCTCCTGTAGCTCAATCACGTGCCCCAAGAGTGGGCTGTGACTTATGTGGTGCATGCACATTAAGTCTCTTGGCTGGGCAACAGCTCTGTTTGCTGAGTTCTCGGCAGGAAGCCGGCGCCATGTTTGGGTGCAGCACAAATGGCTCCCTACAAATTGGTCTCCACCTTAGTTTTGACAGGTCTCCTACTGAGCTTCATTATAAATCTATAGTCTCAAAGATAGTGGGTGCACCATTCATTTGTACAAATTTCTTTTTCCTGTATGCTTGCCCCCACAAGCTCTGATATCATAAGACTTTCTTTTAGTGTGTACAGAAGTTTCTATCTTTGCAGTTTTAACTTTTAGAGTTTGAGGGCAAATTAAAATTTGGTCATTTTCTCCAAAGAAGGCTACAGAACACAAAAGCAAAACAAACAAACAAACAAAAAACAGTCCAGGCACAAAGGGACAGTTCATGATCCTCAGACTCTTGTTTGAGAAGCAATAGGCCACAGAATTTATTTAACTATTTATGTCTTCATTCATTTATGTGTACTTGTAGTGGCTTTACTTATTTGTTTGTGTGGCTTTAATGTGCGTGCATGTGTGCATGTGTGACAATATGAAGACTTTGTGTGCCTTGATCCATTGGTCTCCACCTTAGTTTTGACAGGTCTCCTACTGAACTTGGACAGTATTGATTTGGCTGGAAGGCCATTTGGAGTTTAAGATATGCAATCACTTTGCCTAGTTTCTACAGACATGCTGGAGATCCAGATGTAGGAGTTTATGCTCATATAACAGGCACTTAAGCAAAGAAGCCATCTTCCTCTTTTTCCATACTGTTAAAGTCATCATTTTCAAGTAAAGGAGACTTTAAACACTCACAATTATTAAAGCACCTCAGTACAATTGTAGAGCTAGCCTAGACTGAAGACCATATCATTGGCTTTTCCTTTAAGGATGCTCTTAACCTTTGTGAGTCCCTCCTTTCAAGAGTTATATCGTGCTTAGTGCTCTTTTACTTGATGTACAGCTCTTTGATCGTAGTTGGGAATGTGTGTGTGTGTGTGTGTGTGTGTGTGTGTGTGTGTGTGTGGGTGGGTAGGTATGTAGGTAGTATCATATACCCAGATGATCTTTGGAACTTTGATAAGAATGAGATTCTTTTTAATACTTTTATGTTCACCATATAGGCTTCAAATATTGACTTTTAATTGCATGAGACACACAACTTCTGGCCTTCAGTCCCAGGCAGTCTTTATGTATGTTTATAGTTTTCTGCCGTACCACAATATGTAATGAATACAATTCTGCTGCTCCTCTAACGAACTCTGCCGAAAAGACTATACAAGCCAGGCAGCGGCTTACTGGAGTCCCAGTGAAGTGTAGATGGGTAAATGGAATTGAGTAGACATGTATTTTGTCGAATGTAGGTGATGATAATCGAGAGATAAACACCTCATTACAGTAAGATATCATGATTACAATTGGAGCAAGGGACTAATAAATGCCATTTCTTCCATTATCAGAGATGCAGGATTATATAAATAGAATGTGAGATTTTGCTTGATATTTTGTGTAACAATATTGTACACTCTTGAAAATCCCAGCATCTCGAATCATTAGTATTTCTTTCAACTTGCATATATAAATTTCTATTATCCCCCTTCATCATCTACTAAAATCTTCCTTGTCTGGTCTTAGTTCCTTACTTTGTTACATTTTCTTCTCCTTTTTTTAATACTGAAAGGTAGTAGTACTTCATACATTTCCAAAGTGCTCCATTTATTCAAAACTATCCTGTGCTATCCTTGATTCTTCAATAGGAAACCCACATTGAGCTATGTTGACAGAAGCCATATTTTCTCCTAAAAGCATGGTTGATGAAATAATTTTACAACCAAAGGACTCATGTTCAATTCCTTTCAAGGTTCAAATCAATTTTGACAGCATGAAGAATTTTATATAGCAAATGAAAAAATTCATTTGAAAATTTCAACCAGTATCACAGTCATTGCTTACTTCCATATACACTCACACCAAGCTCCTGAGCTTCTCTGTAACCTCATAAGAGTCCCTGCTGGGCCAGAGCATCATGAAGACAGCCCTTAAAGAGAGCTGTGGCTAGTTGAGTTCAGGAGAACATCTACCCACAGCATTCCAATTTCTGGTGGTTTTGAGTGCAGACAACATGGTTCAATATAAAAATCAGAGCACTCACTTATTTTCCCCAAGGTGTTGGCTTTGATGATAAGGCACACCATGCTTGGTTGCTATATCTTGGCTTGATAGGTTCCAGAGGAACCCGTCTATGTAATTAGAGATGTTTTGGCATATCTGAACTGAAATTGTAGTTTGAAGATGCCCCATAGTTTTTGTTCTCTCTCTGTCTGCCTGCCTGTCTCTGTCTCTCTGTGCCTGTCTGTCTGTCTGTCTGTCTGTCTGTCTGTCTGTCTGTCTGTCTGTCTCTCTCTCTCTCTCTCTCTGTGTGTGTGTGTGTGCACTCATGGTATGTGTATTTTCTCTCTGCAGGTGTGACATTCTCAGGGGAAGAAGTGTTCAGTGTGAGCAAACATGACTAATGACTGTGAGATGTTTGCAAACAGACAAGAGTCAGCTGTACAGCATCCATAAGAGAATGCTTGCATTAGGGAAGTGTCATTTGGTTTGGACTATAAAGCCTTTTTTAAAAAAAATAGACTCAGACTTTTCTTTTTTCTTTTTTCTTTTTTTTTTTTAGAATTTGAACATTTTATCTACCAACAGTTAACATGGTACCGACGTTTTTGTGTCTGTTTATTTACTCAACTACATGGTAATAAATTCTGAATAGAAGTAAAGCATGTGTAGGTGACAGGGTTTATCACTCAGGCAGAACGTGCCTCTCCTTGTAGTTTTTCACATTTATTAATTTAGTGTGTGCTCATGCGTGCATGTGTGCACATTCACATGTATATGCCTTAGCATGCATATGCAGATACACGGGGTTGAAGTATTGGACCCAGGTCATCCGGCTTGGTACCAAGTGCTTAAACTCACCGAGCATTTCGCTCTGCATACTTCTCTCCTAAAATTTCAAGTACTTATGTATTTATCTCCTCATTCTTTCTGCTGGATGCTAATTATATGAAGGTAAAAGCATCCCAAGTCTTCTTCTTGTTCATTCATTCTAACATGATATCTCGCACATAAGTGTTTTGAAAATATGTATACTTAAGTATGTTTTCACCACTTCCTCAGCATATCTTAAATATTTAAAAGTTTTAAAATGTGATATGTAGCATAATTTTCTATTATCCAATTCTTACCTTACAAATCATATGAGAAAACATTTGCTGAGTATTTTAAAAAATCATTTAATAATTATTTAGGAACCTGAGTAACATCAAAATAAAGTATTGCTTATTATGAACTTAATATATTCTCCACATAAAGAATAGAGAAACACTTTTAGTTACTGTATTTATTCCAAAGAATTAAGAACCTAGATGCTTTTAGGGACAAAAGACAAAGTTAATTAGATTTTAAAAAGTGACATGTTTTTGTTCGTTTGTTTTTTGTTTCTGATTATGGTGCCATATTATAAGGTTAACCCTTTTGTTGGTGGCTTGTTTGATTATACTCTTAAGTATTTCCTTTTTCAAAATTTTATTTAATTTTGTTTTTACACTCCACATTTTATCTCCCTCCCAGTCCACCCTCTGAATACTTAAGACCTTTCCTGAACACAGAAATCAAACATTCACCTACAATAATCACTATAATACTTAAACTCCCTTTAAGGTCCTATGTGTCTCCTGAAGCAGGATGTTTGTTTTCAGAGCCTTGGGTTCAAGATTTCTGGTGCTTCTTTGTAAAGTTGCTCCAAAAGCACAGGATAGTCTCTCATCCTTTCCAGTGCTCTACCTAAAGGGCTCTTAATTTATGCTTGGATTCAGCTCCAAGTGATATCCTTTTGAGTTACAGAATTCCAATAAACATTTTCTGTAGTCTCTGTATTTAATAACTCAAATTTAGATTTTTATCTCTTCCTTATCAGTAATTTTCACTTGACTGACTAGAAGTGCTCCCATTCTCCATGTTTGTATTTGCCCTTTGACAGTCAGACAGCCTATGTTTCTGTCAGCATCTTCTATACATACACTCCTCAAGGCTGTGAAAATGGCCAACCAGAGTAGTAGTTTTCATTTTGTATGATTACGTACTTCCATAGGCTATATGAATTTCAGTTTTCATTTTATGTGCTGTTTACAAGTATAGTGTCAACAACACTGTATTGCCGACACCCCAGTCTAGAATTTAGATATTTTTCATTTATATTCCATGAGCAATAGTAGCTGCAGCTTTGGCATTAAATTAACCCTAAAGAGTCACCTTAATTAATTAAATTCATCCCATATAGAGAATAGACTTCTGTCTTTCAGAGAAAATCCTGCATTCCTGGGGATAAGTAACAGGCTAACTCATTTGCTAGTTTTCCAAAATAAGATTAGCCCTGTTTACTTAGATACAATTCAGAAAGTTGTCCCGATTGCGTCCTGCAGTGAAATAGGGGCACAGGAAAGACACTCAGAAAGCAGAAGGCAAGCATCTGCTGTTTGTCCCCCAGATTGATGAGTTCAGCTCCAGCAGAAGACTGGGTACTAATTAACTCATTAAACAGCTCCCGCTGTGATTCCTCAATGTAATTTTAGGTTGGACCAATGTTTAGAGACTTAAAATCTCATTGTAGGAGCTTGTCTTTGTAAACCACTCGTAGAATGCTATAAAAAATGTATATTATTTGCTAATATAGTGGTTAGAAAGTGCTGCCATCCTGAAGTCTCTTCGAATAGAGGCAGTAATGTATTTTTTGCTTAGCTGTCTAAATGCTAATTTAGTTAATATATATGAATTAAAGTGGCATGTTTTATTAGTAGTCGGGACCCCAGTTGACTGTGAGTTTATATTTGTGCCCAATTCTGAAGAATTACACTGCTCAGTTACGATTCAGCCAGAAAACATATCCAGCATGTATTCTAATGGCAGGGCTAATGTACTGATGCAACATTATAAAAAGGAACAAAAACTGTCCTGAAGTGATTTATTTTGTAAATTAGAATGAGATCCTGTCTCTCCAGGATACACATCACACTCTGATTTAGAACCATGGGTACAGGAGCCCCAGTGTGTAGTCTAATGTGCACACCTCTGAATTGTGACAGTCTAGTACCAAGTGTTGTATTAAGCACAGTGTGATTACCTTGCATGTGGTGCATTGCTTGTGACATGTGGCTGATGTTCAGATGGCTGTGCATATGTCATAGAACATAGCTATACAGCATGCAGCTTAATCCTGGTTCGGTTTGCCAATATTTATTACCATCTGGAAGAACTACTTTCCTTAGAGAGATCAGTGGTCTTCATTTGATAACCAGAATAATGACATTAAACATTCTCAGTAGATTCTAAAAGACTTCTTAAACATGATCATGTGCTTGACATGTGTGTGGACTTGTCCTAGTAGGTGTGTGTGTGTGTGTGTGTGTGTGTGTGTGTGTGTGTGTGTGTGTGTGTGTGAATGGAGGTCAGAGGTCAGTCAGTCATTTACTGTCCACCTTAAGTTTTGAGTTATGTTCTTTATCAGTGAAAATGGAGCTCAGCCACTGGGTAGACTGATGCCCAGCAAGTCCCAGTTTTATTTTCCTGTCTCTGCTCCTTCAGTGCTGGCGCTCTGGATGTGTTCCATCCTTACCTGACTTTCCTGTGGCTACTGGCTAAGCTCTGGTCCTCATGTTTGTACGACAAGCACTTTGTTGACGGCTGTCTCGGCAGCTCCGAAAGTCTCATAAGGGTGATAGAGACAGAGTGCACTGTCGATGCTATTTAAACAGATAGTGCATGCATTTGATCAGGAGTGAGAGCTGTGAAAATTGTCTGAGATAAGTAGCGGTATGTCCCATGGAAGTCTTTAAGCGAGTCTAAGAAGCATTTAATTTCTTCTAATTATATGTTTATATGATTTACATCATCAATAATATATTATTCTTTAAAATGTCATAATGTGTACAATGTATCTTGTCCATCCATTGCTCTGCCACCACCCACTTTCCTAAAGACCTACCAAAATATCTCTTTCTCAACTTCATGTCTTCTTTTTATATGTTTTATACTTTTTAATTTTTAACCCACTGAGTCCAGCCCAAGTGTATGCGCACATGGGATTATCTACCTTGCTCATGTACCTTCCAGTGGAACACAGTTCTAAAGAGAAGCCACTCTCTCCTAGCAGAAATCTGCTGCTATTAGCTTCTCAACTAGGCGTGGGATCTCAAGAGCCCCTGGAATTTTTAACTGGCTTGATCTTGTTCAGGTCTGGTTTTGGGTAATCACTGATATTTTATATATTTTTATCTAGATTAACCTCTCAGAGCCCAAGTATCATTTCAGAGTACAATTAGCTACCTCAAGTATAAATTTAAATAAAGAAATATAGTCCATTATGTGAACTGAATTACTCCTTCTGCATAAGCATTTTGTTGAAGGCTTAAAGATGTTTCTGCACCATGCCAACACAATCAACTGAAAGATGACAGAGATTAGTTCAGCTCATATAAAAAGATCACATTGCTCCCTCTCTGGGCCAAGGAAGGGTTTATCCATAGAGAACTCAGTTTACTGCAGCCTACACAGGTCTTGCTTGGTTTCCACCTTCCAAGAAAGAACCATGTTTCTGAAGAATTTTCAAGTGATTGAACATTTCAATAAATTTATAAGGACTGTTAATTATCCAATAATTGATAGAAAGGGTAAAGTGTGTCTTGAAAAGCCTGCTACCAGGAAGGACTTTCTCACCTCTCTCTTCTCCGCTGTCCTGTGATCCACTTTCTGAAATTAATATTCATCTTTTCTTATTTAAAGAATACTGACAGATCCTTGTTTTATTATCAATCTAAATATTTTATGTAGTTTTCTATAACATAGTCATATATGTTCTTGTGAGTCTTATATGCATGCACATTGAGATCAAATCTTTCCAGAGCCTTCCAATTTGAGAAACCAGATTTTTTTTTTTTAATTTTTAAAGTGATTTTTTTAACACTGACAGTGGGTTTTCTTTTTTGAAAAATTCTTATATTTTCTTTGGAAATTTCTTTCTTTCATTCAGTCTCAGACCTTAGTATGGAGTAAAGACACAGAACTGTTGGCATGTGGGCTTCTAAAGAGGCAGGATTTACAGCTCTACCACTTAGCTGCTCCACTAAACACCTGTTTTCAAATTTCAGAGTCTCTTCCGAAGACAATATAATTACATATAGAACTGTCTTCTAAGAAAGAAACTCTTCCAGCACAATTCACTCTAAGCCTGAGTAGCAATTTGAATAAAGGGTTTTTGTTTTTGTTGTTGTTCTTGTTCAGTATCTTTCTTTTTCACCATCTAAAACATCAATGAAATTCAAATGTAGATAAATAGATTCCTAGTTCAAAAATAGTAATGCAGTTAGGCGATGTTGCTGTACTTTTAATAACAAAGTAAAAAGTACATATTTACTAAGATTTCACCAAGTAATCTTTTTACCAATATGCTACTAAGGGAAAAATATTCTTGAATCCAAATGTCCTTATAAAGCAGAAGGTAGCCCTACTTTGGTTCTATAAATTTAAAAGTAAGCACATGGGTCATATTATGATTTCAAAGCTCATGGGGTACTTGTTTTTGCATTGAACGAAATTATGAACAATACATTTTCTTTACCTGTAAGTTTGTTTTTGTTTTGAATTTCTTCTGTTTTTGCTGTGAGGTGAGAATACAGACTGGTTCCATTTTCTGTAGCAGCCCTGGTCTGCCTCTAGTGCTGGGAACTACTAGGTTTCCTCCACTAATCTACCTTCAGATCACCTGACACTGTGGGTATGAATCCACCCCTGCCTTCCACTCCACTCATTTGTCTGCCTGAGTTAGCCCTGGCAATGCCATCTTTAATTGCCGAGGATTTACAAATATTTATATACTTATATTTCCTTTTAAACATTGGTTTTTAATATCTTTGTTTTCTAATTTGTCATTTTAATTACTTTTATATTATAAAAATAAAGTTAGGGACCAACAAAGTAATTTAAACAAGTGGATAAAAGCCCTTACCAGCTGGAAAAGTATCTTTTATTCACCTGATGTAATTGTTGTCTTGGGGGATCACTGTTACTAAGCTTACTCTCTCTAATTCTTTCTGAGCTCTGGCTGGCTGGTTCAACTCAGCTGTTCTGGCTCAAACTCCTCTCCAAGGTTATTCAATCTGGATTCTCTCAGCTTCTCACTGAATTGCTCTGCTTCACTTCAAACTAACGCTGGCAATTTGTTCCAATCTTCAGGCTCCTTATTCTCTGGCTCCAGCTGTCTCTGCTGACCTGCACTCCACTGCAGGAACTCATGCAGAAACTCAACTCCACTGCACTCACTGCACTCACTGCACTCACTGCACTCACTGCACTGCTCTAACTGCACTGCACTCACTGCACTCACTGCACTGCTCTCACTGCACTGCTCTAACTGCACTGCACTCACTGCACTCACTGCACTCACTGCACTCACTGCACTGCTCTAACTCCATTGCACTCACTGCACTCACTGCACTCACTGCACTCACTGCACTCACTGCACTCACTGCACTGCTCTAACTCCACTGCACTCACTGCACTCACTGCACTCACTGCACTGCTCTGACTCCACTGCACTCACTGCACTCACTGCACTCACTGCACTGCTCTGACTCCATTGTACTGCATTCAATGCACTGCACTGCACTCACTGCATCGACCCCCAACTGACACATGTCATGATTTGGATTTAAAGGCACGTACTAAATGACTCCAGCCAGAGGGATTAACAGTGTTTACTGAAGGCATGTCTGCATCTCAGCCAGATCGCACATTCCTAGAAGGTCTCTGGGTGTAATCAGAGCAGCAGTGTGGCTGGATTAAAAGTCCTCTACAACCATCATACCTCAAATACTCAGTTCAACCCTTAAAACCCACTTGGTGGAAGGAGAGAACTGACTCTTGGGAATTGTTTTCTGACCTCCATACACAGAGGATGCTGTATGTGCCCTGCCCCATCCCCCGCAATAAATACATAATGAAAAAGTCAATTAAAAAAAAGAACAAAGCTACACTTTTGTGTTTTGCAATGTGACTAAACACGTACTCATTCTTAGGACTTTTGGTAAAATTCTGAATAATGTGTCTTTGTAAAATCTTGCCATTTACATGTAAACAACATTTCCTACTTTCTGTTAGTATGGTTGCTATAGTTTCCTTGAGTCCTCCAGTATAGAAATATGTTATCATCTACAGGTTTTAATAGACCACCTCTAACACCATCAAGATATTTCTACCTATTCCTAGTTTGTTTGTTTGTTTTTTTTTTTTTACATTAAGACTGGGTAGTATGTTCATGTGTTATAGATCATTGATAGATTACTGTCCTAACATGCAGCATTGGTGAGACTTAGGTTCCAGCAGAGAGATGGGGAGTCCTTTTCTGAATGCTTTGTATACACTATTTTATATTTATAATGTCTTTAAATTTCTTTCACAACTAAATTAACAAGGTATTATTATTTGGGGTGGGGGCATCTTTTGAACTTTGGAAGACTAAATAACTTTGGTGGCCACAAACTAGTGTGGTGATTTTTTGAGTTGGATCCGGACTCAACTGATTCATATCTCTCATGTTATTTTCAACAGCTGTTTACAAGTAAGACACACATTTATGTCAAAGATATTAAGGAATGGTTATTAGAAGAGCTTCTTTTTGAGTGAATGTGTATATTCATCAATATATGATATTGTTTATGTTGACATTACACATTCCTAGAAGGTTTTTGGATGTGATCAGAGCAGCCACATGGCTGAATTAAAACAGCAAATATATAAAATTTCCATCAAAACACATATTTCTTCATAAATGTAAGTGTAGGAGGCTAACTTTAGCCTGGGCCCTGTTCTTCTGTGATTGCATTGTATGTTTAAAAAATTGTTTTTCTCATCACATCAGGCCTTACAGTGAATTAGAAGACACTGCACAGCCCTCCTGGATACTGCCGTGCAAACCCAAACTCCTAGCTAAAAGTAGAAAAAGTAGACTCTGAGTAGCCATGAGGCCATGAGTGTCAGCTGAACTGTACAGACTTTACTTAGTGTCAGCTGGCAGAAGACTGGTCACAGTCACTCAGGTGCTGCACAGATCCAGAGAGTGTTGCTCTGTCCAAGTTATGTCTGGCTCCCGAGAGGTAGAGAAGTCTGGTGTGCATGTCACACAGATACATGCTTAGGTTAGATTTGCATATTGTTTTCATCTTCAGATACACGATACATGTTTGCTTGCCTAATGACTGAAATGATCACTATAAACATCACAAAAGCCATTACTTCCCCAAGAAACACACTCTAGGTCAATAAACTGCTAACAATATAAACAGCTGCCTTTCATGTGTACTCTACTTTTTCAATTGCCGTTATTTATTTTACTAATGCGAGACTAACATGCCTAGTTATCATTTCATATTTCCTTACTCCTTTCCAACTCTCCTTTTTGTATTAATTCCCATGTTATTTATACATCCTCTGATAATTTAATGTGTTTGCCAGGATCTCTCTGTCAGCAGCTAGCATGTAAATTCTTGAAGCTTTATAATAAGTAACATAATTCATTCTTATTTATTCATTGGTTCTTAGTCAACACACACACCTTCAAATATTTGCATTCTGTAATTCTTGTTGCTTACATTTGTCAGCGCCATCTACAAAGGAAGAGTTGAATTACTTATTAGGGAACTGTTATTTTGATTGTTGCTATGTGACACAATGAAGCAGCTGAAAACAAGGACAGCAGACATAAAACGAGACTCCTCTGTTTATCTCTATATTAACTATGGTTAGTGTAGCTTCTGGCACAAAAGGGTGATCTACAATCTCTGAATCAACCAATGAGTATGACAAGAAACTGTAAAAGAAAAGGGTCCTCCTATAAGTTGATAGAGACTTACAAAAAATGAAAAGCCTCCTCTGGAAGAAAAAAAGGGTCCTTATTCACAAGGAAGGATGAGGTGAGTGTGATATTGTAGGGATATGAAGTCTCACAGCCTTTGAGCCCAGGGTGAGCTGATGTGAGAGATGCTACTGAATAGGAAATGCCTCGGTTCAGACTGGGATTCCTATGAACTCGCTTGTCTGGTTCTGATAAAGCTCTTCCTGTCACACATAGGCAGACTTTTCTCCCTCAACGAAAGAGCTATAGAGCTCCTAAGTCAGCCTCGAAGCCAGGGAAGTATCTGTGACTTTCCTCAGCCTTCACGTCTTTGTCTATCTTTTCTCATGTTCGCTAGGGAAGCAGGATACAGACATTTCTTACCTAAATGATTCTGTTTCCTCCAGTTTCTCATTTCCCAAGATCCTTAACATAATAAATTAGGTGACACAGTCAGATCTAAAACGTAACTTTTTAACTCAAGTCCACTGTTCAGTCAAACATTTCAATGAAATGGTGAGACCTCTCAGTGTGCTACACAAGGAAAGACTGATTACTTACCTGGATGGAGACTTTGAGCTGTGACTTGACTGTTGTCACTTCTGGTGACTCATCTGCCATTGCATGAAAGCCACACCAAACAACTTTAGCAAATACTTAAAAATTGCCTCCCTGAGCACTGTTCTTGCTTATGTTTGGTGAGAACCCCTTCCCCCAGTAAGTTCTTATAGCACAATCTAACAATTTTAGTTATGAACAAATGTTCCACTTATCTGTTATTGGATACAGCTTCACGTATTATTAATTGTTTTAAATTAAAAACATAAAACGAATATCTCTGACCTCCAAATCTAAATCCAAACTTGAAAATTTTTAAGTGCCAACCTGATTTTACAAGAGGAAAATTTCACATCTGACAGCATACAACAGCTGCATCCAGAACAGGCTCACTCAACTGGGGAAAGCTGCCAGGAGGAAAGGTGCTTCTCCCTAGAGGAGAGCACCAACTGGTTCTCTAATCACAAGCAGTCAGCCTTGAAACATACATATATACATAATACATACATACATACATATGTACATACACACATGTATGTACACACATACATACATACACATAACATTTTATGGATCCAACAGGGTATATTTACACATATTTATGTATACCTATGTACATATATGCAATCAAAAATAATTACTGGGAAAAGAGCCCATGAATTTGAAGAAAAGAAAAAGGATATAAGGGAAGAATTCAGAGGGAAGAGAGGGAAGGAAACAATGTTGTAATTAACTTACTATGTTTGCTGAAACACTCCTCTGTGGAAAGTGCCACAGAAATCTATGAAGGCTAATACTTTGATAACATGCCCTAAGCAAATGTCTGTTTTACTTAACCAACATGACAACTGTGCTTAAAGCAGTATAGAAGAAGAAAATGCTGCAGAATTGTGTGTTTCCGTTGAAAGAAGTCTGTATTTTACAGAAACTATGATATCAAGGACACGTAGCCATGGACATAGACAAACCATAATGTTAGGTTTGCGCCTCCATTAATCACTTCCAGTTTGGCCCATTGCTTTTGAGCACTTACATATTGACACGATTAAGTGATTGAGTGTCCTCCACATGGCACACATGTCATCAAAGACAGAGGCTGAGAAATGAGAGAAGGGATGTTCCACTGGGCATGTGGTGGGGGTCTTGGGAGGAATGTGGAGAGTTGAATGAATTTCAATTGAAAGATGAGACAAAGTAATACAATATGTCCCCAGAGAAAGTACATGGTGGGCATAAAGGCCAAGGATCCACAAACTCAGCTATCTTCTACTCCTCTCTCCTTCCATCCCTCCATCCTTCCATCCCTCCATCCCTCCCTCCCTCCATCTATCCATTCACTGGTGAGATGATGTCTGAGAATGTTATATTAAGTCTGACAGATATCAGATCTCATAGGATTTCGTTCTGGTGAGGGACTCAGGTTTTATAGACAACAAACAGATTCACAATGCACTGTCAAGCAGATATACTACTGTGTGGGAAGATAAAGCAGGAGGAAGTATGGGCATAAGTGTGTTGGACTTCAGAAAGAGAAAGACAGTAACTGCCGAAGCAGGGAAGTACTGAGAGGCAGGACATCTGCAAGTCCAGTGCACACGATGGGTAGAAAATGAACTGGATTCTGTAGTTTGGTTGAATGATCGAATACCCTAGGAACTTCTTAGCAGCTTAATTGCACAAAATGACTTGATGGTAAATCTCTGAACCAGCTGCTGTATTAAGAGTGGACTTCTTGAAGCAAAGCTGTAAGTGAATGTAGGAGGCCATTACAGAAGTGTAGAGGTAATAGATTGGTGTGGATAGAAGTGTGATCACACACTGATTATTTCATAAAATACCAAATGGAATATTTGCAGCTTAGTCTTCAGAAATCCAGTATCAGGGTTTGTGGAAGGTTAATTTTGGAATAGAGTAGGTTAGCAGTATCACGGAACCACCTCAAGAACGGAAGCAGAATGACATAGGCTGATTCGTATTTACGCCTGTTTGGCTTCATGGAGATTGTTGCAGCAGGGCTGCTTTCACCCATCAACCATTCTGTGAACTCCAGCACTTTCCCAGCCAACAAGTGCTAGAATTGGCCTGCATGACCATCAGATTCTCCTTTCTTTGGTAAGAGCCTAAGGAGCACATATAAAGAATGCAATGCCAAAGGTGAGAGCAGGCTGGATTTCTGCATTCTCGTTTGAAGCATTACTGTCCTGCAAGTGTGTGTGATCTTCTGCTCTGCAATAGGGATATGAAACACAGGAATGCCTGCTCACTGATAAACCGTCACTTTTGCAGGTTTCATCTTTTTTGTTTTAGTCTCATTCGTTTCTTCCAGTTGGCATGTAATCATTGGCAAGGATGTCCTTAGGAGGTAATTCATTAATTGCAGTAATTCAGCTGAGAAAAATTTGGGCCCTTAAAATCACTATATAGACTGGAAGAAGAGACTGGCCTCTGAAGAAATGGCCAACTTCTGTCTTTTTTTCCCAGAAGGATTAAGTGTGGATTATAAAGGCCACTATAAACTGTGGAACTTGGTAAATGTGCACAGTGTATTTCTTTTTTACAGTGTTAATGGCAACTGTCAGCCCCAGTTACCCAACTTCTTCATGTAGATGTTCGGTCTTAACCTACTGTCAGGTTATGTACTACCTGACAAGAGCCTTGAAAATCTTTTCCATCACGTGCTTATTAGAGCTGACACTCCTGCCACAGTGATGTGCCCTATCAGATGAGCTTGGTATGACTTTTTTCCATACATGTCAAACCTTGGCAGTAATAATTTATTGAAAAGGTGAACATTTGGCACCAAGCATTAGAAAAGAATAAAACCTACTAGTGTTATAGTTGGTAAGAAAGAAGATTCAGGAGTATGTCTTGAAGTGTTTCATGGGCTATGCAGGTTGTCATAGGATACACAGCCTTGAAAATTAGAAAGGTGGAGACAGTTTGATCTAGTTAAGATTTACAGTCTTTGAAACCTTGAAGTATTAACTTAACAAGTTTCCATTAGCTGTAATGATCATAAGCAACTAAGTACTTTGCTTTACTTTTGTCCAGCTCTTGATGACTTGGCAGAAGGCCAAAACTTAGGATGAGTAGAACACTCAGTTTCTCAGGACTGTCCCAGCCATTTATTTGACTTTTTTGGTGTCTGGGTGGTGGTGTTTTCTTTTGTTTTTTTGTTTTTGCTTTGTCATGTGGTTGTGTGTTCTTTTAATTTGATGGTGATATTTTGTGTTTTATATATAACGATCTCTTGAGTATCACTCTATATAAGAATCAATCTTGTTGAAACATGGGGTAAGACATTATTATTCAGTCAAGGAAGTACCCCATCACTTGTGAAGTAATGCACAGTGCTTCCACAACCATTGATAAGTTGATGTCAACCCGTGTGCATGACTGTCTAAGGAAAAGCATACATCACAGAAATCTTGTCTTGCTTATAATAGATTATCACCTTGTGTAGAGTGTCTAGCACACTGAAATGATTGTCAGAGTGGACAACCATTGGAAAGGCATAGGTCAGCACTAAGGAAGATATTACAGGTTGCAAATGAATGTGCCGGAGGAGGCCGTCGATGGTTCCCAGATATAACCGTGCTAGAGTCTTTGGCTGTTTTGTGTCAGGACTCTAACAATGACCGAAGCGTCTCCCTTGCCTGGTACAAGCACCTGCTTCTCCTGCCTGTTGCTTTGATTGTGAAGTAGTTTTCCATGGAGATCTGCAATGTTTGTAGATTTCTAATGATCAAAAGAGGTTCTCAAAACACATAAGAGTGGAAAAATAGGGTCTACCATGAAGCTTCTTAGTGCTTTTGATATGCTAATATTCATTGTGATATGTTAATGTGGATTAGGACTCTCCAAGAAAAAATTAATATGCAATGGTAATGAAACTTATTTGATTCAGAATCCTTGTGGATTTTTTTATTTTTGTTTTTGTTTTTTAAGAAAAACATCTGTTACAATCACAAGCCATTATTATAGTTTTCCAATAGATTACAGCCTGCAGATGTTGGCTGTTTCATAAAATCAAATTCTTACACCTTGAGCAACTAACGTTGCCTTATTTAAGCATACTTTTACTTTGCCAATTTTTTTTCCAGAATTTACTCATCATTTAAAAATCAGAGTCCATTTAATTAATCTGTATAGAGGCCAAGCAAAGAAAGAACACGGTAGTTTCATATTCTAGAGCCTTACCTTTATATTTGTACTCAATCATATGATTCTAAAAAGTGGTGTATAGAAAAGTACTACATTCTGAAAGAAGGCGCCATGATACCTTTTAGGAATCATATCAGGAAGTTTGGGAGAGAGACACAGCACCCTAATCATGCGACTGTGGAGACACTAATGATCTTGATGTCCTTTCATGAAAACAGAGAAGCAGGGAAATCACAAGATTTCACATACTACATGTCATGTACATGCAAAGGGGCATATTTTGTCACAGAATGCTTTCCATTGCAAGCAAGGAGTCGAAGCCAGCAGACTGTGCTCCTTGAATAGAGAGGACTCTAGGAAGAATAACTGAATAAGAGGGAAGAAATCCTAGACAGCTCCTCAGTCCCATCTGCATAGGGTTGATATGAAGCTGCCTTCTTTGTTCCCTAGAAGCTGTCAGCTGAAGATATTAGTGGTGAGGACACCTCAGAAAAGAGAGGAGAGCAGGATGAGAAGCAGAGGAGGTAGTCTTGTTGGAGAGGAGAGGGGAATTATCAGGGGCAACTTAAAGTTAGCAAGGATGAGACTAAGGCAGCATCATTTTACTGTGGTTCCATTTCAGCGGGAAATGAGGACAGCTCATTTAGTTTTGACCTCATTAGCCCTTTCAGAACACTTTGCCAAATTTGTTGTTATTTAATGATTAGTCTTTGTATTGTGCTGCTTCTCCCATCATATTTCTGATATATTGCCTAGAACATTGTATCTACTGTGAGGGAATTCATAATCATATAAATTTTATAACCAAATTGCTTCAAGTATTTGTTTAAAGAATAAAAGTATGTGTGTAAAATGGCATAGCCATGCATTCCCCATAATGCCTAGCATTGTGCTCCCACATAGCAAGCATGCAATGACCATATGATTCAATGCATTAATCTTACGTATTGCCTCATGCAAAAAGGCCTAAATATATTTGACACATCTCTAAAACCCTATTTGGAAAAATTTGGTCATGTACATGTAATTTCCAGTGTATGTTCACACAAACTAGTTGTGTATTTCTCACGATAATATACCTTTGTTGTATAAGTTGCTTCTGTTAATAATCTACTTTGATAATGACTATTGAGCTATTTTGGATATTCCAAAGGATGACTGATGCTGAGCATGCTTGAAGAGTTTAGAGAAGAAGTTGACTCATGAATCATACTGCTTCTTTTCTCAAGGAGTATCTGTTAGGTGGCCTATGAGATCTTAATGGGCAGTAAGATAATTTGTGCATTGTATCCATCAATGAAGATATATAGTTTTGCTTTGTTATCTGTACATGGAGAGGAAAACCTTATGCCTTTTTTTTTTTTTGTAATGTAGTGAGGTTAATTTTTTTTATTCATTTGTTTGCTCAACAAAACTGTGAGTTGATTGAAAAAGAGGGTAAGGGTAGAGTGTCTTGCTTCCAGGAGCTGAGTGGTGTAGAAAAGTATCTATGTACCTCACAGGAAAATCCAAAATACTGAGTGGGGTAGATGGAAATTTGTCCCTAGTGTGTAGACTATATATATATATGCAGATAAGACTTTGTTTTTGGATGGTTCCTTTGGTCATATGCAGACTATACTCACAACTCTCTGGAGAGTATGAACAGCTAGGAAGCCATTGTGGTAATCACGGGACTGTAGGATCCTGAGTGCTACTGGAAAGGAGGCCATGAGCATAAGGGATGCTCTAAAAGAATGAAAACTCAATGAGGCTTTATAAGGAGAATCAACAGCAAGAGGAGTGGAAGTGGATCTGAGGAACTGGTTGTGTTCTTGATCTAGGTGGTTAGAAAAGTTCACATATGGAAGCTGTGCCTATGTGTTCCATCATGTAAAGACTCCGTAGGTTTCCTAAGCTAAGGAAATATTCAAAGGATGGAATTTTAGAACCCACCTGTCTCCACAGCTCCAACATGGAGTCCTCCACTTCACCCACCCAAAACTCACTTTGAAAACTTCAGGGTTTTTTTGGCTTTTAAATTAGAATCTAGGCAGGAAAAAATGGAGATTGTCTTATGGTTCTCTGGACATGGGCTAGTCTCTCTTCTGATCCCCATTTAGTGCTTTAATGAAGGGGCTGGAAGTTACTGGTCAAATATGTGTTTACCTGTTCCTGAGTTCAATGGCCTGACTTTGTTCCTGACACACAAAGGGACTGTCTTCACAGCCCATATGTAGCTTTGAGACTAGTTTGTGCTGGATGGTTTCTGAATACAGTGATAATTTAATAATTCAGAGCGTGAAAGTGGCAGTGGACATGTAAATGTTAGAACTGTATTATTCATGTTCCCCGGGCAGTTTGTTCTCCAAGATTCACTAATTAGAAATGGCATTATGCCACAAGCATATGTATCTAATTTTCTTGAATTTAATTCATTGAAAATAAAAATCAATCCTGATTAGTGTTGATATGTACCCTAATGAATAAGTTGCCATTCTCAGTGTAAGTGAGGTGAACTATAATTTCCCTTTTGTTTACAAAGCTATTAGCCGACTTGCTTTTCTGTAGTAGAAATGGCTAATTTTTTTGAAAGTAGGAACCATAATAGACATAAAATCTTGCTGTGTCCCAGCCCGGCCCAGTAAGGTCCTCATGTTATCTCTTGCCGTGAATCATTTAAGGGATGTACACTGTTTCTGGTTTGTGTGCACTCTACTTCTAGAGAGCTCTTCTTTGAGTCCTGCTGTTCATGTGAGAGAACTCTGAGCCCTTTCAAGGATAGAAGTGACAGTGTTACCTGTGGTTTTCTGTGGAGTAGAGAGAGAATAATTGTGTTCAGTCGCAATCATAAAGTTGCTATGAGTGCTGGGTTGAATAGCTCTTGAAACTGAAGCTCTGCTCAGGCTTCGGCTTGGGTCAGATTCACCTCCAGGATCTGTTCCCATTTCTTTACAATGGGAATATAATGAAGACGTAGGGAGATGGTGCGGGTGCTTAGAGATACATAAAGCGCACAGTAAGCACAGCAAAGTCTGGCATCACTATCATTACTGTCAGGTTTTGTGTGCTGATTCTGTTCCTGTGTTGTACCTGACTCTTCTCTAATAGCATCTATGGTCTCTAACTAGAATATAATTATAAGCATGGTGCCTGCTTATAATAGAAATCAGAACATACAGCAAAAAAAAAAAAAAAAAAAAAATCTCCCAAGATTTTAAAACTTAACATTCCTTAAAAGAGAAACCACCATCAGTCCTATTGCCTCAACAACAGCTGCCCAGATGTTCACAGTGGTCCAGAATTTACCAACAACCTATAATCACTATTCTAAGCACAGCTCTAAGCCACTCACCCCCATGTCTCAGCAACGTGTATGAAAAGTGCAGATACAAAGGGTATTTTACCAGCATATACCAATTAATAAAGACAAAGGTGTAACAGTAAGCTGAGAGGCAGATGCTGTGAGGAGAGCTCAGGGTGAGGAGAGGTATACGAAACATAAATAAGGAGTAAGAGTCTGACACTAAGAAACAGCTAGCTGTTTCTAAAGATAATATACATTTCATTTTTGTATTTATTTATTTTATGTGCATCGTGTGTGAAAGAATTTGTTCAGGTACATGTGCATATGTGTGCAGGTAGGCATACATGTGTGTACATAATTGTGGAGTAAAGAAAACAGCCACTAGTATAGTTCTCAGGAACTCCATTTAACTCTTTGGAGACAGAGAATCTCACTGGGCTAGAGCTCACCTATTAAAATGTACTGGCCAAAGAGCTGCAGGTACCCTTCTTTATATACTCCTATGTGTGCCTAGATACTTCCTTCCCCAGTGATGGAGTTATAATCCCATGGCACCATACCCAAAATTTTTCTGTAAATTCTTGGGTATATGTGCTTCATTCAGGTCATTCAGGGAAACACAGGTATATGTGCTTGCAAACACTTTATTGATTTAATAAAAAAGCACACTAGTTTAATAACATGCAGTTTTAAATTCCCAGTTTTCTTTGGCTGCCTGACAATTAATACATCTAGGGATTATTTGCATTTGTAACCCCTTAAAATGAATCTGAATGGATAAAATCAATGTATTGTTTATTTACATAAGAGAAAAAGAAAACATGAGAGGGGGGGGAGGGAGAGAGAGAAGCAATTTTGGTACTTCATTCATTTTGCTTTCTTAGAAACCTTGTTTTTGATTAAAATCTTGTTTTCACTTCTTCCTGACTCATTCTTCCTTTTATCTTTGATATAACATTAGTAAGTGATAAGTGACTGTTTATAACTCTCTTGTTATCTTTGAACCATCTTAGTGGTACAGAGACCAATGCCAATTACTAGGACTATTTTGCTGCAGTTGGTTGTTATGATAAACGCAAGATCAGCTCCAGGCTAATGAAATCTCTCCAACCTTATGCTAAACTTTGCAATTCAATGAGAATGGCTCCTCTTCTGTGTCAGTTTCTCTTACAAGTTGACTGTTCATTCATATAGTTATTCATCAGCTTGTATTACCTCAGACTTCTTTCTCAAAATTCCAGTATCTCTGAGAGTTTTAAATACTGTTCAATAGTCAGCACATAACACAAAGTATTTAATGAGATTTGCTTCTCAGATACAAATGGTGCAGTGCAGATCCTGGCTACACTGGAGCACTGACTAAATGAAGACAGAGAGAAAATGTCTGGTTCATGTGTGAATGTCTGGAGGGGCCTATGTTAGTGGTTCATTGAAAAGATGATCCAAAACAAACAAACAAACAAACAAACAAAAAACAGGGACTTTTAGAGGTGAGGTAGGAGGAGAGCCATTCTGGCAGCAGAGATTTCTGAAAAGGAGCCTTTGTGTTTCATTAAACTGCAGCCATTACAACTGCTCTAACAAACCTCACAAATAACCACACACATTGATGAGTCTTCTTCTTTCGCCTCTAAAGTATTATCAATAAAGGTGGCTTCAGGGAACTTAGAAAGCAAATGGTGGTTAAACAAAAATTTCCAGACTTGCATTTGCTCATAAGTATTTTAGGTTAACTCTGTCTAAAGTCAATGGTCACATCTGAGACTCATACAAGGAAGGTAATTAGAAAAATAAATCAGGGTTGATTTTTGTTGTGAGTGGGCAAAAAGGAGTCCACAAAGAAAAGATGGTTAATAAGAACATAGCAAGTACAGCTTGACCCAAGAGCAAACAAAATGGAATGAATGCAGAATGGATTTTGTTCAGAACCTTCTCTGACATCATTACTTTATCTGCTGCCATTAACAACTCACTAGTAGAGGCTTCTTCAGTTAATTACCTGAAAATAGATTTTTCTTAGCTCTACAAATCATTCAGTTCTGAAATATAAACTACTGATCATAAGATTTGAATCATTATAAGTTTGTTCACTTATTATTATTATATTATTATTTTTAATATAATATTTTAAAATGTGGTTTGGGAAAATTAAGATTAGTATTTAACTACAAAACATTGTTTGAAGCTGATAATCTCTTTATGTCATATTTCAAATACATGAGTTTTGAGACTATGACGTAATTATAACATTTTCTCCTCCCCCCCTTCTCTCTTCTAATCCTCACATAGAACCTCTCCACTCCACTTCAACTCCATGGCCTATTTTTTGTTAATTGTTATTACATGCATATATGTGTATACCCAATGCAAACAAAGCATCTACAAAACACTTCTGAATCTAAGGCTCGGGGAACACCGTGAAAGAAGGCATGGAAAAACAGTAAGAGCTGGAGAAGTAGCGAGTTTGCTGTGAGATTGTGTGTCTTAGTAAGGTCAGAAGCTACATCCGTAGTCTCACCAGCATGACTGCCTAAATATCAGCAGAACAAGATCGATACCAATACTAAACTAGACAAGGAGTAGCTCACAAGGCCTCAACTCTATACAAAGAACTAAAGACCTCCAATCAGAGCTGGGAGTGGGAGTGTGTTCTTCCACAAAAAAGGGTACCCTAGTTGGTTGTCCAGTGCCAATGTTTAGCTTTAAAAACATAGTGTCTCTTTTTAAACTTTAGTCCCAGGGGCTAGTATACTGGCTAGTATACAACCTTTACTCCACAAAAATACAGTAAGTGGAGCGGTTCTTAAGTGAATACTAATATTTATCATTACTTATACTGACACCATTTCAATGTTTTCAAAATGTTCGCATTAATCCTTTGAGAATTTTATACACATCATTTTGATCATATTCTCTCTAAATTTTTTCCCTTAACTGCTCTGAACTCTACCCAATCTATACCTATGTTTTTGACAACATTAAGCACTCACTTATGACTTTATAAGAAAAGTGGGCACTTTCAATTTTAAAGCATAAAACCATATTTAATGTTAAAAAGCTTTATTCACGAAACCACTCTGGCATGATGACATGTAGAGCAAGAGGCTCTCTACCCTCCTGTTCCAGGTTCTCTCCAACTGAGAGCCACTGTGCTTTATTATAGTTTAAATTATTACAGTTGAATAGCTAATCAAACTTAGTGGCTTTTAAAAGAACTGCAATTTATTATGTCATGAATCTGTGAGTTGTGAGGCTTGGGGGACATGAATTATTTATATTTCACTTAGTATTGACTGGGATGATTTGATTGGGCCTCAGAGAGCCACCTGTTAATTGGCTCACCAAGATTGCTACTAAGCTGATGTAGTCACATTGTGTGCTGTACACACAATCACAACTCAGTGGCCTCATCTTTTATATCTTGAATATACTGAAAACTGATGATTGTATGTAATCTTAAATTTTATTATAAATATATGTTCATATCAATATTTAAAATTATTTGGTCTAAGGTCAAGACTGTTGGTCAGGGTTCTTTGTTTCTGTCTACGAAGATGTATTTGTTTCTGTCTATGAAGATGTATTTAGGAGACGTTAGCTTCCTCATGAAATGGCAACTAAATTTTCAGAGATGTTAAAATAATAAAGAACTGGAATTTCCTCGTTGTTCAAGGCTTAAGATTAATTATTATTGTGCCAACTCATGACATTGGGGTATGGCGAGATTTAAGAGGAAAGGGACTCTGCCCATGGATTACAGGGGTATCCAAATATTTATCACTACCTTTAATCATTTATAATTTTCCTTACATTACATCTTTTTGTAATGGCTAAAGGAAAAGTAAGACTTTACATAGACATTTACTAACATGTATGTCAGGATTATTTTGACCAAAGATTGTAGGTTGATTTCAAAGTGATACATGATTGGACAGTAGAGAGTAAGGCAGGGAACAGTCTAGAAAGTGGAAGAGGTAGAGAAAGAAGTGAGACTCAAGAGGAACCAAGATGGAAGCAGACATGAATATTACACTTGGCGCATCCCTAGATTGATATGGTTCTTATGATTATTTATGAGGGTTTTTATTAGTCTATTTATCCTATCTAGATGGGAAGTTTATATCTTTTTCCACTGATTGTAAGTTTATTGTGTAAAGGGTTTGTGGACACAGAATTTAACATATAAACCTGTTTGACAAGTTAATGATTGTGGAGTCATGTTAATACTAGGTGATGGAGGAAAGTGAGTGAAAACAAAACACAGGGGTGGTGGAGTGAACCACACCTGAATTCTTAGAAGCAGCATGGAGCTGCTTAGTTAGAGATCCCGTACAGTACCACGTGGTTCCACTGGTGCCAGCCCTAGCATGGGATAAAATGTTTCCACCTTTTAAATTTACTGCAACAAAAGATTACGAAATTAGCATTCACATATGTCTAAAAGACTACAAAATTATATAAAAACCCACTTACGAAATTGCCACACATCATCCTTGTCATCATTAGCATGTGATTGACTATCTCTGCTCAGAGAGAAAAATAGTGTGATGAATCTCAACACAGCTGGAGATGGAACTGACTCCATCATGAGCATTTATGTGTGCTAAGTAGCAATAGGGCTTTCCAGTTTAATTATTATCTCAGTGCAACTAGAGTATATAGAACTTTTCTTTTTAAATATTTCATCACAATACTTGTCTTAGTAATATATATTTTATATACAGTCTTATCAACCAAAATAAGTTTTTATATGGAAAAAATGTTTTGGAAAACTGTTTTTGTTTGTTTGGCTTTTTATTTTGGCATAGAATTTACTAGAAAAAATATCAAACACTTACTATATTATAGGAATTATATGCTCTTTGGGAGGAAATATAGAAATGAGCATAAAGAAAAAGGCGTATGTTCATTTTGTAGACTTTGCCTCCCTAGTGTGGAAGATGAATAATTAACAAATAATAAACACATAAACATAAATTAGAGCAGAGATAATGATGTTTCAGTCAGGGATCTTGAGAATACTGTTGTAAGAGAATGTTCAGCCCATGTGGTCAGGGAAGACCCCAGAGAGGAATATAGTCTTAAGCAGAGACCTGAGGGAGGAGAAGATGTTACTGACGAAGCAAAGGAAAGATGCTTAGCAAGATGAAGCACATGGTCATTCGCGCTAAGTAGCACATAGTTGGTTATTGTTTATTATTTGTTCAGTCCCTTTACATGTATTTCATGGGAATTTAAGTCATTACATTTTACACAATTATTAAGTAATGTCTTGCTTCTGCCATTTTGTGGCTTGTTCTTAGTTTTTCTAATATCTTTCTCCTTGTGTAGTCTCCTTTATTGTGCTTGGGTGATTTTTCTTCTAAGAGGGTATTTTGATTCCTTGCTTATTCTTCTTAGTCTGTCATTGCTTTTTGCTTTGGCTACAGTGCAACTTAAGAAAAATAACTTATTTGATTAAAGTAAGGCCTTTTGAAATGAGAGTGTTTTAAGTACTGATCATAAAATGGTCTGAGAAAGAAGAGGATAAGGAAGTGAGAGAGATGAGAAAAGGACATTTATATTCACCCTTTGCCCAGAGTGTGCGTTTTGATGTCCTGTTGTTCATCTTTCTATATTGCCTACATCAAATATTAATGTAGCTATTAATTTTGACTGTTCTCCTATTTATGTGTATGCAAGACATAACTGGTTTATGTGTTAGGGTGTTTATGTGTTAGGATGTTTATGTGTTCCAGTGTTCTTAGTTTGTGTACTTTCTCTTATTAATGAGTTTAAATGTCCAGTACTTTCTTGGTGATTAGCAGCTTTTCTATCTATTTAAAGAATTTGTTTTATCTTTCCTTTTTCCTCCTTTCTTTCCTTTTTAGAACATGTTAGTGATTTTTTTTTTCAGCTCTGTTTGTCTGAGGATATTTTTATCTCTGAACCCCAGATTTGCTTCGTATAGTATCATTTATTGATAGCTTATTTTCTCCTAGAACAGTAGTCTGTAACTTTCATCATGTTGTGTGACTCCCAACCATAAAATTATTTTATTTCTACTTCATAACTGTCATTTTGTTGTGGTTATGAATTATAACGTAAATATCTGAGATGCAGGATATGTGATATGTGACTCCTGTGGAGGTTGCTACCCAAAGGTTGTGAAACATTGTCTAGCATTTGTGACTGTCTCCTCCTCCTACTCCTTTCTGGCCTATGACATTTCTGCTGAAGGCAGGTAATTGTAACATGTGTGTATTTATGTGCATATGTGTGCATTATGTGTACGAGTGTATGTGCATGAGTGTATGTGTTGCTCTCTTGTTCTCTCAAGAGACTTTTCTTTGCATTTAACCTCTGAGAGTTGATTGGGTTATGATCTGTGATAGATTTTATTGAACTGATAAAGCATGGTGACCCTTGAAACCAATTATGATGACACTGACCTTCACGCACCAGTATTTTAGTTTCTTTCCATTTAGGACTGGGTAGTTTTCTTTTACTATCTTTTTGAGTGTGCTTTTTCTCTCTGTAACTATCTGTAGACTCTCTTGAATGCCACACCCCAAATGTCTGCTCTTCTAATGCTGTCCCAAGCTGCTGTGAACTTCTTAGTTTTTTGTTCTTTCTTCTCCTTTGATAGTTTTGTGTGTGTGTGTGTGTGTGTGTGAGAGAGAGAGAGAGAGAGAGAGAGAGAGAGAGAGAGAGAGAGAGAGAGAGAGAGAGAGAGAGAGAGAACAGCTGCCTAATTGTTTTTCTATTCAAACACTTATCTATTTTATAGTCTGTTTACCTTCAATATAAGAACTACTTATGTTAGTGTTTAAGTTATTACAATCCTCTTAGTCTTCTCTAATAAAATACTGAGTTGTTTCTTTATGTATCCTTAAATTCTGTGCAATTTCTTGAAAGGCTTTAAAACAATTACATGGCTGTGTATAGATTGATTACTATTATGGTCAGTTATTGGCACTGCATTTTGTCCATTATTATTAGATGAAGATGTGGCTTTGCTTTTGCCTGTCTCAGAAGTTTAGCATCTGCTTTGTGGCTGCAGCTTTTTCAGCAGTGGATGAGAACTTAAGTTCAGGTTAGCCACAAGTCCACACTGGAACACTCCAATCTCAAGGGTTGGGGTGAGCCCAGATACCTCATCCAAAGTTACTGATGTGTGGTCAGAAGCCACAAGATTATTCTCTCTCTTTTTGGAACTCATGTGGAAGGGACTATTCATAAGCTCCCATGAGCCATCTGTGCTACAATACTCTTGTATAACAAAGTCCAAACTCATCTGGGGCTCAGGTCAATGCAACCTATGGCATAGTCCATGCAAGTGCAATCTCTGTGTGGTGTATGCTCACCTTGCAACCCCTTCATCTACCCAGGGGTAGTGTCCAGAATACAGCTATGTTCTTCTGGGGTCTCAGGTCTCTGTCTGTCAAAAGGACAAGTCCAGAAGTGGGCATTAGCCTTGATGTAGAAATTTAAGATCTGATGGCTAATTACACATAAATAATAGGTCGTCCTATGATTGACAAGTTTTAAAAACTGAGAACTATTACAGGACATAATTAGTGGACAGTCATTAATGTGTACTTATTCATTATTATTTATTTTATTTTTTAACAAATTTATTTTACAAAACAAAGATAAATGTACAGATTTTAAGCATTTTTTGCATAAAATTATACAATACATTTTTGTCAGTACTTTTTTTTTTTTTTTAAGGTTTGATAGTGTGATAAAGATCCCACCAGTAACAATGAGCATAAAGTACATGATGCAACCTGGAAATAGTCAAAGTTTTCTTGGTGTGTAAAGATTTTTTTTTTTTTTACAATGAGCAGACAGTACATGTAATACAGGGTACAACCTGGAATATATCAATGGGTTCTTGGTGGGTAAGGATTGAGCATGACTATTTTTGTTTTGTTTTGTTTTCTTTTCTTTTCTATTTTTCTTGGACTTAATACAGTCTGTGAGTTGTTTCTGGGGCCGTGTGAGCCTCTGGGGTTAGCATCCCACTATCAGTGACTGCATATTATGTCTGTTCTTTTGTGACTGGGTTATCTCACTCAGGATGATATTCTCTAGATGCAGCCATTTTCTTAAGAATTTGGTTATGTCATTGTTTCTGGTGGCTGAGTAGTATTCCATTGTGTAAATGTACCACAATTTTTGTATCCATTCATCTTCTGAAGGACATCTGGGTTCCTTCCAGCTTCTGGCTATTATAAATAGAGCTGCTATGAACATTGTGATGCACATATCTTTGTTGTGTATTAAAGTGTCTCTGGGGTATATGCCCAGAAGTGGAATAGCTGGGTCTTCAGGTAGTACTATGTCCAATTTTCTGAGGTATCGCCAGACTGATTTCCAGAGTAGTTGTATTAGTTTGCAACCCCACCAACAGTGGAGAAGGGTTCCTCTTTTTCCGCAACCTCGCCAGCATCTGTTGTCCTCTGAGTTTTGGATCTTGGCCAATCTGACTGGTGTGAGGTGGAATCTCAGGGTTGTTTTGATTTGCATTTCCCTGATGGCTAAGGATGTCGAGCACTTCCTCAGATATTTCTCAGCCATTCGATATTCCTCAACTGAGAATGTTTTGTTTAGCTCTGTACCCCATTTTTAATAGGGTTATTTGATTCTTTGGTGTCTAGATTTTTGAGTTCTTTGTATACCTTGGATATTAGGCCTCTATTTGATGTGGAGTTGGTAAAGCTCTTTTCCCATTCTGTTGGCTGCCGTTTTGTTTTCTTGACAATGTCCTTAGCCTTACAGAAACTTTGCAATCTCATTAAGTCCCATTTGTTAATCTTTGACCTTAGAGCTTGAGCCATAGGTGTTTAGTTCAGAAAATTTTCTCCTGTGCCTATGTGTTCTAAGGTTTTCTCTACTTTCTCATCTAATAGTTTCAGTGTATTCAATGGTTTAATGTGGAGATCTTTGATCCACTTACACTTGAGCTTTGTATAAGGAGATAAGAAAGGGTCTATTTTCATTCTTTTGCATGCTGAGTGCCAGTTGGACCAGCACCATTTGTTGAATAGGCTGTCCTTTTTCCATTGAATGTTTACGGCTCTTTTATCGAAAATCAGGTGACCATATACATGAGGGCTCATTTCTGGATCTTCTATTCTAGTAATTCATTATTTTTAAAAACATTTATTCTGCTTGTTTATTCTGAAACATATATTTGCATATTATAGATGATTATTCTTTATTAATTTGTTTGTATTGTTGATGTGTCCGTTCTTAAGCACAACAGTACTGTGTAGGGGACATCAGATCGATGATTCCTTTTATTTCTGAGGAAGTGTTGCTTTTAAATAGGATTACTCAACGATTTAAAGACCCAATTTACAAATATTCTTACCCACTTTTAATTAAAATCCACCTATTTAAAAATGTATCCTGTTCTAGTATTCAAATCCCTAAATAACAACAGAAAAAAGTAAAAACTATAGAGTATTTTATGTATATAAAAAACAGCTTCTGTTGTAGAATTACATGTTACACTCAGAGGTAAGAACCTGATTTCAGAGAAACAAATGACTCTTTACTCCACTAAATAGAGATAGGATCCCAAGTTGCTTTGCTATCTTGTTACATTGTTTACATCCAACAGAATTTGGATATGAATCTTCAAAGGCAAATCACTCATATTTTCTCTCAAGAAGTGATTTTTTTTCAAGTGATTGGAAGATGACAGAAGCTAGAATTCCTGCCCTTGCTACATGATGTTTACTGCTCATAAGAAAGTGGTGGAGAGGAGGTGATGTCAGATAAAACTGTGTATGTATGCTAGGTTAGGGTTTGAACCCAGTGGCTTTTACAGTTTCCCCACAGTAGGTCCTTGTTAGAAGACTGACCTGATCCAGAGAGAGAGGAGCTGGTGTAGTCTAGGTTCAGACATAGGGAGCATTCATTTCTAGTCATAGCTCCCTACAGACAAATCACAACCACCACAGAATGATGGGCTCAAAACATGTCTACATCATCTGGAGTGACATGAACCTAATGATTCTATCACTCCGAGAGTTTTATTTTGGCTTTAAGTTTCATTCCTGGTTATCTACACAATGCTCTAAAAGGAGAGAACTGTAATATGTCCCCACCCCTTTATATCTGATGTTCTGTCAAATAATATTTATAACCAAAGAAGCACTCAAAAAGCTGAAGGAGTAATTTGGGAGAGATCGTGCATTTCTAAGTGAGACTTGATTAGGTTTCCCTTGGGATTGTGGAGCTGGGGGAAGAAAAGGGCAGGAATGCTAGGGGCTGGTGGAATGGCGTAGGTGGGAAGGTGCTTGCCATATAAGCCTGGTGACCTGATTTCCATCCCAGAGCCAATAGAAAGGTGAAAGGAGAGAACTAATGCCACAAAGTTGTTCTCTGACATGGTTGTGTGTATACATATGCACACACATACACACACATGCTAAGGCACACACACAGTAATAATAATAAGCAAATAAAACAGGGCTAGAAATCTTAGCAAATTTATAACTTTGTGCTATTTGAATCTTTATGAAATATTCATGCCACTTTTATGGACTTCCCTGAGTTCATGACTGTTGTTCTATGGTAACCTTTCTAGAGAGCATACCAGGCACCAACTATGGAGTCAGGGCTTCCTTCATATGTGTTAACTTCTGGAAGTTAATCAAGATATTTCTGTAGCATTGTTTACTGATTTAGTCAATGTAATTTTGTCACTTGGGATATCTATTTTATGTCTATCATTTCTTTTATTTCAGCTCTTCTTTATGCAACTATTTTTGGAAACGTTACCACAATTTTCCAGCAAATGTATGCCAACACCAACCGTTACCATGAGATGCTGAACAATGTTCGAGATTTCCTGAAATTATATCAGGTCCCAAAAGGCCTTAGTGAACGAGTCATGGATTATATTGTCTCAACATGGTCAATGTCAAAAGGCATCGACACGGAGAAGGTAGAGTTGTTCATTATTGTTTATTATTATCATTATTATTATTATTATTATTATTACTTTTATTATATTTAAGCCGGATATTTAGATGTATGTACATTTCCCATTCACAGTTCCCTTGTGCAATTGCTATATAAATGTTTACTATAATTTTTGTAAGTGACATTTCAATCAATCACATTTATTGAGTGCTTAGGAGGTATGAAACATCCAACTATTAACTATCAATTAGTACCAGTCATGATATTCAACTGAGAAAATTCAGTTTCTGAAAACAGTTCATTATTCCATTCCCCTGTGATACTTTCACTCAGTAATTTTCTGTAAAACTCTCTGAACACTCTTCTAAGAGAACTATTTTTAATTTTTCCTTTGACTTGCTGACGAGTTAAAAATTCCAGGGGGCTGGTGGGATGGCTTAGCTGTTGAGAGATCTTCCTGCCTTTGCTACTGTCTGGAATTATATTCTGAGCATCTATGTCTGCCAGCTCACATCTGCCTGTAATTCCTACTCACAAACTCATACATGGAGACTTTTAAGAGGATGGTCTTATCCGGCATCAATCGGAGTGGAGGTGCTGGGTCCTATGGGGGCTAGTTGCCCCTGTGTAGGGAGTAGGTATGTGGGTGGGGAAGCACCCTCTTAGAGGTAAAATAGAGGGGGATGAGATGGTGGTTTGCAGAGGGGAAACCAGAAATAGGGATATTTGAAATATAAGTAAATAAAATAACCAATTTTTAAAAGTTTATTTTTAAAAAGAAAAAAAACAGAATGAAACTTCCCTGTCAAAAATTCATATTATCTTCTTTCATATTTTTCATAACTTTTTTCTATCACATGCATAATTAATTTTCAATCTTCCCTTGAGTTTTCATACAATAGAGATAAAAGTCTTCCAATTATTCTCATGTCTCATTTTTTGTTGATTTTGTTGTTGTTTTTGAATGGTAACTGCCTTCCCCCTCACCTAACTTATCCTTGGACAAAGAAGAACCCAAAGTTTTCCATTAAAAGCAAATTAAAGTATTCTCATTATCCTATACAACTTGATTTGCTCAAAATGTAAGGGATGTCAACTAGAGCTGGCACACAGGAAGTGAACGCCAATCCTGAGTTATAAGCATCAGTGGAGACTATTTTGTGTAGAACACTTTCTTCTGACACCTGTCAAATTGCAAGATACCCTCTTTGCCATTTCTAGGTGGTATGTGTTTTTGACATGAGCATGCTTGTGTGCATGTGTGTCTGAGTGAGTGTGTGTGTGTATCTAAGAACTACTTTATAAGTGGAGAACATACAAATGATCAAAGTAGATGTTTAGACAGTGGAAGTTCGACAGATAGCAAGTGAGTTTTAGATCAGAGCAGGGTTTGTGAGGCTCGGACGACTGAGGAAAGAAAGGAAACATTTATATATTGTTGGAATGGGAATTAGTACAATGGCTATTGAACACAGGATATCCCTTCAAAAACCTGAAATCAGATCTACCAGAGTATCAACCTGTTCCACTTGTGGGTCACTAGGAAATGAAAGTAGACTGTTACACAAGAGCGACGTTTGCACTCCTCTGCTTCCTGTTCGCTATTCACAATAGTCAAGTTAGGTAAACAGTTAAGGAAAAAAACAGTGAAATCCTGTCTTATGTAACAAAATGGGTGGGGCCAGAGAACATTATGTTAAATGGAATTAGACCTGGAAAGACCTAGAATGAGAGGAACTCATGGTGTCTCCCAGTCAGAGAACTCAAAAAGACAACTTGCAAAAAAGATTGGTAGTTATCAGAGGAGGGGAAGAGAGGGGACAAGAGGTTGGGTAAATGTACTGAATCACACTTAGAGTTGCTTTTGAGAACCAGAAAGAGCAGATTTAAGTTGATGTTTCAAATATAAAAGCTTTGCTGTGTGTGTGTGAAACATGCCCTGACTATTGATTGCTTTCAGCCTAGTAGAGAAATTCCCACTCAGATCAGATGTATGTTAGCTAGGGTAATAGTGTATGCGATTTAAGGGAGACACAAGCCAGATTCTGGGCATGGAGAGGGGATGTGGGGATTCCTAGTAATTATATCTTCAGTGAGACTGTGTTTAAAAAATGCTTTTTAGACTATATGCCATATGCTACCAAACAAGAAGAAAACAAAATTTGCATTCATTTCTGTGATGTTAGTCAAGAATCTAACAACAGATCAGAAGACTCACAGGCATATAGGTCATCTTGTTAGCTAGTAAATAGTAAATATGACACATAACATTAAAATGCAAGTAAAATAAAACACATAACATTTAAAATACAAAAGCAATGCTTGAGGATGGTCACAAAAAGCAATTGAAAAATGGCTCAGAGTTTAAGTGCAGTTACAGTTCCTGGCACCATAATAGTGAGTCACAACCATTTACATCTACAGCTGTAGGGCAGTGTTTTTAACCGTCCCAGTGTTGCAAGCCTTTAATACAATTCCTTATGTTGTGGTGACCCCAAATCATAAAATATTTTCATTGCTACTTCCTAATTGGAATTTTGCTATTGTTATAAATTTTAATGTAAATACCTCTCTTTTCTGATGTTCTAAGGCAACCCCTGTGAAAAGGTTGTTTAACCATCCCCCTCAAAGGAGTCATGACCCACAGGCTGAGAATCACAGCTCTTGAGGGATCTGATACTCTCTTCTTGTCTCTATGGAGTCCCCCATAACCATGTTCATGCATATGCGCGTGCATACACACACACACACACACACACACACACACACACATATGAAGAAGAGAGACAGAAACACACACATACATTGAGAAAACAAGTTAAAGAAAAATTGAAACACTTAGAGTAGAAATAAAGCATCAACAGCAAAAGTGCAAAATCAGTTTTTATAATTTGTAAAATATTTTTATAAATCAGTAGTGTAAAATATGTTGGCAACTAAGTGAGCCAAAGATATAATTAAAGTTATTTAGACACTGAAAAATGTCATAAGGCATGATGCTGACTGAGTAAATTAGTGGGTGCAGTTCTCCTCCAATAACCACAACTTCACTAGCACTGAGCATTAGCTAGGTTTTCAATACCAGACATGGTTTTACCCTTGTCGAGTGGGTCTTGAGTTCAATTAGAGAGCTGTAGGTTACCCTCAAGGTATCCATGCAACTAACGTGCCTTTAGGGTTACTCCTGCATGCTGATTGTTGATGTGGTTCACAAGCATTGTAGCTCATGGGATTGTTGCTTGCCTTCCTCCTTTGGAAGCTTTCATAGCATCTTTTGATACTATAAAAGCTAATTCTCTGAGAGGGAGTAATTGGGTTACCAACATGACTGTCCAAATGTGAGCTAAACAATGAGGAAACCAATGATCATGCTAAACTGGACAGGATTTAAGCCATAAGGCTTCAGCCTTATACGAGGAACTACAAGCAACTATGGAAAAGCTGAAAATGGGAGAAGTGCTCTTCCCTAGAGGAGAACACATCAGTTGATTGTCTGGTGCCAAACAATCAGTCCTGCACATGTAAGATGATATGGTCTAAACAGGTCATATTTATATGCATATATATGCATGTAATAACAATTAGTGGAAAAACAGGTGGTGGAAAAAGAGTGGGGAAGGGGATATGAGAGGGTTTGGGTGGAGGAAAAGAAAGGAAAATATTGTTACTAAGTTATGATTTCAAAAATATAATCTGAAACAATGTGTATCACTAGTAAACATTAACCAAAGCTCACTTTTCTCTATAACAGAGTAAAATTAAGTCATTAAGACATAATTTTTAGGCACATACAAAGTACCCTATTTTAGCAAAAAATGTATTGCCTAACTCTGGCTCTACACTGTAATTCTGTAAACTGTGTGAAATGGGTTGAGTATTTTCTGAAGCGATTTGAATGAGACAAATTCATCAGAGCTGGTAGTAGAGCTCAGCCCTGTAGCTTTCTATTATTTTTTCTTACGTCATTGCAGTGATTCCAGCCTATGTTGTGACTTGTAAGACTCAACAGTCTCAGCTCACTAAACCTGTTCTCTCAACTATATACTATTCTCTGCTTTGCAGGCCCAGTGAATCTGATCTGTCCAAGAATTAGGCTCCTGGTTGTCTTTAAAAAATATATTCTACTGACATTCCCCAGCTCACTTAATAAAAACTGCACCTTCCAGTGTCTTAGGACAATCCTCATTAAATCTTGTCAACGTCACCTACTAACACCTTCATTGCCCCATAAGTGAGTGCTCCAGTTGACTTCACTGCTTTGTGTTTCTGTGTAGGTTCTCAGCATAGGAACAAGGAACCTACATGGCCTCTCTATTTCTTGGTTTTTAATCTTTTCAATCTATTTGGTACATCATATGTGGATCTCTGCTACAAGCACAGTGGAATGGATTGGAATAATTAAAATACAGTTGTGGAGTGATAAAATGAAAGGTGGAAAGCAGTAATTATATTGATTCAGTAATTGCACAATCATGGATCTATGGATGTAGCCAGGGTGCATCTACAGAAAAGAGTGTCAAGATTCTTAGCAATTACTCTCTTTGATTCAATGTTTGCTTCCTATATTCTGTAGTATGTGAGGTATGTTGTCTTAATATATATTTCTTATTGTATAGTTCACTTATGTTTTCTTTTAAATATTTTTCTTAATAGTTATTTTTAGGAAATTTACACAAGCACTTAACAAAACAAAGAAAACAAATGAAGCTTGCTATCTTTTTCAATGTCTCTTTCTCTGTTAGTTCTAAAACAGCTATTTTTTTCAGCTCTGTGTACAATGGAATTTAATGATGCATTGCAGCTAATTAAAGAAAAATCTTCACTCCAATTATTGTGATTTCCTTCTAGCTTCTCCACATATTTAGTTTATAGATTTTTGAATTTAACATCAACACACAAGCAAATTAATCACAGTGATTTAACTCAGCCTTAACCAGCTTCTATTTAGTACAATCACTATACTAATGGGGGGATTAGAACATTTTTTTATCAGAGAAGTTTGTTTTCTGTGGTTTGAGTTTTTTTGTTTGTTTGTTTTTGTTTTTCCATTGGGAAGTGCCTAGATTAATTTTATCTAGTAGACAACATTTTATTGACTATTAATACTACAGGTACTTTGTAATTTTAAAATTTAATAACAAAATCCATCCTCTGTTCTTTGCCACTAGCTAACATTCTGTACTTAAAGTACTGAGCAATGGGTGTAATGGGAGGATTTACAATAAAAGAAGATTATGGGGGCAATAGAAGGGATGATGGCTAAAGCTCATAAAATTCATCCTGACATTGGAAATAACTTTTCAGGAAAACAATTTAAATGAAAAAAGTGGGTTATAACTCTATTTTCAGTTTGCAGGACCACACAAAAATGTACAACTTATAATGCTTTATAGAGCAGGTACTTTTCATTACCCTAGAGTGTCCATGGCCTCTTTTACCGGTTACATTCTAAACCCTTATGATTTTTATTTACACTTTTTACTATCTTTTCAGCTTTAACACTAATTTTAATAACCATTATGAATTCTCAGATCACACATTGTACTCATTACATCTCTTTATATGTGTTTATGTAGGCCACAGAAAAGCTACAAAGGTTTAAAAAGACTACAACAAAGTCCAAGAAATTCAACAAAGCCTTAGTGGTGGCCTAGATGGAAGCTGATGTAGATGAAAAGCAAGGAATGCAAGGTCAAAGGGTTGATCTTCCATCAGCACAGATTGTAGCTTCAGATAAAAGATGCAGAACCACATCTAACTAGTCTAATGAATGTAGCTATGGATGGCAATTTTTGCAGGCCATGTCAGCAGTGGCAAAGACCCAGATTTCCTGGAACTATCAGTGGCATGATGCTTTCTTGGGATGGTCAGGTGACCAGTCCATAGGCGCTTTTGTGATTTCAGTGTTAGGTGTCACCTCTATTGGGTTCAGATGGGAGTATTGTACATGTCCTCAGTCTCATACACTATTTGTGCTTTTATTTATCACATTATCTCTGTTCTGTCATGGCAATGGTTGGAAATGGCGCCCTTACACCTGGAGGAAAATACTGTACTATAACATCCTTCACAAAGAGCACTGATTAGTGTGCTATGCTGAATTTATCATATAAATATATCACAGGGATACAAGAAAAGCAACCTTGCTAGGGTGGAAGATTTGGTAGAAGTATTTTTTACTTGGTTTAAAAGAGGTAACAACCACCCCGATACAGCTGATACAGTTCATATTGACCACATCAACTATTGTCATCACCTTCCAACTAGATATTTCAAAGAAATAGCATCAAAGGCAGCATACTGCCTCAAAGGTGAACAAGGTGGTATACAATTCTGACCATATGACAGGCAGGTAAAGAAAATATAAATATTCTATTTGGTTAAGGGAAAGTTGGAGAGAGGGTGAAAGGTAGTTTTAAAAAACCAAATCCATTTGAAGAACAGATCTCTGGATTTAGATAGGCACAGCTGAACACAAACCCAATGAACTCTTAGGTCTTCCACACTGTTATTGATGCCTCCCCACTGCCCAGTCCTTGTTATTTCTATTGAATGAATTTAAGTGGGGCACACAGGCATAGAGTAGAAAAAAGACTGTATTAGAGGATGACATGGGACACTCCCAAAGATGAGGGAAAACCCGTTGTATAGGAAAGTATCTTTACTCGGTAAGACTTGACAGCAGCAGAGGAAACACTGTGCTGACTTACAGGTTTAGGTAGGTATGGTGATGTTTTTAAGGACCAAATAGCTTTCTGAAAGGTGTTTTCCTGTGCAAAATGATTGACAGGATTATTTAGATTAACTTTTAAGGAAGAATAAATGGTTTGTCTTCTTTTCTTCCTTTGTTAGAAAGCCTGCAGCTAGATAGTAATCTTATCATTGTCCTAAAAGTTCAGAAAGTTATGTTTCTATGCAGGGAATCAGATACCATCCTTTTGATCCGTTTTTACTTTTACAAACTGATAGAGAGGTGGAAAGAAGAGAGAGGGAGGAAGGAAGGGAGTGATAGTCAGAGACAGGAGGGAGAGGAAAGGGAGATACAGATGATAGGTAGACAGGTAGGTAGATGATAGATAGGTAGATTTATAGATAGATGATAGATAGATAGACAGATAGATGATAGATCGATAGATGATAGATAGATAGATAAATAGATAGATAGATAGATAGACAGACAGAAAGATGGGGATAGATAACATGTCAAAGAAAGATCCTTTGTGCCCTTTGAACCTGCTGCTATGTGAGCAGTTTTGTAATATTGATTCTGAGAGCACATCAGTACCTATAATATCTGTACCATTTGGTATTCTACTATTTGTCACACCCAGTTCCAGGGCAATCATTTAAAAGGTTCTGTATAAAACTTACAGAAAAAAAAACTATACTAATTTAACACTTGTTTTTAGCAATTTTTCTGTTCTATTGTGCTCTCTCTCTTTTTCTCTCTGTGCATGTGTGTGTGTGTGTGTGTGTGTGTGTGTGTGTGTGTGTGTGTACATGGGTGCACATACATGTGGAGGCTTAAGCTTTATGTCAAGCACTAACTTTAATTGCTCTTCCACTTTCCTTATTGAGGTAGCACCTCTCAGTCACATCCAGAGCTCTCTTGTGTGGATGTGGATTCTTTCCATCTTCATAGGATTACAGACCAACTTCCCTACACATCCAGTATTTTATGTGGGTTCTGGAAATCTGGCTTTTGTCCACACACTTGCAAGCTAAGCACTTTAAATGTACTTATATGTGTAGTTTCACAATGAAAGTAACTAGCCTATTCAATATGAGAAAGGAAACACTCACTTTAAAATACTATAAATTTGTAGATTCTCTGATGGAGCCAAGGTAGGCTAGCCATGGAATATATCTCCTGTAGGCTAATGTTACCTGCTTTTGCACAAGAGACATGATGCCTTTTCAACTACTTAAAATTAATTAATTAATCAAGTAATAAACAATATACATTTTATCCTTTTAAACATAGAAAAGTCTCATCTCCTCACCTTGTTTCTCAATTGTCACTTCCTAAAGTGATATACAGTGAGAATTCGGACTTGTGATTGCCATTTTTTTTTTAAGCTAGCCTTCAACCTACCTAGAAAGGTAAATTTTTTAATGCAACTTCTACCATGGAGCAGAAGTTAAATAAAACACCACTCCAGGGTACACTAGAGGTGAATACAAACATAATACATTATATTCACATATTACAATGTCATAATGAAAATCATTTTTACAATTAATACACACTAATAAAACTGCTGGAAAATAAGAAACCAGAATGATCCTAGTAAACACACAATAGAATTATTATAAGCAAATAGGAATGCTAATTCTTTCTGCAATAAAATACTTTGAATTCTCAGGTGTGAATTTTAATTTCTCATAGCTTTTGTAGAGTTTGAGAAATTTCAATATATTCTTCATATTATTGTTGGCTAATATTATTACTTAAGCTTTGTATATGTTCTCTAATAGACAAGGTTGTTTTTCTATGTGAATTTTAAGGAAGAAGCATATTATAGCTGAGTTAAGTGCAAATGACTCAAACATCTCTCTGTGAATAATGCAAAACAGAATCTTTTTATTTTTGCTGTATCATGTTGACATTACTTTATTTCAACAGTGCAGGCTATTTTGAACTTTATTTTGTGACCAATTGACCATTAGTTTTTGAGGAAGGTCACAGGGAATCATTTGATAGTTATAACAGAGAAAGGAACAGATGGAGTGGTCCACATGATGCCATAATGACTTAGTAACGTGGCTTCATCTAGACTACAAGCACTGAGTCCCATCCTTCTGGGTCCACATCTCTGGATGTGAAGAAATACAGCCACATTCCTGACTTAGCTGGATGGAGCATGAAAAGGGATCACATCATGCCTAAGGAGGGTAATCAGTTATAAGAGAGGTGAACCATTTCATTCACAGTGATGATCATACATATCTTTTCTTCTCGGGCCATAAGCTACAATGGTTGCCATATGGTTAGCATCTTTTTTTTTTTTATTCTTTACTTGATATTTAGCAAGATTACCATTGTATTTAAATATACAGCTGAAACATGAACTGTATCACAGTTTATATAAGTAATGTTTTTATATATGTATACATTGAAAACAATATATAAGCATATTCCAGTCCTTGAGGAAACTTTAATGAGTCAATCTGCATGCAGACCATGTCATACCATGAGTTGGTGTCTCTATCCAACTTGTTATTCTATTCCAAGCTGCTGGTGGGTCTGTTTTTAGACTGGACCCCAAATTCTCAGCAACAGTACCTACTTTTGAGTGGAATCATTGGGTTTCTTAGAACTAGAGACTTTTTTTTTTTTAGTTAAAGGTTGAATTATGCAGTCAGATTTTATAACTACTTTGCTTCAAATATGCTTTCTTTTCCTGGGGTTTCTCTTAGTTTTATTGCAATGGTTTCACTATGCTGTTCTTTTAAAAGAAATTATTTATTTTATGTGTACACGTGTGTGTGCCTGTGTATGTGTGTTTGTGGTCCATGTACATGTGGGACCAGCAAAGGTCAGAAGAGGGCATCAGATTCACTGGAACGGATTAAGATGGCTGAGAACCACCTTAAGGGTGCTGGGATCTAAACCCAGGTCTTCAGTTCAAATGACTGTAACCACTGATTCATCTCTCCATCCTGACTGCTTTGTTGTTTATTATTTTCCTTCAGTGGTTATATGATTTCCTTCTCCCTACCCATCTCCTATCTCTTTCTTGGATTTTATTCTAATGAATAAAGAATGCTTGTTTTGGTACTGATTTATTCGTTCTTTAAAAACAACATTTATCTCTTTAACTTGTCATACCAAATAACCATGGGCATCTTTACCTGACATAACAGAAGGCAGAGAGAAGATGGATAAAGATGTAGGGAATACCTTAAAAGATAGAAAGGAATTACAATACAAGATAAACATTCTTGCTGAGTATTGAACATCAATGCTCTGAAGTCCCTCCTGATGTGATTTTTTTGCATCAAAGAGAGAAACATATCTGGCTGGTAAGCGTGATGGTTTCTTTTTTCAACTTCATTTTTTATAAATCTGGAATTTTTTCAAGCCCTTCAGTTAATTTCCCATTTTCTCACATTAGTGACCTCCCTCATTTCTTGGGCTTCCTCAAGGATGCTTTTCTTTCCTTCGTTTCTGCCAGAGCAGTCCAGATGATAGAAGGCATCAATTGAAGAAAACCTGAGTTGCTATAAATGTTAAAAACATGAAACCTTTTATCCTGCATGAGTGCCTGGCTCCCACATGGTAAAGCGAGGCATCTTTATCTTAATGGCTCCACGCTACCTTTAAGTACTTGCAGACCCAGCTTCTTTTGACCCAGGCAGGGTCCACTCCACCCGCCCTGGCTGCATTTATCTACGGTGGTCCATGACCACCCCAATGTGTTTTTTACTCACTTTCCTTTGGCATTTTGTTGCCAAGCCTTACACATACACATCCCAACTCCGTGGCAGGCTTTGTTCTTCCTACCACTTCAAACTCAATTAAATCACCACACCAAAGAACATACCAAAATACTCTGATCCAATTGGTATGATATAATTTTCCCACCTATATAAGTCAAATAATTCAGTACAACCCCATCCCTTATTAAATATTCATAGCAACCGTATCCATTTAAAGATGCACCAAGAGAAACATCCACATCTGCCTTCATGTTGCCTCCCCTCAAATCTCCTTGCTCCTCCTCCTGCTCCCTCCTTCCAATACTTTTCCCTGCCTACCTTTCCTTCACATCCAATGATATGCTGTGCCTGCTCTGTTGTATAATATCATCCTACACATCACCCTTTCTGCTTGGAGTCAGTGACTAATTTACCCTATCTTAATTCTAAACCAAGGGTGAAAATCCCAATGTGATGCGGGTGAATTCTGTCTTCTCTTCTTCTAACTATAAAAGCAAATGTGAGCATTAAATCTTTAACTATCTTCAAAAAAAATAAACCAGCTTTTAAAATACATTTCCCAAACTATTCTGTCAAAGAGTCAAGCAGCTTATAATCTCTCAATGTGTTCAGGATAACTTGCCTTCTCACAGCAGAACTCCAACAGCCTATTAGCAGAGGCTGCCTCTGTGTTTCTTTTGTTTAAGGTTCCCATGCCTGAGACATCATGTGACTCAACATTGTTCTGGCTTCTTCTTAGAAAATAAAACTTTCTAACTAACTCTTAGGCTTATAGCCTTACATTTTTAGTGGATTACTTCCAAAATATTGCTTTGCAATATATCTTATCTAGGTGGGCAGTTTATATCTTTGTCAGTTGGTTGTAAGCGTATTGTGTAGAGGGATTGTGGATTGAGAATTTAACATATAAACCTGTTTGGTAAGTTAATGATTGTGGAGTCATGTTTTTACCTGGATGTAAAAAGCAGTGTGTGAAAGCAACACACCAAGGAAGCCGTGGACCACCCAAGAGAGAAGAAGCAGAGAGGTCAGTGGGCAGTTTACAGCTGGTGTGATAGTGTCCAAGTGAACTTGGCTCTGCACTAGATCAATGATCACTGAGTGATACCCTGGTGCCAATAACAACAGAACCTTTTAATTTTTACTGCAACAGACCTGTGTAGCAGCAGATTGTATAAATAGTGAAGTACTCTTCAATATTTGTACTTGCATAAAAATGTTGTCAGGCATTGTACACATAGTTGTAGAGCAATAAATACAAATAAGCACAATTATTGCTCTTACGTGACTTGGAATTAATGAAAAGAAAGAAGACAGAAAGTATGAAGAAAAACATATGACTGTAAACTGTGCTGATGCGTGGGCTATAATACAGGGGCTAGACAGAGTCTGATGAGGAAGATTAATCTAATTCAGTTTGGAAGGCTGTGTGGTGGAATTAGAAAAAAAGAATAATAGAATTTGGACAACAGAGTTTGACAGAAATAGATACTTTGCTACCTTTAACAATCAGACACAAATTACCTTTGTGTTGATACCCAAACAACTGATCTAAAGATGGGAAACACAAAAAAAGGAGAAGGAACCAAGATCTTAGGACCCTGTTAAAGATTAATAAATCATCAGTTACCCACCATTATCTACCTATATTCAACTAATTCTTCATGCTATTTAGAAATTCCACTCTAAATCCAATAACTATACTGATTGATACAGCAACTTATTGGTACCTAAATCTGCCTAAATTTCTTAGTACATAATTGCTTAGACTATATTAAAAATGATGTGGGTCATTAATCGGTGACTCCAGTCATATGCCTTGTGAAAGCACAGACAACACACATCTTCAAGGATATAGTAGTGTCCGGAAGACTCTAATATCACATTTCAAAATGGTGAGTTTGTTGGAAGAGTAGCACAGTCCTTTTATACAAAGTTAACATGTGCTGTTGTTCCTGAAATGTGCCTTTTCAGGCACAAAAGAAAAAAAAATCTTGTGATTATATAACCATTTTATTTCTAAAATGTTAATTTAATGGTAACAGATGACTTTTGTGTAAAATTGGAAATAAGAACCAGAAAAAGAAGAAAGTACATTAAATCCCTCATAATCCCACTACTTATAAAACTACATTCTGGAACATTTACTCTATGTCTTCACAAGCATCTGTGTGATGTAAATATGTATAGGCTGAAGGTCCTGAATTTGAAATGCTTGAAATTGAGATGTCTTTGGACTTCGGGTATGTATTAGATTGGGGGTTTATATATAATAAATTTGGTGTTATTATATACATGATGTGGTATCTATCAAAGTCATTTGATGTCATGTACCTCCTGAGCATGTAAACTAAAGGTAATCTTATATAATGTTGTTAGTATGCCTATGTTTTACTGCAACCCAGCTCATGAGTTCAAATGCAGAACTATTCAGTTGGTATATTTCAAATTACATTTTGATTCTTTGTAGCAGTTTGAATATATTTTGATTATAAAATTTAAGATGTTCAATCCTTGTTGTGGAAGCCTGTGTTCTTTTCTGTGAATATATCAATATATTTTTTTATTTCTCTGTTAGAGTACATTTAAGGTTTCTGATTGTTACATTAATATAAATGGTGGAAATGGGGGTTTCTGGATCATAGACTTTGCATAGTTCATTGGCTATGTTACTTTTATGTTTTTTTCTTCTAAAATAACAAATTGAAACTCTAAACAGTATACATTCATGTAGGTTCTCTTTAAGAATGCCATTATCAATGTTTGGTATTGAAATTGTGAAATTAATAGACCAATTAGCAGCACATCTGAGTTTCTCTTTTTTCCAACACATACACACTGCAATTGCTGCCATTCAATACAACAGAAGCTAGGTTGTAAGGTTCTGTCTTGAACCAAAGAGATTTTATGGGTTACTTACAGAAACATGGGTTAGAGATTACATATTTGTCTTAGTTAGGGTTATTATTGCTGTGATGAAACACCATTATTCAAAAGCAAGTTGTGAAGGAATGGGTTTATTTAACTTACACTTCCATAGCACAGTTCGTCATTGAAGGAAGCCTGGACAGAACCTTAAACAGGGCTGGAACCTGGAGGCAGGAGCTGACACAGAGACCATAGGAAGTGCTGCTTCCTGGCTTGCTTCCCATGGCTCGGTTCAACTTTTTTCTTATAGAACCCTGGACCACCAACCCAGGATGGCACCACACACAATGGGCCCTTACCCATCCATCACTAAGACAATGACTTACAGCTGGATCTTATGAAGACATTTATTTTAGCTGACGTTCCTTTCTTTCAGACAATTCTAGCTTGCATCAAGCCGACATAAGACTAGCCAGTGCAAATGGAGCATGTTGGTGACTTTATCAGCATAAAGCCCACCTTGCAGTCAGCTCTACCAGAGATACACTGCTTTTATGATCTTGGATCTGATGGCTCTTGCAACTTTCTAATTGTCCTCAGTCTTATGATACTCTCCCCACTCCTGAGGGTACTGTTTCAGTTCAAGGGAAATGGTTACATTTACTTCACACCACCCATCAGTCTGTGGTAGACCAGTATGTCTTGCCATACCTTACTGTTTTTACTCTTTTGAGTAAGCCCTTTGTACTTTAACACTCACCACCCTCCTGTGGCCACTTAAATGTTTGGATAGTATTGTTCCACATATCTCAGAGCTAAACGATTTGAAACTGTGTCTAGATGCTGAGCTGAGGGAGATGTAGTTGGTGATCTCATACACATGCCTCCTAATACAGGCCAGAGGTTACATGGAGAAACCAATGTGACGATCTGAGGTCGCCACTCTAAGAGTAAAACCAGACACTGTGGATGGAATACAATGTGTACGAGACTCCATCAGCAGTGAAGAATCTCTGGTTCTAGTATGGGAGGCTCCCACTGTAATTTTCAGATGATCAGTCAAACTTACAGTGGGATTTCATATTCTTTAATGATCATTTCTATGGATTGTTAAGATTAAAAATTAAGTATCCATGTTGAGAACATCTAATGAGAAATAAGTGTAGTTTTCTCTTAGTACCCAGGAAAAACCAGAAAGCTGTGTTTAAATGAATAGTTTAGTATTCTAACACTTGTACAAACTCCTTCTTGACAAAAACTGAGGAATTACTGGGAAACCTCTTGGGAAGGACCAGTCACTGTTGACAGAGAAACAGAGCAGGCCAGCCACTGGCCTCCACACAGCTGCTTTGATTATGATCTGAAGACAGTTAAAAATGACACTGCATATAGAGACGTCGTCTATCTAGTCATTGTTTTACTTCAGAATTCTTGTAAAGTCTTAAGTCAATGGCCATATAATTTCAGGATATTTGTAATAACATATAATTCAAAAATCATAGGGTACAATGTGATTAGATTTTCAGGTATTCAGCTATTCTCAACACAGTTGAATGTCCCTCTTCCATGGGATAAGGAAGCAAGCCAAAACAGCTCCTTGAGCTCCATGTGCTTTGTACTATGGATGGCAACACACCATTATCATTGAAGTCATTTAGAAAACTTTAGCTGGTCTATGACTGGATAACCTTGTAACATTCTTATCCATAACTGAAGAACAAACTGGAAAATTCTCTTCAAAGCTGGTAAAAATCCTCTTAATGCTGAAAGCTGAGAGCTGACAGGAAGTTTAGATAATTCAAAATTTTTTTAAAAGCATTGTTACTTCCTTTAGAGATCCATTTCCCTATTCTGGTACTCAATCACCAGTGTTCATGTAGCATCTATCTAAACTAAACACACTATTACGTCTTTCGGATGATAATGGTGACTATGAGACAGCTCCTGCCATGAAGTGCTCAATTTCCTGTGGGAATGCCTAAATGAAGCTCCATCCTTAGACGCCCCCCCAGCACTGGTTTTAACTTTATGCAAACAGTACTGGCCCACAGTGGAACAGTACCTGGAAGATGTAGCTCAAGAGTCAACTGTGCTTTCTGTGGGACTCCTAACTGTGGAGGCAGGTGTAATTTATGACTCTTTTGCCTGCTCTTGAAACTCTTCTCCTTTTATTGGGCTGCCTTGTTCAACCTTGATGTGAGCATTTTGCCTTGCTTATTGTATTTTGTTTTTTCATGCTTAGCTGCGGTCTTTTGGAAGCATGCTCTTTTCTGAAGGAGGGAGAATGGATCTGTAGAAAATGGGAGAAGGAGATGCGGGAGGAGTGGAGGGAGGGAAACCCATGGTGGGATGTATTGTATGAGAGAAAAATCTATTTTCAATTAAAAAAATGAATGAATAGGCTTTATTTTTGAATGTGTATATATACTCATATATACATATAATAACAATCAGTGAATAAAGAGGCCATGAATTTGAAAGCAAATGGGAAGGGGTATTTGGGAAGATTTGAAAAAAAGAAATGAAATAATGCCACTTTATCATAGTCTTAAAAATAAAATAAATACAAAGTTAAAAAAAAGAGCAAGAGAGCTCAGCTTCAGAGAATGCTGATTAATTCTTCTTAGTGTTATACATTCTTTCTCTTCAGGCATGATGATAAATGCTCCATCTGGTCCTACAGTGCCCGTTCTAATGAAAGAGAGAAAGAGAGAGTTGGGGGGAGAAATGGAAGGAGGGACAGAGGGAGGGACAGAGGGAGGCAGGGAAAGAGAGAGAGAGAGAGAGAGAGAGAGAGAGAGAGAGAGAGAGAGAGAGAGAGAGAGAGAGAGAAAGAGAGAGAGAGAGAGAGAGAGAGGGAGGGAGGAGGGAGAGAGAGAGAGAGAGTGAGTGGGAAGGAGGGAGGGAGGGAGGGAGAGAGAGAGAGAGAGAGAGAGAGAGAGAGAGAGAGAGAGAGAGAGAGAGAGAGAGAGAGAGAGAGAGAGAGAGAATTGTGAAAAAGTAAATTATCCAAGGTGCCAGAACCAAGTGGCCAAATCAATCTGATTCTGATTTCTAGAGTTCCAACTCTACAGTTTATGCTTCAGTCCTTCTAACACCTGCTCACTCATGTACTTCATACCTAGTGGGTCCCAGATCCAGATCTTCCATCAGTGGCAGAAGTGAATCTGAATCAAAATGCCTCTCTCTCTCTCTCTCTCTCTCTCTCTCTCTCTCTCTCTCTCTCTCTCTCTCTCTCTCTCTGTCTCTCCCTGTGTGTGTGTGTGTGTTTGTGTGTGTTTGTTTAAAAAGGTAGTAGCATTAATAATATTTTTCAAATTAGTCTTGGATGATTTCTGCATTGTTATCATTTATGGTAGCAGGGTTTTTCGGTTAACTTTGTTTTTCCCCTTAACACCTAGAGGAATGGTCTTCACTCACACTGATAATGAGGGAAATATAATATTCAGAATGCACTGTGCTTTGGGATACATGAAAAATATTAATCCTTATGAACGTATTATGGTTACATGATCTCTGATTACTACTTTGCAAGTGCTCTGAAGTCAAGTAATAGCTATGATTGTAATAACTTTTATTTCTAATTTCATTAATGCATAAAAGATATGTATTTTATTGAACTGAATTGGCCTAATTACAACTGGGAACAATAAAACCTGGAATTTTAGTAAGCTTATCTGGCTAATTTGGAATGAATATTAGATTAATATTAGCATTTTTTCCAATATTGAGAAAATGTTCATACACTCATATTAGTGTAATGCTTAGAAAAATATGCTTGTATCTTTGTAATTAGTATGGAGCATTTACAAATATATGCAAATATTGTTTTTTAATTCCCTCAAGAAATTAAGTTCTTTTAAAAAACATAATTTAATGAACCAATTACTGTGCATCTTGAGATCATAGTCAAGCCAAAAAGCAGCCAATGACAGTATTAATAATGGTCCCACAAGTGAGCCTATTATTTGTGCAAACCATATAACAAAACAGAAACAAAAATTATTTGTGTTTAACATTAACATTTTGTAGAATTTTAAAACTCATATTTTTGAATTTACATTTATTCGAAGAAGTGATAGTAATAAACTCTCCCTAAAACCTTTGTTTGGCTTTATGAGGGTTATTACAAATATTTAATGAAGCAAAGATAAAAATCTCCAGTAGTCTAAATTTGGTTTTCTGCCAATGTATTTCTGAAGTATATGAGAGGAGACCAGTCGAGCTGACTGGGAAATCGTGACATTGACATCACAAGCTCTAGTTTCTAACTTGGGGTTATTACATTAGAAGCCAGCCTTGGACTCTTGCTTATGAGAGACTTAGTATTTACCCAGCAATTACTTCACAGTAGGACATTTTCTAATTCACCATGGCTCATGCCTCTCCACACAAATTTTAAAGAAAAAGTTAGGAAAAGCCTTTGAAACTGTATCACTTATTACCCTTAAAAGCTTTGTAAGAATATTAAATATTATACCATGGAAGGCAAACACTTCCTCACACAGAATTTGTTAATGAACTTTAATGTGTCTATTTCTTAACAAAATTGAAACTCCACAGCATAGAAAGTCATTTCACTTTATGGATAACCTCTTAACATAGTTATCAAATATTTCCCCCTTATGACTATATATGTTCATGTTGATTTATACATAAATTACAGGGTTCATACACAACTAAAATCAATTAAGAATACGATATTAAAATACATATAAACAAACACACATACAGGTGAAGTATGGAACATGTCAAAACTAACCACCTGGAGTGTCATTGCTATGAATTTGGTCATACAGATCTTTTGATCCTTTTGGCAGATGAGTTCTAAAGAGAAATGCTTTTGTCTATTAAGGGAGTGAATGCATTTGTTCAGGTATAAATAACTTTTGTCTTGCAATTGATCCTAAAAAGTATTTGGTTATATGGAGATTTATTCTTTTTTTTTTTCAATTTTATTGGATATTCTCTTATTTACATTTCAAATGTTCTACCCTTTCCCCCCACAAACACACTCCCCTCCCTCCTCCCCCTCAGCTTGATTTCATGAAGGTGCTCCCTTTCGCAATCACCCTCTCCATCTCCGTGCCTTTGCTGGTTGATGATGTTGTTCTTCCCATGAGGTTGCAAACCTTTCAGCTCCTTCAGTTCTTTTCCTAGCTCTTTCATTGGAGTCCCCGTTTTTAGTCTGATGGCTAGCTGCAAGCATCCTTACCTGTATCTATATGATTCTGGGAGAGCCTCTGAGGAGACATCCATAACTGGTTCCTGCCAGTAAACACTTCTTGGCATCAGCAATAGTGCTTGGGTTTGAGATTTCTGCTTATAACACTATGGAATATTTGTTGAGATCAAGGATCAGCAAACTTCTTTTATAAAGGACCAGATTAGAAATACTTAGGAGTTTGTGGACCATGTAGTCATGTACTCAACTTTGCCAATGAAGCATAACTAGAGCCATGACAACGTGCCAATAAATGAATATCATCGCATCCCAGAAAACATTATCCACAAGCCTATTAATCCAAATTCTATGTTTTCTCAACACCATAAAGTATCATCTTTCTTTCGGTTTATATCCTTTATACATGTAAAAATGTAAACCATTCCTTGTACTCTAGACATGCACTTTCAGGTGGCAGCCCATATTTGGCCTTCAGGCTGCAGTTTCCTGACATCATTTGTAAAACACTCCCTTCCCTCTTCCTCCTCAACTTGCTTCCATGTTGGAAGCTTTCTGCCATTTTATCAGATCTCTACCCTATTTAAAATTGCAGTTTCTGCCATCTCAAGGGTCTTTTCTATTTGCTTGGCTTTTGTTTTCTTCACAGGCTTGCCATCACTTGAAGCCTTATAGATAAATGTTCCCTCTTAACATTTGATTCAGACTAAATGTTCCATGTGGATGGATATTTTTCTCTTCTTGGTTCACTGTTGAATATGTTGCACCTAGAACTTTGCTGAGTAAACTGAAGGCATTCTATAAGTATTTATTCTTTCAAGGTTATAGGTCTTGAGTTCACAGGATGTATACGTTTAGAAGTGCTGGAGTCTTGTCTGAAATGCTCTTGTCTCAAGCCCCCTAGCTCTTAGGTCTTGGTTTGCACACTGTTTTCTCACTGAAAAAAAAATCCCCAAGCTGTGTGGAGTTTCACACCCTTTGGGTTATGGTGCTTAGGAACTGGTGGGTGGCTCTGGGGAAAGGTGCTCTCCTCCTGATCGCAGGATCCCAGGTGTTGGTTGTCTTCTAGCTACCCTGAGCTGCAGAGAATGCTTTTCTCTCTTCCTGAATTGTTAATAAGTTGGTATGTATATTCTATAAGGAAACATAAAATAGAATTAGAGGCTCACATTTATGATGTTTTCTTTGTATTGGGATTTCTCAGATCCTGGTGCTTTTGTACCTGTCTGATGAATTCAGAAGTCCTCCCCCCATTCCATTTGTTATCAAACACTGTAGTTGTTCTCAATGGAAAGATTAGTTTGCTGTAAGGAAGCTTGTCTAGTTGGATGTTTTCTATCTTCTGATGATGAGAAGAAGTCTTCAGCTGTGATTCCCAGTTAGAACAGAAAGGTCGAGGAAGGGGTAAATGCATAAAATATTGCTGTTGTGAAATGTGAAGGTGTAATGAGTATTTATTTTAGATTATTGTTCTTACCAGCAACAGAAATGGATTTATGTTATCTAGCCAAGAGGGTAGAAATTATATAAATAATATAAATATAAATATAAATATAAAGAAATATAAAGGAGTTTTATAAATAATACAATAGCTGGAGACTAATCCAGGTGCATATGGTGATAGCAAAAATCTACACAATTCCAAATATGAAGGGGTAGGAGTGCTACGTAGTAGGAGAGAGCTGGTAGACAATGCCTTGAAGATCTTTTAAAAAAACAAAGGGTTTTTGCTAATAGATACTGTGCCTGAGTTCGACCATCAAACATTTACAAATATTTAATTCCACAGTGACTCTCTATTCTCCCATTTGGGGATGTTCTAATAAAGTGAGTGACACATAACAGTTTGTATCTGATTTCAAGGAAATGTAGTCCTTTCAAATTTAGCCCATCTGAAGCCAAAAAGCATTTGAAAAGGGACACCTAAGTGCAGAAAAGCGATGTATTTGTCATGAAGTTGAGGAAGATACAGTAGATGTTGAGAAGCTTGAACATCTGAGGAGAGCAGTTGGAGTGAGGCATGCTGGTCATGCCGCTGCTACATTTATGGATGGTGTTAGGTGGGATAAACGCCAACGGGTGAGTCCAGGCCTCTCAGAAGGTTTTTCGAAAGAGCTGTGTGTCATCTGTGAGCCAGGCTGCACAGCACTCCAGATGACGACAAGGCTCTAACGTTACATATGCCCCTACTCACTACAGGTAGACCCAAAGTAAAACTCTATTGATCTTCTTTGCACCTAGAAGTAGTTACAGAAAGAACAGGATTTGAAAGTCAATCAGATCATAGGTCTGATATTGGCCTTGGTGAATTAGTGCTAAGTGGACCTGTGTTGTAGTGTTTACAATGAATAAATTGTTTGTATCACTTTCCTGTTTTCTTTATAAAGATTTATTTTATTGTTAAGTGTGTGCATGTGTGAGTGTGTATGCATGCACATGTGTGTGTGTGTGTGTGTGTGTGTGTGTGTGTGTGTGCAGGTGTACACAGAGGCTCCATACAACCTCATAATGGAGTGCTTTAAGTGAACTCTGTCTTTGACAAAGTTAGATCTCACATTAATGTGACGGAGGTTTCATGTGTGAAGAATGCCTGTTGATCTTGGCTTACTAGGGACTGAAGTTAACAGGTGATTTTTGAGCCTCCTGATGTGGGGGTTAGGAACTGAACTAGGTCTTCTGGAAGAGTAAGAAGGCTCTAAACACTGGGTCACCTTTTCAGCTTTATTTTTCCTGTTTATTTCAATGTCTGAGCCAATTCTATCTAAGAAAACAACATTGAAAAAATAGTTGCTGAGCATAAGTTTTAACTTTGGGAGTGAGAGATTTGGTCTGCTCCTCCACAAACATTAAACCATGTGATCTTAGTGTTAGTTAATTAGTTAGTTAGGCTGCTAGTTATCCTAGTAGTTCTCATACAAGTCCCTCAAGCCTTTGGCTCTTTTAGAATGTGGCACTTATCTCATTGAAAATGCACCATACATTTTGTATTTGCTAAAATGTCTGTCTCGGCTAGTATATGAGGAGTTGCTGAATGCCACAGCCATACATGTGTTATCTGAGAGATAGGACATGGTTCCAATATCCATGGATGTCCAATAAATGAGTTATCTATTCATTGGATAATTTATTCAAGTTTATATTAACCCAAATGAATCAGTAAGAGAAAGACCAAAGATCTCTATGAGCTGATGAGATGAAAATAATATGAATGCTGTTGATAATACACTTAAGAGAATCTGTGATCTCAGTGGGGGGGGGGGAGCTCATTTCCCTTCTTGTTTCACCTCCTCAGTATGTTAGCCAGCTTGCTGTTGCTGACCAGTTAAGATAAACAAATGTCTGAGGGGAAACTTACAAAGTGGGCAGATGTACCTGAGGCCACAGTTTCAGAGGCTGAGCTCTCATAATGGAGTGCTTTCTGTGAAATCTGTCTTTAACTAAGTTAGAGCTTATGCTAATGTGACAGAGGCTCCATGTGTGAAGAATGTTTGTTGATCTTGACTTACCAGAGACTCTAGTCATTTGAAAAGCTACCAATTACTTTCTGAGAAGGCCCAGGTCTGAGAATCTTTGCTTTCTTTCTGTTTGGAGATACATGCAATCCTACAGTATACATGTAGAGGTTCTTTATACTTGGTTCTCCACATGTTAGCCTCCTGTACAACTAGAAAATCAACATTAATCTATGTCACTAATGTTATTCAGATCCATCAGTTTTATTTAATTGAACAACCTTATTTAAAAAAAAACAAAGATAAATGTACAGATTTTAAGCTCTTTTGCATAAAAGTATATGAATACATTTTTGTCAGTACTAGATTGTTTTAAAGTTTGATAGTATGCATTAAAATCTCACTAGTTACAATGAGCATAACGTACATGTAAAGCAAGATGTAACCTGGAATTAGTCAAAGTTTTCTTGGTGTGGAAAGATTAAGCATAATGGTTTTTCATTTTCTTTTGTTTTTTTTTTTTTTTTTTTTTTTTTTTTTTTTTTTGCCTTTGTTTTTTCTTGAACTTTACATAGTCTGTGAGTTGTTTCTGGGGTGTTCAGAGCTTTCTGGAATTAGTATCCAATTATCAGTGACTGCATATTGTGCCTGTTCTTTTGTGACTGGGTTACCACACTCAGGATGATATTCTTTAGATGCATCTATTTTCTTAAGAATTTCATAAAGTCATTGTTTCTGATAGCTGAGTAGTACTCCATTGTGTAAATATACCACAATTTTTGTATCCATTCATCCACTGAAGAAGATCCATCAGTTTTATAATGACTTTTCGCTAGTTCTCCCCCTCTAGTCTTTCTTTACTTCTGTCATTCATGGAGTCATATAAGCTTATTCTAAAATTCATATTTTAATTTGCAAGACCTAGAAAAGCTAAGAGGTGACTGTCTGGATCACCCAAGATTTTCTTCAGTTCTGCTCAAGCTGTTGTGCATGTCAATGCTTTGCTCCTCCATATTTTTTTGAAGGCAATCCCCTGGTACAAATTCACTACAGTTTCAGTGTTCACTAACTGGCAGGAATTATGTGTTTCCTGTTTGGAGCTGTTACCCTGGAGAGTCTGTGAACAGTCATTTGTCATTATGCTGTAGAAAACAATTATTTCTTTCTGTTGGGATAATGCTCAACACTGTAATCACTGGGTCACATGGTAAGTTCACATTATTTTTATAAGAAGCTGACACACACTTTTCCAAGGTGGATGTGTCATGCTGTATGCACCCTGGAAGTATATGGGACACACTGATAATCTCTTAGAGAATCAATATTTTAGGTCTAGATGAACAGTAGAATAATGTGTTTAATCTGTGCTTTCTTGATGGTTAATTATATTGAGCATATTTTCTTGTTTGAGTCTTTATTTGTTCTTTCCAGTGAAATATCTGTTCATGTGTTTTGGCCACTTTATAACTGGATATAACTGGATTTTAATAAATGTTTGACAGTTTTTATGTATTCTAGATACCAGGCCCCTTGGTGGGAATGTGGTCTGTATTTTTCTAGTCTGTAGTTTGTCTTTTCAATCTTTTACAACACATTTTCACAGCACAAAAGATTTCCATTTTGTGGAGGAACAGTTTTTTCTTTTTTAAAGAACTCTGTTTGGCTTTAGATTCTGAACATATTCTGCTATGCCCTCCCAACCTGGTGTTTTTAGTCCCGTTTGAAATTTTATTAAGTCTCTTTTTAAACTTTGAATTAGCATTTGTGAGATGTGAGGTTCAATATTGGATTTCAGCTTTTTGAAGAGAGGCCCAATAATGTCTTGTTGCCCTATTTCCACTTGTTGAAAGACTATCTGTCCTCTAATGAGCTGCCTTTGAACCTTTATAAAGAAATGAATTGAACATATTTTTCATTCTCTTTCATTAACCTGTGTTTTTCTGCTAACTGTATACTTTCTAAAGCACTGTGATGTTCGCTACCTTTCAACTTGCAACACCTGCTCTGTCCCCCACCCCCAGTGGTCTTATCTCTTCCAAGTCTTGCAATTTAACATTTAGAATAAGCTTGCTATGTTTGCAAACAGATGGCGTGGAATCTCGGTGAAATCGTCAGCAATTTATCGATTGGCATAGAGAGAATCTGTGTGTTTACCATGTTGCATCTCCTAGTTTCTCGATGCGGTATGTCTTCATTGTTTTAGATACTCGTTGACTTCTTATCGCTAGCGTGTCATCATTTTAATAATATGGATGAATGTTTAGCTAGACCTGATTCATTTTCTTCAGAGCCACTAGGAATGGAAGTATGATTTTTCATTACTGTGAGTTATTTTTGATGTAGCTTTTTGAAAGCTTCTTTGATACCAGGCTGTCATCTATTGTTTATATATATATATATATATATATATATATATATTAGTGTCAACATGTCACCTGCAGTAGCGTGTCTATTCATTTCCTGTGTTCCATCAGCCATGGCAGAAATGAGATTATGTTCACAGGATTTGGGACTTTAGTTGAATTCTTTGAGGCTTTGAGAGACATCTGAGAGCTTCTGTCACATGTAAATCCGGCACAATGGTGACAGCTTCTCCTCATGGGGCATTTTTGCTTATTCCAGTACTCATGGCTATTTTCTTGGAGATGAAATTGTGACAAGTTTGATTTCTAAGGAAGAAATGGTATTATTGACATGTCTAGTTTCTCAGCTGGAAAAGCACTGAAGACAAATTCCAGCATAAATAATTCATGAACTCAAATTCAAGCCAGGCTTTTTCCCCCTTATACTATTTTAGTAACGTCACACTGCTATTTCCAAGAGGTGATCATTTAGTATTTAGGATATTGAAGACTAAAAATATGTTCAAAAGAATTTGTTAAACTTAAAAATAAAGTTTATTTGAATATTCCACTAAATATGATTCTGTATATAAGAAAAGTTTTGTTCCAAAAATATTCTATCATCTGGTCACCATAATATTTTTATGACATAATATGTTACATGTCATGCTAAGTCAATAACTCAGTAACTATCCGAATTCCATGCTTATTTTCACATGTTATCGATGACGTTGATAAAATCCTAATTAAAACAGGTAGCCCTGCATTGGTAATTGAAATTGTCATTTGCAAATTACTTAAGAAAAAAACGCTTCCACTGAAAATGGGCTCTATGACTGCAAAGCTAATTGAACAACTGTAAATCAATCCCATTTTTCCTTTAATTTGACCTGTGTGGCCATCTCATTGATACTAAGACGTTTCTAACTTAAACCCCTTCCCCCACAGGCCTTGAGGTGATATCTATTATTTCCCTAAAAACTAGATTTGTGCTGCAAAACGGAAGCCTTCTTTTGTAAATTTGACTGGTCATTAAAGTTTTACTGGTGTTCTGGCAATAGAGATAGGCAATCTGCATGAGAAATTATCTGGAACTATTTTTAATACAAACTCATATACTTACCACTACATATAATATACACTACATGCACATATATATGTACTTATAGTTATGGAGTGAAATTAGATACTCAAGCCCCTCAAACATGCTAGTCTACAAACGGCAGGACTTAATTTTGAGCAAATAGAGTTAATAGTTGTACTTTCTGAGAAAGTGAGTAATGATATTTCATATGGCATTTTGCCATAGAAAAGTCTACACACCGAGGCACATAACGTACATTTAAATCACACACAGGCAGACAGATGCATTCTATTCATTTATTTTATACCATATAAATATTACTGGGGTCAAGATTTTAAAGATGTATTGACATTTAAGTTTTCAGTGTCTTATTCTTTTAAAATAACTGTTAAAAATTGAAAAACAATTTACTTATTATGAAATTCATAGTTCAGTGGTTTTTAAGTATATGCACACAATTCTACAACTGTTACCAACATCTGATTTCAGAACATTTTCATTTTTTCAAAAAAATTCCTATTCTCTTTTGAGGATATCTATCACTCTTTTGGAACTTCTTGTTTCTATGAATTTATATATGCTGGACCAACCATATAAGCAGAATAATATAATGTGTGCTCCTCCTCTGGACTCTCTTCTTTCACTTACCAGGTTTTCACGGTTTGTTCATGTTGTGGCATGTTTTTAATTTCACTTATAAGTAAATAATATACTGTATACATTTATCAACTTTTAAATCACTTAATCAGTTGGTATGTATTTGGTTTGTTTCCTGTAGTCACTATTGTGACATTGAACGTCATATAATTGAATATACACAGCATTTTCTTGCATTAAATTATGTGATTTTGATGAAGGCTGTCATATTCTATAGCTGATGGTCATTGAAGCTGGTTCTAATGATAGACTATTGCTGCCTGATGATCTCTTACCTGACATGATTGGGAATGGATGTATTTTGATTCTTAGAACCTGCTTATAGTTTTGCTATTTTGCATAGATTTTTACAACTTTAGCCTCCCCCATTTGAAACTTGATATTCCAAACCATGAAACCTTTAGAATTATGTCAGGATTCAAATAATTTCAGATCTTGCATTATTTTGAAGTATAAAATTTTGGATTGGGTATTTGGATTTAAAATCACATCTCATAATAATATAGGACATTAAGATAAAGGACTTTAAGAAAAACATAAATAACTCCCTTAAAGAAATACAGGAGAACACAGGTAAACAGAAGTCTTTAAAAAGGAAAAATGAAAATCCCTTAAAAAATTGTGGGAAAACACAACTAAACAGGTGAAGGAATTGCACAAAACCACCGAGGATCTAAAAACAAATATAGAAACTATAAAGAAACCGTAAAGGGAGACATCCCAGGTGATAGAAAATCTAGAAAAACGATCAGGAGTCATAGATGCAAGCATTACCAACAGAACACAAGAGATAAAAGAGAGAATCTTAGGGGCAAAAGATTCTATAGAAAACATTACACTGACACAACATTCAAAGAAAATGAAAAATGCAAAATACAAAATGCAATAAAAAAGCTCCTAACCCAAAACATCCAAGAAATTCAGGACAGAATGAAAAGACCAAGCCTAAGAATAACAGGTATGAAAAAGAGCAAGGTTTCCAAACTTAAAGGACCAGAAAGTATCCTAAACAAAATTATAGAAGAAAGCTTCGCTAACCTAAAGAAAGAGATGACAATGAACATACAAGAATCCTACAGAACCCCAAATAGACTGGACCAGAAAAGAAATTCCTCCCATCACATAATAGTCAAAACACCAAATGTACAAAACAAAGAAAGAACATTAAAAGCAGTAAGGGGAAAGGGTCAAGCAACATATAAAGCAGACCTATCAGCATTACACCAGACTTCTCAGCAGAGACTCTAAAAGGCAGAAGAGTCTGGGAAGATGTCGTCTATATCCTAAGATAACACAAATGCCATCCCAGGCTACTATACCAAGTAAAACTCTCAATTAACATAAGTGGAGAAATCAAAATATTCCATGACAAATCCAAATTTATACAATATCTTATCACAAATCCAGCCTTACAAAGGATAGTAGATGGAAAACTCAAACACAAGAAGGGAAACTGCATACTAGAAAAAGTGAGAAAGTACTCTTTTTTCAACAAACCCAAAAGAAGAAAGCCATACAAACATAATTCCAAGTCTAACAACAAAAATAAGAGGAAAAAAAATACAATCATAGGTCCTAATATCTTTCAACATTAATGGACTCGATTTTCCCAATTTAAAAAAAATAGACTAACAGACCGGATATTTAGAGGGGACCCAGCATTTTGCTGCGTATAAGAAATGCACTTCAGTGATGAATGCTAACTAACACTACCTCAGAGTAAAAACCTGGAAAAATATTTCCAAGCAAATGATCTCCTAAAACAATTAAGATTAGCCATTATTATTGAATAAAATTGACTATCAACCAAAAGTTATCAAAAAAGATAAGGAAGGACACTTCATACTCATCAAAGGAAAAGTTCACCAAGATTAAATCTCAATTCTGAACATCTATGCTCAAAATGCAAGGGCACCCACATTCATAAAAGAAACTTTACCAAACCTCAGAGCAAACATCACACCTCACATGGTAATAGTGGGAGACTTCTAACACCCCACTCTCATCAATGGACAGATCATGGAAAGCTAAACTAAACAGAGACACAGTTGTTCATAACTGGATTTAACATATATCTATAGAACAATTCATTCTAAAACAAAAGAATGTATCTTTTTCTCAACACCTCATGGTACATACCTTCTTCAAAATTGACCATATAATCAGTCACAAAAGAGGCCTCAACAGATACAAGAATACCGAAATACTCCCATGCATTCTATCAGACCACCAAGGACTAAGGCCCCTGTTCAATAACAAAAACAACAGAAATTCCACATACACATAGAAATTGAACAATTCTCTACTCAATGATAACTTTGTAAAAGAAGAAATAAAGGAAGAAATTAAAGACATTTTAGAATTTAATAAAACTGAAGGCACAATATTTCCAAACTTATGGGACACAAAAGAAACAGTGCTAAGAGGAAAACTCATATCTCTGAATGCCTGCAAAAAGAAACTGGAGAGAATATACCCTAGAAGTTTGACAAAAACCTGAAAGCTCTAGAACAAAAAGATCCAAATGTACCCAAGAAGTGTAGATGGCAGGAAATAATCAAACTCAGGGCTGAAATTAACCAAGTAGAAACCAAAAGAACTATACAAAGAATCAACAAAAGTAGGAGCTGGTTCTTTAAGACAATTAAAAAGATGGATAAACCCTTAGCCCAAATAACCAGATGGCACAGAAACAATATTAATATCTTATGAAAAGAGAGACATAACAACAAAACCGAAGGAAATAAAAAAATTATCATATCCTAGTATAAAAGTCTATAATCAACAATACTGGAAATCTGGAGAAAATGGACAATTTTCCAGACAGATACCAGGTACCAAAGTTAAATCAGGATCAGATAAACTATCTAAACCATCCTATAATCCCTAAAATAACAGAAGCAGTCATGAAAATATCTCTGAACCAACAAAGCTCTAGACCAGAAGACTTTAGGGCAGAAATCTATCAGACCTTTCAGAAGACCTAATATAAATACTCTTCAAACTATTCCATAAAATAAAAACAGAAGGAACACTACCCAATTCTTTTTATAAAGCCACAATTATGCTTATACCTAAATCACAAAAAGATCCAACAAAAAAGAGAACTTCAGACCAATTTCCCTTATGAACATCAATGCAAAAAATACTCAATAAAATTCTCACAAACCAAATACAAAAACACATAAAAATGATCATCCATTATGAACAAATAGGCTTCATCCCAGTGGTGTGGGAATTTTCTAAACAGAACACCAGTGTCTTATGCTTTAAGATCAAGAATCAACAAATGGGATGACATGAAACTGTAACGTTTCTGTAAGGCTAAAGACTCTGTCAAGACGATAAAACAGCAGCCAACAGATTGTGAAAGTATCTTTACCAATCCTACATCTGATAGAGGGCTAATATCCAATATATACAGAAAACTCAAGAAGTTAAACTTCAGAGAATCAAATAACCCTATTAAAAATGGGGTACAGAGCAAAACAAAGAATTCTCAACTGAGGAATACTGAATGGCTGAGAATCACCCAAATTGTCAATATCCTTAGTCACCAGGAAAATATAAATCAAAGCCACTCTGAGATTTCATCCCACATCAGTCAGAATGGCTAAGATCAAACACTCAGGTGACAGCAGATGCTGGTGAGGATTTGTAGAAAGAAGAATGCTCCTCCATTGTTCATGGGACAAGGTGGTACAAACACTCTGGAAATCAGTCTGGCAATTCCTCAGACAATTAGACATAGTGCTACCTGAGGACCCAGCTTTACTACTCCTGGGCATATGCCCAAATGATGATCTAACATATAACAAATGTGAAATTCATGCAGATTACATGTTATGTGAGTGTGCACATGTGTATGTAAAATCTGTATAAAACTAGAATGCATTGTAAAAGCAGAAAGTTTAAAAGAACATAAGTTTTAAAACCACTCTCCAAATGTGCTGACATTTATCAAAGCAGACCCTAATCAATTTGTTTCTACTGAGATTAGTCCATTATGTTAATGTAGCTAGTTTTTAAATGATAGCAATATTTGACTAGTTTACCACATTTGTCCTTATTAGTAAAGTTTGCTGAAGAATTTCACTCTTAGAGATTTGGGAAACAGATGAATAAAAGTATAGTTGAGAACTTATATGTGCACATACACATTTTAGGTTCTTACAGCAGCAATTTTCATACAACTGAAATGTAACAAGCAGGGTATAGGCTATGCTATGACTGTGACATGGAATGCTTCCATAAATGTGGTAGGCTTTTGGTCATTAGCTAGTCAAACTATTCCTGAGGTTTTGGTAACATCAGCAACAATAAAGCAGGTCGTTAGAGTTGTGTGCTTGGGGAAAAACTCTTGTTTCTTATCCATTACTCTACCGCACAATCCCATCAGGATGATCTCCTAAATAGGATATGGAGTCCAAGACTCTCTAAAGTGAATTCTCTGCAACCACAAACTAAAATAAGTCATTTCTTAAGTTTTTTGTGTCAGATTTCACCATAGCATCTCAGAAGTTATACTGACTATAATAATATAGCATGCATCTAACAGGTCTGAACTATAATCTAAAACCAATCAAGTTAAAGAAGATGAAGCACAGACTGAGGGAAAGTATGTATTTATATATGTGTGTGTATTATATAGTACATATTATATATTTAGTATACATAAATGTAGTATGTATATGTTTATACTATAAACATAATGTAATATATAATAGGCAATATGTGTGTTTTATAAAAAGTCCTATAAAATAAAATGGAGGGCTATGAGAAAAATATGATCAATGTATGCCAGAAACATTTATGAAAATCTCACAAGTACACTCATTATTCTGTACAACTATTAAATGCTGATTTTAGAACGCCAAACATATTTTAAAGTACAAAGTATGCATTGAATCAGCTAAAGAACTTTGAGTTCTACATGCATTTCTGTTCATATCTAAAACAGGATTTAGGCATTTTTAGATATTAGTTTTTTTAAAGCCCTTTCTCACATTCTCCCTGCACCTTCAGTTCATTAGAACTTCCTACCATCTCTGAGGCATTACTTTCAAGAAGTGCCACGGGTTTCCTTATTTTATTCTCTTCTCTCCTCTAACTAGATGTTTTAGGATGACATGCTTTGAGTTCCATTTCGGTGTCTTTGATCATGTTTGCTCCTGAGAATGTCCCCTCACCTGTCATTGGTCACTCTCCTGAGAATGTCCCCTCACCTCTCACCAGTCACTCCATCCTTAGTACTGTCTCACTGCTCTCAAAAATTTCTTTATAATTTCAGCCTAAATTTTGACTCTGTTCATGTAGTGTTTTCTGATAACACATACTCATATAACTGCATGTGTGTCTGCACATGTAAGCACACAAACACACACATACACATTGGACTAATCCGTACAACTATAGGAAATTTGTAAACAACATCCACTATATAAACCTTGAAGACATTGGTGCGGCATGATATCATTTGGATGTGAAATACCAAAAGGAACTCAAACTCTGAAGCAGTGGAAAGGTGCTACTCAATGTTGTGCAATAAAGAAATGGGATGATAATCAAAAACTACCTTAACTGTGTGATTCTCAAAAAGGCAGCCATACAACACAAATTTGTCTGGATTTGGTGTCTGTATATGGGATGGATCCACAGGTGGGGCAGTCCCTGAATTGCCTTTCCTTCAGTCTCTGCTTCACATTTCTTTTCTCTGTATTTCCTCCTTTGAGTATTTTGTTTTCCATTCTAAGAAGGAAATGTGCATCCACATTTTGGTGTTCCTTTTTCTTGAGCTTCATGTGATGTGTGGATTGTATCTTTGGTATTCTGAGCTTTTGGGCTAATATCCACTTATCAGTGAATATATACCATGTGTGTCCTTTCTGCTTTAACAATACATTATAGTTTTATATGGATTTTACATACACATGTGCACACTCACATAACATGTAATCTGCATGAATTTCACATTTGTGGAAATGTTTCAGTGTGATTTCATTAGCTCACCTATCAATGATCTAAAGTAATTTTCATTTAGTGTTTTCTTCACTTAATCTTTAATATCTTTAAGATAACTTTCTGCTTCTTCTCCTTGGTACCTGATTCTTAGATCTATAAATACATGTGTGTGTGTATATATATATTTAATTATAGACACACATGGGAAAATTATACTAGTTTATACAATAATATCTCAAATCTTGGGGAAATTAAGGTTGAAACACAAAATAAACTTGTGTACACATTCTATGTTTCATTTACCTATTTGTGCCCTTATGTGAGTATCCTACTTTTGTATATTTGAGGCTTGTTTATGTTTCTCAGATTATACAATATTTGGGAAATGAAGCTGATATGTATCTATAGGAGTTTTGGATTGTAATCTCTAGTTAAAGAACAAGATTCTTACATAGACTATTTCACAGCCACGCCACTATGGGCACATTTATGCTCAGAATTTGGCACCTCTAATGTCTGTGCCAGTTCTTTTCATTAAATAATATATGTTCATTAAATAATATATGTTTGCCAAGAGATAAGTTGACTTTTATACAAATTTTCATACTTTTCTTTTTTGAGGAGAACAGTATTTATTTCTATATTTTTGTATGTCAGCCAAAATATATAAAGACTGATCATTAAAAGAAAAAAGTCAGAGGAGAAAGAGAAAGAGAAGAAAAGTGGGAGTGTGAAGTGAGAGGAAGGAACTGGGAGGAGAGGAGGAGAAACTATAATTGGAATGTTAAGTAAATAAATAATTTAGGAGGAGGAGTAGCAGAAGGAGAAGGAGGAGGAGGAGGAGGAGGAGGAGGAGGAGGAGGAGGAGGAGGAGGAGGAGGAGGAGGAGAGGAAAAGGAGGAGGAGAAGGAGAAGGCCACTGAACCTGAATTCTTCAGAAGAGCAGCTAGTGTTTCTAAGAACTCAACAATTTCAATCCTTAAATTAAACTTTAAAATTAAACAGTATAAAATGCTAAAATGTGAATGTGATATTTTCAATGAACAGGTCTGGAAATATGCACAAAGTGAACATTCGTGTGCAGCCACCATTCCCACAGATCTACTCCTGAACCCCAGAAGTTGCTTTGCTGTGCATTCTACAGGCACTGACCTATTATGCCCCACCCCCACCAAGACTAACATGGTCTTAAAGTTCAGCCCTTATAACTGATTTTGCCCTTCTTTGAACTTGATACAAACAGATGATGATTTAGCATTTCTTCTTTGTGACAGGCTTTTCCACTCAGCTTTGTGCTGATGAAGGTATATTTACTTCTTACACTTTCACTGCTGAATGCTGGCACACTCTTTGGCCATGCTGCAGTGTGGGTGGGGATGACACAGTTTTCCTGTATATGGGTAATTTTCAGCTTAGGCCAATTATAATGCCACAAATGGGATGGCCCTGTAATCTTTTCTCCTCTCCTTTTTTTTTCTATTTCTAACCCATATTATCTATATGGACAGATATAGCATTATAGATATTTGTGTTCTGTTATGCATATACCATATGCAAAATTGTTAGGCCTAAGACATAGATGTTTCCAGCCCTCGCTAACTCTCAAGTGATAAAGTTTTCAGCCCTGGTTTCGGCCATCAGCAGAGGTGACTCCTAAAAGTTTTATCCAGTAGAAATATTATTACTTCTTTTCTCCTGAAAAATTAATCAAATATATTAAAATATATTAAAACTTTTCTTTTTAATTTTCTAAGAAGAAATAATTTTTTCACATGAAGAGAAAATTATTTTTTATTTATTGAAAATTCAGCATATAAAAATGACAGGCGAGATTGAGATCAGAGCAATTACACATAAGGTAATTGGGTTTGTATGTGAATATGGAGGTCATAGGACAGTCTTATGTGTTCTGGGGATCAAACGCAGGCATGCAGACATGGCTTCAGGCTTGGTAATCCATGCCACCTGCTACATAGGGCACTCTGAAAGCAAGGCCCTAGAAACCTCATAGGATGATCTCTCTGTGTGTTTACAATACAAGCCTAGCTTCAGTATTGGAGCCTATTATCAGGAAATGAACCTCCAAAGTGAAACCAATGGGTTTTAACTTATGATTCTTCGCTAGTTATTACACTCTTAAGTCTATAAAAGTGACCTTTTATGTTTAAATAAGGAAAGGTAATTTTCCTTTGTGTCATTTCTTTGCTTTATTACCCCAGTAATTCCTTGGAGGTCTGACACCCTGGAGACTGGCAGATGAACATCAGACACAGCTTCTGTGTTTGTGCATGATATTTCTCTTCCTCTTGCCCCCCTCTCCCTCCCCCTCTCCCTCCCCCTCTCCCTCCTTCCTCTCCTCTCTCTCTTCCTCTCCCTCCTCCCTCTCCTCTCCCTTTTTCTCTCCCTCTCCCTCCTCCCTTCGCTCTCCCTCTTTCTCTCTTCCCTTTCCTCTCTTCCTCCCTGCCTCCCCACATTTCTGTCTCTGTCTCTCCATCTCCCTTTCCTTCTCCCTCTCCCCCACCCTTTCCTTTATTCCACTCAGTCCTCCCCCTGCCTCCCTCCCTCCCACTGCCCCACTCAGTCTCTCTCTCTCTCCCTCTCCCCACCTCTCTTTACCCTTCCCCCTCACTCCACCCAGTGAACTTTCCCTCAAATGAATGTGATGCATGTTTGTGAAACACACCTGTTCTTTCTGTTTTTGTTTCCCAGTCTTAAGGCTCCTTACTTCTAGTAGGGAGCATAAAAATGTGTTAAGTGTAAATGTCACTTGTCTGACTCCCTCCATTGATTTCTCCAACTTAATATAAAATTTCTGGGACTTCTGAGGAGATATTAATGAGCAGTGCCTGACTGAATTGTTTGAAAACAAGAAAGGATTTTGAGGTGTAGTAGTGACAGTTGAGGCCTTTCAGAATGCTGTTAATGTGTTTACATAGTCTGTATATCCTGGGGGGAATAAGGTCATTCTTATGTGTCCACTGTTAGTAGAAACTCTAACGTTATATATTACTCCTGATGCAGGATCTTACACATAATCAAGGGAATTTTATATCTTAGAGCAGAGTCCTTAGGATGAGGCCTTGTGCTATTCAATGCCCTGAGGCCCCTGTTTCTATCTGCAGATTGGGGATTTGTTTAAGGTATGCCATGGTGATCAGCCTGGGAGCACTGGGCTAGGGAGACAGGCAGAACTCCATGAAGTTTAAAGCTCCCTCTGCTTCTGCTCCCTACAATGTGTAGTTCTTTCTCATGAAATTGCCTCTCTCTTTCACATTCGTCTGGGAGATTTGAGCATTAGAGGGAATGTTAAGAGCACACATGATTCTCTTGCACACAGTGGGCTTGAGTAACTTGGTACACTTTTGCTGAGAAGCAATTTGGAAACAGTCTTAAAGGTGGTTTTGTATTTTACATAGTGGTTTTCTAAAGCCCATCTTTTGATGATATGGTATAGGCAGCTTGTTTGTGGTGACTGGTTTATGAGAGAACTGGAAACCCTGCCATCTAATTACAGCATAAGGCTTAAGAGCACCTTAACGATGAGGGGACAGTCTGCAGTGACTGAAATGTTTTTAGGTAAGCACTCTGTGTCACTCCCCTCACAAAGGCACACAGCACTGTATTTCTCCTGCGTATATTTCTATCTTCTTTCTTTTTCCTGTTAACAGTTTCTGTTCCATATGTTTATATATTGTGCATGCACATGTGTGTACACCCACTGGTGCCTGAATAAGAGGTGTGAACTGCTGAGCCATCTCTCTACCCATCTCTCTTTACGCCAAAGTCTAAACCTATCTAAAGACCTTTTCTTCTTAATGAACCTCAGCTTCGCTTTTAAAAATAAGTCCTGTGTGAGTTTAATATTGATTATGTGATTTTAAAGAATGATAGTAGGAGGTAAACTTCGGAGAATCAGGTTTAATGGAAATGACAATATAAATAAGCATAAATTGTGTAAAAGTTCAATCTCTTTAATGGCTTTAACTATTGATCCCGTGTACAAGAAAGTACGGCTTTAAGGCTTCGCAACAGTGAGTAAGAGAGGGGCTAAAGCAGACTTTCTTGGCAGTCATCCTCTCAGTGGACCTGGGTGTAACAGCATGGCTCCTGTATCAACTATGTAGACCTCCTTTCTTAAGGTTCCCAGTTAATAATGCAATAATGGATGAATGCAGTAGAGGAAGGGACCCCAAAAGAGAAATGTTTATGACATGCTTACTAAGTACCTAGCTCAGGGCCTTTTAACTCTAGGTGACAACTTTCCTTTCCAATGAGAGGTAACTTCTGCTAATAAATCATGACGACATAAGGAACATGTCAACAAGTTCTTGTGCCTTGACTGAATAATCGAAGTGTATGGCACATTTGTGAGCTACATGCACGTGTGTAGATGTGTAAACAAATTTCTAACAAAATCTTGGCTGCTCAGTGGTGCAGATGGGAAACTAGCACTTTTAGAGTATGGATTTGATTAACTGAACCTTAAATTATAGTTATTTTTAGAAATCAGTATTGTGTTCTTGTGGTACATAAAGCCCCAGAGAGTACCAGAAGGCACAGGGTTCCTATTTTATTTCTGGTTCATTTTTATTTGGAAGCATGGCTTCAAAGATGAACTGAAGTTTTTTGCAACTTATTTGCTGAGAATGACCTCTGCAAACCATACATCCTTTAGGAGAAACATTTGTCTTATCTGTAAATGGGGCATTCGACCAGAAACAGTGATTTTTCAACTGTGCCCAATTGTAAGCTCCAGGGAACAAGCATTGTGATAGTTTTTCTTCTAGACATCGAGGACCTGTGTAACTCTGGCAATTTAGCCAGGGCTCAAAATCTATGGTTGAATAATGACTCAATGTGTATTATATGGAGTCTCAGTCCTCAGAGCTTCTCCCAGCCCAAGCTACTTTTTTTGTTATTATATCTTAAGCATAATGTAAGGCATTATTAGAAAAACACTAAAGCAGTAATTTGAAGCTGAAAAATAAAGGTTTGAAAGCACTGCCAATAAGTTTATTTGTTCTTTCTCCCCCTCCTTCTCCTCCTCCTTTTTCCTTAAAAAGAGCACAAACAAATAACAACAGTTCTTACTCTGTGGTTTGTCTTCTATGCAATCCTGCAAAAGAATTGTATATTATCTGTGTTTGTCAGAGAGGGATGAAAGTGTAACAAATAGGAAAAGAAAGCAATGATGGGATCTGTCAATCAAGAGGAGACATGTGTGAAGCATCACTAGGTTCACTTCAGTGATGAGAAGCTGCAGCTGGAATGTGCCTATGGGGAAAGTGAATGGTCGCACCTAAGCCTGGAAAGCCTGGTTAGAGCTTTGCCTTTATTTGGTGGGAAGCAAAACATGAATGATTTTAAGAAAGCAGAGATAACACGGTCGTATTTATTTTCCTAAGAGTTCTGTAAGCCACGGTGTTGAGATTAGACCCTCGGGCCCTGGGAGAGGTCTGCTGCTGCACGACTTGACCTTAAGTTTAATGGATATCATAAATAAAGCAAAAAAAAAATTTAGAGTTCAGAGTATGGCGTTCACCTGTTTTTCAGAGTTGGTTGCAGTGGCATGAAAAATGATTCCTTAAATAGTTCATTGTTCTTCCAAGGGGAAATTTATTGCTTCTCTTAATTAAGAATCTGATTTATTAATATGCTAACAGGATGAAGGGAGTCGCAATGCACACTGGACATGAACAGAAGTCACTCCTATCCTGAATCTTCTCCACCACAGTATAATTCTATTTGCTGGTGATTCTGAGATACCACCGAGGTATCTCTAGATAAGTAGCGAATCCAACAAGGAATAAAATGGATGTGACTCTAATGGCAAAAGACAACTCAGTTAGAACCACTGTACTGCGTGTGAGAGTTCCCGTGAATGGGATTTTTATCCTGCCACCTAAAACTACATTTTTCTTGTCTATGAACATTATAAGTATCATAATTTCCAGGACAGACAATGATATATCTATATCTATATATCTATATCTATCTATATCTATTTGTGATAGCACACATTGTGACATAACAATGGCTGTCTAAGGATAGAGCTGGAGTTTTCCTTTTTTTAAAGATTTTTTTTTATTGGATAGTCTCTGTATTTACATTTTAGATGTTATTCCCTTTCCCACAATCCCATTACCTCCCCCTCCCCTTGCTTCCATGAATGTACTCCCTCTCCCAACCACCCTCTCCCACCTCAGCACCATGGCCTTTTAACACTATTCCCCTACTTGGTCTATTTTAACACTCAGTTTAACTCGTTGCTCTATGGGCACCTGCACATCTGTGCCATCAGTCAATATAATCACTGAAAGTAGAGCATGAACAGGGGTGGAGGATGCCCATCATTCCGGCACTTGTGAGTCTGAGGCAGAAGCATTGGCATGAGTTCAAGTACAGCCTGGACTACATAGTAAGTTCAAGGCCTGCCTTGTATGTATCTGGTTTCAAAACTGAAGTCAAGACAAAAAAATAATAAGTAATTACAGTCTAAAAAATAGACAAAACACTGAGTTTAGTATCCAAGGTTGAGTGAATCAAAGCATAAAAATGAAAGTCATCGTTTGGTAAACATTCTTCTAAAAATTGAAAGACAAAAATTTCAATATGAATCTTGAGAGAAAAAACTAAAATGGCATAGAATGACTGTTTCTAAGGTTGGAGAGATGAATCAGCAGTTAGAGCATGCACTGGCTGCTCTTCCAGAAGACCTGGGTTCAATTCCCAGCACCCATACGGCATTTCACAACTCTCTGTAACTCCAGTTCCAGCAGATCTGGTACCCTCACACATGCAGTCATTGTGCACATTGAAAAATCATTTTAAAAAGACTCAGAGTTTTATCCCCAGAATCATAAAAAAAAAATAATAAACTTTTTTGAAAATGAATTGAAAGCAATAAAAATCCTATTGGTAAATGGATAAACAGAGAAATTCATTTTCCCTTGTGCTATCTGATAGAATATTTACATGTGCATATGTTTTAAAAATATTTTATATTTTTAACTTGAAAATATATTAATCTTAGCCTATTTTTGAAATATGTTCAGATTTACATTAAAGTACTTCCTTAATTCTTTTTAGAAATTTATCAAACAATCTATACTTCTAACAGAGGTTGAAGAAAATGGACTTTGCAGAGAGCTAAAGCAAACTATAGGAATATAGTGCTTAACTATGGCAATAAAGGCTAGCATTTCTTCAGCACTGTCTTGCATGGTACTTTAAATTCTTACCGTGAACAAATAATGCCAAAACTCGGCATCCTTAGCTCACAGAAGAAGACTGAAGTGATGTAGTTATAAAATCATTTTGAATCATTGGTTGGATTGATATAAATGCTACTATTTTGTGCTAATTGTCTTCGAGGATATTAATTTTTATTTATTTATTTTTATAATTTAGGTTTTGAAATTATAATATAATTACATCATTTGCCCATACATCTCTTTAAACCCTTCCATGTCACTCCTTACTCTCTTCTGATTTGGGGGCATCATTTTCTATAATTGTTGATATATATGGCTTACATATATATATGATATATTACTACATACATGTACACTCAAAAATATTTCTAGATAAATAAATACAGACTGGGCAGACCCAGTCTGTATAATGTTACCAGTGTGCAGATGTTTTCAGGACTGACTATAACTTTTTTGCCAATATTCTTTCTGACCATTAAAGACACTGATGTAATAGAAAAACCTTCCTCAAGAGTTGACTACATGCAGCTCTGCTTGACCTGGATGTGCTGTGATGTGATCTGATGCTGTGATGTTCATCCTTACATAGTGCATCTCACCAAACTCCAGTTTCTTTGAGGACAGGCCTGTGTCTGTCTAACTTTGCCTTCCAGGCACCAAGCACCTTGTCTAGTGCACATAGTAATGGTCAATACGCATTTGTTGTATGGTATCATTTTCTTCTGAAAGAGACACTATATCTTTCCCATTTGCTTACTTACTTCTTATTCTCTTCAGGTCCTCTCCATCTGCCCCAAGGACATGAGAGCTGACATCTGTGTTCATCTGAATCGGAAGGTTTTCAATGAACATCCTGCATTCCGATTGGCCAGCGATGGGTGTCTGCGTGCCTTGGCAGTGGAGTTCCAAACCATTCACTGTGCTCCTGGAGACCTAATTTACCATGCTGGAGAAAGTGTGGATGCCCTCTGCTTTGTGGTGTCTGGGTCCTTGGAAGTTATCCAGGACGAGGAGGTGGTGGCCATTTTAGGTACTGTGAACTTTTCTGACCTAGTGACAAATGGAACACGGTCCTTAAGTTTTAGCTTCTCAGGTTTCTAAACAGAAATACCCTCTGTTTTCTAAATAGAAAATTATTGTTTCTAATACCTTTAGAAACTCAGTCACTAATGAAATGATAAATTTTAGCGACAACTGGTCACTGTTTCAGCACAGAACATTAGTTTCAGTCACAGCGAACAGGGAACATAGGGACGCATTACATTCACTTATACAAAAAGTGACCATATCCTAAGAGGCTTTGAATACTCACTGGCAAGCGGGAATTTGCTCTAGGAACCATTGTCAGATGAGTAATAGAAGGAGTTGGTTTTAGGAGCAACAGATCTATTCAGTTCAGCCTTTCTCTTTACAGAAAAGCCAGGGAAGATTGGACAAAAGTATGAGACTTGACCAGCTAGTTAGTAACTGGCGAGGGCTGAGTTATATCAGCCTGCTTCTGCCTCATCCCAGTGGGCCAAGTAAAAGAAGATGGTGTTGAGGAGGAGGCTAAGACTCACAGGAGTGAGCACAATGGCAGAAAATTAAACTTAGGCTTATGAAGCTGGTTCCAGTCATCTGTTTTCACAAACCAGGAAAATTAGTTAGCCAACGATTTATTCTAAAATCCAGATACCCACTGAGTAAGATTACCAATAGAACGACAAAAAGGATGTGATGATCCATGAACTTGACAGAATAAAAACAAGACAAAACAAAACAGAACCCCACAACTTAATGTTAAGTGTAATGTGCACAATTAGGAAAGCAAAATTGCCGAACGAACTTGTAGATCACTTTCTGCTCCAGTGTCTGCAGCAGGCTCATGGAATCTACACAAATGAAACAGGAAGAAATGAGAGGTCAGATGACATCATTCCTCTGTTTTGGTCAAGTGAAATACCTTAGGGTCACACGACATCAACTCAATGTTGATCACATTTTTCTTGGCTTGTGTCTCATGAAAAATGAGTTCAATCTTTAAACTATTATGTGTGTGTGTGTGTGTGTGTGTGTATTTAAACTAATGTCAACCTACCATAGCTTGACTGTACTGATTCTCCTAAGAAAAAGACTGACTGATGGATTTTAGAAAACTGATGTAGAATTTAATCCAAATAAAAAGAGAAAGAAAATAAGAAATAAATAAAGGAAGACAAAAGAAAGGAAAGAAATCTGATTTCAAAAAGTGCAGTTACTTGAAAAAGACAGAATTTGGAAGGGAGAAAAAATGTTTTGTGGGAAAGCAGTTGCTATAAAAAACAGTAGAAAATGAATCAGAGCAGCAAAAAATAAAATAGCAATGTTTGCAAAGCATTTTTCAACTGTTTGCAAATAACATTATTGCTACCACTAGGTCTCTTGCAGAAATTATTTTTCTTTAAGTATTTTCCAAGGAAATATTTTCCAAGAACGCTTGGGAATCAGCATCTGGGGTGCTTGCTGCTACCTTCCTTTGCCTTTGTCTGCTGGAACTTAAAGGGGGTATAATCTTTCATGAAAGCCGTATGTCACTGGAACAGCCCTTTGCGGTAAAATGAGTCATATCTCTGCTATGACCGCTCTTATTTGCTGAAAGGAGGATAAAACAAAACCCCTGATCAGATGCATTTGTCTTTTCCTGAGCCCTTCCTTGTCAGGAGGGGCTGAGGGGAAACCAGGCATCACATACACGGAATAGATACCATTGATGTGGCTTTATGGTCTTCCTTAGCCTGTACCTTTAGCTCCTCTGAGGGCTAGAGAAGCTATGAGAACAGGGGTCTCTGGCTTGGGCCTGTTAAAATGGAGTCATTTGCTCAGTGAGACAAATGCATTTTCCTTCCATTTGAAAAGGAAATGATGGCTAGCTTTGCCCAATGACACTGTGGCTATGAACACAGGGCCCCTGGGCTTCAGGACAGTTTCTGAGTGTGCATTTTTATTCTTTATTCTCCCAAGTCACAGGACTCAGAAGCTGTTCAGATCACTTTGTGAGTCAGATTATGTGGACACCTCTCTGACAACCTTCTTCCTTTTCTATTTCTTTAAATGAGACTTTAAGAGAAGCTACTTCAGCCAAGAGGCAATTAGAGTACATTTTTTTTTTTTTTTTTTTTTTTTTTTTTTGCTTCAGGAGAGGAGGATGAGGGGGTTGCTAACTAACTCACCAGTGAGACCTGGTGTGAAACGACTATCCCTCCCTTTCCTGTTCCTTCCTTTTAAAGATTTTATTGGCCTATTTTGAATAATTCCAAGCTGGTAAAAATTTCAAAAACTCACTAGGTTGCAAGTAATCTGTTCTCAGCTTTCTTTGCCCCTACTTTCCAGTTTCCTCCCCCTGTCCCCCTTCCCTTCCCCCCTCTCTCCTCCGATCTCTTTCTTTCTCCTCTCCTCTTTTCCTCTCCACTCTCCCTTTCCCTCTCTTCGCCCAGTCACTCCTCCTTCTCCGTGATGCTTGATAAGTCGGTTGTTTCCTGAACTTCCTGCACCAGTCTTGCTCTCCTTGTTAGACTCATTGCCATTGTAGAGAGAATAGAAACCATTTTAAAATTAATTCAAAATCTCCGGATCCAGAAACAGGTGCAGTCTTATTCTTGGTACGGCACGGTTCTTTACTGTGTCCAAAGTGCTAAGCCTTTTACAGAGTCAGTTCTGAAGCATAATTAATTAGAGGAAAGATAAAAAATGCAGTCAACAAATGCCTTTATTTTCACGCTGGGGGATGTATTCAGGATGTGTTTTCTAAATAGGGCATATGAATATAATTGCAGTTGATGCCTTTTTCCAACTTGAAGTTCTTTATAGTTCTTACACCTCCACACATTTTCTTCTCTGACCTTCCCACTTTGTATGAAACACAAAGAATCCCAAATTAAGTTCATGATGAATTCATATTTTATATTCGTTAATGTCTTTTTACTTTTTACTTCCTACTCTAGGTTAATGTCTTTTTACTTTTTACTTCCTACTCTATAATTACTTAACGTGAATAGATTTGTTGGTATGGTTGAAATAGCCAGGTTACCTCCAAATGTCTTGACAAGTATATTGTACCTTTCAGAGACTGTTAAAATAGTCGCTTGCTACCAACAATAGGCCTTGTTCCTAAGACTCAGGACTTGTTTTCTTCACACTTTTTCTTGCTTGTCTTTCTTGATTCTCAGAAGCACAGTTAGAATCTTAAACTAAGGAAATCACTGTCATATGCCTTTTGACTTTAACCCCAAATTCCCAGGAGAACTGAGTGTGTGTGTGTGTGTGTGTGTGTGTGTGTGTAGGGGTTAGACAAGGGTGGGACAATCCTGGAAGTTTGGAAGGAAATATAAGGGGAAAATGGAAGGGGCTAAATATAGAAAAAAGGGTTCTTTAAGCATCATGTCTTGTAAGCATTTGTGCCTTTTAGGAAAAACATAAATCATTGTTTTGAAATTCAAAATTTACACTTTAATTTTCTTCTGAAAGGAACATCAAACCCGAGATGTGAACGAACAAACAATACTTTACTCTTCTGTGACCTGGGTAATGGGGCATTTAGCTGTGACTATTGTCTTCACTCTACCCTTGCTATTAGAAGTCAAGAGTTTTGTACTTTGAGCTTCTAGAATGTATTCTTTTTTTTTTTTTTTTTTTTTTTTTTTTGCTTTCTCTCCATACCCCATGTTTTACATGAACTGTGAAACATGTAGATTTGACCCGCATATTATGAAGACAAGTGTCTTTAGTGTCAACAAATTCACTTTTTTCTTGAAGTACACTTTTGCTGTATTTTAATGATTTATGTGGTGTTTGTGACATTTTTCATCTAGAGCTCTTATTATTGCCTCAGAGTTCCTTATGCAGCAAATATTACCTTGGCTATGAAAGCATCTGTCTTTTTCATAGTTTCAAACTCTCTCCCTAGCATTCTTCAAGTTCTTTTAGTGTGTCTCCTGTGTGTGTATACATGCATATGTGCACACCTGTGTCTGTGTTTCTGTGTGTATGTGTACATGCATGTATGGGTCTGAGCCTGTGTACCCATGCACTAAAGAGAGAGGATGTGAGTATTGCTCTTCATGTATAGCCAGTCCACGTAGGACTCAGAAACATTATTTCTAACTAGCCTTGAACTTGCCAAATAAGGGAGACTGGCCAGTGACTGAGTCTCATGCCTCCATCTGTCTCTACTTCTCCAACTCTGGGAAGTGTGTACCGAAATGCTTTGACTTATTTTAGGTGTGTTTTGGAGACTGCAACTCCAGTACTCGTGCTTGCAAGGAGAGCATTTTCCTGGCTGAACCATCTCTCAGCTTTCTCTGTTGTGTATCTTACTGTGCTAATTACTATCAGATACTGTTATGACTGTTTCTGTTCAAAGCAATCACTGCCCCAATTTGTACCCTGCTTTAAACCCCTGTTTGTGTATACTCTGCCACCAGAGTGGCATCATGTCCATTTTCTTGGGATGCATACCATGGCTTTCCACCTTTGAGGATTAACTATGAACAGGTGATGTGGATGCCCAGATCCTGCTGTCTGTCTTCCTTGTTAGTCCGACTTGGGTCATCCCTTCTCTACCATGCTCTTTCCTGAATTTCATACACATGCAAGCTAAATTTAAAAACAAGTGAATATATGTAAAAATTATTATATTCTAATTTTCCCATAAACTTTTCAGCTTTAAATCTTATCATCTTCCTTCTTTAAAATATTACTTGATGGCACTTAAAATGTATAAGTAGTCCTAGTCCATTTCCAATGTACATTTGAAAGAAACTAATGTTGAGTACTTTTATGAATATGTCTTCATAATAAAGTTTATGAGCCAACTGTTATTTTTGCTTATAGTGATGGACTGACTAATAAGTTAAGTAAATACCATTCATGTCCAGTATTTCCTTGTTACCTTTCTGTTTTGTTGATGAAACCATTGTTGAATGTGAGGTGCTCTCCTAATGTTATTGTATTATTGTTTGTTTCTTTTTTCCTGTCAAAGAGTATTAGTTTCATATATTTATACAGCCTAAAACTGAGATGTGGTGTCATAATTGGTCTATTTATCATTAAGCAATGACTTTCTTTGGTGATCACTGTTTTCTAAAGGTCTTATATCATTGTCTTTGTTCTCTTTTGATTGCTGTCTCATATGTTCTTACACACTTTTAGTCTGTCTTTGTATGTCTTCAAAGATAAATATTTTAACTATAGGCAGCAAACATTACATTTTCAAAATCAGATTATGTTACATATTATAATCACCTTTAGCCACAACTCAATAGTTACATTTAGCCTCTTTGTGTCTTTGATTGGATTGTTGCATCTGCTCACATTCACCAATCTTATTGATGGGTGAACAGTTGCTACATAATTACTTTTTTTCTAGCTGGTTGTTCTCCTTTCTCCATTTCTTCCTTTTTACTTTATTTCTGTACTTTTCTTTTTTGTCTTTATGATGTGGAGAATTTCTGTAGTGCTAAGGTTTGGTTACATGTACTTTCTCTTAAGTGTCTACTGTAGTTTTAAGCAATTTTTGCTATATAAGTAGATTTTTAACTCACCTGGCTCATGAACAAGTGCACCTTTTTACTATATGTGATAATAAATAAATATTAATTTGAGTCACCATAGTTATGATTTACCTACATATATACCTTTGCTAGCTAGTTTTATGCCAACTTGGCAATGGTTAGCATCATTTTGAATCAGAGAACCTCAACTGAGAAATTGTCCCCACAAAATCAGACAGTTGGCAAGTCTGTGGCATATTTTCTTTATTGATGTTGGTTATGGGAGGCCTCAGCTGACTGTGGTTGATGCCGTCCCTGAGTTGGTAGTCCTAGGTGCTACAAGAAAGCAGAGTAAGCAACCTATGCAGAACAAACCAGTACTCAGATTTCCCCCATGGCCTCTGAATCATCCCCTGCCTCTAAACCCTTGCATTAAGTTTCTGCACTGATTTCCCTCAGCGATGGACTGTGATGTGGAACTATAAGCTGAAATGAACGCTCATCAAATATGCTTGGGGAAAACTCATCAAATAGAATCATAGTCATGTCCCCAAACATACTAAAAAACTACACAAGTAAAATTCAAGTTATCTGTTGAGTAAATTAGTTATCCTCACCAATGAATAGCTGTGATGCTTTTTATGCATTTTTAAATCCACATCATCAACACACTAGGTGATCACTAGTTAATGTGTCTAAGGTAATAGAAAGCAAGATCTGGCTGTTAAACTAGCCCCACAGAGCACTGCAGTCCCCAAGCTAGTTCCAGCTGTATTGCTCCTTTCATGGCAGAAGGAGGAATACAGCTGGAACTACCTCTGTTTTGTCTTTACACTTTACAGTTTCTTACTATGTGGACGTTAAGCACTAATTTCTGTTTTCCAATCCTGTTTCCTGTGGTTCAGCAGTGCAATACTTCATAAGGCTTGATGCAGAGAACCGAGAAAATATAAATAGATCAAACAACAGCTTTCCTCTTAAGTGTGAGGTTCCTTCCTATTTTAGTGCTTTGAGGGAGGTTAGTCTGCTTAAGAGCCGAAATGTTTACAGCAAGGACGACTTGCACCCAGCAGGAACTGACCTAAAAACTGGCATCAGATATTCCGGAGTCATGAACACGAATGGGAGTTTCTTTGCCTGAAAGTGTGTAAAATTCTTTGCCATGGAGTAAAGGGCTTGTTTTTATTGAGTACTCCATGCGTACTGTCTTTTGTCCACTTTGTGTGATACTTTTCTCAGAATGTGTAACATTTGCAATATGCCTTGAAGAAGACCCACTGTGTTCTCTCCTATGTGGTAAATAAGTCATTCGCTTGCACTTTCCCACAAGTGTAAAAAGAGATTGCTGTTAACTGAATTGTGTATTAGATACTCGGCTGGAGCAAGCACGATCTGAAGAGAATGATAAAGCTAATGCCCAGCTTATATACGCCATATACTCAGAGAAATTTTATGCCAGAAAACCATTAGCATGGTTTTGTGAAAACTTTGATGGGGGAATAGAATGACCCAGATTTGTAAATTCTGCCATATTTTTTTTTCATATTTTTGGAGACGTAGGGTGCAAAGTGTGTCGTGAGTTAACACTGGTTTCTTACTGTTCTTTCTTCATCATAGATCTTTTTCCTCATAATTCCAAAATAAAACGTGATTTTAGAATGATGGGGAAGGGCAATATTAGAGCTCTCAACTAGCATGCTTGAGGCCCTTAGCTGGATCTTTAAATTTGAAAAGAAAAAAAAGATACATTTTAAAACTTTAGAGTAGGAGCTGGAGAGATGCTCAGCGTTTAAGAGCACTGACATCCAGAGGTCCTGAGTTCAAGTCCCAGCAATCACATGGTGGCTCACAACCATCTGTAATGGGATATGATGCCCTCTTCTGGTGTGTCAGAAGACAGCCACAGTGTATTATATAAATAAAAAACAAAACAAAACAAAACATCAACAACAGCAAAAACCAACCAAACAAAAATATTGCAAAGTAGATTTTAATTTTTCAGTTAAGTAAAATAAAATGACTAATTAATATTTGAATGCCTAAATAATTCATAACTGTCTGTTTTGTTGAGAGAAAATTCTACTCATTTATCTATCTTTAAACTTCTGAGTCTCAGCCACCAACCAATGACTATTTATTAACTAGTTTTAGGACAGTATTAGAGTTACCTACATTTGTTAATTCTGCTGAATCTCTCTAATGTTTTTATCGTTTACATGCTTTAAAGTTTTACTGTGTATCTATGAATTAGTTTGCTACCTTCTTGCTCATTTTAACAAAGTCTATGTAGATTTAGTGTATAAAGTATTGGGCACTGACATAAAGAAAAACATGATATATTATTGAAAACCTTTATTTTTGTTACTGAATTGCACTTTATTTTAGTCATTTGTTCTTTTTATCCCTTATATAAATTTGGTTTTGACTGGCAGCATAATTGACTACATATCATAAGCACTTTGAGTCTATCATGGAAACTTTTTTAAAATGTACATTTTCTGTAATATTTTTAGTCTTTGAGCCTTAGTTTATTTTATATACTTTATTATTGACATTAGAGGCAGTTACAGATCAATCTGATTTAGTGAAATGAGTTCTCCCTCAAGATCCATGACCATATTAATTCCAGATCGTTAACCAGGCTCCAAGTACCAGAGATGACTTTCCTTTTGATGAATAGGCCACGAGTCCAATTACATAACTGTTGGTTCCAACCAAGATATGGATGCCACTACTGCATACCTTGCATTATAATTGTGACGTGCTGCACATTGTAGTTTATAGGCATCCTAGGTGGGCAGGACTATTGTATACTACCTTCTCTTGGAGTCTTGCTTGGCACCTTACAGTACTATGAAAGCAGGTCTTTGGCTCCACTAACCAAGTAAAAAAGTTGATGACCAAAAACAACAACCAGAAATGAACAGGGAAATATCACAATTGGCATCACAGAAGTCCAGAATATTCTAAGGGAATACTTTAAAGACCCATACTCTATAAAATTTGGAAAGTTGAAAAGAAACAAATGAATCTCTAGTTTCATCTATGTAATTATTTGAACAATTTCTGATCTAGTTTATAAGAGATAAACATTTTGTATATTATTTGTAAAAACTGATTGAAGTCTTTATTTATTGATATTTTACATTAATTTTTTTGTTTTACATGTGTGGTATTTATTTTTAGCTGCCAGGCTGTGACTGACAGCACTAGCCTATGTGTTATTTGTGATGGTTCTAATATTTTTATGAATTTCTAGACCTGGGACTACTTAGTCACATACATTAGCTAATATTACAGTGCCTCAAAATTGGGTAGTCAATCACAGTCAGAAATGATATTATAATTTGTAATTTGTAAAAGAGTAACAGAAATGAATCTGAAAGACATATCATCTTTACAAGCACTGCATGTACACTTGTAAAGAGAAGATATCAATAACAACTTCTGTGATAATAGCACAGTCTCTGGTCCTAAAAATGTAAGTTTTAAAAAAGGTTATTTTGTTCCACTTCTAGATTTATGTGTTTTTTTAAAGCTCTAATATAGAAACATATTCTATATGTTAGACTCATTATTTCTTAAAGAGGTGAAAAAGAAAACTATGCGTTGACGCTATAGTTCTGAAACTACCACATTAGTGCATTTGCTTCTAAGCTTTATGAACATGTATGAGTAATAGGATAGGAGTGTACAGTTCATAAATGCAATTCACTGTGTGTATCATTAGATTTTCTGACGTTCTAATTTTATGTAGTAACATGAGCATTTCTGTATGTCATTTCATAGAATCTATGTTACATAGTGGCTATCTAGTGTTTCGTAATTTATTTATCCCTTGACCTTTATATTAATATACTTCATTGGTCTGTTATAAATATTAGTTCTGTGAGCATTTTCACAAGTAAATTGAGCACTTCTAATTATGCAGTTAGAGTAAGCACTTTTAATTAGAATTCCTGTCTTAAAGAGAATGCCACATAAAGATTTCATCTCCATATAGAATGTGGTGCTATGATATACGTTTCTGTCCTTAGTATCTTCAGGCTATCATAATACTGTATCCCTGACCATATAGCTCCTTGTTTTCTTATATTATTTCCTTGAATGACTGTAGCAATCAAACAACTGAGTCATTAAACAGTTACATCTATTGCAAGGATATTTTAGTGGGTTGAAAAACAAACAGATTGTTGAAATTGAATTAAATACCTATCATGATTATTTTATGCCGATCATGTAATCTGCATGGTGGTCTTAGCACATTCATAATAACTTGTGTGGCTTCTGCATCTACCCTAGTGTGCCTGACCATTAGGGTTGACCTCTCTATTACTCTGTTCTAAGAGCTACCCAGCCACCCATTTTGGAAAAAAAAAAAAATCTGTGATATACTCAGCCAACTTCTCTGTTTCTACATTTGTTTCTGTCTCTCATTTCTCTGGTTACTCCCACTTTCGTTTCTAGTGGTGTGATTGTCCTTGTGGGCTTTATGGAGCACTTCTTTCTCCTCTTCTGATGTTGATCTGTACGATGTAAATAGGGGTGTGTTCCTCCATGTGATTGGATGCATCAAGAACAAACCATGCATGGAACGCCTCAAGGAAAGCTTACCCCATCAGAATACATTCTTCCTGTCTTTTCCATTTAAACACGTATTGGCAGAAACAGAACAAGGAGAGCAGATGGCTGAACTTTAGAAGCCAGAGGGCGCATAGAGAACCTTCCTAAGCAGAAGGGCCTTTGAGAGTTATTGTCATTTGACATTTCCTTGAGCCCTTTGTAAAACTAGGCACTTCTGACTTGGAATGGCTGATGTTCTCGGGCATCAACTGATATAGCTGCTGAAGCGAATAGGTTGTCCTACAATTCTAGACTCTTAAAGATGCATCTGCATTTGACTCTGGCTTGTGGCTCCGATTCTGTGCGATCACAAGTGTGTAGCCTTCTCCATTTCCCACAGTTCAGTTTCCTGTGCTTAGGAATCATGGTTGAGGTGCTCTGGAGCTAGATCTGAGACCCAGTCAGATCTCACTATGTGAAAAGAGAAGGACGTGCTTTGAGGGCAGGGACATGACATGCTTTAGTATTCTTGGAGAACAACCTTTAGTTACACAGTAATTCTATTAGTATATATTGCATCTGTTGTCAACATTTAAAGGCTATACAAATAGCTTCTTGGATATTTCATTCTGTTTTGTTGTCAAATTTTCTTAGAAAGTGTGAGGAAAAAAGCTATTTTTGCTCTTTCCAATCAGAATGGGAAAAAATTAATGTTGCAAAAGTTATTGCAAGTATTTATTAAAATGAGAGTAGTGCTACTTCAATAAATAGCATGTATTTCCTTAACACTAAGTTTCCATCAGAAACTGAAATCTGGGGATGTCTTCACAATGAAAATGTGCTGTGCAACATTATGTATATATATATATATATATATATATATATATATATATATATATATATATATATGTATGGATTCATGCTTTAAATTATATAGATCAACACTACCTATTAAACAAAAGAACACTAGTGGGTATGGTAAAAGCTGTTGCCTTGTCCTGCTTTCCAGGGAAAGGTGATGTGTTTGGAGACATCTTCTGGAAGGAAACTACTCTTGCTCATGCATGTGCCAATGTCCGGGCCCTGACTTACTGTGACCTGCACATCATCAAGCGAGAAGCCTTGCTCAAGGTCCTTGACTTCTACACAGCATTTGCAAACTCATTTTCCAGGAACCTCACTCTCACTTGCAATCTGAGGAAGCGGGTATGTTGCATCTTCTTTCTCTTATGAGTATCCAGGGGGCTAGTAAGCTATGTTCTGTTAATCAAGAATACAAAGTACTTCATTTTGAAGTGCTACTTTCCCATCTGGATAGAGTGGAGAAATTTTCTTTCCTTTTATTTACACTGTTTACTTTTAAATGGAGAAGGCACCCTGATTATCTGATTAAATATTTGAGTCTTTATCATGTAAGATAAAAAATGAAAACAGACTTGGGGAGAAGCAAATAGGACTGGAAACAGTGTTATGGCACAATATATTTTAATGTGTGTGTGTGGGGGTGTGTGCATGTGTGTATGTATGTGTGTGTGTGTGTGTGTGTGTGTGTGTGTGTTTGTGTCAGGGTTCAGAATGTTTAAGGTCCAAGAATCAAGCTGTTGTTCAATCCACAATGTTAGATGTCTCAAGTAGTCCTGAGTATATGCCAGAATCTCAAAGAAGTAGGCTCTAATGTCAGGGACGGAATGAATTTGTCAAAGAGTAAGGGCAAGCAGGAAAAGAGCCAGACTGTCCTTCCATGTCCTTCCATGTCCTTTTTATAGTTTACTATCAAAAGTTGTGGCACCGATTAAAGGTAGACCACTCTCAAAAATAATTTAGATTTTGGGTAGATCATCCCACTTTAAATAATTCAATCAAGAAAAACAAAACAAAACAACAAAAACTAAAGCCCTCATAGGTGTATAAAGCCCTTTGGATTTTAGTTAATTCCAGATAATATTCAATTTAACAACCAAAGAGAGACATCACATCTGGTTAGTTCCTGGAGTTTGTGATGGTGATCTAAAAGGGACAGCAGCATCTTTTCTTTGCAGTGTGGATGTCTCTAAAGTAGGGAATGTCAGTCAAGATAGCTACCTATTTTCTATTTCTGTGTTCTTTCAATCTTTCCATCTCATAATCAATTTACAAAGCTTCCTTTTCAACAAGTCTTTCAAGGAATGCCATCAGAAGAGTGAATGAGGCACACGGGATATCCTACAAGTAGATGCAGGACTCCTTTACTCTGGAGCGGTGGCAAATTCGATCTTCAGTGCCATTTGTTTCTTTATTGATGAGTGCAACCTAAAGTTAATTTGCATATATAAACCTACAGTCTCTAATTTATAGGTCACTGGCTAAAACTCTTTTATGTCTAAGAACAAAATACACATTTGGGTAAATGAACTTTACATTAAGTGATTGCCTTTGTATATAGTGAAGTCCTTTGGAATAATGATCCCTCTTTTCTGTAGCCTTTTAAATAAAACCTTTTTTGTAGTTAACATGAATGCAAACAAGACACTCAAGAAAGAAATTAGTGTCTACATTATAGCAATGCAGAAACAAACTGAATTAAATCAATGTGCTTTTTACTCAGGGTCCAAGAGAAGGCTAGGCTGCCAGGAGTAGGAATACTACTGAGTTTTCAAACTTTTGATTTGTTTTAGAGCTATGTTTCAGTTCATATGTTTGTTAACAATATGTCATTAAATATCCAGAGCCTGTGGGACAAGTAAAATTCTGTAAATAACAGAGATGAACCACTGACTCCCTGTGCTTGGGAAGCTTCAAATGCATATAGTGTGAAATGCTAGCAATCAGATATTAGCCAGTGATGGATGAGGAAGAGGGGCGCAAATATGAAGCAAATATGAAATATTCTTGCTTGCTGTTAGGTAGCTCATAGTTCTTATGTTCATATTCTGCTTTCTGCTGCAAGGTTCACATCTACAAACAACTATTTGAAGCTCTCATATTCATACCAACTCAAAATAAATCATATTTGGAATTTTTCCCTATTCTTTAAGGTGGCCTAGGCTGTTACCTATCATCATTACATTTTGCAGAAGACATATTGTCATTGTATGCTTCAAAACAGAATTCTGTTTACATCAGATCTCACTTGATAGCTATGACATTTTTTATATAAGATGTAGAGTTATTTCTTCTTCCAGCCATGTGAAGAAATCAGGTCAGAAGATTAATATTAAATAACCAACTGTCCTAGTTAGGATTACTATTGCTCTGATGAAATATCAGGACCAAAAACAAGCTGAAGAGGAAAAGGATTATGTGGCTTACAATTTCACATCATAGTCCAAAACTGAAAGAAGTCAGGACAGGAACTCAGGCAGGACAGGTACTTGGAGGCAGGAGCTGAATCAGAAGCTGTGAGGGTATGCTGCTTACTGGACTGCACCTCATGATTTACCCATCTTGCTTTCATACAGAACCAAGAACCACCAACAAAGGAATGGCACTACTGGAAATAGGCTGGACCTTTCCCTATAAATTATTCATTAAAATACTCTATAGTTGGGTATTATGAAGGCCTTATTTTTCACTTGGGCCTCTCTTATTTCAGATGATGGTTTGTGTCAAGTTGATAACACTACCTAGCCCACAAACTGATATGGTTGCAAGCCAAAGTCTCAAGAAGGAATAACTGATTAAAAACAGATCACAAATAGAATATACATTTCTTCAAAATAATTTAATCATAAATCTCTGCTTCATTTTTTATTTTCTTGTACACTCCTGTGCGTGCATGTGTTTGTGCAATGCAGATACAGCACACACATACACACACACACTCACACTCACACACACACATGCCACACATACACCCCACCCATGTTCTTTTTGGCATTAGAGCTAACAGCCTCTATAGATTTGGGTCTCCCAGTCTAGATTTTAGATCAAGATCTGGGGACTATATGCTTGGGTCTTCAGGTTCTAGTGTGCCGAGTTACAACAAGTGGCTTCTTCCTTTCCAAACCTATTATACATGTATCATTTTAATTTGTTTTTATAATCCTGCCCCTCTGTTATTAATAGAGTATTTACTAACTTGGCAAACTGTGAAAACAGAATTTGATTCCAGTCGCTGCCACTTCATTCTCAGCCAAACAAAATGGGAAAGAGAACCAAAGAGTACCGGAGTATCTTCCAATGATCAGTAGTACTAAGTACTATTTAAACAGCCAATTTTATACGTGTGAGAATAGTTATCCTATATATGACAGTATTATTAATGTCAGAATCCCACGAACAAGGCAAAATGATCTCCATTTCAACTGTGAGAAGAAGGTTCTGAGAGGGGAATTTACACCTGCCAAATAATGTGTGTGTGTCAAGGTCTGGATATTTACCATTCTTTGATTTTACAAACTTATCACAATAGTTGCCAAGCTTTTCCACAAATGTCTTTCCTAGACACACGCCCCACAATTTGTAGAATATCTGTGCATTTACTTTATTCCCCACTGATTTACTAAGTGAAAGAAATAAAGTTTTCTTGCTGTTATTGTAAGAATGATAGTGATGGACAGTTGTCACTTACTTCTATAACCAAGACCATGCTCTTGATGAGTGTGACTCTCATAGTAATCATGGCCATTGAGTAAGAGTATAATTCTCTTAAGTGGGGGATCAGAGTCTGAACACATGTTCTCAACCAAGCTAGAATTCAGCTCTGGCCAGTGTATAAATGTGTACATTGGCTCAGTGGAGATGTTGAGTGTGTGGTTTGCAGTGGTTGTACTAGAGAGGAACTGGGTGATCCTATGGTTTCTTGCCCTCATCTCCTACTATACAGACTATGCTATAAGGTTCTCCTTAACAGAATATTAAGCCTTAGACTCATCTACTTTAAAAAGTTCTTGCAAAAAATGTTCTGGTAATTTTAACCAATAATTAGATCTGGGATTAGCAAATTTTTTGAATCAAGGACTAGATAGTAAATACTTTAGGGTTGCCAGACTCTTGCTATTCAACTTCATCCTTGTAATGCAAGAGTGACTTCCTACACTAGTCAACCATAACAGAATACAGCCGGGAACTTATGGATGTTTTGTCTAATAATTTTATTAAATACCAGCAACACAAATATGGTAAAAACAATTGTCATTTTACCCATGAGAAGGTAGAGGTTCTGAGACTGGGACATAGAATTCCAAAGACTGACTGGATTAAATAAGAATGTTTTAGTCCATCAGTTAGGAAGCCTAAATGAATTCTGGTCCTTTGGGTTCCCTGGCGAGAGCCATTGTGGACTTTGGAAATGGATACCTTCATGGTATCTTCACAGTGGAGGAGGGAATGAGGGAGTACCTTTCTTCTTACAAAGGACAACTGATGAAAACGGGCTAGTAAACAAACACTGCCTTGTTTCTATAAACCATTCTCAGTCAGGTCTATAAACTACTCATTGGTTTATGCTAAATGCAGAAGACTCCAATTTATATCGAAACAGTAGCTATGCAAATATAAATATTCCTACTTTTAACAGAAACCACATCTCCATTATTTGCCACCTAGCCAGACAGTCATCATAAAACAGGGATATCACACAAATAAGGGAGGCCGTAGAACAAAAGAGGCTTTGGAGCCAGACAGAGAGCCCTCAGGAAAAGCGATAGACTGACAGTTATTGTCAAGACTGGCAAATTCACAATGATGGGTAAAGCTCCTGCTTCTCACTCAGGTTATAAACTGCTTGGCTGAATGCTAGGCTGGTTTTCTTGGTACACATGCACATGCACACATGCACATACACACATACACACAAGCACACAAACTATACACATGTACATATATTAGTAATCTTTGTTGTTTGCTAAAGTAATGTGATTTCACACACATGATGTATAAAATCACATTACTTTAATAGATAATAAAAATAGTAATAAAACAAATTTATTTGATTGTTTCTAAACTTTCTACATAAATAAATGAAACAATTGAAAAAAGCAAAACATGTTTGTTTACTTTTGGCCTACAGGCTGTTTTTTTTTTTTTTTTTTAACCTGTAGCCTGTAAACTCTGATAACAAAAATCTTCTATTTCATTTGTTTGGGGATAAGTTCTGTCTCGCAGAGTGGGCTTTAAATCCAATCAGATATTAGTTGGCTTCTCCCAGAACACTTGCTCCTAAAGCATAGATATTATACAGATATCTTCAGAATATGTCATGTATGTTTAGGATATTTCAAAGTTCTGTTTTGCGTATCACTATTTTATTTTATGCACACAAAGCAACTGTCCCAAGAAGGACCTGCAGGCTCCAGCAGTCAGCAAGAGAGTCAGTCTCGTGTTCAGAACTCAGAACCTAAACTGAGTTGTTGCACAAACATACTTGGTTGTGTTTTCTGTGATGGTTTATTGAGTTTAGACATGGATAGAAAAGGCTTTAGAGAGCAGCAGGGCTGAAAGGTTTGCTGAGTTTATTTATGTATCTGTCTGTTTAACCAATTTAAGATGCTATTTCTGGATACGGTGGGAGAATGTATATGTGTTGAATTCAGAACCACCTGCGGGTCTGAGTCAAAGGAGAAAATTGCTGTGCTCTGTGTGGGTGATAGATTCCAAAAGATCCCACTGGACTCTTAACTAAATTGTGTTTCTGATCATCCTATCTAGAGGATATTCAGTAGTGTTAATCATTTACACAGAGGCAGACAGAACCCAGCAGAGACCGCTATTGTCCTCTGACAGAGTTACTTAAATAGTTAAACTGGGGGCTTAGACTTAAGAAGATGCCTATAATCTGATTAGTAGTCCCTTTCTGTGTCTAAATTGCTTATTCAAATAACTGATTTATGTAAACAGGGTGATTATTTCATTTTGTGAAATTTTGGTATTGGCCAGTCACCAAATGTCTGCATGAGCTTCTCAGACGATGAATCCCTAATGAGTTTCATGGCTGAAAACATCTCACATCTACTTCCACAGCTCTTGGTGGAGGAACTAGAGATGAGGATGGTGGGTGCTGTTGCCTAGCTTTCCCAGGCTCTCCCACACACCACTTCACTTACTTTTTGTGGCTTGCACTGTATGCTCAGGTTTCAGTAGGTCATGATATTGATTGTAACTTTGTGCTATCTTGTGACTTCTAGCCATTCATTCAAACCAAGGACTGTCTTAAGGACCAACAATGCCCCATTTATAATGGTTAATATGGAATCTGTATTCTAAGATCTGCATATACATTGGTAATCTCAGATCTGCAGATATGTTGGTAATTTTATTGGAACACTTTTCTATTAAAAAAAATAATGAAGCCCACAGACATTAAGTTTTATGAGTATAAGAAAATGAGCCATTTAAAAATTGGAAGGTATATTTGTACATGGGGCTGTCAAGAGAATTTCATTTCCTTGGAGCTTAAAATAAATGTTACATTAGCACTTACGGCTACATTAAGCTTGGCTGAGATTGTGAATTATTTCTGAATATTTTCTTCACTTTCAAGATAGCAGGAACATATTTCCCTCCAGAGTAGCTACTTAAATAAGAAGAGTGAGAGGTTTTATTTGCTGTTTTTTGTATATCGTCTTAATGAGATGCTCTGTTGAAGTGTGGTACAGAAAGCATTGGCTGGCTCAATCGGCATCCAGTACAGTTCCTACTAAGGCTGTGAGGTCTCTGAGGGAGAGGCCCGCTCTGCTGTCCAGGAGTCCACAGAACAGAGATCATCACAGATTCACAAAAGTGCTCTGACAGGACACACACAGGTTTAAAAGAACACCAAGGGGGATGAGTCCAGTGGATGTCAGGAGAGGGGTCAGGGCGAGTCTAGCAGGGTGCTAGCAACATAGGGTTTCAAAGAAAGGAATACTGAGAATAAGCAAAGGTTTTTATAAGTTACTTACTTTAATGTATTTCATTATAGATGAAAAACACAGGCTAAGAAAATTAAATGATTAGTTTCCTCAAAGCTTCCAACAGGCATCTAAGTTTGTGGAAATCTGTGTTATTGTATTTCCACTGTCTGCAGATTAAATGTCTTAGGGCAAAGGTGAGCTCCTGTGGGTCTTTTCTTTCGCCTTCCACATAAACATGTCCACGCACATTGCTTCTGCTCTGGTTTTGTTTGTGCATTTCCAGGATAGATTCAAGATACTTTTTAAAAGCCTCTTGAGGAAGATTATAAAATTTGATGCTTGATTGTGTTCAGCGTTAAATACGGGGAAAAAAACAGATAGCATGAGCTCACGTGTGATTCAGAAATTGATTTCATTGTGTTGCACACTGTGCTTTGTAACAAATGCACAGAAAACTCCAAACATGCAAGCGAGCAAACACAGAGAACAAACTACCTACTGTGACCAGTGTCTGCAGTAGGATTCCAACCTGCGCGTGATCCAACACAGATGGTGGATGTTAGCTTCTGTCGCCTGTATTGCAAGTAACTTCATATTAGCTCAAGTGTGTGCCTTTCACATTAACACCATTTAATAAGTGCTATGGCATAGGAAAAACTATCTTATCACAAGTAATTTTTACTGTGTTTTTCTCTGTTATCATGCCAGTACTGAAGACACTCTTCTGGTTACTATCATTAGAATAAATGTATAGAATGAGAAGTTCCTATTGGGCATGAGACATTATTTACTAACCTTTACATTAAAAATTAGAGAGAGAGCCAGGTCACTGCCATCAGGACTCAGGGCCTGGCTGCAGACAGCTGAGCACCCAGAAAAGCCTCGGAAGCGATCTCCCACCTGAGCCCACAGAGCCAGAGCCAAGTCACCATCAGAACTCATTGCCTGCTGGTAAAGAACACCCAGGAGCAATTTCCTTCCATAGCCCACTAGCCCTCAGACTCACAGGAGAGACAAGCTCCAGTCAGAGACAAGAAGATCACCTAACATCACATATAACAAGATGGCAAGAGGCAAGTGCAAGAACCTAAGCAATGAAAAGTAAGACAACCTGGCAACATCAGAACCAGTTGTCCAACCAAAGCAAGTAGTGGATATACCAACACACCAGAAGAAATAGATATAGACTTAAAAATCATACTTCATGATGATGATGGAGGTTTTTGAGAAGCACATGAATAAGTTCCTTAAAGAATTACAGGACAAACAGGAGAATACATGTAAACAAGTATTCATGTGGAAAACACAACAGACAAGTAAAGAAATTGAAGATGGAAATAGAAACAACAACAAAAAAAATCACAGGACACAACCCTGGAGATAGACAACCCTAGAGATAGACAAGCTAGATCAAAAGTCATATGCAAGCAACACTAACAGACTACAAGAAATGAAAGAAAGGATCTCAGGGGCAGAAGATAAAATAGAAAACATTGACAAAACAGTCAGAGAAAATGCAAAATGAAAATGCAGATTGATCAGAATTATACCAGACTTCTCAACGGAGACTATGAAAGCTAGAAGATCCTGGACAGATGTCATACAGACCCTAAGAAAATACATATTCCAGCCCAGGTTACTATATCCAGAAAAACTCTCAATTACCATAAATGGCAAAACCAAGATATTCCAGGACAAAACCAAAATTACACACTATCTGTCAACAAATTCAACCCTATAAAGGATAATAGATGGAAAATTCCAACACAAAGAGGGAAACTACAACCTAGGAAAAGCAAGAAAATAATCTTCTTAAAAGAAAACCAAAAAGAAGAAAAGCACACAGACATAATTCTACCTCTAATAACAAAAATAACAGAAAAAAAATCAATCACTATTCCTTAATGTCTCTTAACAACAATGGACTCAATTCCCCAATAAAGAAATATAGACTATCAGACTGGATACATAAACAGAATCCAGCATTTTGCTGCATATGGGAGACTCGCATCAGTGGCAAAATCAGATACTACCTCGAAGTAAAAAGATGAAAAAAAAAAAAGCCTTCCAAACAAATAGTCCCAAGAGACAAGCTAGAATAGCCATCCAAATATCGAATAAAATAGATTTTCAAGCAAAAGTTATCAAAAAATTAAGAAGTACACTTTTTACTCATCACAGGAAAAATGTCTATCAAGATGAGCTCTCAATTCTGAACATTTATGCTCCAAAAACAAGAGCACCCACACTGACTAAAGAAACACTTTCAAAACTCAAACCATATATTGCACCACATACAATAATAGTGAGACACTTCCGCATCCCACTCTCATCAACTGGCAGATCATTGAAGCAGAAATTGAACAGAGACACAATGAGACTAGAAGAGGTTATGAACCAATGTGAATTAACAGACATGTACAGAATATTTTATCATAAAACAAAACAATTTACCTTCTTCTCAGCACTTCACCTTCTCCAAAATTGACCGTATAGTTGGTCACAAAACAAGCCTCAACATATATAACAAGATCAAAATACTCCCATGCATCCAATCAGATTACCATGGACTAAGGATGGTCTTCAATAACAACAAAAACAACAAAAAGCCTGCACACATACACGTGGAAGTTGGACAATGTGCTACTCAATGATAACATGGTCAAGGAAGAAATAAAGAAATTAAGGATTTTTTTAGAATTCAATGTAAATGAAGAAACACATACCCAAATTAATGGGATGCAATGAAAGCAGTACTAAGAGGAAAACTCATAGCACTGAGTGCCTCAAAAAAAAAAAAAAAAAAAAAAAAAAAAAAAAAAAAAAAAAAAAAAGAAAGAAAGAAAGAAAGAAAAGGAAAAAGAAAACTGGAGAGAGCATATAATAGCAGCTTGACAGCACATCTGAAATCTCTAGAACAAAAAGAAGCAGATACACCAAAGAGGAGGAGACAGCAGGAAATAATCAAACCCTGAGCAGAAATCAACCAAGTAGAAACCAAAAGAATTATACAAAGAATCAAAAATAGCAGGAACTGGTTCTTTGAAAAAAATAAAAAGATAGATAAACTCTTAGCCAGAGTAACTAGACAGCACAAGACATTATCCAAATTAATGAAATCAAAAATGAAAGGGGAAGCATGACAACAGAAACTGAGAAAATTCAAGAAATTGTAAGATCCTACTACAAAAGCCTATGCTGAACAAAACTGGGAAATTTAGAAGATTTGAACAACTTTCTAGACAGATACCAGGTACGAAAGTTAAATCAAGAACAGATAAACCATCTAAACATTCTCATAACACCCGAAGAAATAGAAGCACTCACAAAAGCTTCTCTCCCAATAAAAAACCAGGACTAGATGGATTCAGTGCTGAATTCTATCCCTAATACTAATACTTTACAAACTATTCCACAAAATAGAAATAGAAGGAACACTATTCATTTCTTCGAAGCCACAATTACACTCATACATAAATTACACAAAGACCCTACATAGAAAGGAAGCTTCAAACCAATTTCTCTCATGAACATGAGGGATGCAAAAATAATCAATAAAATTCTTGCAAACCGAATACAAGAACACATCAAAACAATCATTCACCATCATCAAGTAGAAAATATCCCAGGATTGTTGGGATTGTTCAATATACAGAAATCCATCAATGTAATCTACTATATAAACAAACTCATAGGAAAAAAAAAAACAAAATCACATGATCATCTCACTAGATGCTGAGAAAGCATTTGACAAAATTCAATACTTCTTCATGTTAAAAGTCTTGGAGAGATCAGGAATTCAAAGCCCATACCTAAACATAGTAAACGCATTGTACAGCAAACCAGTAACCAACATCAAACTAAATGGAGATAATCTTGAAGAAATCCCATTAAAATCAGAGACTAGACAAGGCTGCCCACTCTCCCCCTACCTATTCAATATAGTACTGGAAGCTCTAGCCAGAGCAATTAAACAGCAAGGAAATAAAACGGTTAACAACCAGAAAAAAAAAAGAACTCAAAATATCACTAATTGCAGATGATATGATAGTATACTTAAGTGGCTCCCAAAATTCTACCAAAAAACTCCTGATAGACAACTTCAGCAAAGTGGCTGTATGTAAAAGTAATTCAAACCAATCTTCCTCTACTCAAAGGATAAATATACTGAGAAAGATATTATTGAAAAGACATCCTTCACAATAGTCACAAAGAATATAAGACATTTTGGTGTGACCCTAACTAAACAAGTGAAAGATCTGTATGACAAGAACTTCAAATCTCTGAAAAAGGAAATTGAAGAAAATCTCACAGAATGAAAAGATCTCCCATGCTCATGGATTGGAAGGATCAATATTGTAAACATGGCCATCTTGCTGAAAGCAATCTATAGATTCAATGCAATCCCCATCAAAATTCCAACTTAATTCTTCCTAGAGTTAGAAAGTTCAATTTGCAAATTCATTTGGAATAACAAAAATCCTAGGATAGTGAAAACTTCTCAACAATAAAAAAACTTATGCAGGAATAACCATCCTTGACCTCAAGTTATATCATATATCAATTGTTTAAAACACCGAATGGTATTGATACAGAGATAGGCAGGTAAATCAATAGAATAGAATTGAAGACCCAGATATGAAACCACATATCTATGGTCACCTGATCTTTGACAAAGGAGCTAAGGATATTCAGTGGAAAAAAAACACCCTCTTCAACAAATGGTGTTGGTTCAACTGGCAGTCAGCATGCAGAAAAAATGCAAATGGATCCTTTCTTATCTCCTTGTACAAAACTCAAGTGCAAGCATATCAAAGACCTCTACATAAAATACTGAAACTCTTAGAAGAGAAAGTGTGGAAGAGCCTAGAACACATAGGCATAGGGGAAATTTTCCTGAACCAAACACCAATAGCCTATGCTCTAAGATCAACAATTGATAAATGGGACCTCATGAAATTGCAAAGCTTCTATAAGGCTAAGGACACTGTCAAGAAGATAAAATGGCAGTAAACATATTGGGAAATAACCCAGATTTTCTTCAACAAAGGAATGGATACTGAAATTGTGGTACATTTACATAATGCAGTACTACTCAGTTATTAGAAACAATGACTTTATGAAATCACTAGGCAAATGGATGGAACAAGAAACTATCATCTGAGTGAGGTAACCCAGTCACAAAAGAACAAACATGGTATGCAGTCATTGATAAGCGGATACTAACCCCCAGAATCTCTGAATACCCAAGAAATGACTCACAGATCTCATGAAGCTCAAAAAGAAGAAAGACCAGAATGTGGATTCCTCAGTTCTTCTTAGAAGGGAGAACAAAAAACTCAGGGGATGAAATACAAGGTCAAATAGAGGAACAAGGATTGAAGAAAAGATAATTCAGAGGCTGCCTCACCTGGGGATCCTCCCCATATGCAACCACCAAACCTAAGTACTATTGGTGATGCCAAGAAGTGCTTACTGGCAAGAACCAGATATGGATGCCTCATCACATCCTCTCCCAGAGTCATTCAGATACAGCTGAGCATGCTTGCAGCTAACCATCAGACTGAACAGGGGGAACCCAATGAAGGTGCTGGAGAAAGGACTGAAGGAGATGAAAGGTTTGCAACCCCATGGGTTGAACCACATTATCAACCAAAAAAATCCACCAGAGCTCCCAGGAACTAAAACACCAACCAATGAGTACACATCGAGAGATCCGTTGCTCCAGTTGCATATGTCACAGCGGATAGCTCTGTCTGACATTAATGGGAGAAGAGGCTTTTGTTCTAGTGAAGGTTTGTTTTTGCATTGTAGGGGCAAGCCAAGACACTGAGGTGGAGAGGGTGATTGGGAGAGGGTGCACCTTCATGGAAACAAGTGGAGGAGGAGCAGGATAGGAGAGGTGGGGGGGATAAAGGGCATAACATTTGAAATGTAAATACAGAGAATATCCAATAAAATATTTTTTTAAAGTTGGAAAAATACAGACATATTTATTGCCAAAGATAAGAATCACAAGTACTAAAAATAATAATGGAAGATCTATGTTTCTGTAGGACTGGAAAGCCCTGGAATTTGCTCAGCTGATGGCAGCAAAGCATATGGAGTTCTATAGAGAATGTCTTTTGTGTTGGGGCTGAGAACCAAGATTATCATCCAGCCAATTCCAAAAAACTCAAAGGAAAATATTGTGAACTAAGTTGTCATATGAAAGAAACTAATTCACATTCACCAATGTTAATGGATGCCAAAAGCATATTCCAAGTGGAGGCTTCCTCTTTTACTTCCTTGAGGAAATTATATTTACAGATATAAACTTCTTTGTGGCTCTAGATCAATGGTTCTCAACCTCTCTAATGTTGTGGCCCTTTAATATAGTTCCTCATGTTGTGGTGACTCCCAACCATAAAATTATTTTATCGCTACTACCTAACTGTAATTTTGCTACTGTTATAAATTGTAATATAAAATATGACAGGTAGGAACCAATAATTAACTTCTACAAAAGTGGAGACCTACAGGTTGAGAACCAACTTCACTAGACCAAACCCAATGGCCATATTTTTTAAGTTTGTGTTTTTATTGAATTTATTGCCTGTTATCAAAATTCTAGATGGTACTAGAGAAAATATGTCTAGTCCTTTTATAATTGTTGCAAAATGGAGTATATTGGACACAGAGAGAAAATGTCAACTGACAGCTTTCTTTTAATTGTATTATCAAAGCAGCATCTTCCTTACTTGTATGTCTAAGAGTAATTGTGAGTCCAGGCTTCTCTGCATTGTATGTACTTTATAGCACTCACTCTGTTCAGGGCTAATTTAGAATCTGATGTCAATGTTAGTTTAACACTCATGTTCACATATGTCCCATATGTCTCAAATATGTTTCAATATTTGGCTGCTACAACATAAAACTAATCAGTGGCTTAAACTATGGAATCTTCTTTGCATATACTCAGAGGCTAAAGGTGAGGGCTATTCCTCTAGGAAACACCTTCTCTCTACAGGCTCACATGGCCTTTCAGCCACTGCTCTACATTTAGCGAGTAAGCTAGGAGATATTTCCATATATCTTTTTATAAACTTGCTAATTACCCTGGACATTATTATGGCTCATGTCATTCTACGCCACAGGCGCCCTGTCTAAAGCTTGAGCCATACCAGAAGTTATGGTTTTGATATATGCACTTTAGAAAAGTGTCAATAATTGATCCATTCTTACAAAGGCTTATTTATTTTTAAGTTCAACACATAAAAATAATTGAACCTAACACTTACAGGCATGTGGGACCAAATAATTCTAGATTCGGGTGGTTTTCATTACTTCTGAGTTGAGCCCGATCATGCAGTGGTTAATGAAGATCCATTGACCAACATTCTTCATAGAAACACACTAAATTAATTGTAAAGGGTGGAGGTCATGATTTCTTGAACCAGAAATGTAGCAATCGTGAAAAGTGGTTGGATACTAGTTATGATTTAAATATAGAGCCAACAAGACTTATTAATTGATGAAATATGGGTTTAAAATATTGATTTATGTGTGTATGTGAGTGAGTGTGTTTGTGTATGTGTGTGTGTGTGTGTGTGTGCATGAGTGTATGCATATGTGTTATAAACTTGTAAGTATCCACAAATGCTAGGGAAGTATCATATATCCCGGAGCTAGAATTACAGGTAAGTGGTTGTGTTCAGTCTGATATGAGTGCTGGGTATCAAAATCCAGGTTCTCTGCAAGAGAGAAAATGTTGTTAACTGTGTAGTCATCTCTTCAGCCCCTATATGTAGGGCTTTAAAGTAATAGAGGAAGTAATGGTGACCCATATTTGTTTGTTCTACATACATCTAAGATAGAGGAAGAATCTCAGAAAAGCTAGAATTTTAGGAGGGACTGATGTGAAGTTTTGTAAAGTCGTATTAGGTTTGAGATGCTGGCTAAGCACATAACTACAGCAATCTAGCAACTCTTTCCAGTGATGAATCTAGGATTCAGAAACACCTGCTGTGATGGTAACAAGTTTGAAAATGGTGTCATGGTGATTTTAGAGTCAAGGGAGTTGTTGCTCCCTCCTCATGATATCTGGTATCTATCTGCTCAGTTCCCAAAAAACTGGAAGTTTCAGAACAAGGGAGACCGATAACACAGTCCCAAATTGAGACTGATGGCCTAAAAGCATCCTAGAGTGTAGCTGATATATTTATGGGCTCACAGGCTGTGGAGATAGGGTTTGAGGTCCCAGGCAGGGACAGCACCAGATGCACTTGCTCAGTGGGATGAAGTAAATAATAGATAGGTCCTGTCTTAGTCAGGGTTTCTATTCCTGCACAAACATCATGACCAAGACACAAGTTGGGGAGGAAAGGGTTTATTCCACTTACACTTCCACATTGCTGTTTATCACCAAAGGAAGTCAGGACTGGAACTCAAGCAGGTCAGGAAGCAGGAACTGATGCCGAGGCCATAGAGGGATGTTGCTTACTGACTTGCTCCCCCTGGCTTGCTCAGCCTGCTTTCTTATAGAACCCAGGTCTACCAGCCTAGGGATGGCACCACCCATAATGGGCTGGACACTCCCTCCTTGATCACTAGTTGCGAAAGTGCCTTACAGTTGGATCTCATGGAGGCATTTCCTCAACTGAGGCTCCTTTCTCTGTGATGAACTCCAGCTTGTGTCAAGTTGACACAAAACCAGCCAGTCCAGGTCCTCATTAATCACTTTTCTTCCCTCCAGTCCCCAGCCTATGTGACAGGGCTGAGCACATTCGAGGAAGGCTTTTCAAACTTCAGCTACTGGCCCTCATGACAATCATCTTTGGAAATGCTCTCACAAACATGCCAAACACTACTAAATGCTTAGGCATGCATCCCTTACTCCAAGCAAGGTGATAGCCAAGATTAATTTACAAGCTGAATGCCTGCCTGGCAATGCATTCTTGTAATTCTAGCAATTAAGAGGCTGAGAAAGGAGAACTGTGGAGAAATGGCTCAGAGGTTAATGGCCCCACTTAGGATCTTTCTGCTTTCCCCGTTTCTTAGATAGCTTTCATAGGAAACAGTTTGACTTAGTAATAAATGCTATAATCACTTTTTTTTAAAAGGAAAGAAGAATTTTGAGTTCAGGGCTAGTCTATGCTACATTACCACATCCTATTTCCCCCGGGAGGAAAAGAGAGAAAGACCAGAAGGAAAAGAAGGAAGAAATGAAGGAAATTGTTAAACACAAAAGAAGGATTCCCATTAAAAGATAGAGAAATGCTACCAAAGAATCATCTGGTAAAACTTTGAAAAGCAGTGGGGCAGAAGGAGAAGTTCTTATGTAATCCCTGTTTCCCAGAAAGCCAGATATTTATTACACAGGGTCCTGCTGTTTTTGAATCCAGCTTTCCAGAAGTTAGCTGGCAGGTTCATGGGGGAAGCAAGGTACCCACCAGCCCTGCATTTTGTTTTGCCCAAAGGATGAAACAGTGGTTTAGCTGTGTGCTAGCCCTGGTATAGGCCTGGAATTCAGTAGATCCTTTTCTTCCCAGGGTGCACCCTTCTCATGGTGATTCTTTGCTTCTGTGAGTTGTATTTTAGTGATCTTGGGAGTGAATACATCCTAAAATTGGCTACCTCCCTGAACTACTTTCTTGATATACATAGTTTGTGCACTGTGTAGATTGCAGGAGCGCATGGCAGCATCTTTGGGGAAATAGCGTAAGATGCAGCAATTAGAGTTCCAGCTGCCGTCCTTTCTGTCCCCTTCCCAAGCTCATGGTATGACAGCTAAACAGCTTGTTACGGGTCCTCTACCCCACAGACCCACTGATTTTTAGCTGGTGGGAAAAGATCACTAGACACTGAAACAAAAGATAATATATCTTTCATAAAAGTCTGAACTATGTATTATATGACACCTATGCCTTTTTGTCATAGAGCTGATGGTGACTATATTGTGATCTTCCATCCAAACAATGAACTCCTATTTCCCATTGCCAAAGACCAGAGTAGCATCTTCTGTATCACCGAATACATAAGTAAATGCATGAAATATGAGTCTGCCATTCTCTTGAGCACAGTCTTTACTTCATCGATGAGAATAATGACTGGCTTCTAAAAGTACACACGCACACAACACCCTTGACAACTCTGGCAAAGAGCCGTATGAAATAGAATGATGAAAATGACCATTACTAATTGGTGTTAAATCACAATTAGCGTTAACTTCCAGCTGCTCCTTCCAATCCACTGTGCCTGCAGATTCTGCACAATCCTGCTGGCCTGGTGCTTTGGGGAGGGTGCACTTCTGCTTTAGTGAATTAGGATCTCTGGTACCCTGCTGGGATTGCAAAGCAGTGCCTGCCTCCTGGGATTTGGCACTGGAGGAGGCTCTTGGAAGAGAGCACAGTTTTCTTCCCCAGTTGCCTTCGAATCACAGGAATCTGAGCAGAGTATACCTAGAGTTGTCTTTACCTCAGTTGGTCATTAGTATTGCACATTCACTCTGACTTCTGCTTTTAGGACACAATCTATAAAAACAGGGCGATGAAGCTTATGCCTCCCAGTTTACATCGAGGCATTACTCCATTAGTACTGGAAATCAGTCTGATGAGATATGAACCAGGAGAGAAAGACCTGCTGGTGTCTAGATTTTCTACCTTCAGGTTGGCTCTCATTTCAGCAATGGGGGTTACGGAGACAACTTCAGCAATTCTAGAAGTCTGTTCTGTGCATTTAGATGAAGCAGAGACCTAATCATGGAGTCTTGTGAGTCCTTAAGCTGTTTCTATGTAGGGCTCTCTGTTGGTCTGCTTGCAGACAGAATAAGGACTTTAGTAGCCAGGACAAAGGTTGACAGATCTGTCACCCTTCCATACACCTCCAGAGGATTGAGTTTCACAAATTCCAGAGGAATGGATGGATTCCACAATTTACCCTACTTTCCACTTCTAAAGTTCCTTCCATTCTTAGTTCCCGAGATTAACACCAGTAGGTGGACCCCTGGTAGAATGAAGGCTTGTCAGACTTTATTTAAAAGGAGGCAGTTCTTGTGAATGAAAACAAGAGGTTTGCATGAATGCTAAGGCTGCAGTGTGCGTAGTATTCTTCTTCCTGGGCGCCCATGAGGATTCATTTGCTTTGGAACACCTGCAATTTCCTCCATTAGAACATCTATTTATTTTTCCATGTCAGTTCTGGTACAACAAAAGAAGCCAGCGAGCATCCTCTGTGTGAATATATCATACAATGTAAGAAAACACACGATTTTGAGTTTGAGTCTTTCTTTAGGGGTATGCATTTTAATATATTTTAAGGTACAGTTCATTTGGGGGATCCTTGCTCTTTACCTCCAAATAATATCTTTATTCTACCACGTGGTTTGTCATTTTAGGGACTTCCTTTGCTTGTAAACAGACTCCACAGACCCGACTGGTTTTCTCAGAGACATCTGAGCAAACATTGTCCAACCAACATGGACTTGAAAGGTTTCCATGCTTCTTCCAAGGGTGGTCATAAAGGTTTTTGGGGCACATATTTTTAGAAACATTATTCAGATGAGACTATTCAAATATTTGTAGTAAATTCAAACAGATTGTCACCTATTAAAAAGTAATAAAATACTACGCTTATTAAACTTACAATATAATATTATATTGCATATGCATATTTATAGACCACTAAGGTGTTTAAAACATATGTTTTACAAGTGAGGAAACAGAAAGCTGTACTGTGGTTAGAATGAATTTCTAATAGCTGACTACTCTGAGTAAAAATAGCATCCAGGTTCATAGCATGCCCTTTTCGTCCCACCTGGGAGGTATATTTCGGAGATTTTGGCGTTCTACCATAACAACCTTTCCCCCAAAGGTATCAAATCAAACGGTTCCATTAAATAGCTGGGGACACCTGGATGACCCAAGAAAGTCACAGTAATTTTTAGTGGAGAAAGTCATTCGTTTTCTGCATCTTCCTTCTACACCCTGTTACAGTTGATTTGCTGGGTGCTTTGGAAGTTGATGTTTGCTTTCACGTGGGTTTCTCCTGTGCCTACAGTTTCACCCTCTGAAGAGCTATGCTATCTTTGAGAGTCCAGCAGAGGCACGGCCCCTTAGGAAATACTCAGTTTGAAATGGGAATTTCAGAGTAAAAAAAACCAAACAGCTGCTAATTATCCCCATAGGAGCCAATTTCCCCAAAGTGCAGCATACGCTGGGAGTGTGAGGCATTGGACCCTGACTAGAAACCACTTCCTTCTCACCAGTGTCTTTGTGGTTATGGTAGGAATTGTTGTGCATGGAACGCAGGTATATTGAATAGTTAATACATATTATGGATATTTAAAAGTCCCTATGGAACTAAGCTGTATGCCCCACCTAGAGCAAAAGAGTAGCATCATCGGTGCTTGGAGTTAGACACCAGAATGTTCTGAGAGATTCATTCAGTTGTGTGGAATGTGCTTCCACTCAGCAGAGGGTCTCAGTAAGAAGTGAGAGGGGGTCCAGCCTGGCGCATTAAGGACTCAGGAGAGACTGTTAGCTAGTGGAGACTGGCTAGCAGCTTGTTTGTACCAACATCCCACACTTAGGTCACCCATAGGAATGCCATGATAGGAGATCTCATATGCTAACTGTTGGGGGTTAGGGTGGAGCAGAAGAATGTGCCTTCAAGGAGCTTGCCATCTTTCTTCAAATGGAGTCCTATTGTTCACAGTGTTTGCAGATAACTCTCAAATGCATGCTGGTTCTGGAGCCAGAGTCATGAATGTGGATTTGTTAGTTTTGCAAAGGGTTTCTCTAATCCATTTATTCTGGGACATTTCTTTAGAGGAATGGTTTGTCTGTTTATTTGTCTGCTTTTTTGTTTAGACTTCCTTTTTTTTTTGTCTTTAAATTTGAACCAATTCTATGGAAGTTAGAGACAGTAATGAAGCATAGGAAAGTGAATACATTAGAGGGAAAACCAAGAAGATATGCATTGTTTACGTTATATCACGTAAAGAAAACAAGTCACATTATCCCAGTTCCCACATCTCCCCAGGACTCAGCTGTGACCTCATTCCTGGCTCCTCTAGTGATCTCCAATTGGGCGTGGCCGTTCCAATTGGGCGTGGCCGTTCCAATTGGGCGTGGCCGTTCCTTTCTTCAGACTCCCACATAAGCAGCCACTGCTATCGCTCAGCATCTTCTGCGCACGGCTTCTAAGGGTCACAGTGATGCTCTGTCTCCTCCAGTGACATCATTATTAAAAATGAGTGACAGTGTTACAGGGTTCATTCATCTGATGTAATACGGGCCATTTCTCTCTCTGGTGGTTGCATTTAATACCCATAAGAGAACAAGTATTCAGAGGAAAGTAACAGAAAGACATGAAAATGAATTAGAAAGCCCACCTCCGTTTTCTCCCCATCCTTCTTCTCTCCTGCTTTTCCTTTGCTCTTTCTGCTGCTTCCTCTCATCTTTGGTTTTCTTCTTTGTGGTGGTATTGTGGACAAAAACCTAAGACCTTTTCTTTTCTTTTTTTTCATTTTTTAAAAATTAGATACTCTCTGTATTTACATTTGAAATGTTATCCCCTTTTCCCACCCCACTCCCATCCTACTCCCCCTCCACTTGTCTCCACAAAGGTACACTCTCTCCTGATCACCCTCTCCACTTCAGTGCCTGGGCATTCCCCTACACTGGGAAAATGTGCCCTTAGTGGACCAAAGGTCTCTTCTCTCATTGATGCCAAACACTGCTATCTTCTGCTACATATGTAACTGGAGCCATGGATCTCTCTATGTGTGCTCAATGTTTGGTGTTTTATTCCATGGGAATTGTGGAGGGTTTGGTTGGTTGATAATGTTGTTCTTTCCATGAGGTTGCAGCCCCTTTCAGCTCCTTCAGTCCTTTCTTTAGCATCTTCATTGGGGTCCGAGTATTCACTCTGATGGTTAGCTGTAAGCATGACCAACTGTATCTGTATGACTCTGGTAGAGGTCCTGAGGAGGCATCCACTTGATCTTTGACAAAGGAGCTAAAACCATTCAATGGAAAAAGGACAGCCTCTTCAGCAAATGGTGTTCATTCAACTGGCAATCAGCATGCAGAAGAATGCAAATTGATCCTTTCTTATCTTCTTGTACAAGGCTCAAGTAGATAAAGACCTCCACATAAAACCAGGTACACTGAAACTAATAGAACAGAAAACGGGGAAGAGCTTAGAACACAGGCACAGGGAAAAATTTCCTGAACGGAGTACCAATGGCTTATGCTCTAAGATCAAGAATCGACAAATGGGACCTCAAAAAATTACAAAGTTTTTGTAAGGCTTTTTTTGTTTTTCTTAATTCTGAAAAATACTGAGAGGGCTGTGAATGCACCTTTAATAAGAATATACAATTATAACAATTTGGGAAAAGAGAAAATCATTTGACAATTAGAAACAAACAAAAATGTATACTTAACCTGAGAATGCTATGAGCAAATACACATTAATTGACTCAAACCTCTAAAATAGTAAAAAGAGCATCACAGTATTTGTGATTCTCTAGGAGGCACCTGAATACTTTCTCTCCCTCATATTAGACTTGTAATTTTGGGGGAATCTTTAGTAGTTTTTTTGCAAGGGAAAATGGAAGATTCTCAGCAGATGGATTCTTCCCATTTAAACTTCTGTGAACATGAGCGGTGGACTAGGGCTTCCTTTCAAATTCAGAAATAAAGCACTCTTGATTACACACACAGTCAAAGAACAAAAGGAACAACCTTCTCTTTTCTAAGAGTTTTGTGTGCAGTGATGAGATGCGTCGAGAATCACAGAGATGTCGGAGTTTTGAGTGGAGTTTTCAGCTGCCATGTACAGAGCTTCTGCCCGTACTAAATTCTCAATCTGGTTGGGGAATATGGATGAAATGACCTAAAGACAGACAAGTTTCATTCTTGGCATGTTTGACTCATGAAATGCAATGCTCCAGTGTCAGCTAGTAGACAGACATCCTTGCTTTGTTTTGCTGCTGGTACCAATATCAGCGTCAGCTAATTTTAGCTTGATTGAAAGGTTAGGTCACCCTCAAGATGTGGTTCTAAAGTCATCTTCAACTGGTTACGTGAATTCTCTGATATTTGCTGAATTTGTCTTTATCTTTGTGCCTTTATAGCTTTAGAAGCCAGGATTGCATTAATGGGCTTCTCTTAGTGAGAAACAGCAGTAAAATCCACTGGGAAAAATGTTTTGCTGATATATGCTTAATATTCCTGGTATATTTTACAAACTGAAAGTTAATTTTACCTTTTCACTTCCAGCCTCACGTAAAATTTCAATTGTATTTTTATTTTTTTTTTAAATTTTATTCTACGTCTTGGAGTGCTTAACCTTCAAGCCACACACTCAGCCTACAATCTACACTTTTAGAAGTGTAAAAGCACTTTCAGAAAATTTAAAATTTCACTTATTCTTAACTATGTAGTATATTTGAAGGGCCTACATATTAGAAATGCCATTTGTTTCCATTTGTCTGCTTATAAAAGAACATAAAACAGATGCTACTCGTATGATAAAAAAGAGAAATATTGCTTTAACAAGTTCACTCTACTGTTAAAATTTGCCAAAGAAAAGGCAAACCAATATCTTCATAGAAAGATTCCCTGCAAGGAAAAGTTACTACATTTATGCATGTTTGACATTTCACAGTAAAGGTAAAATTTATTTTTAATGAAAAAGATTCCATGGGGTTATTAATTAAAAAAACTACAGGGAGAGAAAATTGTCGTTTTAAAAGAGCATCTCATGCATTAGAGAATGTCGCCAGTGAGAAGTTGAGCTCAGGGCCGGTCCTCCCCAGAATCCTGCCTCCCCTCTTAGTGGGAGTGCCTCCACCTTGCCCTTGCCTTGCCCAGAGTCACCATGGAGGCATATGATGCTATTGCTCCCAAGCCTTGTTCAATTAGAGAGCTCTTTGAGATTGCGGCCCTGTGGCTCCATCCTTAAAGTGAACAAGTACCGAAGAACCAACTTGAAATCAAAGACTGTGAACTGTGTAACAACAGACACTCGAGTTTCTGTTCCTTATTTCTTTCATTTGTGAGATTATAACATCGTTGTATAATTTCCTCTTCTCATTCCTGCCTCCGAACACTTTCATAAACTCCTCCTGGCTTCAAGTTCATGGCCTTTCCCCCAAGTTAATAGCTGCTCTATACATATACACATGTATCCCTAAACACAACCTGTTACTTTTCAGTTTGTTTTCAGAGCTGGTCATTGGTATCGGACAAAAAAATTGATGTGTTTTTCCATAAGGAAGACAACTTCCTGAGAACTATAGGCACTTAGTATTTCTTATGTACCTGTAGCAATTTGCATAGGTGTGAAGTTTTGTGGATGCTCCCTTGTCTACTTCAGCACCTTCATTGGGGCTGTCCCTGTTCAGCTCCTTTTGGACAGTCACATTGATGAGATTTCATGGATGTGGTTTCTGACATTATTAGGAGACACTGTCTCAGGGCAAAATTTTCTGATCCTTGAGGTCTTACAATCTTTCTGCCCTCTCTTCTGCAATGTTACCTTAGTAGTAATTATTTTATATTTTATTGTTAATGAAAAGAAATGCCAAGTGAGTGAATATGAGTGTATTCTATTTCCAAGAGGACTGAGTAGAGCTCTTACACAGGTTCATATTCCTGTAGTACAAATGCTATCTGTATGCAAATATTAAAGGAGCGACAGTTATTTGATTTGTTGGAGGAGAATCTAGTACTACAAAAATACACAGCAGAGCTAAGATCACAGAAAGCAGTGGTGTAGACTTTCCCTTAGATTTGCTCACATGCTCTTTCTTGCTCCAAGAGTTTCTAATCTTACCTCCATCCTAGCCCCCTCACAGTTTGGAAGAACTCATTTATAACTTCTCTTTGTGCTAACAAGATGGTTTAGTGAGTAGCACAAGTGCTGTGAACGTCTGGGGATCCCAAGTTCAATCTCAACACCCCGTATAAAGGCGAAGCAAACAATAAGTTCCATGAAACTGTGCCGTGTGTACCTCATACACCTACTCATGCAATAATAAGAAATAAGCAGTAGATACTTTCTCTTCTGCTGTCTGATAGTTATTTCGACAGTTGTACAAGTTTGAAGAGTTCAAGAAGCAGAAAAATGACTTTTTTTAACTGATAAAGCTGGTCACAGGATCTGGCTGCAGAGCTGTTTCAAGAGATCTTTTGAGTGTTTTGTCTATGAACTAGCAGGTTTACCTTGCAGGCAGTCTATCTAGGTAAGGGCTCGGGAGATAGCTGCCTTGGGATGCATCATCTCTGCAGGCAGTTCTGCTTCAAAAGTGGTGAGGGAGTGTCCACGCTGCTTCTCCTTTTAGCTTCCCTACTCAAAAAGGTTACTCTTTCATAGGGAGAAAATAGTTACATCCCGAGAAGAATGTATCATCCTCGTAGAAGTCCATCTATGTATGAATACATAATCAGTAAAGAAATACTTTATTCTAATGAGTATAAATGGTATTATACAGTTCCAACATTTCACATATAGGTATAATATGTATAATATATAAACACTACATAACAGGTAAAGTATTCATATACTTTAGGAGATTTAACATGGATAAGTAAGATATATTTTAAATGCATTTTTATTCTTTGAGGATTTCATATATTGTGTTTTGAAGATTTTTAACCTCTTCTTATTTCCTTTCAGATCAACTTCTACTCCCTAGTGCTCATTTTTTAAACCCATTAGTGCTACCTATATATTCTTAGACATATAGTCATGTACTGGAATTTGTTAGACCCACTCACCAGGGTCACATTCTTTATAAATATAATTTTATTGGATATTCTCTATATTTACATTTCAAATGTTATTCCCCTCCCCCCCAGCAACCATCCCCCTTGTCCACCTCCACTTGCTTCTATGAAGGTGCTCCCTCTCCCAATCATCCTCTGCACCTCAGGATCTTGTCATTCCCCTACACTGGGAAACGTGCCTTCACTGAATCAAAGGTCTCTTCTCCCACTGCCAGACAATGCTATCCTCTGCTACATATGCAACTGGAATCGTGGGTCTCTCCATGTGTGCTCAATAGTTGGTGTTTGGTCCATGGGAGTTGTGGAGGGTTTGGTTGATTGATTATATTGTTCTTCCTATGAGGTTGAAAACCCTTTCAGCTCCTTCAGTCCTTTCTCTAGCTCTTTCATTGGGGTCCCCTTGCTCATTCCAATGGTTAGATGCAAGCATGCTCAACTGTATCTGAATGACTCTGGTAGATCCTCTGATGAGGCAGACATATCTGGTTCCTGCCAGTAAGCACTTCGTGGCATCAGCAATAGTGCTTAAGTTTGGAAGCTGCATATGAGGTGGATCCCCAGGTGAGGCAGCCTCTGAATGATCTTTTCTCCAATCCCTGCTCTTCTATTTTTCTTTTATTTCCTGCCGTGAGTATTTTGTTCTCTCTTCTAAGAAGGACTGAGGCACCTACATCTGGTCTTCCTTCTCTTTGAGCTTCATAAAACCTGTGAATTATTTTTGGGTATTCAGAGCTTTCTGGGGTTAGTATCTGCTTATCAGTGAGTACATACCATGTCTGTTCTTTTGTGACTTGGTTACCTCACTCAGGTTTCTAGTTTCTAGTTCCATTTATTTGCTTAGTAATTTCATAATGTCATTGTTTTTAATAGCTGAGTAGTACTCCCTTATGTAAATGTATCACATTTTCTGTATCCATTCCTCTGTTGAAGGACATCTTGGTTCTTTCCAGCTTCTGTCTATTATAAATAAGGCTGCTATAAACATAGTGAAGCACATGTCCTTGTTATGTTGAAATGACTTTTGCATATATGCCCAGGAGTAGAATAACTGGGTCTTCAGACAGTACTATGTCCAATTTTCTGAGGAACTGCCAGACTGATTTCCAGAGTGGTTATACCAGCTTGCATTTCCACCAACAAAGGAAGAGTGTTCCTCTTTCTCCACATCCTTATCAGCATCTGCTGTCACCTGAGTTTTTGATCTTAGCTATGCTGACTGGTATAAGGTGGAATCTCAGTGTTGTTTTAATTTTCAGGACCACATTTTTTTTTTTCATTTTTTTTAAACGACTTTATTTTGCAAAACAAAGATAAATGTAAAGATTTTAAACATTTTTTGCTTAAAATTATACATTTTTGTCAGTACTGTTTTTTCAGACATTAAAATAAATTTTACATAAAACCATGTGAATATGTTTTTTAGTCAGTACTTGATTTTTTTCAAGGGCTTGACAGTATGCATTGAAAACCTACTAGTTGCAATAAGCGTAAAGTACATGCAAAACAAAACGCAACATGGAAATAGTCAAAGTCTTCTTGTTTTGTGAATATATGTATATTTTTTGTTTTCTTTATTTCTTGGACTTCATACAGTCTGTGAGTTGTTTCTGGGGGAGTGCAAGCCTCTGGGGTTAGCATCCCACTATCAGTGACTGCATATTATGTCTGTTCTTTTGTGACTGGGTTATCTCACTCAGGATGATCTTCTCTAGATGCAGCCATTTTCTTAAGAATTTGGTTAAGTCATTGTTTCTGGTGGCTGAGTAGTATTCCATTGTGTATATGTACCACAATTTTTGTATCCATTCGTCTTCTGAAGGACATCTGGGTTCCTTCCAGCTTCTGGCTATTATAAATAGAGCCGCTATGAACATTGTGGTGCATATATCTTTGTTGTGTATTAAAGTGTCTCTGGGGTATATGCCCAGAAGTGGAATAGCTGGGTCTTTAGGTAGTACTATATCCAATTTTCTGAGGTATCGCCAGACAGATTTCCAGAGTGGTTGTATTAGCTTGCAACCCCACCAACAGTGGAGAAGTGTTCCTATTTCTCCCCAGCCTCGCCAGCATCTGCTGTCAGGACCACATTCTTAATGAAAATAACCCTATCAATGGCTGTTAACTACCAATATCCCAGCTGCTGGTATTTTTATGTGCTTGAAGATGGCCAAGAGCAGTGATGGCTGCCAGTAATATTTGGATCTATGAGGTTTCCCTTGCCAATAGCTCCAATAAAAACAACTCATTCTTATCATTGGTTTTCTAATGTGTTGGCTCCTGGTATCTGGTGGGAGCACTGTTGCTCCTTTAGAGGGTAACTCCATATATGTTCTTTTTATATATGAACATAGTTGTGTCTTAGAACGTTTCAGCAGTAGTGGTTTTTAATGCGTCTGTTTCAGGTGTTATTTCTCCCAATAGACACATTCCTTCTTCTCCCTTGCTCTCTCCTCTCTCTGTTCATTTAGCTCTTTCTGTACTGTCACTCTCCTATAAACCTTTACATCACCATGCACTATCTTCCCTTCCCTTATAGGTCCCATGGTCATGTATTAATTTCTTCAACTCTTTGGGTAAGGAGAAGCACAGATTCAAGCTAACATCCACAAACAAAAAGGAAGAAAGTCCACATTTGTCTTTCTGGCTCTGGGTTACCTCACTCAGAATGATTATTCCCAGTCATTTTCACTTACCTGTGATTTTCATATTTCTTAACAGTTGAATAGTATTCATTCAACTGTGTGACTGTACCACTTTCTGTTATCCAGTCATCTGCTGAGGGTTATTCAGGTTATTTCTATTTCCTGGATATTGTTAATAGAACAGCAATAAACCTAGATAAGCAAATGTTCATGTAGTAGGATGTAGAGTCTTTTAGGTTCGCATGAAGAGTAGTATAGCTAGGTCATGTGTTGGATCTATTTCTGGTTATGTAGGGAACCTCCACACTGATTTCCATAGTGCCCACACCAATTTTCACTCCCACTAGCAGTGAGTAAGTGTTTCCTTTCTCTATACCCATGCCAGCATTTCTTTCTCTTTTTTTTTGCATTTTATTGGATATTTTATGTATTTACATTTCAACTGTTATCCCTTTCCCTGTTCCCTCCTCTCCCACTCACATCCCCCTACCCCGGCTTTTATGAGGATGCTCTCCCTTCCACCCACCCACGCAGTCCTATATCACCACCCTGGCAATCTCCTACACTCTGGAAACAAGCCTTCCTAAGACCAGGGGCTTCTCTTTCTATTAATTCCAGACAATGCCATCTGCTACATATGCAGATAGAGCCATAGGTCCCTCCATTTGTACTCTGGTTGGTGGTTTAGTCCCTGTGACCTCTGGGAGGGGGTCTGGTTGGGTGAAAGTGTTATTCGTCTTATGGGGTTGCAAACTTTTCAGCTCTTTCAGACCTTTCTCTAACTCCTTCATTAGGGTACCCATGCTCAGACTGATGGTTAGCTGCAAGTATCCTCATCTGTATCAGGATGAGGCTCTGGTAGAGCGTCTCAGGAGACATCCATATCAGGCTCCTGTCAGCAATCACTTTTGGCATCAGCAATAGTGACTGGGTTTGGTGGCTGTATATGGAATGAATCCCCAGGTGGGGAAGTGTCTGGATGGTCTTTTCTTTAGTCTAAGTAAATCAAAACAACCCTGAGATTCCAACTCACACCAGTCAGCATGGCTAAGATAAAAAACTCAGGTGACAGCAGATGCTGGCGAAGATGTGGAGAAAGAGGAACACTCCTCCATTGTTGGTGGGATTGTAAGCTGGTACAACCACTCTGGAAATCAGTCTGGCAGTTCCTCAGAAAATTTAACATATTATTACCTGAGGATCCAGTTATACCACTCCTGGGCATAAACCTAAGAGTTGCTCAAACATACAACAAGGACACATGCTCCACTATGTTCATAGCAGCCTTATTTAAAATAGAAGTTGAAAAGAACCCAGATTTCCTTCAATAGAGGAATGGATACAGAAAATGTTGTACATTTACACAATGGAGTACTACTCAGCTATTAAAAGCAGTGACTTCATGAAATTCTTAGGCAAATAGATGGAACTAGAAAGCAACTTGTTTTTTTAAATTCTAACCAAATTTCACCTATGCCTGGACTCTTTCTGATATCTCATTTGAACAACATTGAATTAGCACACATCTTTAAAATCATAAATAAATGCATATGTTATACACCTATATGTATGATCAATAATTCATAATAATTTATAAATTTAAAGATTACTCAAGGCCAAATGGAAGATTCCTAGCAAAATGATAATGACCTGAGGGATTATGGGAAATCTGAATGAGAAACTATAAAGCCCTTTGTCCTGAAGGGAGATAGGTTAGATCAAGCCACAGAGGAACATGATTTTCATGCATGGCCTACCTCTTTTGATGCTGCTTAACTCATACTTTGCAATTCACTTCATAGCTAGTGTTCTATAGGTACACAATATACCTTGCATGTGTTATTCATACCATCTGATTCATATACATAGAGTAGTTGAAAAGTTGGAAAATAGATTATGATCATCCTCTGTCACCTCGTATATTTATCACACAGAGAGGAGACCAGAAAAGTAGTTTATCTACAAGGTGAGTTATTTAAATTATGAATGAATTCATTTCTGATGGATGGATGGCAATGATCTACAGTTTCCCACCTAGGGAGTCCTAGTCCTCACAAACTGAACATGCTTTGAGTGTGTCTCCCAGTGTTCCTGTATTGGGACTTTAATTCTTACTGCAGTGAAGTTAGATGATAGGGACTGTATAAAGTGAGGTGTGGGGGTTGTCAGGCTATTAAAGCTGTGTCTTCTAGAGGATTAATAACCAATTTTTATAGGAGCCCAGCAATCCTCTGGCTACTTTCTCCTCTCGTGTGCTTGTATTACTGTGTTTGTATCTGTTCTGAGGCCTTCTTCAGAGTCCACCCATTCTGGTGCCATGGTCTTAAACTTCTCAACTATGAGATCCTAAACATCTATCCATTAAAAAGTTAACCTGTCTTGGATAGTTTTGTTATAATAATAGAAAACGATCAATGGCTAATTCACATGGGAAGCAGTCAGGTTGTTCGTTCGTTCGTTTGTTCGTTTGTTTTCCCTCTCTGATAAATACCCTAGTGCCTGCACCCTAGTCTTGTTCCATTTTTTCCTCCAGGATTTTATCCTGGAGTCTCTCTGTTCCCTGACCTCTGGTCAAAATATTTGAAAATGAATGTAGTCTATGAAAGTTTAACGTTGTATAGCTCTTTCACTTAACATAAGTTCACTTCAGTTAAGTGACTATAAGTGCTTTTGAAAATTCTATACTATATGAAGAATTCTGAGAGAATGTTTCCTGTGTTGGAAGTGAGTCTCCATTTGATGCCGATTTAACTTAAGCTTGCCTTTTCTAAGATGATCCCCTGCTGCTGAGAGGGGAGAAGGCTATTTTATAAAAGTGTCCTGCTGCTGCTCTGTCTAGGGTATTACAATCCTGACCATAGGGGTCTGGTGACTTCTCCAGACTCTCTCTGCCCCCAAGAGTCGCTGATACATAAACAAGCACAGTACCAGCCACTGGATTTATTTGTTCCACAAGGTAACTTCTAAGCTTGAGAAGCCTGGAGATGTGACCTTCAGTCTGGATGGTGATTTGTGCAATGTGAACATCCTACAGAGAAGGAGGTATTAGAGAGCCTCCCCTGCTGGACTCCAGGTCAAAACAAAATGTACAGGGTAATGTTAGTCTCAGTTGAAGAAGTCTGGTTGTCCCCTTTACAATCCCTTGTTACTTCCCTCAGTCCCTTCCTTCCTCCCTTTATTACTCTGACTGCCTGACAGTCTTCTGGTTGAGCTGTTGTCAAATCTATACTGTTTCTTTAGTTTTATTAAGAACTCTGAGTCTCTAATTCTTGGCAGTAGGCACATGGTTCAGAAGACATCTCTTGCCATTTTAGCTATTTCTAATCAAAGGAGGTTTTTCCCTGGAGTCCTTTGAATGATGTGTTTGCTGAGTGAATAATCATAGCTTCTGATCATAGTGTAGCGTTTAGTGTCAGATACTATGACAGCTTTCATTTAGCTGCTCTGCCTCTCATTTCAAACTGTACAAATGCAAGTAGTTTTAGTCATCTTTCTGTTACTGCAACAAAATACTTGAGATACATTATCTAAAAATGTTTATTTGTATTCATAGCTCTGGATTTTGAATCTGCAATCAAGGGAACTTGTTCATTTTGGGTTGTATCTAGAAAGTTCAATTGTGAGACTAAGGAGCTCATGGTAGAGCAAATGCTTACTTCATGATCTAAGAAGCAGGATGTGGCAGAGAATGGGCCAGGATCCCATGCATGTGTCTGTGTGCGTGCTTATGTGTGAATCTGTGTGTGTGTCTACATGTGTGCATGTGTCTCTGTGTCTTTCTGTATGTTTGTGTGTGAGGATGCATGTGTGTGTGTGTGTGTGTGTGTGTGTTGTGAAAGCATACACATGTCACAGAACTCTTGTAGAGGTCAAAAACCAACTCCCAAAAGTCATTTCTTTTTTTTTCTACCTGTGGGATTCATTGATTGAACTCGGGTTTTGCATCCTGCATTCGAGCATCTTACCTGTCCAAAATTCATTGATGTTCACAAATGTTCAGCATATTCCTAAGGCTGTGACTCATTATGCAGGCAAAGCAGAGCCTGAACTTCTTAGAGACCAGAGGTCCTGTTTATAGCATGCTACTTTTAGATGTAGAAGACTTACATGTGATTATGGCAGAACTAAATGTGCAGAGTTGACCACTTGAAACATGGTGCAGTGCTTTCTTTCCAAAGTAAAACACCCGTAGCACAAAGCTGTGTCACCATGTACATATAGAGAACAAGGACTGGATAGAAATGAAATTTGTAGAATTATTACCTTCTACTATGTAATAAAAGCACCACGGACTCCGGAAATACTTCAAATGAAAATCATTTCGCAAACTGGTTGATCTCCTTTTTAAAATGTTTTTATTTTTCTACATTTATTTAAAATATAATTTCACCATTTCCCTTTCCTTTCTATAGCCCCTCTTGCTTCCCTCTGTCTCCCTCTTGAATTGATACGCTCTTTCCCTTTGATGAGTATTGTTTACACACTGACAGGTACACTCGCATGCATGTGCATGCACACACATGTACCTGTTGAATCTATTTTCTTTATTTGTGTGTGTGTGTGTGTGTGTGTGTATGTGAGAGAGAGAAAGAGAGATTTCAAGGGGGTTAATCCCTAGAACAAGTGAATTCTTGCTCTCTCATCAGTAATTAATTGCCTGTAGTTTTCTGTCTAGGGGTGAGACTGTGAGATTTTTTTCTTCCTGTTCCATTGTCTAGGGATAGGACTCTGCTACTGATACTGTCTTTGTTCAAGGCTTGTTTAGGCAGTATCTTTTAAAAATAACATTATAATTAACATATATATATATATATATATATATATATATATATATATATATATTACATGGTACTGGAATTTATAAGGGAGAATGTATAATGTTCTTTAAGCACACCTCCCAAACCACCCTTCCCAGTGAATTTCCATCTCTCTTCATCCTTTCTTACCAGTCCCTTTTACTTTAGTCCTCTTTGTTCCCCAGGGTGGTTTAACTTCTTCTTTCTTGCAATATATACACACATGATTTTATGTGCCCCTATAAAGCCTACAATGACTTTATCAATGAACTGGGAAACCAAGAGCTTAAGATGCCGTGAAAGACACAAAACCATTTACAACCCTGGTAAGTCTTTCTTGATTTTAGCAACTGCCATCTTGGCATGTTAAGTTCATTAGGAACAGGTGCTACCGTGCGTTCTAAGGCAGAGCTCTCTGTAGGAAGCCTGTGTAGCAGCATTCATCTTCCCATCTGCACTTTGACGAACTCTTTGAGCACAGGTTCTTTTAGCCTAATTTAGCCTAATGATAAAGTGAGCAGTTCCTATGCTGCCAGTCCTCCTGTCATCTGAGAGTACATACAGCCTTTCAGATCTCCTCCATCAGAAGCAAGTGCCTGGCAACATTCTTAATGAACACGTATATCTTTATCAATACCTTGTTCTTCTGGGAAAACTCTCTCAGAGGCTTTTTTTTTTTCCAATACAGTTTGAGATTATGGTGCTTGACTTTCAAAATGTAAGACTTGGGAGGCTTCAGCGATGGCCTAGTGGTTAAGAGTACATACTATGCTTGCAGGGTACTTACTACGCTTGCAGAAGACCCAGGGTTAGAGAACATAGCAGTGTGGCAGCTCACAGGTGTTCTTAACTCCAGCTATAAGTTATCTGCTGGCCTCTTCTGATTAAAATAGTTGCCCGTACTCATGTGATATACACACATACATGAAGACAAAAGCCTGTATATAAAAAATAAAATGAATCTAAAGGGTAAGGTGAAAGGGCTAGGGAAATGGCTCAAAAATTAAAACTTCACATGTGCACACAGCAATTGGATCCTGGATCCCCACAGCAAGGTGAGTAACAAGACCCGCCATTGAGGAGACTGGGTTTGGCTAAGAGATAAGAATTTGAAGGAATAAAATGCAAAAGGAACTGAGGAAGATTCTAGATATCAACCTCAGGCCTTCACATGCACACACATGACACTCACACCTGTACACATTTGTGAACACACATGCACAGAACACATGAAGACATGAAAGGAAGTTAAAAAAAAATTGAGAGGGATACATCTACATTTCTACATTTGGCTTTTTGTTCAAAGAATTCAAGGCATATGTTTAAGTGACTTCTACTTAAAAATAAGACATGTCTGAAATTAACAGATTAAGTTTAGTTAACTAAGTGATGGAAGCCAGAAATGAGACTATTAGAGGCTTCCCATGAGTTCTTCAGTTTAAATTGCTGCACAGAGCTAATCATTCTGTACTGCTCCGAAGAGACAGCAGGGAAATTTTGCCTGTTAGTGGATATTAATTCCATCCTGACTGCTAGCCCAATGTGGCTCCTTGGCACTAAACAAGCTGCTTCAGAATGCTGAATTGACAGTATCATTTCTACCTCCATAAGCAACATATTCTATGTATAGCCAGAAATGTATGAGTAGGAACATAAACATATGATAAATGAAGGGATAAGATGAGGATGAGATGAAATACAAGGATACTATCCATTTGGGGTTACATCTCTTCTGATGTCATGTTTTCTAGGAATAGCTTTTACAAGTCAGGAGGGCTCTTATAAGATGGGAGAGCAGAGGACAAGCATTGGCATGATGCTAGAAGAACAACATGGGATGAATGATGAACAGGAAACAGTATAGCTAACTAGTAGCTTAAACAAGACCACTTGTGTTTCAACTTAAGGGAAAGGTTTGCTGGTCACTGAGTTTCTGAGATTAGACTACGCACACAGACTGACAGATGAGATATACAAACAATACATACCACATACCTACACACATATGTGCACACACACACACACACACACACACACACACACACACACACACACACACACACATGATGACAGGATGACCACCGGAAAGATGGAGTGTAATGACCATAAATGTGTCTTCCTAAAGTCATACATATCTTCAGAAATACCCATATCCTGTCTACATCTGGGTGCTCCAGCCACATGTCCTCATATTTAGCTGTCCTTCGTACTGTGACTCTAGTACAGACCACCTCCCATGTAGTCTATTTTCCTACATGTTTAACTAGACCTGACATGTTTGCATATGTGGCAATGCCAAGAAGCTTTGCTCTTTATGTGACCTTGTTTTCTGTCAAAAGAAAACATGTTCCCACACCTAAGGCTTCAATGAACATTGCTGAAGAGGAACCAGATAGAATGTAAGAGTCAGAAGATCAAGCAGTTTGCTGAGGAAATGTACCTCCTGGTAATGTAAAAAGGTGCACCTATAGAGTCCTTCCAACATGGCTGCCGACACAAGAGCTGAACATGGACATAGACATGCTAAAGTGAATGGGGAGCAAAAACAGGAGACCTCAGCCCTACACAGAGAATGACAAGTAAGAAAGGTATGCAGAGAGTGAAAGAAGCAGTCTTCCCCCAGAAGAAAAGAACACAATTAGTTATCCAGTGGTCAGCCTAAAACCAAACAGTCACGTGATTTTATACAGACTGAGATGGTTGAATACATTTATGTATATGTGTATGTACGTGTGTCTGTGTATATGTTATAGCAATTAGAGAAAGAGAATAGGCGGATATATGGAGGGACGTGGAGGGAAGAAAGAAGTGATGTAATTATATTATACTATCCAAAATAAAGGGAAAAGGTCTTCGAATAAAACCAACAAAAGATGCTTAACAGTGCTGACTCAGATGTAAGACCACTCCTCATACCAATGCACCACATCACCATCTTGCTTTTCCCAAAGGTTCGAATTTGATTATATTTTACAGTGGTGACCTGCACATAGATTTCCTCGAAACACATGTTATAAATCAAAGACAACAGTCTATTGGCAAGCCTAAAAAATGTGGCAACCTTTTCCCCTGTGCTCTGGACACCCAGAGGATTTGGGACAGAGTTACACTGCAGGTGTCTTTCTCTGTGTTCCTTGGGGGAACCGTCTCCAGTGTGTGCCAATCTGTGGATTAGGGCTATGAGCACAGCTGGCAGGACTTCTGGCTTGATGTGTCTGATGGGTTACTGGGTTCTATATCAAATGTATTCTCTGTTGAGGTGACAGAATGATGACCTTTGGTAGATGGCCTCTGAGATATTCTCTGTACAATGACTCGTGACTTTGTAGCTTTTGGGTGTCACACTGCCATCAGTATGTCTCTAGGAACTCTTATATGCTCAAACACAAAACTATTTAGTATATTTATCCATAAAGATTATTGTCATTCAAACTAGCAGTTTGGTTCTTTTTCCTAAGTTCTAAATATAGGCGTCAATGAATCTACTAAGCTTTTGAAGTAGAATTTAAAATTATTCCTATCCTTAGCAGTATATAGTTTTAATTGATGTATTATAAAAGCTTTATGATGCTATCCCAAATTATTTAGGTCCAAGTGAGATACTTTCATTTAGTTGTTAAGAATGTTGAGAAACACTGTCTTCGAATGCAGCTTCACTTTATATCATTTGTGGAGGAGGGAATGCTTGTCATTCACATTATTGATTTCCATGAATCAAGGATGATCTCCAATAGTCCACATTGTACCTTAAGTTACTCTTGATCATCCTTTAGTGCAGGAGTTGCCAACATCTACAGGTCATGAATTCATATTCCATCCCTTTGTTGGCCTTTGAGAGTCCTTTAAGACTTAGATAAAATAAAGTCCTTTCTAGGTTCCTTACTATAATCTTATCTTCCTTTCTTTCCCACTGCACTCTTGAAGCCCATTCATTTTATTTAAGAGCATCCTCTCATCCAATTTGTATAGAATTTCTACAGAACTGTATATCCATACATCAACAATAAAATTCCCTAAGATTAAAAACCAGGTTTCATTCACTGTTACACTTTTATCTGGCACAATGCTGACCTTCAGCAGTAATAAATTCTTTTTAGTTATGCACTGACTGTTGACACCAGGTATCCTCAGAGTGACTGTAAGCTCTGATAAACATAGACTGTGCAGTATACCAAGAATTCTTGATCATTTGCCTTCTTGCCTCTTGCCTTCTTGCTCTAGCTTTGTCCTCTTCCTCCTGCTCCCTCCCTCTCTCCAGTGATCATGGCTAGCTGTTATTCTTCTCTCTCTCTCTCTCTCTCTCTCTCTCTCTCTCTCTCTCTCTCTCTCTCTCTTTCTCTCTTTCTCTGTCTCTATTACCTTCTCAACTTCCCTCCCCATGCCCTGAATAAACTCTATTCTCTACTAAAAAACAAAACAAACAAACAAACAAAAACAGATTCTTATTTGACAGGAGCATATTAGCACATGTAGATCCTATTGGACACAATAAGTGAAAGAAACTGCAACTGACATGGCCTTTAAAGAAAACTATGGCTGGTAAAAATGCAGAGAACAACTGGTCATGGTTTGCCCAGGCCCAACCTTTCCATCTACAACAGGGAGCTCATGTACTGAAGGTCCATGGAACATCATAGGAGAGGAGAGGGAGAGGAAGGATTTTACAAGCCAAAGAACCAGGCAGTTTACTCTGTCATTGTGTCTTCTAGAAATGACAAAGAAGCTCCACTCATAATACCTCAACAATAAGGTTGCCTAAACAAAGCCTGAACAAGGAAAACACCAATAGATATTCTAATGTAGAAGGGAAAAATCCTAGGATAAGAATTACAGGCAACTAAAGAGTGCTGATAGCAAGATAAATAATCTTCCCCAGGGAGAAGTCCACTAATTGCTTGTTCAATATCAATAGTCAGCTCTGAAATAATATACTATACATATAGGAGACATATTAGACACACTCCTAAATGTGTATATTATATTTACACATTTAGGAGTGTGTCTGTGCACAATGTGTGTGTGTGTGTGTGTGTGTGTGTGTGTGTGTGTGTAAAATAATAACATCTAAAATAAAAGCATGTTTTCTACAGGGAGAAAGGGAGGCATACACAAGTGAGATTGGAAGGAGAAAAAAAAGGGGGAAATGGTATAACATTTAATTTTAAAACTCCTTCTATGATATTTTAGGTACTTTAGTCCTCTTATGAGATGGTGTACTTTCAGGTAAGAATGCTGAGATTTATTCATAGGAGCTCTCTCCTCACAAAAAGGCTTAAGTAGCCCAAAATCCTGTGAATATATGTTGCTAGTGTTTTTAGTAACATTTAAATGGTAATAGCTGCTAATAAAGCAACTGCATTTCATGGCTCCTATTTTAGAGAGATTTTCAAGTTGCGCTTGATTAGATTACATTCACTTGCATTTTTACAACCCACTTTCAGGAAGGCCAAATTCAACAATTAAGAATGTCATCTTTTATTACAAACCCCTCAATATACAGAATTGCTTTGATTATAAAACTGTGAATGATTTTATTCTCCTGGATTCTGTATTTGTATAGCTCCGGGCAGACCCAGACACAGTTGTATATGTTCCCTTCAAAGTGATCTTCTCAGTGAGGCCAACAGTAAATTTTATACTCCTCATTTTAGCTGAAGAATAAAGCCTCAGAGACTACAATGCAAGGCCACTCACCCCTCTGAAATGTTTTGGTGAAGGGCATAAATCACTGCTCTAGTTGTGGACGGTCTTTATCCTACTACTTAGTGTTCACTTGAACAAGAGGAATCACTTATTCACTTGATATATATGCACACGGTCTACAACAGCAAACAATAAATCCTTATCCAATTTCTGTTTGTGAAAACAACAAATTAATGTTTTATGCTCTTTTACACAATGTTGGGAGCTCCTAAGCAAAAAAAAAAACAACAAAGAGTAACTGTGGATGGAGGCTTGTAATTATACATAGGACGATTAAACTTCTCAAATATCTCATGTTTAAGCATCAACACACAGAAGATGAAGGAGCAAGGTCTGGAGCATCCGGAAGATTCAAGTAGAGGAAGCAGTAAGCATGTAGACCCGAGACAGAAGTTTTCAAACATGTTTTGGGAGCAGACATGAAGCCAGCGAGGCTCTACCACAGAGAGCAAAGAAGTTGATAATAGGAAATGAGATCAAGTGGTCTGGAATCTGCTGGTAGGACCTTGGTTTCTACACTAGAGAAGATGTGAAACCAAAGGACAATTTTAGATAAAGGAATAATCTGATCCAACCTTTCCTTTCAAACTTCACTTGCTTACAGTTCACATGTAGATGATATTGGTGGGGATTCAGAAGATGCAAACATGTCGTGGAACAAGGAACCAGTTCGAGGGTGGATGCCAATATCCAAGCATTGTAGCTGCTAACTAAACCCTATGTAGCTTAAAACTAAATCCTAACACTAGCCACAGTCACCATGCTATACTTTTCTCTAGATTTACTTTTGAAAAATTTTAGACAATTTCATACATTTACATGATATAATTTAGCTGATTTCAGTACCCAGTCCCTTTTCATTCCCCCTACCTCTCCAACTAAAGTCCTTAAAGAAATGACATACCCTTCCCCAACATGTATGCATGAAGCAAAATAAGAATATGTGGCAGTGAATCATTAAATCACTTATCTCTGATAATCATTTGGTGGGTGTGTATATATCATATATCACCACCATCTTAGATATGAAAAACAAAGTGCCTGATATATAAAACATAGGGGGAAACTCCCAAATTATTCTAATTGTTCTAAATACTCAAATCATGAAATTGAGATTTAAATAGGTATCCTGTTGCTGATGGCTCTAAAAGGGGATCTTTCTTGTTACTTCCAGCCTCTGTTGCTTACCAGCATCGTTTGTGTTTCATGGTTGCTGATCTATTATTATTCCACCATATAGCTGCTTGTCTTCACATCGTCTTCCTAATACAAACGTCTGTTGGTAGTTAAATTTCCCAGTTTTATAAAGAAAAACAGTCCTATTGGAGTGAGGATCATCCTAATGACTTCTTTTCAAACTCATTACACCTGCAGGACTGTGTCTCCAATTAAAGGCACATTTTGAGATACTAGGGGTAAAGACTTCAGTGTGGCTTTTCTTGTGAAGACAGTCCAATGCCAAAGGTTTAAACCAGATTAGGTTAGGTAGAAATAGTGAGATCTGGCTAGATTCTGAATATAGTTTGAAAGAAAAGTCAATAATGATTATATATATATATATATATATATATATATATATATATATATATATATATATATATATATATAATTTTGTGACTATAAGGAGATACTTGATAGTTATAATGATTTTCGTTACAATTATTATCATGATCATGTAACCATAGTTATCTAAGTAACAAGTTAATTTTCTTTTGTAGCATGTGGAAAAGACATTAATCATGAAATTGAGGAGTTGCAAATATCAAACCCATCCCTTTAAGCCCCAGGGTTCTTCAGAGCATCTTAAAGGCTTTCATGTAATCTTGGTTTATTGTTCCTCATTTCATTCTGTGCCCACCCCCACCACAGTCACAATCATGGTCTGAGTCTTCCTGACCATAGCTTTAGCTCCTCACTGTTGTCCCTCCTTCTGCTTGTCACTTTCTTGTGCCACCCAGTTACCTTTTCTATAAAAAACTCGTTGACTCCACGATTCTTTCTGCTTAAAATCCCTCTCCCATGCTCCAAACTGAACACTGTCAGTTTTGTTTCTTGTAAAATATCCAACAGGGTTTTGATGACAGGCATTGGACATCATTTCTCAGGCGTAAGAGTAGGTATGCCATAAACTGAACTGTTCTAAAAACTTTTTCTGCACTTGTTTCTATTTCATGTGAGTATATACTATAAGACCCTACATTGGTATATCACCTATTGAATATAGTGTTTATGTTCAAGACTTGGAAAGACTTTCTTGGAGTGTATCAGAATATAACCTTCTCAGGACCATTTGCAGTATTTTGGTGTACATTTTCTAAACAATGACTGAAAATCCAGAGTAATAAGGAGTTTGTTATCTACAGTACTGACTTTTGATTCTAAGAACAATGTTGTGTACTTGCTTTGATTTCAAGTGGCCATGCCATGCTGTTGTGAAAACATGATTGAGCCTCAGAACGTTCTGATTTTGATGAAAAGGAGAGAAAGGCTGACAGATAATTTCAATACAATAATTTTGATTCCCTGGAAGAAATGACATTCTACCTTGGAGACCAAATATAGCCGTTTTGAAGCAGGGGGAGAGGGTGCGGAGGATGCCTGAATGCAAACGGCAGTGTGAGCATTAAAGTTAAAGGAGAGCCTTCTCGGACACAAAATTCACTTACTCTAAGCATTAAGGACACAATCAAATGACACGGCCAGTGGCATTTTGAGAATTGGCAGACTTCAGTGGGAATTCAGGCATAAAGTACTATGACTTGGACTAACAACTAAAATTAGTTTAATATTAATGATAAAACAAAGCACAAGACATGAGAATCCTAGCTGCTGATGTCAAGGATACATAGATATGGGTCAGAATACAAAGAAAGTACCTATATGCCTTGATCAAGCTCAAATTAGTAACACTGAAGATTCTCAAACAGTGCGGTTGAATTGTCAGATCTTTATTTATAAAATCAGAGATGAGTATTGATGACAGTCTTTGGTGAATCCTGAGTAGAATCAAGAAGACAGGGGAACAAGAAAGAAATTGGACATTTGACTGATTAAATTTAACCCTAGGCCAAGAGGATATGTATCTTAGTTTGGTAAGGCCAAATAAATCATTATAAACTAGCTTTAAAACAACCACATTTTTCAGTGTTGGGGGATAAAATGTCTAGGATTAAGGTCCGTACATATTGCTCCAATGAACATCTCTGTCTTCTTATATCCTCACATGGTAAAGAGCAGAGACAAGGAGGAAGAAAGTTCATATGCCTCATATTAATAGGCACTTCATGTGGTCTTAGTTCTTAAAGTTCCATCTTCAAATACCATCATATTGGAGATTAGGAGCTCAGCATACCAGCGCTGGAGGAACAGCAACACAGTCTCCAGTACTGATATCTAATCTTCCAAGAAAATCTTTTTTGGACTGAAAACTTAGCAAGGAATAAATGCCCAAGTCTTCATGGATAATTAAAGAGAATGTATCAGTCAGACTTCTGTCACCATGATGAATACTTCACAGAAACAACTTAAAAAGAGGAAAGAGTATCTTGGCTCATGGTTGCCATGGTTACTTTGTACAGCTAAGGGGATGCATTAGCCCAGGCCTATGGTAGGGCAGTACATTGAGTTGGGATGGGATGGTAGAGCACAGCTGCTCCTTTTGTGGCAATGAATAGGCAGGCCTTTCCTGTTAGTTGATTTCTTCTTTCCTTAGCTTCATCACAAAACCCATACCATAGGATAGTGCTCCCTACAACCATAATGAGCATTTTTTCCCTGAGTTAATTATCTCTAGAGTCATCCTCACGGTCATAAAGAGAGATGCACTTTAGTCTTTTTCTAGGTATCTTTCAATGCAGTCATGCTGCTGATCATGATTAACTGCCACAGAAAACTAAATTAGAGGCTTACATGCAAAGTATGGCCATGCTTGTGGTTGTCTACATAGGACTGCTGGGACAATTAATCTTCATTTTGATTTATTTCCTTTGGAAGAACAGTGGTGTGTCTTTGAAACTCCTTTCATCGTGATTAACCAGTGAAAGGAAAGACCCTTCCTGAATGTGGGCAGCATCCAGCAGCTTTGAGATATATAGAAACACAAAGATAGAAAGAAGAGGGAAGGGTTGGTCCAGGAGAGATAAGAAACAGAGAAGGTATCCATCCAAAAGGTTGTTTGAATTAAACCAACCTACAGAGACACTTTAAAATTGTTATAAGAAAGACTCTCGTCCCTACTTTTCTGCAGCATTCTATCTCTTTTCAGTGGTTTTTATTGGAGATGTGCAACTAAAATCAAGACAACATATAAGCTTGTTGGTTAGTCACACAGGCCAGTATCTCAGAGCACAGAGCAGGGAAAAAAGGTTGGAAGTGCCCTGCAGAGGTTAATGGAATATAACTGAGCGAAGTAAGAACTAAATATAATTACAGTGACCGAGGAAGTTAGATGAGCTGATTAATTTCTATAGACTTTCTTTTTCTTCATTTCTTAACCAAACTAGATATGAGATGAAAACCAAGGTCAAAGCTTTAACAAAAAAGAAGTTAAAGTAATTGCTGGATGTGAGAATGATTGAAGGCAACAGGCGGTTGGATGAGCCAAAGTCAGAGGTTTTAAAGAGAAGGAAGCAATTCTGCTCCTTAGATGAGAAGAGAGAGGGGAGTGAAGCACTGTTGTGGTCATCTACTAACAGTCAGGGGAACAAAGAGAGAAATTGAGAGAGATGAACTCTTATTGGCAATTTCCCAGAGAACAAGGCATGGGCAGCTGCAGATAGGGAGGTAAGGAGTAGGGAGGAGTTTGCAGAGAGGCATGATTAGCTCAGTCACAGGAGAGAAGACAGCGCTGATCCTGGCCATGGCAAAGGCCCTGGGCTCTCCCGTGTGCCCTCTGTGCTTTACAGACCACCTTTTCTCATTTGCTGTGTGTGAATCACAGATGGAGAGTGTAACCTAAAACAGGTGCGTTAAAGGATAATTAAAAATCAGACTCTCAGCAGGTTAATTTAGTGCCAGAATCATTGGACACAAGGGTCTTGGTAATCACCCTCCAAGGCCACCTTCATGTAGCAGGAAGCATCTGATTTTTCTTATTCTTTACGGTGCTATTTTAAAAGTTTATTTCCCATTGTTTTAAACCAACAGACATGGCAACTTTCTTAGAATTACTTTATAATGCTTAGGTAACAAAATTTCTACCAACATTATAATTAATATTTTCCTGTTTTAGTGTAGGAAATTTTATCTGAATGTTAAAGCAGACACCATAAAATGCATAAGAATACATTGATTCTGATTTTATATAAAGTCATACTACATTTATATCTTCCTAATCCATCTGAAAACTTCAAGTCCTTTGTTGACTTCATGCAACTACACCAGACAAATAAATGTCGGATTTCAAAAGGAAGAGAGTCAAACTGAACTTTGGTGATATTTCCTTGGTTACTCTTACTTCTTATTCAGATGTTTAATATTTTTGAAAAGTCAGCTATATTTGTCAAAAGTGAAGAGTTCAATAGAAAGATGATGTTATGCTATTTTGACCATTCTCTCTTTCTCTTTCTTCCTTCTTTCCTTTCATCTTTGTGAGCTCACAGTGGTCCTTCTTCAGCCTCTAAGGTGCTAGGATTATGGACATGAGCCAGCATATAACAATTAGTCTTCCAGCATTGGTATTCTTAGCTTTGCATAGGAAATAAAATCCTTTTACCAGTAAGGATCTATTGTAGCCTTACATAATATTATCTAGTAGACATAGTAAGCATTTTCTATGGCTCTACCTTAGATCGTTTAACAAATAAGTATTCCCCTGCTGCTGCTTATGGTGAGACGTGGAAGGAGGTCTCTTGTTTCTTTGGATGTTAAAGCAAGAAAAAATAATTTAAAGTGATTTCTTTGCCTTTACAGTGAATATCATCAAAAAAAAAAAAAAAAAAAAAAAAGACAAAAGGAGGGAATGTTAGTCATGTAAATCGATCTGTGTGCTATTGATCGTAGTAAATTGATCCATGGAGGGCACTACTACTTGGAACGTTATTGATTTCTTTCCCTTTCAACCAATTTCCCCATAAGTATCAAAGGAGATGGGTAATCAGAACTGCAGGCACCACTATTTCTGAGCCAATACTTGAAATTAAACATCTACATCTTAACAGCCACTTTATTTCACATTAGTAAAAGAAGGGCCAGAAAAGAGTTCTTTATGTATTTCTAGTTCCTGTGTACCATCTACTATCCAAAAACATTCTTTCACTCTACAGTAAATGCCCAGAATAACTACTTTTGTAGTCTATAAAGAAAAAGGCTTCTTTTGTCATGCAAAGAATTCTAGATTATAAATTTTTTCACTTAGGTCTATAAAAATTAACAATACAATGAAATTAAAGTGAAAATGTATAGAAAACCCTTGTGTCTATGTAAAAGGCATGGTATTTTTCAAAACCCATAAGCCCTCAAATTTCAGTACCATGGCACAATAAAAATGTTAAACACGGTGAATGTAACCAGTCCCAAACAAGCTTCTTGTAAACCATCTCTACTTGCGATTCAGATTCAGGACTCACACACCATCCATCTTTTAGCTCCCTGGTTCTCTAGCTGCACCAGTCCTGAAACGTCACATGTGCCTTGTGTGTATGAGTGAGTTTCATGAGGTAGTGAGCAACAGCAGTGACTGTGTTATTCCTAAGACTGGCAACAACACAGTGGCCCTACAGGGCCGTTTGGGTGTCCTGAGCATGGCCCATTGCTTCTGTTCACTGTCCCTTAGCTACAACTCACTATTGTTGCTACTCTTATCTGTAAGAGAAATGGCACCTGTCTTGTTATAAGGAAAGCTGACAGTTAACTACTGTCTTTAGTGATCTCTAGTGTGAGGGGTGGAGATGGGGCTTTTTGGTTAAAACACATGTACTGGTCTTTCAGAGGACTGGTATTCACTTTCCAGCCCCGGACTGCTAACAGCTGCCTGTAACTTCAGCTCCAGGACATCTTATGCCCTCTTTTGGTCTCTGTGGGCACTACATTTACAAGCGCATACCGTACCTCCATACACATATTTGCATAATTAAAATAGAAAGTTTAGTCATCCTTATAGCTAGAGCTCCGAGGAGACAATAGCAAGTCTCACCCAGGGACTAGTTCTAGTCAGAGGCCAAGGGGCCAGGCAGGTGCTATATATATATAATATATAGCATATATTATATATGTATAAATAGTGAATTTAGTGTGTGTGTATATCCCCGGTGTGTGTCTATATACATGTATATATTATATATAGTGTGTATATGTTGTATATATACACACATACACTAGGGATTTAAATGTAAAATATAAATATGAAGTAGAGGGTAAATCTCTTGGAAAACAGACTAGAGTCTCCTTCACTGACTCCCCCCACCATAGTCTGACTATTGTTTCCCAACCTCAGTCTCTATAATATGTATTGACTAATGTCAAATATATGTAATATGCACTTATGTGTATATATATATATATATATATATATATATATATATATATATATATATATATATACACACACACACACACAGATATTTGACATCAGTCTCTCTCTCTCTCTCTCTCTCTCTCTCTGTGTGTGTGTGTGTGTGTGTGTACACATGTGTGTGTGTGCTGGCTCTTATTTTAGTACTGAATTGTGTCTGTTGCATAGAAATAATTAATGATAGCACCCCTGTCTCTAAGGTATGTTGAATTTAGATGATTCCATTTAGGAATATAAAAGTATACTTTAGGGAATAGACTCATTAATACAAAATTGTCATTCTTCAAGATATAACTTCTTTCAAGTGATAGAAGCTTGAGTATACCAACACTTAGAAGTCAGAAGAGGACAATTTTGTGGATGGGGTTGATGAAGGCTGACCACTGGACAGTGATCAGAATGCCAACCAAGGAAGTGTATGCTATGCGGATGTAAAAATGTGCTACAGAATCTGTGGGAAAAGAAAAAATAGTCACTGCTCTTGTGGAACTCAAAAGTTATTGATGAAGAGTACATTTTTAAAGTCAAGTTCTTTTTTAGCTTCACTTTATACTCTTACTTCAGAGAAATGTTTGATGCCAAGAATAAGACCAACCCAAGGCTCCGCCCATGCCCCGTGTTGTTAGATTTCGTGCCTTTCTATGGTCTGTGTCACTCTGCCCATCGTCCCATATTGTTGTATCTCAAATCCTGTCCATGATTCAAAGCTTCTCTTCAACTTTTGGTGAAACTTTCCCCCATATTCTCATACCAGCTGATATCAGTGGCTTCATACAGTTAACTACCATTAGTAATTACCTGCCCTCTCTACATCCTCTTTCTTGATCCCACATCTTTACTATAGCAGCCTTTCTCATTTGTGATGAGTATCAGAAATACTAACAAATATGTTGTTCCGGCACTCTTCTAAGTCCTTTACACTACACAATATACTATCTCTGCCAACAACACTATAAGGAAGTCATTCTTACCTGCCCATTGGCAAATGATGCAAATAAAATTCAAGAAGGATTTGCCTGGGAAAGAGCTGGTGAACATATGAAAGGCAGGACGGTCCAGCCAGTGTGAACTGGACTTTCATTCTTCATGCTTTTTCTAGGTGTTATTTTAACTGTAAACCTTACAAATGTATGTTCCACTGCTCATTATTTTAGGTGTGTAACTTGTTAAGATAAAATCATAATTGAGCCTTTGAATTTCTAGGGTTTTTTTCCCCCATTCTTTAGTCTTTTTCTTACAGTTTGTTCTTCATCCTCCTCCAAGTCTGCCCCTCCCCTGGACTGCTCCCTGTCCCATACCCCATACACTCTGTCTCCAAGAGGATGTCCCCACCCCCTTTTTCCCACCCCATCATTCCCACCCACTCCTTGGAGCCTCAAGTCTCTGGAGGATTAGGTGTGTCTTCTTTCACTGAGGCCAGACCTGACAGTCCTCTGCTGTATGTGTGTTGGGGGCCTCATATCAGCTGGTGTATGCTGCCTGGTTGGTGACCCAGTGTCTGAGAGGTCTCAGCGGTCCAGGTCAGTTGAGACTGCTGGTCTTCCCATGGAGCCACCCCTCTTCTCAGCTTCTTCCTGCTTTCTCCCAATTCAACCACTGGGGTTCATTGGTTGGGTGCTACTATCTGTATCTGACTATTCCAGCTCCTGTATGTGTCTTTAAATTGAGCTAAAAATTTTTTATGCAGATCTCTACATATATAGTTCAGCAGAGGGAAGTACAGCTTACAGCTTAGCCACCTGGAGAATCCAGTGTGCCATGGACATCAGTCAATACATATTACAGAGTCTGGGAAGCAACAGTCAGACTATGGGGGAGTCAGGGAAGGAGTCTCTAGTCCGTGTCCCTTGGCATATACTCCTCTACTTCATATATTTTATATTTAAATCCCTTGTTTCTGTTTTTTTGTCCTTTACTGAACTACAGGTAGGATTCTTATTTAATATATTTAGACCATGTGTGCCCCTTTCATTTTACAATACTGATGATGGAATCAATGAAATACATTGTGGTTTTCAATTGTAGAAAACCTACTACAATGGGTGTCCTACTAAGAGAAGCAGAGTTTTATATCAAATGGTCACTTACACAACTTTATGAATTTTTAAACAATAGTTTTTCCCTCAGACCTACCTTTTGTAGTTAAAAATGGATAAAAATTCTTTATAGATTTCAGATATAAATCCTTTATCGAGTGAATGTGTCTGTGAATTTATGTCTACACATGTATGCACTCACTGTGTATAATGTAATGTATCTTTAGATTATATCATATCTACCTAAATATATGTATATCACCTACCTACGTATCTTATTTATCTCCTTTCTTCCTTGCCTTTTGGTCTTTTTTATAATTCCTTGCAAGGAACAAAAACATCTTATAAAATCTTACTGCTGGTTAATACTTGTTTCATTTCCACTTAATTGTTTCGTGTCATTTTTTAAAAAAATGTTAAATATTAAAGTTGAGAACTTTTAAAATATATTCTTTCATTTCATTTCATTTCATTACTACCACAGTTCTTGACAGCTGCTGTATACGGGGACGGTAAAGCGTGAGATACAATATATTTGATAAATTCACCTTACATCTATACAGAGAAGACTACTGTATCTCTAGCACAGGCTAGTATTGCTGCCATTGCAAGTCAGTGTTCAAACACCTGTGGCCTTGTGTATAGATCTCTGTCCTGCAAATTTGTTAAATTATTATGCCAGTGCCATCCTATGTTTATTGCTATGTTTTAATGTCGAACTATGGGTGATATAAACTGTACAGTTTTTTTCTTCTCAATAAATACCAATTGGACTTTTAAGACCTTTTGACATTTCCACATAAATTGTACACTTAGGTTATTAAATTTTGCAAAGAGATCTTATTCAGACTTGATTATAATTGTTTGAGGTCTGCGTCAACTAGGAAAAACTTTACATCTTAGCAGTAACCAGTCTTTTGAACCATAAATACATATACACTTGCATTTGTTTAAGGCACTTACTTTTATGTTTTCTGTGGCTAGAATTTCCCAGAGTCCAGATGACTCCTAAATATAATGTGAATTTTCATTTTTGCCCATTCTCAGATCCTGCAATCTTCTACTAAAAACATTTGGTTCTCTTTCAAAGGTTATCCTTCATGCAGAGCCAAAGTTCTTGAAGAATCATCTGCTCTAGAATGGTCTGTTCTTACTAAGAAAGCAGGACCAATGAATGCCCTTCTTAAACTTACGTAGATTATGCTAGTAGGGAATTGTTCTTCTCATACCAATGTGTAAAATATGGAGTTCTTCTAACTTAGAGTAACCTAAATTGCTAAAGATAAAAGAAAGCCAATAGAATGATGCTCAAAATAGACTGTGTAATGATTCTTTTCAAATGGAACAAATCTTAGCCATGTATGTTTTAATGAGCAAATATTGCATTTAATAACAATGCCATGAATATATAATACGTTGACAGTCACTTTAGCACATATTTTAATACTAATGCTTATTAGTACAATTTTACAATTTATGCCCCAATAATGCAATGCTTTCTTCTTAACCATAGTTCCCATCGATGACAGCTTAGATGTCACTCCCTCTTTATGACTCTGCACGCTCTGTTGTGCGTATATATGTACATGCATGTTGTTGGCATCTCTCAATCACTTAAACCCTCCTTTTACATTGTAAATTCTATCTTCTGGCAATTGTAACACCAAAAACTTAGTCAGCAGGGCTTCTGTCTTCTTTGACTAGACTTACTAATCACAGTTCGGCTCTGGATGGGACAAAGTTATTAGCTAGTACTTGACTCTAGACACTGAGATTCAATTACTGGCCAGAAATGTTTAGAAGCACAAGTCCTGGTAATTAGCAGCAATTTTTCGTCTTCTCTCTGCACAGCATGTGAGCAGTTGACTCTGGCAGACATAGAATCAAAACATAAATAAAAGGAGCACTTATTTATCCTGGATCTATAATTGTTACTGAGGGTCACAAAAATCTCAGCAGTTGGTACATGAAAATTTTGACACCTAGAAAATAGGGCAAATGTTATTTCTAGAAAGGAATTATATGAAGAATAACTTAAAGAGCATAATGTACATTATGTTCTTTATAAAGAGCCAAACACCAGCTGCCTGTGTTATGCATCCAAAGATAGCTACGGCTAAAACGTCAGTTCCCATCACTTTATTATTAATACAATAAGCAGAATAACACCTGGAGAGGTGATGGATTTTGTATCTGAGGTCATGTATCTAATAAGAGCCCTGGCCAGGCCTGGTACTCCAGGTTAGGCCAGTAGGTATAGTCATGTTATAGGGTCATCATAGCCAGAGAGATTGATTTGAGTCCCATGGGACTGTGATCCCAGCACCTTCCCTGAACCCCTTTTTCAAATGGAGCCCACCACTTTGAGACCATCTGCCCGAGACCCTTCCCTCAGCTGTGCACCTTGCTCTTCAACCCCTAGAGCTGTGAGATAAATAAGCCCCCCTTATTTTTTAATAAAAGGATCTAACTTCAGGTATTTTGTAGCAAAATGGAGTAAGATAGTATCTTACTGTATTCCTTAATCTCAAAGAGCCTTTTATTTTGTAAAGCCTCATTTGACAAAAGAATGTAAAAATCCATAAATTGCCCATGCCCTAATAGGAAGTAGAAGATGGGCTTGGAGACAAGAAGAGTGACTCCTGTATATCTCAGCTCTCAAACTCCACAAGATTACAAAAACCAAACCTCCACTGATTAAAGGATACTATCAAATGTGATCTTGTAGGGAAATACACTAGAAGTGCACTATAAAGTACAAGGGGGGGGGTGGATGGGTTTGTTTTTGTTTGTTTTGGTTTGCTGTTTTTGTTTTGTTTGTTTATTTGTTTGCTTGCCATTTTGAGGTAGGGTATTACTCCCTAGCTCTGGCTGTGAAACTCACTATGTAGATCAGGGTGTTGGACTTGAACTCATAGCATTCTGTCTGCCTCTGCCTCCTGAGTGCTGGTATTAAAGGTGTGAGATAATATGCTTCGCTAAAAATTTTAAACACACACACACACACACACACACACACACACACAGCGGAAGAGAGAGAGAGAGAGAGTCAAGAGAGACAGAGGCAAACACAGTAGTAACATAGAGGCAGGAAGAACACTGGTGCTGGACTTAAAATGTGTTTCTTCTTGACTATTTATTAACAAGGTGAGCTTAGGCCACTCAGAATGTTTCCCAGTCTCATCTGCCAAACAGAAACAACTATGAATAGAAATGCTAGTGAATAAAGTGCAGAGCTGCAAGAAGAAGATGGAGTGTCGGCTAAACTCCTTTTTGAGTGTATCACAGCAGCCGCATGCCAACGGATAGCGTCTCCATCTGTACTGTAGGATCTATATTCATATGAATACACCACCCGAATGCTGACATTCCAGCCCTCCGTGGTGACCTCTAGTGAATGTGGTCCCAGAAGTTCAGTTTTCTTCAGTGGGTTTTAATATTTATTTTTATTTAGGAGAGAGGAGGGGATTAGGAGGAAGGGGGGGAAGGAAGAAAATAGTTAGGTAGACAGGTGGATAGATAGAGAAGGATATAGATATATAGATATAGACATAGATATAGATAATAGATATAGATATAGAGATAGAGATAGAGATAGAGATAGAGATAGAGATAGAGATAGAGATAGAGATAGAGATAGAGATAGAGATAGAGATAGAGATATAGATATAGATAGGTAAAATACTGCTCACACACATGGGTTGTCAAATGTTCTGGAGCTGTAGTAACAGGTGGTTTGGTTGTGAAGTGAGCTCGGAATTGAACTTGAGTCGCCTAGAAGAGCAGCAAGCATGCTGAACCATTGAGCCATCTCTCAAGCCCTGGACTCCTTCATTTTTAGGTGCTTCCCCCCACCCCCTGAGATGCTTGGCTGAAGAATATCCGTGCTGCAGTAACCTAACTTTTATGCCCATTAGCCTGTCTCAGAAAGTCTGCCTTATTCCTCAGTTGTGTGAAATTGGGGAGGATTTTAAAACTCTTCTCAGTCTCAGTTTTCTCTTCTTTAACATGGAATTGTGTGGTGATTGAATGAAGCTATAATTCCTGTAAATTACCAAGTACTGTTTTCTTAATATTGATATTTGTGTTTAATGCTCCCAAGATGATATGTGAATGTTACCTATTGTGGCTGGAATGATTATCTCAGGAACAATGCAGTCTAATGGTTCATTTATGGGATTAAGTGCTGGGAATTGTTACTTTCTCAGCAAAACACAATTATGATATCTTTCTCTATTGGACTTTCTTGGACTCATTGACCTTGGGTATACTGAAGTGTTTTATGCTAAAATCTTAGAAACAACATGATGCTGCTCTATTGATTTTCTTTCGGGCAATGTGCCGAAGAACTAACCTAAACTGATGCCAGTAGTGGCTTTGGCATCATTTATTTGAAATACAAGGCATTAGGGTGGGAAGGATGTCTCAGTGGTTAGGGGTACAGATCATTCTTGCAAGGAGGACTCAGCAGAAGTTTCCAGCACCTATGTTAGGTGTCTTACAACTGCTGTCTACACCAGCTCCAGGGGCTCTGATACCCTCTGCAGGACTCTGTGGATGACAGGCGCACATGCACACATGGTTAAAAATAAAAACAAGTCTTGAAAAGTAAGCTTTACAAAAATACTGTTAGGACTAGAGATAATATGGAAGTTGAAGTGGTCTGTCTTAAACACACATAACATTAAACAGACTCAGCAAGTCGCGTGTGCACACATATACCTATATATACCTATATTATATAACATTAATACAAAAAGAGGTCCTGAGTTTGAAAGGTAGTGTTAGGGGGTGACACTTGTGAGTTGGAGGTAGAGAGAGAAATGCAAAAAAATGTGAAGCCATCTATATATAGAAAATCTTAAAAGTAAAACAAAAAAATTAATATGTGAGACTTATAAAGAAGTAGGCAAGTATTTCCCAGGGACGAGTCACTTGATGACACTGCTTTCTGTGATGGAAAATAATGGCAGTTATTTATGTGGCTTGACTGTGCTTTTAACACAGATTAGTAAAGAAGAAAATTCATGGTCACTAGAAATTGTGGCTAGCTTCATTCCCCTTTTCCCTTCACTTGTCTCTCTCCAAGCCCTCACCTAAACCCCTCTCAACTCTCTTTCAAAGTTATGGCCCCTAATTTTACTAATTTCTCTTGCATGCATATGTGTGTGTATGTGAAATACATTTGAAATATATTCCAATATATAGGCTATATATAGGATATATATCAATGTATAGGATATATATGATATATATATCAATAAATAGGCTATCCATAGGCTATATATCAATGCATAGGATATATATATATATATATATATATATATATTCTGCTCAGTTTATATAATGTCATTCATATGTGTGATTTCAAGGCTGACTGGACAAGCAGTTGGTGTGTTCTTCCCTCAGAAGATCAACTTTTCTGCTTCCAACATTTTCTCAGTTGCCTGTAGCTATTTGTGTAGAGTGGAGGCATCACCGGGTTTTCCCCACACAGTCTGTCATGTCCATTTGTATCTATATATAAAAAGAAAGTACAGTGGGGTGGATTAGTATTAAAAACAAGATTGAAAAGCTGTTGTGTACAAATTTTATATACACATTTTGTGCAAAGAACAAGTCACAAATGTGACTTTACACTTTTCTATGAAATCTGGTGGCTTTACATGGTGTGAGTGTGGAGATAAGAAGAAAGGGGAAAGAGAAAGAAGAGGATTGAGAGAGAGTGAGATGGGGGAAGAAGGGACAGGGGAAAGGGAGAGGGCATTTCTGTACTTTCTGCTTTCTATACCTCATTCACAGCAGGTAGCACCCACACATCACCAAAATGAAGGTGCTTCCCTCTGCTCTTCTTCCTGTCTCCTTCTTTCATTTTCTTCCCTGCTGACATTCCTTTCTTTATTTTACTTTATATTTACCTTAGTTCATTTATGAGTCCCTCACATTTCACTTGGAACCAAAGAGGATCACCTAATTTATAGTACACTCCTGTTCTGCAGCTTGGAGGGTGCAGCAAGCCTGCCATATCTGAAAAAATTTCATCATCACCATCTACACATCTGAGCTTATAGAACAGGTGACTGCAACCACACCAGACACCTTCGAGTTGTTTAGTAAGAGCTCCCGCAGGACCAGGTTTGATAAATACTCCTTTGCATTTGCTAGGGTTGGAATGGTTTGGAGCGGCTAGAGTTAGAAGGAGACTAAAACTATGGAAAGTGATCTGAACCAGGGTCAAAGCAGACCAGGGCTGTCCACTGCTGGACCGCACCAAGCTGTAAACTCCATGTTAATCCCTTGGACTCATAGATCTGGAAAGTGATGGGCCATTTGAGAGAAAACTCCTCCATTTCTCTACAAATAACATAATGCTAAACCCATGTTATTAAACAAATGATTCCTCTCCCTTGGTTCTATTGGATTTCAAAGTTCAGTACACATTCGAATTACTCAATTTTGATATCACTTTATGATCAAATGTCCTACTTTGGAAATGGAAAGCTCACTTGGCTGTTTTCCCTGGTAAGTTTAAGGAGCTTTTATCATTTAAATAAATTAAACCTTCCAGCAGGTTCTGCAGGACACAATGAAGCACAGAGGAGAGATGCTTAAATGAAATAAACCTCGTTGCTGATACAGTGCAGGCATTATGCACAGTACTGATAGTTAGTAGCAAGAAATGGAGCCTGCTGTCCTACTTTCTGTTTGTAAATTTATCTTTGATTTTGTGTTGTTTAGTAGAAATTTGATTTACTGTTGGATAAAAGATGACTCTAGAGTACATCAAGTACAAGGTTATTATTACTGAGGAAACTTTTAAAAATTGATATTTTAATACTATGTTGATAATCATAGTTTTATATTTTTCATCATTTAAAAAATAATGATTTTTTGTGGGTCATTTTAATGCTGGTTTTCTGGAATAAACAGCATTATTTCAATGTAATACTTGTGTAAAATTAATCTATACACTTGATGTCAAATTATTAGGATATTATTTTCTTTCTGTGAATATACTCTGCAAATTCAAAAGCATTTTTAGGAATCTTATTGTTTGCAGGTTTTCTCTGTGGCCATAAAATAGCAGTCAGTATTATTTTATCCAAACAATACACACTACATTTAAAGGGTTTCACTAAATAAAATCTGTCAGTATCTCTATTATGCTATTTACTTAAAACATTTCATTATGGTCATAATAAAAATGTTAAGATAAATAGTTCCATTAAATGGAGCATTAAATAGAGCTGATTAGAGAGTGCCATGATGCTCGTGCAGAATAATTACCATAGAAATGTGGGCTCCTAAAGTTATCTTCAGAACTATGAGAACTTAGAGGGAAAGTTTGTTATATGTAGTGTTTTTGAAATACATTGAATTACCTAGTTAGGCAACCCTGATATTTTATTTTCTTATTTCTCAGATCATACATTATTTCTGACATATGACAAAATGAAACAAGAATTTTCTTTGCATTAAGACATGAATCTACTTATGGTAGAACCCAGTAGGTGAGCTTTTAGATCTTTAAACATAAATTATTTCTTCCTTTTATGAACAGCCTTAAATTCTTCTGCCTGTCTTCTATTACCTTTCATGAAGAAAACTGAGTATTGTCCTAAGCTAAGAATTAAACTCATAATAGATACTGTTATATCCATATAATGAGCCACAATCAGAATCCTGAATAAAGAATCTTTAAAAGTAGAGTTGTGGATCAATTTTGAATTGACTCTAAATGGCATTACTTTGTTAACACGAAGGGCCAGATGTTAATGATGATACAGCATCAGATCCAATGAGGAGTCAGCAGTAGTTACAGATATCAACATAAAATACACAGCCATTTTAGGCGTAGCTTTCCTGTCCAGTCTAGAAGAGACCATTTTGTTGGCACCATCTAGCTTGGTTCCCTGGCTCTACCATTTTTTCTTCTGTTTTCTGTGCTGTTCTCTGAACCTTGGTGTAGGGATTATGTCATTGATATACTGAATGGGGTTGATCACTCAAATGTCATTTTTTTTCTGCTTTTTAATCAGTCTGGATTGATACACTGGTCTCTGTATGTTTCAAAACCAAGCTTCTTTGATGAGGAGTAAGATGAAGAACTATAGGCAGCTGTTAGAGGGACTTAAGTCCTATTTCAAGAAGCCAATACTAAATACACACACACACACACACACACACACACACACACACACATACACACACACACATACACACACACACATACACACACACACACACTAATGAGCAATACTAAACAGACTCAGCAGGATATGTGTGTATATATGCATATATATAAACATATACATGTACACACATATACATCATATACATATACATAGTGGGTATGTATGTGTTAATATATATGTTCAATAGTAACAAAGAAAAGGAGGTCATAAATTAGAGAAGAGTCGGGAGTGGGCACAGGAGCAGTTGGAGTAGGGTGGAAATGATACAAATATAGGACTCATGTATGAAATTTCAAAACACAAATTAAAATAGAAGAGCCACATATCATCGACTAATTATTTAGAATATAGAAACTAATGAGAAAAATTCTATTATTTGCAGTGCAGCCCTATTTCAATTGTATTTTCTGAGTATACGAAGTTGTGGCATTTTGAAACATAATTTAGTTTTTAAGTGGCGAGAGAGATGACTCAGTATTTTAGAGCACAAAGTGCTTTTGCAGGGAATCTGAGTTTGGTTGCTAGAACCTATACGATACACATGCCAGTCTGTCCAATCCAAGTGCTGTTGTTAGTATCAAGGTTTTAATTTAAATTGTATACTTTGGGTGTGGAATTTTATAGCCCTCTCTTCCCAGCCCACTTTCACTGGGTTCAAGACTGTGAGGTGCTAAGGGACAAAGGTGGCCTGGCCTATTTAAGTATCTCAAGCTTGTCTCTGATGTCTGGAAGGCTTGCAATCACTCCTCGGAGTTTGGACCATAGTTGGTTGCTGGTTTTCTCCATGTGTGGCTTATTTAAGTATCTGAAAATCCCTGGTAGCAGACATTCCACAGAGTGTGATAGTCTTCTGCCAGCGTGCACTGTTTTCTCAGTGTCTGGCATCTGAGGGTCTGAAGTCACATGACCTGCTCCCATGTTGATCCTACCCAATCTCATATAGCCTAACAACAGAAGTAAGGGATGGGGAGTGAAGGTTTAAACCCTCAACCTCCATGCTATTTCGTTTTTTCCCTACTCAACATTACATTGCTGCCTTAAGAGGGGATGTAGCTTCTGTTGCTCCTTCAAGTCCAGATGAAAAGTCAAGGCTAGTATTAACGTTCAGGTTTCCCCAAATATGGGAAACTAGATCTGTGATCTGGCTCATTGCTCACCCCCTGCAGTAGAGACGATAAAGGAGTAGCTGCCGTGTGCAGTGCAGGATTCTGCCACCCAACATTCCAAACTCCAGTCCTTCTTCCCAAATTTGCTAATGCAATTCTGCTTCATTTGCCTCCTGATGCTCATCAGAGGTCTGGCGTTCTTCCAGGACTTCCTTTATGCTAGGTATTTTGGTATCTGGAACCTTTGTTCTCAATTTAATATTAGCAGTCCTGATACATTTGTCTGTTTGTGTCAGGGGGCGAGTGTGAGCAGCTGTTGCTCTAGAAAGCTGGAAAAGACTTTTATTGAGTTCATTGGCATATTGTAATCCTATACAATTCACATCCTAAACTCGGAAGCACGCAATAATTGTATGTGATTGTTAGCCATCATATTGGAAATCTTAAAAAAAAAAAGTTCCTAAGTTCAAATGTCCATGATTGTCGGTCATCAGAGATACCAAGCCTTTCAGTGTGGAGTTTGTAAGTCGAGAGGTACATGGAGATTTTTCAGGGACGGCAAGACTCTGACTATTGCACATCAAGTGGGGTACCAAGAGGAGCAAGAAAAACACAAGACTCTATGTTAAAATAAACTTTCACGTAAATCCAGATACGTCTTAACATGCCCTAATCAGGTAACTATGTACTTATTAGTATGAACCACACATTGTGTGGTTGTCCTGTGTCATGTATGGTTTTACCATGTGCCAATCAACTGCTCTTCTGCACTGAGATTTGAAATAAATTATTTTTCTCCTAATGTCAAGCATCACGTTCAGGCTCTGTCTGCTGTAGGCTAAGTAATTACCTATTTAAAACAGGGATGTGGAGTGAGTTCGATGGGCATGTGGTGAGTCATTTATACCAGGCTCCTTCTGTCAGCCCAGGGGACCAGCACAAGTGGATGAAAACAGTATCTGAGTTTTCCTTATTGGAGTCTGTCTGATCTCGAAGGGCGTTAATGCCCTGGCGGCTTATTGCTTGCTCTGTTTCCTCAGGACGGATAAGAACTATGTCAAACCTTGGGAAGATTTCTAATTAAACTGCTGTGGCTTTGATGTCAGAATTGGAGATTAGCACCACATCTGTTGAAAAGACCCAAAGTCATGGGCCACCAGACAGGACAATATTTGATAGACTTCCCGTGTAATTATTGACTGTATAATATTTATTTATTTTAAAATACAAATTATCACCACGTGGCAGACTGACTTGAGTGCATAAATCTAAATTTAGACAGTGCGCCCCAGCATGAGTGGAGGGTCCTTCCCTGCTTGACTTCTGGCTTTTCAGTTACCACTGGTCATCATTAATATTTCTTTCTGATATAAAAATCTGTAACTGTATGTTACTCCTGGGTGTTGCTGAACCTTTGAAAGGTTTCACAAAAATAGCTACAAGTTGGAAGTATTTTGAGTTTAAGAAGAAAGAACTAACCGATACTGAGGGTCTATTCTGTGTTGGGGGTATGGTCTTCACGTGTGTTTTTACTCTAAAAAAAATCATGCGGGGAGATGAAAGAAATAATTTTGTTTGGATGGTAAAATTGTTTAACTCTGAAAGTGCTGCATATGATGAAAATCTCATTAATTTTCCTCACAGATTTTTAAATTTTAATCTTATTTTACTTATTGTATCTATTTTTTATATGTGTGAGTACACTGCAGCTCTCTTCAGACACACCAGAAGAGGGCATTGTATCCCATTTCAGATGGTTGTGAGCCACCATGTGGTTGCTGGGAACTGAACCCAGGACCTCTGGAAGAGCAGTCAGTGCTCTAACCACTGAGCCCTCTCTCCATCCCCTCCTCACAAATTCTGCCTGCTGTTACTTTTGTCTTTCAAGAGTCTGAGAAAAATAAACCCACTAAGTTAACTTCTAACTGAAAATATAGTTTGTAATATCTCAAATAGCCAATAATTTTTATTACCTTTGAAACTGTGTCAACACAATTTCTTTCCAACGTTTTCAGGAGATTTTAATAGCACACTTTTTTTTTACTGAGGGATGTCCTCCTAACCTCACACATACCATACATTGACTTTCATATCTAAAATATCCAGAGTCTTAAGATTTAGAATTCTATCTCAATCAAAAGTGTCATATGAGCAAAATGTATATGTTTGGAACATTTTAGAGATGGAAATTCGAGTGTTCCTGAGGTGCTTTACTCAACGGTAACTTTAAGGATCTGTGTGGATTGTTCAGTTGTTTTTTTATAAACTTTTTCTCACAGATTCTTCTTATACATAAGAAATGCATGCAATCCTCACCCAAACCCTTGCTGTGCAGCCTGCTAAATTCCCTGAAGAACGTCCTAGCTTTTCAGTGCTCATGAAGCCTGGAACTCCTGCTATTCTGTCCATTGACAGAGGATAAGGTTAAAAATAGGTTAGAAACATACTTGGAAAAGGAGAAACCATAACAAAATGATGAGCTATTCCAAGGAAATGTAAGGAATATATATTTGTATATACACAAATGCACATATACTTATATATGAGTGTTTGTATCTATACTAATATATAATATATATGTATATACACACAATATATTTTTATACGTTCTTTTAAATGGGGTCATGAAGTACTTATGTACTTACTATTGTATCAACCATCTTTCCCCTCTGGTGTGTAAGAGAGTAGTCAGTGTCCCTGTGTTAGATTTTGGGTATATTGGGTTGTTACGTGGCATCTGAATAAATTTCCCTCGGGAAAGGGGTGTGAAGCATGTGCAGATGTCTTCGTTGTAAGTAAAGCAAAGCACACATGTGTCACATGATTATAGAGCCATCTGCTTCTGTAACCATGGTTTCTTCATCTCCCGTTCTCCAGATCATCTTCCGTAAAATTAGCGATGTGAAGAAGGAGGAGGAGGAGCGGCTGCGGCAGAAGAATGAGGTGACACTGAGCATTCCCGTGGACCACCCAGTGAGGAAGCTCTTCCAAAAGTTCAAACAGCAGAAGGAACTGAGGAACCAGGGCTCAGCGCAGAGCGACCCTGAGAGGAGCCAGCTTCAGGTAGAGAGCCGCCCTTTGCAGAATGGAGCCTCCATCACAGGTACCAGTGTGGTCACTGTGTCGCAGATTACCCCCATCCAGACATCTCTGGCCTATGTGAAAACCAGCGAGTCTCTTAAGCAGAACAACCGTGATGCCCTGGAACTGAAGCCCAATGGTGGTGCTGAGCCCAAATGTCTCAAGGTCAACAGCCCCATCCGAATGAAAAACGGAAATGGGAAGGGCTGGCTGAGACTGAAGAACAACATGGGGGCTCACGAGGAAAAAAAGGAAGACTGGAATAATGTCACCAAAGCTGAGTCAATGGGGCTGTTGTCAGATGACCCCAAGGGCAGTGACTCAGAGAACAGTGTGACCAAGAACCCCTTAAGGAAAACAGACTCTTGTGACAGTGGGATTACAAAGAGTGACCTTCGTTTGGATAAAGCTGGTGAGGCCCGAAGTCCTCTAGAACACAGCCCCAGCCAGGCTGATGCCAAGCACCCCTTCTACCCTATCCCCGAGCAAGCCTTACAAACCACACTGCAGGAAGTAAAACATGAACTCAAGGAGGACATTCAGCTACTGAGCTGCAGAATGACTGCCCTGGAAAAGCAGGTGGCCGAGATTTTAAAACTACTCTCAGAGAAAAGTGTACCCCAGACATCTTCTCCAAAACCCCAAATTCCACTCCAAGTACCTCCCCAAATACCATGTCAGGACATTTTTAGTGTCTCAAGGCCCGAGTCACCTGAATCTGACAAAGACGAAATCAACTTTTAATATATATATATACATATATACATATATATTTGTTAATATATTTAAAACAGTATATACATCTATATACATAAGTGTGTATATATAGTATATACATATATATTTTCACTTGCTTTCAATATGATGAACACAATATGGATTTTGATATGTACATACTGCATGTCCAGCTGGATTCTGGCCTGCCAAAGACAATTATACAAAAGATAGATATTGCTTGTACATTATGCAGTTGACTGCATGCACACTTTACATTTATTTATAATCTCTATTCTGTAATAAAAAAAAGCATAAATTTTGTTAACTAAGGCAATGTAATCTTTGAAGAATCAGGGTCCAACCTGCCAATGTTGCCATGACAAACTTGATCTCAGGCTGAGAATATCGAGCTGTCATTTCTTCACTATTCTGTTAAAATTATAGATTAATGTCAAGGGAGGGTGCAGCTCCTGAAGCTTTCAGACCACTTTACAATCTCATACCCTAGGGTACTTTTCTGTAACTTAGTGTTAGGTTCCTTTTCCCTACAGGCAATGTTTGCTCCACTGAAATGACTATTTCGTTGCATACATCTGATGCCACTGTCGGATGCTGAGAACTTATTGCTATGAGTTTTGTGCATGAGCTGCATTTCCACTCAGTGATACTTCTCCTTTTTAGCATTGTATTAGATAGTAATCATTAGCTCTTATGTAAAGAATTCCCTGCTCCCTCCATCTTGGAGAACAACCATCATCTCGGGAGCTGACTTGATCAAAACCACAAATACTCAATTGTTAATATAGTGTATATTATAGAAACACTGCACCACAGGGTACAAGGGCCTCTTAAGAATATGTTAGATATGTCAACTGTCCAAAGGCAATGAATGTTCTACATTTGTATTTCCAAAGCTCGTTCAAAGGGAGATGTTGAAAGGCTCTTAGCAAAGAAACATATCAAAATTTTAACTGTTATTGACATACACTTTTTTAAAAGAACATAAGCAATTAGACATGTTTTCATTGCACATCCGTGGCTTAGCGAGTATTAAATATGGGTACAGAAATGACTGCATGTGAGTTTTATTGCTTTTAGAAGTAACACATGCAATGAGGTTAACTTACAAGATAACCAACCTTGAAGGGAATGTCAAAGTTGCTTTATTAAGATAACTGCTTTTCTATGACTTTATTCCGGGTACAGTTTCCCTGAGCTCTTTTGCACACAGTTGCAGTGCTGGCCTTCTGTAAGCTGATACAATAGACCACTATGGCTCAAGCAGGTCCACTTACAAAAGGCTAATGAGGCTAGCGGTCATAGTCTTTCGGGTAATAATTCCTCTTCTGAGAAAGTGCCTATTATCTACCAAAAAAGAAGTCTCGAATGTTGTGTTGCATATATTTAGGCCCTGGGATGACAAACACTCAGAATGAAATACATACCCCTTTTGAGAACCTGTGAAAACATTTTCTTATGATTCCAGCATATTTTTCTGGAGTTCTTCTTGTGGGTGTGGTTTTCAGTTGGTGAAGGCATAAGATTTACTATCAAGAATTAGAAGCTAGTGTTTGCATTACCTTGAAGAGCATGCCAATCACTTGTGTACTGGTAGACTACTAATTTATATATGCGTTATGTACGCATATATACATATTGAGATGAATATACAAAAGATGATGACAGAATCAAAGAAAATATGCTGTTCTTTCATTCGCAGTTTTATGTGCTTTTCTATATTTTAGTCAATGTAAAATTATAGAAGGAAGAGTTACCACAATCGGTCTGGAAAATTACAAAGCAGTACTGCTTTTTAAGTTCTTCATAGGTCCCAAAGATATGCCTTTGTTCTCGAACTCTCGGGCTCTGTGTTAGGCACCATGGGTTACAGTTGCTTCCTTTCCATTACTAAAAGTGGACATTTCCAGGGTCATGTATCTCCTTGCTCTGCCAAACCACAGGCAGAAGGAAAGGAAATCATTACAGAATCAGCCTTAAATTGAGGTTTGGGGGTTCCTTTGTTTTAGCTTCTGTATTATGGCAGATCTCATGACCTTGGTTTCTGAGATGTATTGGATTTCTTATTTGTCAGAGACAAGTATAGCAAATACCTGTAAAGGTGAAAGATGATAAACACATGAATGCTGGAGTCACTGTTCTGACTTTAGCTACATTCAAAACTAAAAGTTGGTTTAAAGCCAGAAGAGGGTCTTGGAAACAGCAACTGGTTTGAAGTGTAACTTATGCCTTTTCCTATTAGGTTTACAAACTTTTGCCAGGAGGTGACAATGACCCAGACAGAGCTAACAACCTACAACATTAGCCATAATAAGATTTCTCTCTGAACATATGTTCCCATGGGTGGAGAAGAAACAGAATGACTTTGAACTGTGCTGGACCCTCAATAAGAAACAAACGTACCAATTGTTTACTTTTTGGTGCACAGTACTCTTTTCAAGACCCCTGTCCTCTGCGTGCATGACACGGTGTGGTGCTGAACGCACTCTCTACATATTCAGCCAACACTGTAAATAGTCTTAGGTTTCCAGATTTTAAAATTCTTCACAGTAGAATTTAGTCAGATTTTAACAAAGGGTGAATACTTGCTTGCACACATGTGATAATGATACAATCACATCCTGTGTGGCCTCAACCAACACAGACGGGGCAGGCTCTTAGGGGGACCGGACGACTGCATGTTTTATTCCTGTACTGGTGCTCTTGGTGCATCCAGAGTATTGTTTTTACTATTATACTTCTGAACAATATACTACTAGCACTGAATGGGTATGCATTTGAAATGCAAACATTTTTGCAAAGCAACCTATACATCTTTAATTCTGGGAGAGTAGTGTGAGTGTGTAAGACCAGACAGTGTATTCTGGATGGGTGCTTCTGACACAACAGCAGAAATCAAATGCAAACAGAATTGTGATCTTTCAATCGAAGCAGGAAGGTGAGATAACTTGAGTCTGGATAACATTACACATAATGTGCTCTAGTACAGAAGAACTTACGATAGGAGCCGGATAAAAAGTCCAAAGTTAGAAAACACTGTCAAAGCTCCCAATGTCTCCCTTTTACATGAATTACCTTAAAATAGTTCAGAATTAGTGGTTGAATTTACACCCAAACTTTATTGTTTAAAGGAACGTTTTACTATAATCCTGATTACACCTCTTACTGTGTACAAGACTACAAAAACTCTAGATAGTAAGAAAATCCCACCCAAAAAAAAAAATTCTCTACAATGTGATATAGGTCACAGGTCAGAGAATATGAGAATGTGATGCTTTAAATGGCTTCTAGAACAAATGTCTATGCAATACTACGCATGGTACTTTAATGGAAATATTAACACAGCAAACTAAAGTGTCAATTTGAAAATTGATTCAATAGGAATCCAAATACAAGTATTGCAGAATTTAAAGAAATATTGTTTCCCTTCTTGACCTGAGAATCCTTTGGAAAAAATAGAAACTATTTTTAAGTTAGTCTTCAAAGAAGTGACTGGGATTGTGTAGCAGCTGGTCCTTGTAAAATCATCCCTTTTTTTTCATGTTTTTTAAAGATTATAAATTAAGTAATACTTTCCCCCTTCCCTTTCCTTCCTTCAAATCCATCTATATTCCCCTCCTTGCTGGCCTTCAAATTCATGGCTTCATTTTTTAAAGTAATTGTTATTGGTGAATTCCGTTTATTTATATAATTGTCCTTTTAAAGCTGTTTTCCCTGAATCTTTTTATTTTCCCCTAAAGTTTCATGTAGTTAATGAGGAAATGTCTGGAGTTACCACCATCAAAATGAATATCTTCTTAGGTGAGGGCTATGTTTGGGATCTTCCGTAGACATGAATATTGCTCCTGGGATTCTGTTGGGAAGAGAGAGAAGAAAGTATGCATATATTTGCACATCCTCAGATGAGTATTGCACAATGTCTCAGATTCTGATTCCAGCTCTGTCGGTCCAGAAGAGTTTAGGCAGTCAGCTGTCTGTAATGTGTATCTGTTAACCAAATGCCAGATACGAAAACAAAGACCTAAATTACTCCCATCTTACATCAAGCGGCTGTTAGGTCAATGGAAAGTAAACCACATCGGCTGCTTAACAGGCACTAAACCCTGCCCTTGTTATGTGTCCTTGGTGGCAGTGATTTGATTGAGAAATTGATGGGACAGTTATTGTTTGTATTTCAAGGGAGCAGTGTAGGCTATATAAACATTCGATTGTGAAGATAAGGTTTGTTCTCTTAATGTTTTCTTATTCTGCAAAGAAGCCTTTGTCCTCCGGGCCCCTGCACAAAGTCTTATTGTTTGCTGGGATGATTTGAGGCAGAAAAATAAGCAGAGCAGTGAAGACAAAAGGAACATTGTTTTTGCACCAGAACGAACACTTATGTTTAGATCTCTCCCTGGAATTTGCTAGGATTCTCAGCAAACTGCAATTTAAAAATATCTTTCAAACTAAGAATTTACTAAGAATATTTTGAAAGTGCATATAGTTGCAAGCTTTGAAAAAAATTAGGTTTATATGTTTTAAAAGTTTAAGACTTAGAGTCAAAGGGGGAGGGGTCACTGATGGCCCATTATTGACTCTGACCTCTTACTATCTACTGTAATCCTCTATTTATTTGCTAAGCAATTAGTAGTATTTATATTTTTGTCCACTGTATTAGGCCTGTGGCATTACAATTACCAGTTGCTTGGTGTGCAAAAAAATATTTCCAATCAATTTGCTCTGAGTGGAAACTTGCTTACAGCCTGAATGCTTTATCAGCTTCCATAAAAAAATACCCAATATGATTATGACATTACATTTTAGAGTTCATACAGCTTGCCTAAGAGTATAGAAAATACTCTTCTTTTTCTAGATCAGAAAACAAAGCAAAATAAAAAACCCAAATGTTCACTGGGGTCACACAATCAGGACAAAAATTACTAATGCCAGACCACATGCACGTGTGAGCATCCAGATTGGGATCTCTGTGCAAACATACAAAGATATCCACAGAGGAGGCTGCTGTTTAGATGCTTGTCGAATTTTATCATGGTCAGTGGCAATGCTGAGAGGTACATTCTAGACAGCTCCAGTGAGTGTATACCCACTTGAAAACACAGTTCTGTGCTCTGCTATTGTGCAATGATAGACTTATGTTTACACATTTTTGTCTGTAAATGTATCCGCTGCCTGCTCAGTGAGATAATTAAGTCTAGATTTGCTACCAACTGCAAAAAAAAAAGTTCACATAGAAGAACAATAATGAGACCATTTGAGCAGAGGAAAATATTATTACCCCCTTTCTGTAGTTATAATGTATTTTTATGACTGTCACATCCTCCAGAAAATTGGGAGGACAAAATGTATGTGCATTCCAATTATTAAAGGATTCTGAACATTTAGATAATATAAATTATTAAACTGAGCCCAACTATAAGAATTGGACAAGAAATAAAGTCAGTTGCCTCTGTCCGGCATAGATTCTTCTTTAGTATTAGTTTTTTGGTTTATGTTTTTTTTTCTAGGCAATGGAATTCATCTATGAGCCAGTTCAAGCCTTCATAAATAAATTGTGGAAAATGCAGTTTTAGCAAGGACATTCCAGTCACCTTCCTCAACAAGTACATGTCCTTGATTTCCATATCCCCATTGTAAAATTTGGATCGTCAGTAAAGTATAGTAACCAATTTTTACTCATTTTGAGAGATTTATCTTCATAAGTTTGATATCAATGGGAAGTTGCAATTCTTTTTTTAGGTCCCACTCACCCCTCATTCCATGCTGAAGCATCAAATTAACATTCCCCACATTTATGGATTCTTTTATCTCCTAGACTTGACTCAGCCTTTCTTTTTAAAAATATTTCTAGAATGAGACACTGAGATGCTGAGTCAGGTGATGTGCAATATTAAGATAAAACACTTCTCTGAATTTCAAATTTTCTAAATAACAAATTAGCGAATTGAATAGTGATACCTAATTGTATTTAATACATCAATGTGTTAAGTGGTGCCCATGTAAATTGTGATTAATAGCTTCAATTTTCGCACAATTTTGTGCTCCATGAATGCTTCTCAGCCATCTGATAAGGGTAGTAACCAAAGGTCTCAAAAAAGATGGAATTCTCCCACACTCTCATTTTGTCTTCTGTACGCCAAAAATACTCAGAAAGGCACTAGCACACGCATGCACACACACACACACACACACACACACACACACACACAAGCACACACACACATACATACACAGAGTATCTCTCTGAATAAGTCAGCTAAGATTTGAAAATTATCTTTAGAATATTTCAAATCAATTAAGCTCAATAATGAAGCTTGGGGTATTTTTAGAACTTGGGGTGAAGACAGAATTGGTTCTTCTGTAATTCTTTCCATGGCAGTGGGAGATGTGGTTTGGTTTAGATTCTCATTAAAATGAGTCTTGTTGAGTAGGGAAGAGGGACTTGAATCAGAATTGTTTAAGTACCTACCATGTCTTATGCCCTGAGATACTAATTTGTACTCTAACTTAAGAGCTTCTGTCTCATGCTTTTAATACAAGGCCAGTGCATTTGCATGCTTTGTGTGGGTCAGGGCCATTGAGGATTTGGACAATGAACTGGACATGGTGCAGGCTAGCAGAGATAAGTCAAATCTGTGTGCTCCATCCCTCTTAGATATAGAAGTAAATGAGTATTAGGCTCATAGTCATTAAACCATGTATTTAAATAATCATATTTAATTCTGCAGCACTCCTATGAAGGAGTAAATTAAGGGATTTAAATAGGATTGCAGTAGTCAATTAATAACCAATAAATCAGTAAAGCTGAGATTCTAACACAAGCAGGTAGACTTTAGAGAGAAAAAAAATCTTCCTAGGGTCATAAAGGCAGGCTTTTCCAGCATGAATTACAATTTTTCCAGGACATGTACATTTAACAGTTCCCCAAATAAAAAAATAATAAATAAAAAGTATATACCCTAGAATGTAAATTCTTGTTTTTCATGTGACCAGAGAAAATGGTAGAGATTGTTATCATAACTGTTGTGAGAAAAGTGTGCCACAAGCCAACAATTCAATTTCCCTTCAGTTCTCCCAACAGTTGGCAAGCAACCATAGGGGCAAACTGGGATGTGTGGACATACATAAGAGGCAATGAAAACATATCGCAGACACGTATTTAATATTCTTCAGGATGAATTTTCCCTTTAGAGGTAAACTAAAGTTAAAGAAAGCAATATGTGTTCAAGATTTTTTTAATTTTTAGTTTACTTTTATTTTTAATAGTGGAATTTAAGTGAGACACCAGAGGGCTTTCTTTCTATGGGGAAGGGGTCCTTATTGGGTTTTAAATAGTGTTTCCAAATCTTTTTATTGATTGCCAACCCCCTATCAAAATGCATCTTCCCAAAGAGCTGTTTCTATTTAAAATGGACTCTTGTGTTCCCAATTTCAATGCACTTGTCATATAGATTTGCTTTAAAGATAGTAAATAATTTTCTCTAGTGATAAGGGTAAATGTTTAAAATGTGATTGATTTCTTTTTCTATCTTTTGGGATGTTTGAAAGAAGTGTCTTGAGGAAGCAAAACACAGAGCACCATTAGTACCTTGCAGTCTGGGAGTCTCAGTCCAAACTACCCTGTGAGGCAAGGAAGCAGAAGGCAAAGTAAATAGCACCAGACTTTCTGTCCGATAGGGATGAGCTCTAGGGATTGGTCCCTTTCCACCTTGATATTTCATGTGAATGAGGTGCTAGATGCTCATTGTTAACCTGTGCTAACTGGGGCATTTAGGCAAAGGACACTGCCAAAAAGCTACAGGGTGTTAGGAAAAGAATGTACTTGCCTATTGGCTGACTCTACCTTGCGTGATATCTTCTTAACAGTTTTTGTTGGGCTAATTTTAAAATGACATTGTCACGATCATGGATTTTATTTTTAATGAAACGATCTGAGCTAGTTTAGAAACATGTTAATTATTTGGGGGTTTTTAATGTGAGAGGATGCTTTTGGACCTACGTTCAAGTTTTTGATTTTGGCTTCAACCCACAAGTCCAGGTCTCCACTTGAGTGGTTGGCTTGCATCTTAATTAGATAGTTTCCAGAGGATTAGTGTTTATGTAAGAATCACTGGCTGATAAAAAAACAGCATAGACAAGGCCATGCCAAAAATAAATTAATGCCCAAATAAGCCAGACAGTATGTACACTTAATAATTGATGCAAGTAAGATTTTGTCAAATTATCATCATTACTATCAGCTAAATTGTCTTTGAAATATAATATTGAGTCACCTCTTTCCATAGGGAGAAGTTTCATTGCATAAAGGAAACTGATCATTGTCAAAAGCTGCATAAAGATCTGAGTTGGTACCAGACATTCTCAACCAAATTGATAAAAATATTCCTGAAAATAGCACAGTTGATCAAGTAGGAAGATAAGCTAGTCATAGAACTATGCAAATTAGAATAATGAATCTTCGATAGTTCTGTGTCGAAGTTTGATGAAACTGAGTCTTTTATGTCACAAGTGTGTGCTGTTAAATAAAATATAAATCTACTTTATTTAAAATCAATTATTTAACGAATCTTATTTCAGAAAACTTAATGGCAAGGACTGCTTTTTGACCCCTGAAGAAATGTTTCATGCTGTGAGTCTCAGCATCTCCATCAGGGACATGTGATGTTGAGTTGGCTCACTTTTTATAGTGGATTCACTGACATCCTCTCTGAGCAACTGCCTTCCATGCTAAAGCTAATCACAGTTAGAGGAAGGGAAAGCACACACACTTCACCTAAAAAACCAACGCAAACCATCACTGTCATACTGCATACGGCTCTCCCTAGGGAAAGGGTGAGGGTAAGGTGGATAGTAGGTTAGAATCATTTTCATCTCAATCCTACATGTGGTAAGAATTGATTTAGCAGTTGTTTGTTGTTGTTGTTGTTGTTGTTGTTGTTTATTGAGACAACAGTGACTTCAGGAAATGCTTGGTATTTCAACAACACTATTGAAATGTATATCTATGATGGAATGAGAATTCTATATTTCTTTTAACTCTATGGTCTAGTGACTTTGTGTATACCACTGATACCTTTTTATACCCTACAATGTAATCTCCTAACTGATGTTGTTACAGGGATTTTTTTCCAAGTTCTCAAATGTTTCTGCTATTGTAACCATATGTGTGGATATTAAAAATGCTTCCTAAGGTTTCATTCACTGGAGATATTTGGTTTATGAATTGACTAAGGAAATAGGTCAAGGCTCCATGGAAGATATTTTTTAATACCAATGTGCTAAGCAGTACTTGTCTATAGTTTTCAAAATTTGGTTCACACTAGGCTGATCATGTTTTTCTACTTAAAGACATTGCAGTGTGCAATATAGAGATTTTATATGCACTATAGACTTAGCACTCAACTGCTGAGAACGTATGTATAAACATCTAAAATTGGAGACTTCAGGGTCAATTTTGAAAAACTTGTGATCAAATTTCAGTTGCAGTTGGGAAGTTTGTCACAACTTTCAGGTTTATTGGAAGTTTGTTCTAAAGAAATGGTTGTTTCCAAAACCTAATTGGCAGGTGGAAGTTTCTAACCCAAAATAATCCTGGGTTTTAGCACAACAACAAACTGTGTTTCATCAGGGAGGTTGACTCTGTTTATTTTGTTTTCACTCTTTATGTAAATGTGGATATTTTTTCATGATACAAAATAAAATGTGCATTTTATGGAACTTGTTTGAATTAGTGAGACTTTTCTTGAAATTTAAAATTGGTTACATATGTAAAAAGATTCCCATTACAAAAATATAGAAGTATAAGTTTAGCGTTGTATCCTGATGCTTTCTACTGCTGTAATAAACACTATGATAAGGCAACTGTAGCGGAAAGGGTTTACTTCATCTTAAACTTTCAAATAGCCATCTATCACCAAAGGAAGCCAAGCAATAACTCAAGGCAGGAACCTAGATGCAGGAAATGAAGCAGTCATGGGAAGTGCCACTTTCAGGCTTGCTCCACATGACTCATTGCCTGCTTATACTTTCTAACACTGACTTCTCATTGGTGGCCCCACCCACAGTGAGCTGGACCCTCCTCCTTCAGTCATTAATCTAGAAAATGTCTCCATCAGATTGGCCTGAGGTTCCCTCTTCCCCAATTATTCTGGCTTGTGTCAAACTGACAAAAACTGACTAATACAAGAGGCCTTTGGATATTAACTTTACCAATGTCATCTTAAACTTGTACAATATTTATATCTGGCATGGTATAAGTAATAAGATTTGTACTGTATTTCAAGTTATGTTAGGCTCTAGTAGTAAATTTCTATGAGTCATCAGATATCACTGTACTATAAATGACAGCTAATCATCTGGCATAAATGGAATTTAAAAGGCATTTTTAAATTTTAAAGTAAAGAATACTTTAATATTTCTTAGTCCTATCAAATGTCAGAAATTCTAACAATATGAGACTGGAGAATTATTGCAGAACATACATGAAATGAAATGATGCTTTTTATATAAACAAAGATTTTTTTTTAAAATTCCAATCTCTATTAAAACAAGAGCAAAATGATAGATGGAGATTATCCTATAAAAAGATCAGTAATACATGAGAACTATGTTGTTTCCTAATTTAGGAAAGCAGAGTTCCTGATACAGTGCTGTTGGAATTAGCTACTTAGTTTCTAAGGTGTCATGCTGAAAGGAGGGACAGCCACTGCAGCCTCTGCTCTAGAAGGTGCGGGTGGTGTGCTCTACAGTCAATCCCAGTAACCAAAGAGTCAAGGCTATGATGGTCACACATACTACACCCTCAAAAAAGAGAATGCAATACACACAAGTGAGCAAAGTCCCCTCTACTTTTGTTCATATTTCCTTAAAACATCCCCCAAGCATAGCATTCAAACAACCAGAATGGCTTGTGACCATATCTACGTAGATCAGGAAAGTGCTCAACCCTCATTAGAAAAGTTGCTTATTTGCAGTAGATGGATATTGACACAGAGACCCACCACTGATCAGTGTGTAGACAGTAAGACAATATGGAGTACTTAGCTCTAAATGGGATGCTTACGTTGTATCCCTACCCTCGAGGTTCAGGAAGATCTAAGGGGAAGAGGAGGAAGAAATATTGTAAGAGATAAAAGACCTCAGGAAACTTGTGTTTTCTAGACCCAAAAGGGCAGATACACATATGCACTCATAGCAGTTATCATAGTCTGATTTGTGCAAGCTCCATCCAGACAGAATCCCAGCAGGGAGAGGCTCCATAGCCAGGATTGTGGCTGGGAGAGGAAAGCCACCTCTCTTTAAATTTCAATATTCACCATCTTTAAATTCTTACCCAGAATTTTACAACTAGAGGAAGGAAGGGAATGCGTCCTAGCAGGAGCTCTCTCCCTGCTGACTTCATTTGCTTGTGCTCCCTCTTCCCTGTAGTTTCCCATTGTGCTTCCAGAAGCCCAAAAAGAAGAGGCACTCTGCAGGTAACCCTCTAGTTCCTGGGAGCTTTTGGGTCCTCTACCTGGCTGAGGAAAAGAAAGAAAGACAGAGAAAGGGAAAGTGACCAACAATTACAATCACCAGGAAACCCCCAACAAAGATGAGGCAGGGAGGTAGGGGCTGGGGAGAGGTGGTGGATCTGTCAGTGGTCTCTTTCTTTTGCTTGCTGGAGTGTGCCTCACTCCTTGTATAGCCTAAAGTAGGATGGGGACAGATCAAATGAGATAATAGAGTAAACGTGCCTTAAAGGATAGAGTGGACTATGTGGAGCTTCCATTGATTTTCCTAGCAGGCAAGAATAGATTTCAGGCTTAGTGAGGAGGGGCCATAAATATTAATAACCTGCACTGATATCCAGCCCTGAATGAAGCTCCAAGTTCTCTTACTGTATGCATAGAGAAAAACTGGACAAGTTTAAAGTTTGCTTAGACAATCAATACTACACACACACACACACACACACCTCTGCTTATTATACTTCTGGATATGCATTAAAATTTATTAATATAACAGCTACTTAAAAAATAGCCCAGATTTTGTTAATCTAAAAATAAAATTAAAGTTGTCCGGAGAATGGTACTATTTGACATTTTCACTCCCAGAGTTGCAATATTTTATGAGATTTCTGACACATAGACTAAGATTTAGGTGCTTATAGTATGTCCTCATTTAAAATTCATAGCTATAAAATAAAACCCCAATGCTCAAGGTGTGCATGAGAGAGGGAGGAAGAGAAGGAGAGAGAAAGAGAAGGGGGAGATAAACATGCTATAGAATGTAAAATTGAGACTAAGTTTGACATTCCATCTTCATTGGAGCTACCTACCTCTCTTCCCTGTCCTATCAAGCAGATGTCTTTCACTTCCACAGGATTCTGTCTGTAGTAGCCAGGGTTCTCTAGAGTCACAGAACTTATGGGTATTCTCTATATAGTAAGGGAATTTGTTGATGACTTCCAGTCTGTAGTCCAACTCCCCAACAATTGTCAGCAGCAGCTGTGAATGAAAGTCCAAGGATCTAGCAGTTGCTCAGTCCCACAATACAAGCAGGCAAAGAAAAGTCTTCCTTCTTCCAATGTCCTTACATAAGTCTCCAACCGAAGGTGTGTCCCACATTAGAGGTATGTACCGCCACGCCTGGATCTGTGACTTGCTTTGTCCCAGACAACCTTGAACTCAGAGATCTCCTTGCCTTACTCTCCGGGGATTCATAGTCACTATGCCTCAAGATCTCCATGCCAAGATCCAGGTCAGAAACTGATATTTCCCAGCCTCAAGATCAGGATCACAGGTGAGTCTTCCAATTTTGGATTGTAGCCCATTTTAGATATGGTCAAGTTGACAACTAGGAATAGTCACTACACAGTCTTTTATGTTTTCATTGTTATTTTTGTTGGTCTGTTGAAAAAATATTGTATAGAACTGAGATTCTCACTAGTTTGTATGCCATGTATGTATGTATATGTAAATGAGTGGATGGATGGATGATTGGATGATTGGATGATTGGATGATTGGATTAGCAGAAAGATGGATAAACAGATGGGTGAGTAGTTGGTTGGCTGACTAGATGGATGGAAGGATGGATGGATAGATGAGTGGGTGGATAAATGCATAGATGAACATATGACTGTCTGGCTGTCTGCCAGGCTGTCTGCCTGTCTGGCTGGATGATGGATGGATGATGGATGATGGATGGATGGTTGGGTGGGTGGATGGATGGATGTATGAGGGCAGGCTGGTAGCCTGTGTAGACTAATGGATAAACGAATGGATGAATGTGTGGGTGAGTAGATGAGGGAAGTGAAAAGTAGAGTAGTCAGATGAGTTCTTTTTACTTTTTCATTTAATTCTCCCATCAACCCCATTGGAGAAACAAGGCTTCAGGCTTTGGGTGATAAATATCCTTTCCCTATTCTTACCTAGATTAATACTGTGAGAAAATTTTCAAAATCAGATCTATGACTCTGGATCAAGCATTTGCTTTCTATATATTTGCTATTCTAATACTCCAAATGATTCTCAGATCTAGATAAAACCTAGGTATTGTATCAGTATTCATAGAAATAAGTGTTAAAATTATTTGGAGGAGATCTCTGGTAATTGAGAGCATCTCCATAAAATCATACAATTATAGAATTTAATGTTTTTGCAACTTTATGTCAAAGTTTCTGAAGCAGAAAAAATTGCTAAGGTAGATCCTAGTGTGTGGCCTACCTGTTTACAGACAGGGACAATTTCATTTTCTAGTATTGCCTTCTTCACTTTTTTTCTTCATGGTGTCTGTGTAGAGATACCTCAGAGGGACTGAATTCAGGGGCATCCTCCCAGCTCATGTAGTTCTGAGTTTAAAAGAAAGGATTGTGTTTCTCTCTTCTTCCACAGTACCTTGGAGTGTTTAGAAGTTTAACTCCAGTTGCTGGAATCAACAGTTTCAAAGGAAGACTTTAATTTGTAAAGCATTAGCAAAAGTAAGTCCCTGAGGAAGGAATAGATTGCTTCATCTTCTCTTGTATTCAAGATGAGTAAGTTCTCATAAATCACAAGTGTCTGAGAATATGCATCATAATGCCTCTCAGTCTATGTTATGCCTTGATAGCTTTGTACCACACAGGAACTCCAAAGTATAGGCTTTGTGGTTCATCCCAAATGTGTTTATTTTGCTCCACTCCTCAGAGGAAAGTGCTTTCTAACTGGCAATTTTCTTACCAGTTGAACCAGTAGTAGCACTGCACCAGGCCTCAGCCCAATGAGCTTCTACACCTTTGCTGTCCTTAAACTATTCAAGCCAATTATATTCTTTCTTGAACCTCCTTTCTCCCTACCTCCCAAATGCCTCATTCCCTTTCTCAGTGCCACCCTAATGTAGTTTTCCATGCTCTGTGAGGTCCACCTTGCTCCAGGCTATGATCTCCACCAAGAGATCACGGTAGACTTCATATGTCTAGCATTATATTTCAGGGTTGGGCATTTTGTCAAACCTCATCTATGGCATGACTAGCAGGCCATTAGATCACAACAGTAATTCACTTTGCTCAAGGATTATAATGTATATAAGCTAACAATGGTCATCAAATTTACTAAATACATGTCTTTTCACTTTTATGGATAGCACAAGGGCTGTAATATTTATATATTTTTTTATTTAATTGATTACTTACATATGTACATACTATTCACATACATACACATATATGCATATTTTATGGACACACATACACACACATATATATATGCATATATACATATAAATATGAGTATACATGAATACACATTAAGCTCTAACATTAAGTAAAATAACAAATGTTGGGTATACCTTTTAGATTCTGGTTTTTTATATGTTGTTTTAATTTCCTAACAAAGGAAATTTGCTCAGCTCCAGTAAGTATCAGTCATGTAGATGTAGTAAAACTTAGTCTCTTATCCAGTTCTACATATCCACCATTCTCCATACTTCACACTCAAGTTTGTTGATGGCAAAATGACCTTTTCCTTCTTGCAAATGTTTTCTCTAAGATTTTCACTTTAAATGTCTTGTTTCATTCAATAGGCATATAGTTCTCTGAACCACCCTACAGTGAAGAACATTGCACCTTTTCAAATGCTACACATTTTATCAGCTACTTTAAAGAGTTTAAATTGGTCACATGTATTCATAGTTTTGTTTTTTGCTTCTAGGAGATATTTGACATTTTATTGAAGCATTTTCTTTATTTACAGTGGGGACAGGAGAGCTACTGGAATCTGCTGGGAGCCAATGAATATCCTGCGGGATGTAGGACAGCCTTAACCACAATGAATATTTAGCCCTATGGTTCCAAAGAGCTGACACTAAGATGTTTAATTTAGACCACATATAGGCTACTCTCTCTTTTCAAAAGACACAAGCTGTGTTGTGGTGAGTTATTTGCCAGTGTTGGAGTCAGAGGCTGTCTTACTCCGAAGACAGACCCTGAGAGAGTTTCTAGAAATAGTATTAAGCATCAGCAGGTGGAACAACAGCACAGCAGAGTCAAAGTGTCCTGCATTTCCAGTTCATGGATAATGTGCACACCCCACAGCCACCGTCTTGCCCACCTGTCTGAGCAGAGCACACCCACAATCAGTTATGAAGCAATAGCCTGTGTGATGCTGTAGCCTCTGGCTCAGTGGGAGCCCTTACAGAATGAATGCTCTTACAGTTTACAGTTAATAGTAGTATTACCATCCTTTTACTGGCTTCTTTCATGTAAAAAGAGTGGATGAGTGAACTTTCAGTTTGGGAAGATGATTTCTTTTTGTGCCATAAAATGGATCATGTGTTTCTCACACTGTAAATGTTATTACCCAATGCACTATAGCTAAAACCATAAGGGATCTAATAAATGTCATCAAAAGTGCCTCCAATGGATTTATTGTGATTGTTTTGAAAGAGGGATTCCATGGTCTAATTGTGCCAAGAGCCTGCTCAGCCTATCACTGTGTCGCTTCTTACTTGTACACAGCTCTGAGCAGTGACTTAAAAGCCATGGAGATGATGGTGTGCACTGCAGGTAGTGATGGACCTGTGCAGGTCAGTGCACAGACTCATGGGTAATCCTGCTCATCTTTTTTCTATCCATGCCTGCCTGAAGGTGACGGCCAAAACATAATTACACATGTGTGAATCTTCACCCAGCACAGAGAAAAACCAACCAAATAAACCCAAAGCAAAGCAACAAACCAAACCAAACAACTCACAAGGCAGTAAACCTCACCTCACAGAAGAGTTACCTCTCATTTCTTTATGAAGAAGGTGACTCCAGGAATCCAACTTCCTTAGTGCTGACAGTGATTGGCAGTTCATTTACAAATGAATTCACAGCATCAAAGCCAGGTGCACAGATCTATTAGATATATACACTCATTGCAAAAGCTTTATTATCTTTCAACAAATGATCCTCAAGAAGTGACTTTTTAAGCAGTGTAAGTTGTTTCACTATAATTAGAGAATTCCATTCTTTTCAGTAAATGTATATCATATACAACTATCATGATTCTCTTCTAGAACATTTCAGTTAATAAAAAATGGGTTTTCACATTATTATGTAGTTGATTTTCACATCTATACCTTGAGATTATTGATTTGCTTTCTGTTTCTTTGAATATATATTTACTAAAACATTACCTTAAATACACAGATACAGTTGGCATTGTTATGGTTAATATTGTTCTGGGTGTTAGCATTTGCTGCCTTTAAGTGTCTCTTAGAGGTTTCTGTCCCACTTAAACAATATACAAAACCCTTTAGATTTGTAACAAGCTTTAAAGCACAACATCTGGGCAGATACCAAGCCTCTGTGCTATTTTGTCTGCTTTCCAGTGGTGATCCTGAAATATCACTTGCAATGATTCTCCTGGGCTGCTCCCACTCCTCAGGCCACCCCCTCATGGCCATGTGTTGAAGATCCACCTAACCCTATGGTGACCTCCTTCCTTCTTCTCTGGCTTTTCCTTGTGGTGCCTACCTGAGACCTCCAAGCCCGGGAACCAAATATACTACTAGAATGAATGCTACATTAAATTCCCCAGAGCTTCAAATGTTAGCATCTTTCCAAACAAGATTTATTTTATGTGTATGGGTGTTTACCTGCACCTATGTTTATGTATCACATATGTGTCTGGTGCTGGCAGATGCCAGAAGAAGGTGTTGAACTCCTTTAAAACTGGAGTTACGAATGGTCGTATTCCTCCATGTAGATGCCGTGAATCAAACCATGGACCTCTGCAAGAGCAGCCTGTGCTTTTAATTGTTGAGCTATATCTTCAGCCCCAGATGTGAGCACCTTAAAATCAAAGATAAACATCTAAGAAAGATTTATTTCTGGCAACCTGAGGAAGTCAATGCTGGAACCTCAGGACCTTTCCAATCCTTCTCTCAAATCCACTGTCCTTTGGGGAAATTATTTCCTCAACAGGCTGTGCTTTCTCTAGTGAATTAAAAAAAATTAAAATGGTCCTGCCTCTTGGCTAAGACAGAAAACATGGCTATGTTACAACATTCTCTTTGGTTTGACTCACAGACTTAAGAGATACAGCATTGTTTCATTTTAAATCTATGTTTGTTGATCTGATTTATGGACATCTTAGAAACGTAGGAAGAGAATATCACCATCTTTTGACATCTTGGTAATGGTCATCTTTCTGGAGTACTGTGTAGGAAGAAACTTGAATTACTTTGAAGAGAGTTGACTCATTCACTTTTAGACAGATTTGTAGTTACTCTAGACTAAGGCTTTGTTTTTTAATTTTTGTTTGTTTATTTGTTTTTTTTTTTTTTTTGTTGTTGCTGCTGCAGTTACAATAGCTTGAGAAATAGCAACTCTTAAGAAGAAGAAGGAGGAGGTGTAAGAGGAGGAGGAGGAAGCCACCAATGAGAAATCCTTTAGCTAGGTCTCCAGGTGAACCTATTTTCAAGTATATTTGTCCTGAGCTTGTGTATTGTATACTAAATTCTCTTTAACTGACAAAAAATAAGTCTTATTACTGTTCCACTGATTCTGTGACCTGATTGTAAGCAGGCAAAGACCATATCTCCTGAAGACTTGGTTGATACTAGTACCTGTCAGTGAACTATGTTTCAGAAATACACGGAGCAAGTATTTGTGAGTAACAGGTGTTCAATGTTATCTTAACATTTAAAATGTCCACATTATAAAGAACTGAATGAATCACTTAGTACCCAACTGGTTCTCTCACAGAGCCAAAGAACTTTACTCAGTATTTTCACATATTTAATTTTTAAAGATATTTCTGTCATTTCTGTTACCGTGATTAAAATGAAGAAGCCAGAATAATCTATGGTAATTTTTATATGATAATAACCTTATAGAATAGGCAAACTTTTGAATGTAAAACCATATAATCCCTAATCTATCATTTCTGAAATATGCATTAATTATATTTGTATTTCATAGAACCACTAGGGTTAAGAAGAGAGTGGCAGAGGTAAACCTAAGAGCACCTTTCCTTTTGGAGTAGTTAGACTTCGGAATTGGAGGTTCCATGGCACACAGACAATAGAAATGACTGGAAGCACATGTAAACTGTGGACTGTGTATACAGAAGTACTGATTATAAAAGCGAACATTCTCAGACTTTGAATAGAAACACTGGGGTGCATTTTTCCCAGGTTGCATTTCAATGAATGTTGACCCATGGACAAAAAAAAAAATCAAGTAGTCAGACAGCACCGCCTTGAACCTCGGTAGCGTGGCTAGTGGTCAAGAGTACACAAGTGAGTTGAAGTAGGTTTGGATGATTATACACTTCAAATATGAGCTTGTTCTGGTGGTCTCAGGTTGAAGAGAAAACCCAGAGTTCATTCTTAGCCCCTTGTGTTGCCTGAAGATTTTACAAAAAGCAGAAATGTTTTACATTTGTTAACACTAAAACTGTTTTTAATCAGATTGGAATTATTTTTAAGATGTAAGTTCTATCCACATTTTCTTAGATTGATAAGTAATATTCTGACTTCTTTTTAAGAGATTGTAAATAGTTTCATAGTCTTAATTTGACTTTCATGTTTTTATTGCTAGTGTATTGAAATATAATTGAATTTTGTACATTTATTTTTTATTCCATGGTCTTAATAATTAGATTAGTTCTAGGCATATTTCCTTTTTTATAATATTTGATTGGATATTCTCTGTATTTACATTTCAAATGTTACATCCTCCCCATCTCTCATTTCCCTGTCAACTAGTAACCATGAAGGTGCTCCCTTTCCCAATTACCCTCTCCACCTCAGTGCCTTGGCTGATGATGATGTTCTTCTAAGAAAAACTGGGGTATCCCCATTTTGGCCTTCCTTCTTTCTGAGCTTCATAAGGTCTGTAATTGTATTTGGAGCACAGATGTTCTGGATTAAGAGCTCCTCTTGATAAACATTTCCTTTGATGAGTAAAAAGTGTCCTTCCTTTTTGATGACTTCTGGTTGAAAAATCTATGTTATTCAGTATTAGGATGGCTAATCCAGCTTGTTTCTTGGGATCATTTGCTTGGAAAATAAATTCCCAACCTTTTGCTCTGAGGTAGTGCCTGTCTTTATTGCTGACTTGAGTTACCTGTATGCAGCAAAATGCTGGATCCTATTTACTTATCCATCTGATAATCTATGTCTTCTTATTGGGAAATTGAGTCCATTAGTGTTAATATCAATAGTCCATTGATATTAAGTAATAGTGATTTTTTTTCCCTGATATTTGTGTTGTTAGTGGTAGACTTAGGTTTGTGTGCTTTTCTTCTTTTGGTTCCTTTGTATAATTATTTTTTGCTTTTCCTTGCTATACTTTCCTTCCTTGTGTTGGACTTTTCCATCTATTATCCTTTGTAGGGATGTATTTGTGGACAGATATTGTGTAAATTTGGTTTGGTCCTGGAATATCTTGGTTTTTCCATCTATGGTAATTGAGAGTTTTGCTGGATACAGTAACCTGGGCTGGCGTTGTTGTTCTCTTAGGGTCTGTCCAGGATTTTTGAGCTTTCATGGTCTCTGTTGAAAAGTCTGGTGTAATTTCTCTCTCTCTCTCTTTTGAATTTTATTGAATATTCTCTGCATTTACCTTTCAAATGTTATACCCTCACCCCCCTTTCCTCCCTTCTCACTCTCAACTTGATTCCATGAAGGTGTTCTCTCTCCCAATCACCCTCTCCACCTCAGTGCTTTGTCTGATAATGATGTTGTTCTTCCCATGAGGGTGCAAATCTTGCAGATATTTCAGTCCTTTCTCTAGCTCTTCCATTGGGGTACTCATGTTCAGTTTGATGTTTACCTGCAAGCGTCCTCATCTGTATCTGTATGACTCTGGGAGAGCCTCTGAGGAGACATCCATGTCTGGTTCCTGCCAGTAAACACTTGTTGGCATCAGCAATAGTGCTTGGGTTTGGTGGCTGCATATGTGGTGGTTTTCCAGGTGAGGCAGTCTCTGGAGATCTTTTTTTCTATCCCTGCTCCACTATTTGACCTTGTATTTCCTCCCCTGTTTTGTTTTTCCTTCTAAGAAGGACTGAGGCATTCACATTCTGGTCTTCCTTCTTTTTGAGCTTCAAAAGTTCTATGGATGGTTTCTTGAGTATTCTGAACTCTCTTTTGGGGAGGGGTGGTAGTATCTTCTTATAAGTGAGTACATACCATGATTTTTCTTTTGTGAATGGGTTACCTCAGTCAGGATGATAGCTTCAAGTTCCATCCATTTGCCTAGCAACTTTATGAACAAGTTGTTTTCAATAGTTGAGTAGTACTCCCTTGTGTATATGTGCCACAATTTCTGAATCCATCACTCTGTTGAGGGACATCTAGGTTCTTTCTAGATTCTGCCTATTATAAATAAGGCTGCTATGGACATTGTTGAGCATGTGTCCTTGTTAGATATTGGAGCTACTTTTGGGTATTTACCCAGGAGTGTTGTAGCTGGGTCTTCAGGTAGGACTATGTCCAATTTTCAGAAGAACTGCCAGACTTATTTCCAGAGTGGTTGCACCAGTTTAGAATTCCACCAACAATGGAGGACTGTTCCTCTTTTTCCACACCTTCACCAGCATCTGCTGTCACCTGAGTTTTTTATCTTAACCATTTTGACTGGTGTGAGGTGTAAACTTAGGATTGTTTTGATATGCATTTCCATGGAGACTAGGGATTCCGAACATTTCTTTAGGTGCTTCTCAGTTATTTGATATTCCTCCATTGAGAAGTCGCTATGTAGCTCTCTACCTATGTTTTTACAGGATTCTTTGATTCTTTAAGATATAGCTTCTTGAGTTCTTTATATGTATTCGATACTATTCCTCTATCAGATGTAAGATTGGCAAAGATCATTTCCCAAACTGTTGGTTGCGATTTTGTTTTTTTTTTTTTGATAATGTCCTTGGCCTTACAGATGCTTTGCAATTTCATGAGGTCTCATTTGTCAATTCTCGATCTTAGAGCATAAACCATTGGTGTTCTGTTCAGAAAAACTTTCCCTGTACCTATGTGTTCTAAGCTCTTACCCACTTTCTGTTCTGTTAGTTTCAGTGTACCTGCTTTTCTGTGGAGGTCTATGATCCACTCGGACTTGAACTTTGAACAAGGAGTTAAGAAGGGATTGATTTGCATTCTTCTGTATGCTGACAACCGGTTGAACCAATACCATTTGTTGAAGAGGCTGTCCTTTTTCTATTGAATGTTTTTAGCTCCTTTATCAAAGATCAAGTGACCATAGCATAGGTATGTGGGTCATTTCTGGGTCTTCAGTTCTATTCCATTGGTATACCTGCCTGTCTCTGTATCAGTACCAGGCAGTTTTTTTTTTTTTAAAATCATAATTGATCTGTAATACAGCTTGAGGTCAGGGATGGAGATTCCCCCAGAAGTTTTTTATTGTTGAGAATGGTTTTTTGCTATCCTGGGTTTTTTATTATTCCAAATGAATTTTCAAATTGCCTTTTCTAACTCTATGAAGAATTGAGTTAGAATTTTGATGAGGATTGCATTGAATTTGCAGATTGCCTTAAGGCCAGATGGGCATTTTTATAATGTTGATCTTTCCAATCCATGAGCGTGAGAGATCTTTCCATCTTCTGAGGTCTTCTTCAATTTCCTTTTTCAGAGGTTTGAAGTTCTTGTTGGACAGATCCTTCACTTGTTTGGTTAGGGTAATACCAATGATTTTATATTCTTTGTGGCTATCGTGAAGGATGTAGATTCTCTAATTTCTTTCTCAGCCTGTTTGTCCTTTGAGCAGAGGAAAGCTACTGATTTGCTTGAATTAATTTTATATCCAGCCACTTTGCTGAAGGTGTTTATCAGCTATAAAAGTTCCCTGGTGGGATTTTTAAGGTCACTTAATTATACTATCATATCATCTGCAAATAGTGATTTTTTACTTCTTCATTTTCAATTTGTATCCCTTTGACCTCTTTTTGTTGTCTTATTGCTCTGGCTAGTACTTCAAGTACTATATTGAATAGGTAGGGAGAGAGTGGACAGCCTTTGTCTAGTACCTGATTTTAGTGGGATTGCTTAATGTTTCTTACCATTTACTTTGATGTTGGCTACCGGTTTGCTGTATATTGCTTTTACTATGTTTAAGTATGGGCCTTGGATTTTTCCTATTTCCTAGACTTTTAACATGAAGGATTTGGTTTGCAAAAATTTTGAGAATTTTTGCATCAATGTTTATGAGGACTATTGGTCTAAAGTTTTTTTTTTCTTTGTAGGATCTTTGTGTAGTTTAGGAATGAGTATAATTATGGCTTCAAAGAAAGAGTTGAGTAGTATTCCTGCTGTTTCTATATTGTGAAATAGTTTGGAGAATATTGGTATTAGGTCTTTCATAAAGGTCTGAAAGAATTCTGCACTAAACCCATCAGGTCATGGGCTTCTATGGTTGGGAGCTTTTTGATGACTCCTTATATTTTCTTAGGGGTTATGGAGTTGTTTAGATGGTCTGTCTGATCCTGATTTAACTTTGGTACCTGGTATCTGTCTAGAAAATTGTCCATTTCCTTTAGATTTTTTAGTTTTGTTGAGTATAGGCTTTTGTAATAGGATCTGATGATTTTTTGAATTTCTTCAGTTTCTCTTGTTATGTCTCCCCTTTCATTTCTGATTTTATCAATTTGGATACTCTCTCTGTGTTGTCTGGTTAGTCTGGCTAAGGGTTTGTCAGTTTTATTGATTTTCTCAAAGAAGCAGCTCTTCATTTTGTTGATTCATTATATAGTTCTTTTTTTTTTTTCTATTTGGTTGGTTTCAGCTCTGTGTTTATTTCCTGCCATCTATTCTTCTTGGGTGTATCTGTTTTTTTTTTTTTTTTTTTTCTCAAGCTTTCAGTTGTGCTTTCAAGTTGTTAGTGTATGCTCTCTCTAGTTTCTTTTTGGAGGTGCTTGGTGCTATGAATTTTTCTCTTAGCACTGTTTTCATTGTATCCCATTCGTTTGGGTATGTTATCTCTTCATTTTCATTGAATTCTAAGAAGTTTTTGATTTCTTTATTTCTTCCTTGACCAAGCTGTCATTGAGTAGAGCATTGTTTACCTTCCATGTGTATGTGGACTTTTTGTTGTTATTATTATTATTGAAGAACAGCCTTAGTCCTTGGTGATCTGATAGAATGCATAGAAGTATTTGGATCTTTTTGTATCTGTTGAGGCCTGTTTTGTGACCAACTATATGGTCAGTTTTGGAGAAGGTGCCATGAGGTGCTGAGAAGAAGGTATATTTATTTGTTTTAGGATAAAATATTCTATAGATGTCTGTTATGAATCCATGTGGTTCATAACTTGTTAGTTTTACTGTGTCTCTGTTCAATCTGCATCTATGATTTGTCTATTGATGAGAGTAGAGTGTTGAAGACTCCCCCTATGTGTGTGGTGCCATATATGCTCTTAGCTTTAATAGAGTTTCTTTTATGAATGTGGGTTCTCTTGTATTTGGAGCATAGAGGTTCAAGATTGAGAGTTCTTATTAATAGATTTATTTGATGAGTAAAATGTGTCTTTCATTGTCTTTTTTGATAACTTCTAGTTGAAAATCCGTTTTATTCAATATCAGAATGGCTACTCCAGTTTGTTTTTTTTGGGACCATTTACTTGGAAAGTTTTTTGCTCATCATTTACTCTGAGATAGTGCCTGTCTTTTTTGCTGAGATGAGTTTCCTGTATGCAGCAAAATGTTGGATTCTGTTTGCGTATCCAGTCTGATAGTCTATGTCTTTTTATTGGAGAATTAATTTTGTTAATGTTAAGGGATATTAAGGAATAGGAATTGTTATTTCCTGCTATTTTTGTTGTTACAGGTAGAGTTATTTTTGTGTGCTTTTCTTTGGGTTTTTTTTTTTTTTGCAAGAGGATTAGTTTTTTGATTTTCCTAGAGTAAAGTTTCCCTCTTTGTGGCAGTGTTTTTGATCTATTATCATTTGTAGGGCTGAATTTGTAGACAGATATTGTGTAAATTTGTTTTTGTCCTGGAACATCTTGGTTTCTCCACCTACGGTGATTGAAAATTTTGCTGAATATAGTAACCTGGACTGGCATTTGTGTTCTCTTAGGATCTGTATGATGTCAATTCAGGATATTCTAGATTTCATCGTCTCTATTAAAAAGTCTGGTGTAATTCTGTTCAGTCTGCCTTTATATGTTACCTGTCCTTTTACTCTTACTGCTTTTAGTATTCTTTCTTTGTTTTGAACATTTGGTGTTTTGACTATTATGTGTCGGGATGAATTTCTTTTCTGGTCCAGTCTATTTGAGGTTTTGTAGGCTTCTTGTATGTTTGTGTTCACCTCTTATTTTAGGATAAGGATGTTTTCTTCTATAATTTTGTTGAAGATATATACTGTGCCTTTCAGTTGATATTCTTCTACCTGTTATCCTTGGGTTTGGTCTTTTCATTATGTCCTGAATTTCCTGGATGTTTTGGCTTAGAATCTTTTTGATTTTTGCATTTTCTCTGACTATTGTGTCAATGATTTATATGTTATCTTCTGTTCCTGAGATTCTCTCCTCCATCTCTTGTATTCTATTGGTGATGCTAGCATCACCTCCTGATGTGTTTTCTAGGTTTTCCAACTTCAGGGGTGTTTCTTTTTGTGATTTCTTCATTGTTAGTATTTCTTTTGTTCATTTCCTTCAGGTGATTGTTTGTGCTTTCCTTTAGCTCTTTAAGTGATTTTTGTGTTTCCTCTTTAAGGGATTCAACTTGTTTTCATGAAATTCCCTGTACTTCTTTAAATGTGTTATTTATGTGCTTCTCAAAGTTCTCCATCATCATTGTGAGGTATGACTTTAAGTCTAAATCTTGTTTTTTTTTTTTTTTTATCTGGTGAGTTGGAATAGCCACTATTTGCAGTGGTGGGAAAACTGGGTTCTGATGTTGCTAGGTTGTCTTGGTGTCCGTTTCTTAGAGTCTTACACTTGCCTCTTGCCATTTTGTTATAGGTGATCTTGTTGTCTATTACTGGAGCTTGTCTCTCTTGTGAGTCTGTGTGCCAGTGGTCTCCAGAGGAAGATTGTTTCTGGGTGTTCCTCTCTCAGGGTAGATTGTGAATTCCAATGGCAGAGCCCAGTCCTGATGTATTTGGGCCTTGTCTGGCCTTGGGCTAGAAATATGCACCCCCAGGCAGTTGCACTGCTTGAGCCACAAGAGTTCTGGGCAGCCTCTCCTGGGGTAGAATGTGGGCAGAAGAAGAAGTTGACTCAGCCTTCTGCTTAGGATGGAAAACCTTCTGCAGCTCTACCGAGCTCTCAGAGACATTTTAGGCATATTTCTGTAGTCTCCTCTGGAATTTCTTTGTTCACAATCACATCATCTGCAAATAGAACCAGTGTTACTTCATTCTTTCTAGCCAATGTGCATTCATTTTTTTCCTTACCTATTGTATAGGATAGGACCAATGAAGATGTCAGAAGCCCTGAATGGCCAACCCCATCATCAGGGAACAGCAAGGAGTTCATCATGACAGCGGCAAAGAGCCAGACATTAATTTTTTTACATTAAACTTAAAATGCATGTAGGAAGGATCATTGAAATGGTCCTAAAAGCATTGAGACAACCCCCAGTGCTGTATTAAGTAGTAAGCTCCTGTGTGAGAAGAAATTAAGGAGATAAACTGACAGGCAGGAATGATTCAGATCAAAATTCCTGATTCATTGTTCTGCACTTTCCCACATACTCAAATGTGGCACTCAGATTTTACATTCTGATGGTTTTTTTTTTTTGTTTTTGTTTTTGTTTTTTTTTTTTTTTTTTAGATTTGTAGCTTCAGTTTAGAATCCAAAGGGTAAAGTATTAAGGAACTGATATAGCAGAAAGCTCTTTTGTTATGAGATGGTGGGCTCCAAATGTATGCATGCATGTACGTATATAATGCTTTATTATTTTAAAACATTACTTTTCCCTTTCAGTTTTTATTTCTCCATCTTTACTAGCAAACAGATACTTTCTTACAAATTATCCTTGTGCAAAATCAGCAAACCATTCCTTTCATGGGATGAAGGATGTTTAAAGACACCAGGACCAGTAAACTGTATCTGAATAACTTGGAAAGATTGGCAGATGTTAGCAGTTGTCTTCTTTTATTGTAATCAAGAGTTGATACAGGAAAATTCAAATAATTGTAAATCATAGCATACTTACTGAAGAGTTTGTAGAGAAGACATCTTGATAGATGCTAAAAATTTCCAGCAAACAATACACAAGCTGAAAAATGGATTTGTTGTGGGTGGTTGCAGCATCTTTCTGTGAAATCATGTCATGAATGCTTTTTTCATATGGAAACTTGCATCATTTTTGAGGGGATTTTGTTGTCATGACAACAAGTTTTGCAGCAGCATTTTCAGCTTCCATAGTTAGAATTACAAAAGAAAAAAAAAAAAGAGTTGGGTACAATGAATGCAGGTGAGCTTAGTTATCATACTGAGCTAAGGTATGCCTGTTTTATTTCTGTCATATGCACATCTTCTGTTTTCAAAATAAATATTTGACTTCTTGGAAAAATAAATTGGAAGCCCTTAAGTTTTTTCCCAGCTTCGGTACTGTTAGGTTTAAAGGGAATGATGGAAAATGCTCAGTGATATAAGGAACTTTAAAATCACATCGATTTGTTTAGGAAAGAATGTTGATAAATACTATTGAGACAAATACAGTTGAAAGTATAACTTGGTATGAGAACACCATTAAGAGTGTGGTGGTGACTTGCACTGGGCACATTCTTTATCTTACTTGAAAGCATCATTAGTGTAAAATAACAACAACAAAAAGCAGAATGGGCCTGTTTTCCTTCACAGAGAACTCCAAGAGAAATCAAAACTCTTCTTTGTGTGTTGATTTCTATTTTTATGCAACTATAGAAATTTTTGGAGCTATTGTTTTATAGATAATAATCTTCAAAATAATCAACACATAAATTTGTATTAGGGACAGGCATGATTATTTTATTTCTAATTAGGAAGTTAATTATTTGACATTTTTAGATAATTCAGTACCCGAGCTTCTTAAAGATGTAAGAATCATTGTTAGAACCCATAGTATATGATAAACATAGAACAAATATAAACTAGTATTAACTAGACCCCAATTTTAGTGATTTCTTCTTCTTGAGATCATTCTTTCTAATCCCAGCATGTAAGTCACCATTCTGCTTTACTAAGAAGGCTGATATTCTAAAATTGTTCATTTAGTGTGATTCACTGGTCTGCTAGTCAGAATATCTTATAATATGGGACCAACTGAAGCAAAGATGAGGAACCTGTACAGCACAGAGACCAAGAACACTAATTTTCAGACAATACTCTCTGGCTTGAAGCCTGCCTTCTATGCTTGCAGGATTTAACTTTAGGTATTCTCTCCATCTCTGTGTGGTTATACTGGAGTTTTCGGGGACTCCTGATGTTTTCAGTTTTCTAAGGTACTATTCCAAGTTAAAACTTGAATTTTCATTGTGAAGATGGTGGCTCTGAGAGCCCACCCATATCATCCGTAGATGTGAAGAAAAACAAACTGGGCAAAATGATATAGAGGCAAGATTGGGAGACAGATGCTGGAGGATCTCTGTGAGTTCAAGGAAAGTCTGTCTACATAGGAAATATCTGGAAAAGAACTAAACAAGAGGATGATGCTCTGGGTGTTCCAGTATGTAGAAGTACTACTCAATAATTCTGCTTATAATTTATTAGCCAAGACTCAGTTGTACTACATTAGGTAGAGACAAGGATGACTGGGAACACTCTGAGCTCTAGCAAGGTAGTTAATGAGGCTGGCTAAGACATGTGTTACTGTTGCTCAGTAGGAACAGCAGAATACAATTTGAGAATCGGCTTAGGCTGCCAACACATCTTGAAAAATGTGGATGATATCTTATACTTACTGTTGCAAAGTAGCACAGGAAAGAACTGAACACATTCATAGGAAAATGACTTGATAAAAATGACCCTATTCCTTAGTGTGTACAGACAGGCAGGTAACTCACTGAACAGATTTATACAGGCATGCTAAAGAAAAGAAGCCTTTTACTCTATAGCTCCCAGGCTTATGGTAAATATCCCTGTCACTATGTTCCCTTAATGCTATTGCTGAGCCTAAAAATATTTAGGAATCTATTACTTGTGAAGGAGTAACTGTGAGCTTGATACAACCAAATAATGAGTAAGATACTCCCTTCATCTTTACTGCAAAAGAATAAAATAAGTAACCACCATTTAAAAGAAAACAATGGTTTTATTTCAGTTGTATTAGCCATGGTTCTCTAGAGCAGCAGTTCTCAACTTCTCAGTGGGTTGTGATCCCTGATGGGGTGGCATATCAGATATTTACATTATGATTTATAACATAATGAATCATAATGTAAATCATAGCAAAATTACAGTTATGAAATAGCAACAAAATAATTTTATGGTTGGAGGTCACCACAGCACAAGCAACTTTATTAAAAGTCTGTGAAGAAGGTTGAAAACCACTGTTCTAGAAAAATAGACCTCTCTCTCTCTCTCTCTCTCTCTCTCTCTCTCTCTCTCTCTCTCTCTCTCTCTCTCTGTGTGTGTGTGTGTGTGTGTGTGTGTGTGTGAATGTGTGTGTTGCAAATAGCTTAAAGATTGTGGTCCAGCTAGACTAACAATGGCTCTCTACAAACAGAGGGTCCAAAAATCTAGTACTTGTTCAGTCCCAAGGCTAGGTGTCTTAGCCAATCTTCAGTACATATCAGAATCCCAAAGAAGTAGGCTCTAATGACAGCAAAGGACTTGATAGTGAGTGCCAGAGCAAGCAGGCAAAAAGCATAAACTTCTTCACCTCGTCCTTTACATAAACTGCCAGCAGAAGCTGTGGCCCAGATTAGATGTGATCTTCTCACCTTAAAAGATTGGGATTAAAAGTGGATCAACCCAGTTTGAAGTATTTCATTAAAGAAAGCTCCCCACAGGTGTACCCAGCTGTTTGAGTTTTAGTTAATGCCTAAGGTGGTCAAGTTGACAACCAAGCATCACCATCACATAGGGCATAAGTGGAATCAGATAATGCTACATTAAGTTAAAGAAACAGTGATCCTAATGTGAACATAGAGATGGGGAGGGGACGGGTCCTGAATGAGAGGCTGTCTTCAGGTTATTCTAACTGAAATGATACCACTAATAATAAATAAAAGCCAGGTGGAGAAGCAAGCGGCCCATGTCAATGTCGCATTCTCCTATCTACAAGTGTAATTTTTTGACGGGTGTTGGATGTGATAATCCAGAACAAGTTTGCAGATCTTTACAGAGACAGATTCTGGGTTTAAGTCACACACTGAAGGTATCACTGTGGACAGGTGTAGCTTCACGGTGTTTCTGTGTCATGGCGCAGCACCTGCTCAGTTGTAGTGTCACAGTGTTTCCATGTCATGGCACAGCACCTGCTCAGGTGTAGTGTCACAGTGTTTCCATGTCATGGCGCAGCACCTGCTCAGAAACTTGCTGTGAAGGTAAAAGGGTCGAATAACAGTCACTAGCTGAAATCATTTGTCAGTAACTGTTATACTGTTCATAATTCCTGATTCCCATTTTCACAGCCATCGTGGGGACCAGGAGGAAAAGGGGCTGGCCCATGAGGGAAGTGGGAAGAAACACAGCCGAGATCATGCATGGCCTGGACTCTCCTAGCTGTTTCAAGTTGACCTGTGGCGTGTAGGATCATAAACTCCACAGGTAAAGAAAGCAGCATGCTGCAACTGCTGGCTAGCAAAATGACAAAGGGACTATTGGGGGAGGTGGGGTGGCAGAATTCAGGCTATGGAGGAATCTCTCCCAGGTTAGCAGGCTGAGAGGATGTAAAGACATTTATTCCATATGCTTACAACAATTAGAAGCTTGTATGGAAGAAGAAAGGACTAATATAAGTCGGTTAAACAGCAGAGGGAAAACCTATGAGGTTGGATTATTTGATTTTATGTGTTACAAGATGTGAAACTATTGTTAAAAATGAAAACAGGGAAGCTGAGGGGAGAGGAGGGAAAGGACAGATAAACTTTATATGGGTAGTTGGAGGGTCAGGCTGTTAAAAGGCCAATTAAAAAGAAAAGATCATCTGTAAAGAAATATATTTTAAATTGCTGTTGTTTATGACAAATCAATGTTTCTTAGGAAAAGAAAAACTACAGGGAATTATGATCTGGTCACTCAAAATAGCTCACCATCCTGTCAGAGAAAAGCAGGGTTAAAACTTTAATTTATAGCTCAGTAGCTTGGTCTCAAGCTTTGTCTTCCCGTTGTCACACCGTGTGCACTCCCTTTGAAGGGTTCTTGCCATAGACTCCAGGCAGTAACTATCAGCCTGTTGAATTAGTATTTTAGACATTATAGTTATTTACATAGCCTTAGTACTTCAGGGACCACCCTTATACATAAAACCTGCCACTTGGATGTAGTTTCTTATGATGTAAAATAAAACAACACAGTCAGAGAATACAAGGCATTTGGTCTTGCTCCATTTAGCTAAGTGCTTCCCTGCAGGTTGGTTAAGTTTTGCTTCCTCCTGTCTCTTTCCATGACTGCGGGCCTGCAGGGGGAGCAGTTTTGAGATGAGAAGGACATTTTAAGACAGACTGCACTGTGGAAAGATGGCTCGAAAAGCCAAATGACCTAGATAGAGTCTGCCTGGCAGATTTGAGGAGACAGTAAGAACCAGAGAACTTGTTCTGAGGCTCGTGTAGTGAGAGCCTTCTTCAAGGGGCCCTGAAACCATTTGGGGAGAGACTGTAGTGCACAAGGAGTTCCTGTTTCCAGTCAATGATTTATCCACTGTGTTGACAAAACGTAGCCAGACAGTTTACTTTTGGCAGCTTATAAAATCTTTATCTTTCTTTTTAATACAAAAGTAAAAGACAATTGACAGTGGTGTTTCCAAAGCTATATTACAGTAATCAAAAACCAAATTTTTATTAAGCGTTTGTGTAAGTAAAGCTGGAATAGAAATAAGAGATTTCTCACTTTCTTGAATAGATGAATCAGTATCTGGATATCTCAAATATACTTTTAAAAGATCAAAGAAATATGCATTAATATTTAGTCTGGCTTGGTCTTGCATAGGTCTGTGCACAAAAATTTGATCTGATTAAATTACCACTACAGTGTGTGTGTGTGTGTGTGTGTGTGTGTGTGTATGTTGTATATATGTTTGTGCATAGTGGGGGTGCATTCACACCTCTATATTGAGGCCACATGTTAATGTTCAGGTCTCTTCATTAGTTGCTCTACACTTTATTTTTTCAACAGGGTACCTTAACAAGTCCTGAGATGGCTCAGAGGATAAAGTACTTGCTATGTAGATGTGGAAACCTTTTGTCTAGATTCCTGTCTCTGCTTACCCAACACTGGGATTACAGGAATACACTGTACTCTTGGCTTTTTAATGTGGCTGCTAAAGATTCTTTACATTTTTTTTTCTGAATAACTTACTCCCAATGTTCATTTGTGTGTGGGTGTGTACATGTAGGGGGGTCTGTATAGCTAAACTAGCCAAGTCAGTGAACCCCAAGTACAGAGAGACTCTTTAAAAAACTAAGGTGGAAAAGTATTGATAAAGACACAAAAGTTTACTTCTGACCTCCTCATGCTCACTCCCACCCACATGTGCACACACAGACACAAATGGCAAAATGGACAAAACAGTCTTTTGTAAACCTTTGCATCTATTGATTTCCCAGGCTACTTGGAAGTCTGGGAACACTGGGTTTATTGATTTCATAATTATTTACCTTCACAACCTGCACTTGCAGGTTTATACAGTGTTTAAAGTAAGGACATTCTTTGCTTTCTTTTAAGCTTTATAAAGGAGTCAAGTGTGTCTTTGTTCTTCTCCCCACCACAGTCACTCTTTTCTTCTGTATTTACCCAAAAGGTAAGCATTTTGTTATCATTAAGTTGGGGTCTCCAGCATCTTTCATTGACATCTTTACCTAGCTAAAACTTACACCCCTGCTGTGTGGTAGTTTGCTCTGTAGCCCAGTTTTTCTTCATCCCACTGACCCTGACTCCAACATACTTTATAGTAGAACCTAATGCTCAACATTATGTCTAAGTGTAAAAGTCTGCTTTGTAGGACTTTTCTTTAAACCAGTCAGTGTACAGGCCTAGAGAAAACACTACGGTGCTTCATAAAAGCTTAGGCTATAGACCATTTCATGTTCCCTGGTCACTACTTAAGTTCTCTGCTGCCTGAAGACTTCGGAAAGCTGCATGTCAGCACATCTAAATTTGTTTGTATCTGAAGTAAAAGTGTTCTACATATTTCTGTTTCATACATTTGCCATTTCCTCATTGTGTCTTGTCTAACCGATGCACCTAAATTTGATTTTGCCTTGTGAACAACTATATTAACTTCAGTTTATTCTAGACAGAGACTGAAGAAAAAAATAGGGGAAAAAAACTATAAAAATAAATATCACAATATTTTGTTTCTGTATATAAATCCATGTCTTAACAGAGAAACCTTTGCTGGTCCTTTGAAACACCAAGTCAAAGTTTTGCATATTTTGAGCAAATTATTACTAAATGTCTGTTGCTTTGACTTTGAGCCATGGATGAGTTATGCTTCTTCTTAAACTGAAAGATCTGAGTTCACCAGACTGAATCTGTGAAGATAGCCACCTCTCTGTGCATACAGCTAAGCACTTACTATCTTCTGTCCCGTTCCTACCTATTGTGTTTCATGATTTTCCAGTTCCTCCTTCATTGCTGACCTTTCTGTGTTGCCCCTAATGTGTCTTATTAGTGCTTATCATGGACACAATTGTTATTTTCTGTCTTCCACGACTTCTTACTTGGACCTGTTCTACACCAGATCAGCGGGCACTGAACATGTTTAGAATCTTCTTTCTGGCACCCGTCTAACTCTTCACCAGAGTTTTAAGGAGGCAAACTTCTCTTTTCCTGAGCTTTCCTTCACCCTTCCTTGAAGTACCTTAGAACATTGACTTCCTGGTATCTAGGACAGATCTTGGTCCTTCGAAAAAAGATTTAAGAATATTTTTAAATGGTGAATTTTCAAGGGGGAAAATAGAGCTAAGAATATCAGAGGCTGCTATGAAATAGCGGAAGGCCTTGACAGCAGCTGTTTTCTGTGTAGATTGTAAGAGATCTAGTCAAAGATAATTTGGGTCAGAGACACAGAAAAGATAAACAAAATAAAGGGTTATTTTGTCCTTTGAGGTATTATTAATTGGGCATTAGCATAAGGATCATATGCAAGTTAATGGGGCACATCTATCAAGTTAGCCTACTGTCCGAAGAAGGGAAGCAAAGAGAGAAATAAAACACCAGGAAATGCCCTTGCCCTTCCCAATGAATCACACAGTGTGCCTCTCCTTTGTTGTCTTGCACAAATTGGGTGATGAGGTTATTCAAATTTGGTTTCAAGGCAGATTAAGAGATGCCATTCTTTTTACTAGAATAAAGAGCAAACACTATTTTAAATATGCAAGCTGCTGCTATCTCACTGGGAGAAAGTGATTCACCTCTTTGTATTTTAATATCAGTGGGTAATCTCTCTACAGCATGGAGACAGTGCCTCATCCTTGCTGACATACTAACTCTGCTCCTATTGGTTTTCAAAAACAAGGGATGAAAATGACACTTGCTGAAATGTAAGTCATTAAATAAAATTTGAGTCACTTTCTTTATTTGTGATGAGAAACACACACACACACACACACACACACACACAAATCCAAAACCCTTTTATCATGTCTCTGCTTTCTTTGCTAAAGACTTAAGCCTATAAGAACAATACTAAGAAATGAAGAGACTTGTGTAAACTCATTCCTAGTCAACCATGGCCATGACTTTCATTAAAGGTTTCACAATCTTATACACCAATGTATATTTACTATACAATTTTCTTTCTTTTGTAAAATTAGATATTTTGTATTTACATTTAAGATGCTATCCCTTTACCGAGTCCTGCTCCCATCACCCCTCCACCATCATTTTCCTTCACAAAGGTGCACTCTCTCCTAATCAACCTCTCCACCCCATTGCCTTGGCACTCCCATACATTGGGAAAACAAACCCTCCCTGGACCAAAAGCCTTTTATTACATTGATGCCAGACACTGCTATATTCAGCTACAAATGCACTGGATCAATAGGTCTCTCAGTGTGTGCACAAAGGTTGGTGTTTTACTCCATGGGAGTTTTGGAGGGTTTGGTTGATAATGCTGTTTTTCCCATGAGGTTGCAACCCCTTTTAGCTCCTTAGGTCCTTTCTTTAGCACCTTCATTGGGGTCCCTGAGTTCAGTCCTATGGTTAGCTGCAAGCATGCTCAGCTGTATCTGTATGACTCTAACATAGTCCCTGAAGAGGCATCTCTATCTGGTTCCTGCCAGTAAGTACTTTTTGGCATCAGCTATAGTGCTTGCATTTGGTGGTTGTATAAGTGGTGGATCCCCAGATGAGGCAGCTTCTGACTGACCTTTTCTTCAATCCTTGTTCCTCTATTTGACCTTGCATTTCCTTCTGTGAGTGTTTTATTCTCCCTTCTAAGAAGGACTGAGGTATCCCCATTTTGGCCTTCCTTCTTTCTGAGCTTCATAAGGTCTGTAATTGTATTTGGAACACAGATGTTCTGGATTAGGAGTTCCTCTTGATAAACTTTTCCTTTGATGAGTAAAAAGTGTCCTTTCTTTTTGATGACTTTTGGTTAAAAAAAAATCTATTTCATTCAGTATTAGGATGGCTAATCCAGCTTGTTTCTTGGGACCATTTGCTTGGAAAAAAATTTTACCAACCTTTTACTCTTAGGTAGTAGTGCCTGTCTTTATTGCTGAGTTGAGTTTCCTGTATACAGCAAAATGCTGGATCCTATTTACTTATCCATCTGATAGTCTATGTCTTTTTATTAAGAAATTGAGTCCATTAGTATTAATATCAATAGTCCATTGATATTAAGGAATAGTGATTGTTTCTTCCTGTTATTTGTGTTGTTAGTGGTAGACTTATGTTTGTGTGCTTTTCTTCTTTTGTTCGTTTGCATAATTATTTTTTGCTTTTCCTTTGGTATACTTTCCTTTCTTGTGTTGGATTTTTCCATCTATCATCCTTTGTAGGGATGTATTTGTGGACAAATATTGTGTAAATTTGGTTTTGTCCTGGAATATCTTGGTTTTTCCATCTATGGTAATTGAGAGTTTTGCTGGATACAGTAACCTGGGCTGGCGTTGTTGTTCTCTTAGGGTCTGTCCAGGATTTTTGAGCTTTCATGGTCTCTGTTGAAAAGTCTGGTGTAATTTCTCTCTCTCTCTCTTTTGAATTTTATTGAATATTCTCTGCATTTACCTTTCAAATGTTATACCCTCACCCCCCTTTCCTCCCTTCTCACTCTCAACTTGATTCCATGAAGGTGTTCTCTCTCCCAATCACCCTCTCCACCTCAGTGCTTTGTCTGATAATGATGTTGTTCTTCCCATGAGGGTGCAAATCTTGCAGATATTTCAGTCCTTTCTCTAGCTCTTCCATTGGGGTACTCATGTTCAGTTTGATGTTTACCTGCAAGCATCCTCATATGTATCTGTATGACTCTGGGAGAGCCTCTGAGGAGACATCCATGTCTGGTTCCTGCCAGTAAACACTTGTTGGCATCAGCAATAGTGCTTGGGTTTGGTGGCTGCATATGTGGTGGTTTTCCAGGTGAGGCAGTCTCTGGAGATCTTTTCTTCAATCCCTGCTCCATTATTTGACCTTGTATTTTCTCCCCTGTTTTGTTTTTCCTTCTAAGAAGGACTGAGGCATCCACTTTCTGGTCTTCCTTCTTTTTGAGCTTCAGAAGTTCTATGGATGGTTTCTTGAGTATTCTGAACTCTCTTTTGGGGAGGGGTGGTAGTATCTGCTTATAAGTGAGTACATACCATGAGTTTTCTTTTGTGAATGGGTTACCTCACTCAGGATGATAGCTTCAAGTTCCATCCATTTGCCTAGCAACTTCATGAACAAATTGTTTTCAATAGCTGAGTAGTACTCCATTGTGTATATGTGCCACAATTTCTGAATCCATCACTCTGTTGAGGGACATCTGGGTTCTTTCCATATTCTGCCTATTATAAATAAGGCTGCTATGAACATTGTTGAGCATGTGTCCTTGTTAGATATTGGAGCTACTTTTGGGTATATACCCAGGAGTGGTATAGCTGGGTCTTCAGGTAGGACTATGTCCAATTTTCAGAAGAACTGCCGGACTTATTTTCAGAATGATTGCACCAAGTTAGAATTCCAACAACAGTGGAGGACTGTTTCTCTTTTTCCACACCTTCACCAGCATCTGCTGTCACTTGAGTTTTTTATCTTAACCATTATGACTACTGTGAGGTGGAATCTTAGGGTTATTTTGATATGCATTTCCCGGATATATGTGATGTTGAACATTTCTTAGGTGCTTCTCAGCCATTTGATTTTCCTCAGTTGAGCAGTCTCTGTTGTTCTGCAACTTTTTTTTAGAAATATAATTCATTAATTCTCTAGGGTATGACTTCTTGAGTTTTTTGTCCAGATTGGATACTAGCCTGTCTGGTGTAATTCTGATTGGTCTGCCTTTACATGTTACTTGTCCTTTTTCCCTTACAGTTTTTAGGATTCTTTCTTTATTTTGAATATTTGGTGTTTTGGCTATTATGTGTCAGGAGGAGTTTCTTTTCTGGTCCATTATATTTGGAGTTCTGTAGGCTTCCTGTATGTTCATGGTCATCTCATTCTTAAGGGTAGGGAGGTTTTCTTCTATGATTTTGTTGAAGATATTTATTGTGGCTTTTAGTTTGGAGTCTTCACCATCTTCTATACCTATTATCCTTAGGTGTGGTCTTTTCATTGTGTCCTGTATAACCTGGATGTTTTGGGTTAGGAGATTTTTGGTTTTTGCATTTTATCTGACTGTTGTATCAATGTTTTCTATGCGTCTGTCCTTGAGATCTTCTCTTTTATCTCTTCTAGTCTGTTTGTGTTGCTTGCATCTATGACTCCTGATTGCTTTTTCAGGTTTTCTATCTCCAGGGTTGTCTCTTTTTGTATTTTCTTTATTGTTTCTATTTCAGTTTTCAGTTCCTTTATCTGTTTGGTTGTGTTTTTCTGTATTTCTTTGAGTGATTTTTCCTAGTTTTTCTGTAATTGTTTATAGGAGTTATTCATGTGCTTCTCAAAGATCTCCATTATCATCATCATGAAGTATAATTTCAAGTCTAAGTCTTGTTTTTCTGGTGTGTTTGGCAATCCACTACTTGCTGAGGTGGGAGAACTGAGTTTTGATGTTGCCAGGTTGTCTCGGTTTCAATTGCTTTGGTTCTTTCAATTTCCTCTTGCTATCTTATCTGTGATTATAGGTGATCTTGTTGTATCTGACTAGAGCCTGTCTCTCCTGTGGATCTGAGGGCCCATGGCCTCAGGAAGGAAATTGCTTCTGATTATTTGTGGGCAGGCACTGAATTTTAATGGCAGTGATTCCTTTCTGTGTCTATGGGCTCAGGTGGGAGAGCTCTTGTGAGGCTGTTCTGGGAGCTCAGCTGTTTGCAGGATGGTCCTGACCTTGATAGTGGTCACCCAGCCCTCTTGATAGGCTGGAAAGGACCTCATCCCACAGTGCACTTGGCTATCTGCCCTCTAGGAGCTCTAGGCTATCCCTTCTAGGACAGCCTGTAGGGTGCAGTGCGTGGAAAGCTCCTTGTGGGCTGAGGTGGAAGAGCCCTTGCAAGAATTCTTTGGGAGCTCAGCCATCTGCGGGCAGGTCCTGAGTTTTCATGGCGGTAACCTGGCAATCTTGCTGGGCTGGAAAGGATAATATTACTGTCTTAACTATTACTTTCTTAGCGATTTGTGTCTATGAAGAAATAAATAAGAGATATATTTATAGTTTTTTTTCTATCATTACGTAAGACATCAGTGAACACCAGCCCTTGAGTCCTGGTAAGACTTCACTTTTTTATTTATTTATTTGGCAGATATGTCTGGCAGTTTTATAACTCCATTTGGAGCTCATAATGTTTAGGAAAGGAAAATATTTTTCTCCAATATTTTTCCTGGTAATTATCTAGTACACATTATGTTACAAAAAAAAAGGTAAAATAGATCAAACTGTGACTGGGAATGAAAGGGGAAGTGAACAGCTAAGGTGGCATGTGTCTTATGGTTCCTTCGGGCAAATGGGCAGCAGACAGTTCTCTTCCTGCTGGCATTAGGGTATCTTGAAACCACACTGGATATCTTCACAAAGCCACAGCCCTAATTGCCCTGGATGACAGTGTTGGCTGGGGACTCTACGGGTAACACATTTCTGGCATTGTCTCTACATCAGCAAGCAGTGCTAAACATTACTGTTAAAAAAATATGGCTCTTCCCTGTGTGCTGAAAGTGATGATCATCTGAGACAAGCCAACTTGTCAAAGCAATAACTTAGCAATGTCATATTCAGATGGATTCTATCTATGTCATTGCCGGGTATTCTAAGCTGGTTCAACTTTATTTCTCCAGAATGAAATGATTTGCAAACCATAGTTTCACAGTTTGGCTTGTTTTGTCAGTAGTGTACTTAATATATTTATTCTCTGGAGCAGTTAAGTTTGTCCTTTACCACCTTTCTTCTAATGTCAAAAATATTTATGTTAATAGTATAAGAAAAAACATTTTCAGGTTTTTTTTTTTTTTTTTTTTTTTTTTTTTTTTTTTTTTTTAGTTTTATAGCCAACAGTTAACAGTTAAAGCACAAAACAAAATAAATCAAACAAAAAATATTCAAATTCAGATAGGTCATTGTATTAGGCAATTTTACCTACCAGTGACCAAACATCAGAAACAAAGAAATTGAAGGGAAGAGAAGGTCAAACTAAATTATTATTCAGCTCACAGTTCTAGAAGGACAAAAATCGTATGGCCCCGTGTACTTGGGTAGGGCTTGGTAAAGAAGAGCTTCATGGCATGGTTCTTCTCAACTTATGGAAGACATGAACCAGAGTAGAGCAGTAATAACCAGGGCCAGGGCAAAACATAGCTCCCAAGGACTCACCCACAGTCACTAAGAAGTTCCACTTCCAACTTCTCAACTCCTCCTAATAACACGATCATTACACAATGATTCGAGGGACTAATCCATTCACTAGGACAAGCTACATGAACTATCTACACTGGAAGTAAAACACCAAATTCTGTGATTTTGCATTGTTTTACTGTAAAGAGAGTTAAAAACTGTAGGCAGAAAACTAAATATGTATAGTTTTATATAAACATGTTATCAAAAATTATTATGACTGCATGATATGTTTAGAACTTGGAAAAGTTTTGTTCTGGAATATTTATTACTGATGCTAAGGAATAATAAGGACAAGCCCACCCTCTTCCAATTATAGTTGCATTAGGACAGACTTCTACCACCTAAAGCCTCAGTTCGCTTATTACATGATTCCTAGTAAGTTATACTAGCATCTTTATGCCTTTCCACTAATCTCCAAATGCTTTAGGTTTGTCTAATAAGAAGTTTCTGGAACATAGTGGGTGTTGTATAATAGGTTCTTCTGAGACTGAAACTGCAGGATAGCTTTATAAACAGGAATGTAAACAACTCGAAATAGGTTCAGGGACTCCCTAAAACTGACCAGACTCATTAGGGTACTCTTTTCTCCAGATAAGGAATAAAATTTTCCAAGACTTACTTTCAGAAAAACCAAGCTGCAAAGAAGACTCTGAGACCACACCAGCTGGCTGGAACAAGTGTAGACAAAGAATCACTTGGAAAGGACACTCTCCAACCTGTTGAACTACTTGCAGGTACATGAATTGTGCTGTAGGTTCCTCGATTTGTGAGTTTTCACCAGTACTGGTATGTGCTTTGGTGATGCAGCTGTCTTTGAGTCATTTTGCTCCTGTAAATAACCTATCAGCCATGTTCCTTTAAGTAATCCCATTAAAACCTATTGTTTCACCAAGTTAGACTTCAGTGATATCTCTACCATGGGCTAATGAGACATATGTGCTCTGTTTCTCAGAAAAAGTTTTGTCACACAACAATGGGTCACTCTTTCTCCTTTGCCCTTCTTCAAGTTACCTTGACTGATCATCATGGAGTGAGGGACTGACATTAAGTGATCATCCTGATATGACAGCTTTCCTATATGAATCTTCCCTTGAAAGTAGATTTCTTTCTGACATAACAGCCCAAGGAAAATTCTAGTCAGCAGTGATTTAACCTCAGATTTTCTCTGGAGATTGACGTAGCTCTGCTCTCCACTGCATATTGCATTTCAGCATTAGGAATCTTTGTCATTTCTCTCCATCTATAGCTCAACTAGAGGAGACATTTTCCTGGTCCAGGTGAAATGTATTAAAATTACCCAAAGATAATACTCGATTAAAACTCTTGCCTATGTGGGAGAAAGTCAAATCGATTTCCCTTAGAAAGAAATCCATATGAACAGCCTATTAACTGCTTTCTTATTGGTTAGAATACAGTTATCCAAGAAAAGAAAGGTTAAAAAAATCAACAAGACTCAAGATATTAAAATGAGTCATTGCTCATATGGACCTAAGTTATATTGCAGATATAAAATTCCCTTTATGAATTTTATCACAGCTTTGACAGGGGTGTTTTGGTTTTCTGGGTCAATAGAAATTTATATGGTTAAACAAAATAAGCAAAAGAAATAGAAAGTTGCCATTGTTACATTTGTTTTTGATATAGGTATTTATTTATTTTAATATGTCATTGCTGTCTATAAATGGCATGTAGGTTCATGAGAGCTTGCCTACTTTTTTCAATGGATAGAAAATTCAAAGTGACTGTGGGATTGATGACCAGTTTGATGGTATACACTGGTGAACTCATTACTTTTGAAACTCTGTTGTGCAACTTCCAGACATATTTGAACCCAAAGCCAAGTTTAGTTATTATAATTAAATGCATATTGTGGTAAAATTATTAAATTTCAAGAAACTGACAAAGTATATATTACATGTATTAGTAGGTCAACAGAAGAGAAAGGTAATACTCAGATAAATTATTCCAATGTTACACAGATTAAGAAGTAGTTCTTCAGATTTAAAGCTCTGTTTAATCACTGACCAGAATTTTTATTTCATACTTACATCTAATAAATACAATGATTATGCAAAAGGGGTCAACTTCATTTTATTCTATATATAGATTACATATGATCTCTATTATACCTATGCATTCAGTGTACACATATTATATAGTAATTATATACATGTACACATAATCTGTAATTCAAATAAGTGGTATCCATTTGAGGGTAGAGTTTTCTATTATAATTTGTAATCTTTAGATACAATTTATTTTTCAAATTTTTCACTTGTCTTCCCTATACATTTTCAGCTCTACTAACTTTGTTAATCAATTGATCTCAGAGGGTAGTACTCATGGGACCAGCCCTGACCTTCATTAAGGAACAAGGATCAAGACACATGCTCTGAAGTTTTCTTACTCCAGATTTTCCCCACACCAGATTTTGAGTAAGTCCTGATGATTTTCTCCTTGTCCCTAAATCTCAAATTTAGATATAGTTTAGATATTAGTTTAGATATAGTTCCACTGAGAAGGGTGCTTGAGCCACTCAAAATGGAAAATAAGACAAAAGATTCTTGTTCAGCTCATCCCATTTGCTTGAATTAAAATTGGCTCTTGATTCGGACTCAAGAGTTAAGGGCTCTGTCAGTGGATGGGATTGGGGAAGTAAATGAGATTGCAATAGGGGTGATCTCACCTCATGCATGGGTCAATCTATTCATGGACCCATGATAGGATAGCCTTATATGGAAATTAGGAATGAGGATTAGCCCTGGGATGCAGCACTTTTCATCTTTCTCCTTTGTCTCTGTCTCCTGTCTGCATGAGATCAGCCACTTGGCTCTACCACATGCTCCTCAACATGAGCTGCTGTCCCACTGTCACAGACTGAAGCCATGGAGCCAAGTGACCACAGGAGCCCAAATTAACATTTTCTTTGTTTAGTTCAATTCTTTCTGGTATTTTGCTATGGTGGAGAAAAGCTTCCTCATGCCTTCTAAACGTTTCCCCTGGCCTGTTTTCTCCTTGTAGTCAGATTCTCAATGATGAGTTTACCTTTCCTCTTGTGCTTCTCTCACTGATTTCTCTCTGACAGCATCAAGTTTATCTTTTAAAGATATAGTATTCATTCGAAATATAATGTATAGTTTCCAAAATTTTATTTTGTCCACCTTGGTAAGTCCCTTGGACTTTCCAACTTCTGTTTCCTTTTTGGATTATTACTTGTTCTGCCTTCCATTTTCTATGTCCTAAAAAATCATGCTGAGACTCTCTGGTCCATGAAGATTAGGCTTACTTCCAGCCCCTTTATTTTGTCCTTGTCATGGGTTTCTTAGCTTTGTCTCTGGTCTAATCAACATGTTTCCCTCTAGCCTATTATTATAACCCAGGCTCTGGGCTCTGAATTCTTTAACTTGTCACCTATATTTATCAAAGTTGTGTTCAATCTGCCTCAGGGATAGAGGCCTTCATCAAACTGTGTGACATAAAGCTTGAATTTGGTTACATAGACCTGTGTGGCTATAGGCACTTCACCTAATTTTCCTTCTAATGTAGTTTAAAATGAAGCTTTTACACGGTTTTAATTGGACAACATATCACAAAATGCCTACCCCAGAGCCTGGCATGCCTCTGGGTCAGTAAATTTTGGTCAGGGAAGCAAGTCATTAGGAGTCAGATAAAATAAGGAGTTTGTTAGGGGGACTGGTACATTGCAACTGAGCAGGCAGGTGATGACATCTGCTTGTGTTTAATATCTGGAACAGACAGTCACATCACAGTCTCTGTGTCTAGGATGTTGATAGCATCTTTGAGGCTCTGTCCACTTCAATTCTGTCTTTCTTTCCATTGGGCAGGCTGCTTTCGTGGTTTCTGTAAAATCATTTGCATTTGCATTGGATGATATACCTGTCATGGTCAGGAAGCTGGAGGAGAAGAGAGGAGGTGAAGAGTTGTAGTGGAGGGAGCTGGAGCCTGCAGGCTCCAGTTGAGGTAGAGGTGACTCCATTGCCTGTGCAGCTTTGATTTTGATGAGTAGGAGACTTAAAAGACAAACTGATACTGTGCTTCAGGGCCCTAAGCATGTATCAAGTTCAAAGTAGAAGCCACTGTTGGAGACATGGTACAGTAGATGAGAGTACTTCCTACCCTTCCAGAGGACTAAAGTCTGGCTCCCAACACCCACAATGGATTGTTCACAAACACTTATAACTGTAGCTCTGTAGGAACCCATGAATTCTTCTGGCCTCTGAGGGTACCAACATAAATACAAATACAGACACTCACATATTTCCTTGATTACTTGGTTTCTTGCTGTGATAAAGTACCATGACCACCAAGGCAACTTATAGAAGAGAGAGTATCTTTGGAACTTACCATTTTAGAGGGCTAGAGTTCATGATGGCAGAGCAAAACATGGCAGGGGCAGCTGAGAGCACACATCTTCATCTGCAAGTAGGAGGCAGAGAGAGGAGGAGATTTGGAAAGGCTTGAGATCTCTTGGAACCTTAAACCCCTGTCCCCAGTGACACACCTTTCCCAACAAGGTCACACCTCCTAATTCTTTCCAGTTGGGGACCAACTAGGGACTAAGAATTTATACATATAAATCAGTGAGGAATTTTTCATTCAAACCACTACACATAAATACAAATAAAAGCAAATCTTAAAAGATGTGGAAGCCCAGGATAATAAGAGAGATGGCAATAGGAATAGCATGTCCACAACAACATACACAAAGTGCACTGCAGTCTGAAACCACATTAGTCTCCAATCTAAATAAGACTCTGAATATCTTCCAGCTTCCCTTTCACACAGAGAAGAGAGTTCTGAGAAATGTACTTGAAACCAAGATAATATAATTTAGCACAGAATGACCACGTGCCTTTTTCTCTCTGCCTATCTGTGGCTTGATTCTATAGCTTAAAAGCCCCCAAAAAGTTACATATAAATTCTGAAGGCCTTGTTTAAATGTATTAATCGAATTGGGAATCTTGGATTCCGTTGGCACAGTTTCTTCCATTTGTGAGCAAATTCGGCATTTGTTCAGGCTTTGGTCTTTGTTCTTTAAGCTGGGTCAGGCTATTTTCCTTTCCTTTGCTAGTTATTTTCCTACTGGGATTTAACGTCACCTTTGGGGCTATGACTATGGCAATTTTGTGCTTCTTTTAAGGGTGGTGCGTGGGTAATTGGTTTTTAACATTTGAGGCCCCTTTAAGCTCCTCGGTGGGGTGAGGAGCATCATGAACACTAAATTCACAAACTGTTATTTGTTTTGCTCAGGCTCACTGCCGATGGTCTGATAAGAACGCCATGCATCGCCTTGTCAAGGACAGGGCTATTTTAGTTCTAGAAAGATTTTCAGACCTTTTAAAACCTGTATGAGCTCTGAAGGTCTGGAAGACTGATGCATTTTTCACCAGATTAAATAATACATTCAAGTGTAAGTGGCTTTCAAAGTGAGGAGCTGAAGAAAAGGCCACCAGGGGAAGCTGCTCTTGCTGTGTCTCCAAGGTGACTGTCACATAGCAATAGGCTTGCCCTCTGATAGGGTGGGGGACAGTGGTCTCTGTGGAGAGGTATGCAGCAGTCAATAGACCCTCTCCCAAGCTATCACTCAGACTGGATCTGAATTCCTCAGGAGAGACTTCATTTTCAGGGGAAACAATGTATTTCTTTGGCACTGAAATAGAGAGACGGCTACTTGTATCAATCTACAAAATTAAAAACCAAACTCAAGTCTTAATTTTCTGAAGATGACTCCTCTCAGGTCTTCTGCTTGCTGAATAGCCACGTGCATAAGGCAGAAGAGTGTGATGATAGGTCTACCCTTGACAAGTGTATTGTATGGAGCAGGTAACCCTACTTCTGTCTTAATCTTCTTCTTTAAAACAACTTAGCATTGAGTGTGTGTGCGTTTGTTCGTGAGTGTGTGTGTGTGTGTGTGTGTGTGTGTGTGTGTGTGTGTGTGTGTGTGTGTATAGGTTAGACGTTAACATCAGCTGTCTTCAGCTGCTTTCTTACTTTCACTTTGGGGCTAGGTCTCACACTGAAACTGGAGTTCACTGATTTCTCTAGACTGGTTGGCCAGAAACCCCAAGGGCGCTCTTGTCTCCACCTCCCCAGTGTTGAGATTACAGGCAGATAGAACTATTTCCAGTGTTTTGGAGATGTTGGGGATCTCAACTCAGAGCTTCATGCTTTTACTGCAAGTGCATTGTCAGCAGCCATCTCCTTAGGCTCTAGCAATGTTTGGGCTATGCAATTAAATAATCTGTCTGCCAACAGTCTGTCAAATTCAATAGTGATTCTGGATTTGAACACCGTATAGAAATGATTCCAACTGCTCATTTTATTTCTATTTTCCAAATTAACAGTTTGGATTTTCCAACATCAAGTGTCTTTAACATGCCATCAAATCATTACTAAAGACAGAATACTTTCTTAATAATCCATGAGGATCAAACACAAACCTGAGGAACCCCTTTAGCAGTAGTCTAGAAAAAATGTGAGGTCAGGGGAGTATAGGTGTAGGCCAGGAAAAAGGACGGAGTTGAAGTTTTCTCACTTTGATTTACAATATAGGTGTGACAGTGGACAGAAAAGTCCAATTTTGCAGTTTTACATCTTGGCTCATTGGGTAGATGGTAACTGAAGGATTTGAGAACAATCAGACATGGAGCAGGTGGGAGACGCGAGCGGCGAGTAACTAGAATTTTGAGGTAACAGCTGCACGGCTGGGTACATCTGTGGAAGTTCTTCCAGGCTTTCCCATTCTGTCGCCATCCTCTTGAGTACCAACAAACACACTTCCTCTTCGCCATCTGCTTCTGTGAGGAAAACCTCAGCTGCTTCCGCGTCCCTGCAGCTGGAAAGCCTTGCGATGGTGTCAGTGTTTCAGACTGGTTGCTTGGCACTGGTCCCCGTGGTGGGTGGATTTCCTTGTGGATAATAATAGTGGTGTTAGCTGTTTTCAGCACTTGGCATATGAAGCAAAATTTGCTGAAATCAGGGCACCTGGGGGAGCATCTTCAAATCGTGTCCTTTTAAAATGTTAACTAATGAACTCCAGTTTGATGTCTTTCCAGAGCCCATGGGATTGTGGGTAATGAACAACTCAAAATATAAGGTTGATGCCCTAGATGTGACGATAAAATGTGCTTCATATGCACTTTTAGAAACTGCATAAAAGTTCCAGGTCAGGCAGCACAGTAGCTGTCATAATCTGTTGGCATCTTGTCACTATCGTGCTTTACCCTTTGTGTAGGACTGTCTTTGTTCACACTGGATTGTTCTAGTTCTCCTCATGAGAAAACAGTATGTCCAGTTCCATAAATAGTGAACAAAACTTACTTAAGGTACTCTAGTGCTGTTATTTAATCCGTATCCTTGATTTTTATGATCAGCCAGAACTAACTCTGATACACTACACACCGAGTGAAACACCCTTTACTTCCTATGCAGTGGGTGGAGAGTAAGATTTCTGCATTGTCTCTGCTGTACTGTACTATTTTAAAATGTCTGCATAGTATAACTTTTCTGATCACTGCTGCCCTTGTATACTTTTCATGTTTTTTCAGAATATCTACCCAAATTCTTTAGTAATATTGGTCATATAACTTTCAGTATAGCTCAGTGGCAAAGCACTTGCTCTCCTTTGCGAGGCCCCAAGTTTGACTCTTTGCACTAGGAAAAAAAAAGATCATTTGTTGTAAATGTTATAGTCTATATTTCCATTTAGGTAAAAATGAGATGAAAATAAACACATCTAAGGCATCAATTTAGAAAATTAAATAAAGCTGTCTTAAAAAAACTTCTCAATATGTCATGTTTGAAAACTTAAGTCAACACATCTTCACATGTTTTCAACCAAAATTTGTTCCTGTCTAAAGTAATGTGGGACAAAACAGAGCAGAAGACTCTCTTTTGATAAACTTTGCCACATGATACTCTTGCATCATGATCATTGTCATCTGAGCAAGCAACAAGATATTTTAATAACTTCCATTCAATATCTTTTATCATATTTTTCCTTTTCTTTTATTAATATTTTATTTATTTACATTTCAAATGTCATCTCCTTTCCTGATTTCCCCTCCAGAACCCCTTTATCCCATCCCTCCCTTCCCTGCTTCTATGAGGGTGCTCCCCCACCCATCCAGGTGGTCTCTTCAGGTTCCATATCCCACTGCTAGGCAAAGGTAAAGTCACTCACATTGAGTTGTGGGAGCCTCCCCCATCCTAGGTCTCTGGGACTTTCTAGAGGTTTCCCCCATTTTGCACTGCCAGGATCCAACCAGCTAGTAATTAGCAGGTAATCTTGCTGAGATGAGTCCACCTTAGTTTATAATCCACGAAAGATTTGCTCTGGTAGAAAAGGCCCAGAAGAAATTCATTTTAGAAAGGTTTCCTGCTATTAATATGCTTTTCCTTTTATAGCAATTACTAGATATTAGCCCACTATTTTGAGCAGATTCCTGCAGAACAATGATGATGTACTGTTTTGTAGTGATGCTATATATACAAATAGATAAATTCTTGATTTTTAATGATGACCCTATGAGAATTTCTAAGATTGTGAGTAATTATTAGGCTCTTTTATAGTAAGACTGCTGTTATGTTCTCTCTGATAATCAAAACTGCAATGAGAACTCTGTCAGTCTTTAGTGTCATGAATTAATTGCTTCTGAGAAAGCAAGAAGACATCTACTACTCAGAGCACATTCCAAGAGGTTGTAAATCCACTAACCAAAGGTCATTAAAAGGAGACTAATGATTTACTATAGAAGAGAGAACAGAAGATAAAATATTGACTGGGTTTATCTATACAACACGTCACTAATATTTATTCCCAAAAAGTTATGGTTTTTACTCTCCATGAACCTGCTGAGCTTGAGACAGGTGATGAATGTTTAACCAGATAATCATTCCTAATGGATATGCATGAACACATTCTCTGTTGTAAACTTCTTATTCTATTTACAATTCAAATTTATGTGTAAACTTGTAATGAACTTTTTACATGTGATCATGTATTCTGAAAGAGGTATAAGTGCTTAGGACGAGGAGAGGAGACAGAACTGAACTGAGGACATCTGTTATAGTCAGAACACCTTTTAGACAGAAGGGAACTGAGGAGAATCATTTAGAGAGAACTCAAGAGAGAATTGTGTAGACAAATGAACTCAGGAACTTAGAAGTAAAGGCATAGCATTATGAGTATTGGTGGTGAGAGTAAGGGCATTATTGTGATGTCAGAGCAGGCACAGAGGGCAAGATTGGGAGAATGCTGAGTAGAATAATTAAGAAACTCTAAGGCAACTTAACAAACTGAGAGAAACACGTGGATCGCCAAGAGACAGCAGAAGGATCAGGCGGTCTTCTCCTTAAATGGAATAAATTAAGTCTTTTCTTAATAGCAAGGCAGGCTTAGTTTTATTAAAGAGAACACAACTTTCTTCTTATAGATTTTATTTAGCAATGAAATGGTAGAAGGCTTTTATTTCCCTATGCAGTAAAGATTGGAGATTATCTTCAAAAAAAAAGAAAAAAAATCCTTGAATCTATGTCCTCTATGTCCCAGCTCTTGCCATTCATTGCATTTTAAGTTAATCAATTCCATTTATTTTTATTTAGTTCCTTTTAACTAAGATGAAATGATTGGTCCTCAGTGTCAAGAACGGAACAGTCAGGTGGTTGTTGAATTCTTAATTTAAGAGCTTTCTCATGCCTATTCCCAGTTCTCCCCACATCTATCCACTGGTTTGGTCTTTGTTTACATCAAAAGGCTTGGAGTCCATGTTTTGTCTGTTGGTCAACTTAAATACAATTAATCTTCTCTAAGATAATTTTTTTCATTGCAGGTGGTTGTCTTTATGCAAAGAAGACTGGGACAATGCCTGTGATAAGACAGTTTGGCTTATCCAGGCTGGGACAGAGTTTTAGAAAGGAATCTAGGAGAAGCCAGAGAGAGAAGGCAAGGTAGAGGAAGATGAGGATGAAAGTCACTGCGTGGCTCTGCATAGCTACAGGTTGTTATGAATATTTTGTAAGGGATGAATTTGTATAGAATGATCTGTCTTCTGGGTGGGCAAATTATGTCATATCATTTGGCTCTGAGTTTATGGTGTACATATTTTGTGGAGCTCATATCATATGTTGTGATTCATAGATTTTCAAAAGGGTTGTTCTTAGGGCTGAAGAGATGGCTCAGTTGTTAAGAGTACTGATTGCTCTTTCAGAGAACCCTGATTTAATTCCCAACACTGCAAGGCTCAGAACCAGCAATAACTCCAATACTAGAGAATTCAACTCACTCTTTTGAGCTCTGTGTTCCCAGGCATACACACAGTACAAACATGGAGGCAAAACACTCAGACACATAGAATAAAATAAATGTTCAAAAGAATTGTACTGTCCCCACCACTAGATGGTCATGTAGAAATTGAAAACATTTTAATATGGTATAGACCATGTCATTTTTCCTTAATATCTCTCTCCCGCTCCATTTTATGTCATGTTGTCCTCAGGGCCTTGTCACCTCTTTGACTTTTTTTTTTGTTGTTGTTGTTGTCTCGGTGGGTTTCTTTCTTGCTCTAATACTCCTATACCTCCTGTCTTCTCCGTTTATGGTACATGTTCTCACAGAGTGGTCTCATGTACTCTACCACAGTATTAGTAGCATCTTTTTCTTGAATTACATCCTAGTTATATATTTAAGTTTGCTTACATCTGTTCTTCTTATCAAACCTGTTATTGCCCCTCCATTGGTAGCTGGTTCTTGTATGACAGTATGGTTATTAGCCTATACCTGCCCTCACCCCTCTCCTCAATCTCTGTGCGCTGTGAGGTACAAAGGTTTCCAACCTACTTTTTATTTTTTATTTCCCAAATCCATCTCCAATTTTCTATTAACATTTCAATTTCAGTAGCTTTGCTTCATCTCTTCTGGGGAATGCTACAGAACTTTTAGTAGATGTATCTGTATTCTTTCCCCTTTATAATCAATTTCTCACCACAACAGTCCTTATAAACGACACAACAAAACATAGAGACCAAAAATAAAATGAGAGATTCTCCTGATTAAGATTACTAATGACTTTCTATTGTCTGTATGGTCAACCCAAACTCTCTGTCCTCCAAGTTTAACTATTCACACAGTTTCATTTTATGATTTTATCCCTTCCTTTACTTATCTGCACCCATATCCCACAATATATATCCCTTCTGACATTTTCAATCTTTTGACTGTTCTCACATCTAAAAATCCATTTTTTACTTTTCTAGAAAAATGTCTATTTGTGCTAAGACATGGCATTTCTCTCTGTTATTACCTTTACCCCTGTATACATTTGTACCTTTAGTGCTCTCTGCATGCTCTGTAATGTATGTTCACTATTTCTTGCAGCAGTATACCGCATTCTATTATGACATTCACTGCAAAACAAGACCCAATTAGACTACCTCTGAGTTATCAGTACAGAACACAATACCTGATCCAAAGAACACATAAAGTAAATACACATTAACTGAAGGAATAATATGAAAAATAGCATGCATTTAATGCAAATTACCTATACTTAGATGTATACACTTGTATCCATGGTCTTAAATGCCTGATTATCTCCCCCACAAGCCCCCTAAATACTTACCAGCTTATACTCCAAAAATTTCCATGTACTGGCTAGTTTTATGTCAATTTAGTCACAAATGAGAGTTGTCAGATGAAGGAGCCTCAACTGAGTAAATGTCTCCATAAGATCAGGCTGGAGGCAAGCTTATAAGACGTTTTCTTAATTAGTTATTAATGTGGAAGGGCCCAGCCAACTATGGATGAGGTCATCCCCAGGCTGGTAGTTTTGAGTTCTATAAGAAACCAGACTGAGCAAACCCTGAGAAACATGCAAGTAAGCAGCACTTCTCCATGGCTTTCACATCAGTTTCTGTCTCTAGGTTCCTGCCCTGTTTTAAGTTCCTGCCATCAATGCTTTTGAAAATCAACTGTCATCTGGACTATGGGAAACTATGAGTGAAATAAACCCTTTCCTCCCAAACTTGCTTTTGGTCATGGTGTTTCATCATAGTAATAGTAACGCTAACTAAGACACTCCTAATAGTTTGTCATAGATTTGGCAATTAGTTCCAGCCTTTCGGATGTGATACAGCTTTGGTTAAAATCTAGGCATTTAGAGTCAACAGATCCTGAAATGAGCCATAACTCTACTTCAGGCTGAAGTAATGCGAAGTGTCCTGGTGGGAGTTCTTACATTCCCCAGCATTTGAACCCTACGTTTCTACTCTGGAGGAGAGCTCCATGAAATAAGTTGCATCCACCATATTGCCCTCTTTAAGGCAGAGTCACTGCTGGAACATCAGTGACTGTAGACACTTGAATGTTGCAGGTCTAGAGCCTATTTACAATTTTTTTTTGGTCTCTACTTTGCTTTTTAAATAGCCATCCCTGCCACCTCTGTGTCTGCCCTAATATCCTGTGACTAACAGATAGGCATTTGGCAATTTATCAACTCAACAAGACCTTATTTCTTGCCTGCCAAAAGTCGCGAATGTTATCTGTTAGTTTCCACAGTGCATTTCAGAGACTCCCCTGCTTTGCTCAGTTTGTTTCCACCAACACACTGGAACTTTCTTCAGTTTCTGTGAAACTACTGCAGTGTTGAAACATGAAGTTCAGGGTAGCTTATATTAGTGCTTTGAGGCAGTGCTCATTCATATGTAGCTTCAGAATAATCTATATATCAAAGAGTAACTCTCTGAGTGAAAATTATATTTCTGTGTTAATACTATCATGAGTGAATAGGAGGCAGATCCTGAGTCCTAACCAAAGATCAAGGAAGCTTGTTTAATTTAGACTTAGGCTTCTGTTCTTCCTGCTGTTGCTTAGGACCCAGCCTGAGATCCAGGCTTAGTTAACTTGACTCTAAAACTTCTAACCACACTTATTTACACAATTTCCCTACTCAGTTTCCAGGTTGGGTGGTGCAGCGCCTACTGCTCCATCTCCAGCACATGAAGCCCCGGGTTCCTGTCATGCCAGCCATGGCCTCAGCACCTGCCAGACATTTCCTCATTCTGTTCACTGCCAAAGTTTAGTTTCTAAACTTCCCAATCTCATCTATGATAAAATTGTTCTTACAGTGGTCAGTCATTTTCTCTGCTTTTATTTTTAGCTAAGAAAAGTGATTAACAATATTACTGCTTAAATACACAGAAATGTTTAATTTGAAGGCTATGTACTAGTACATCTCTAAATTAAAAATAGATGTGGTTTTTTGTTTGTTTTTTTTTTGTTTTTTGTTTGTTTTTCTTTATTAAATGCTTTGAGTGATCAACATAGAAGCAAAGTTTTATTTTCTCAACAGACCAGGAAGAAGGCTCTGGGTTAGCAGCATATGTAATTTATGGACAATAAACATTGCGTTGCCTTTGGGTATTTATCTCTTTTACATGCCTTTCCCCAGGTGCCATTGGAAAGAGAATAGTAGGCGGCTAATGAAGGTGTTCTCGGTGGTATTATTTGCAGCCCCAAGAATAAGGAATAGAGCTGTTGTCAGCAATCATAACCAGATGTAGCAAAGCTCTATCAGCCTTAATGGCTGTTGTTTCTCTACAGCTTTCAGAAGGAAAAAAAATCAATAACACTAAAAAAAAATATATATCTATGGGAAGCATTTGCTGGCCATTTTTTTTCATAAAAAATTATTATACAAAGATTCGATTGTGCTCTTTGGATATACTTTGAAAGTTGAGAAGCTAAGCAATTGTGTTTGTACTTGCATGCTTTGATGCTGTGAGAATTTCCATGAATTATCCTGGAGGCCTTTCCAGTGTCTTTAGGACTAAAAACTGCATGGTGCCGGACTTTCATCACCCTGAAACAATGTGAAAGAATACAAATTCTTTTCATCTGAAAACATGTAGGCACTAAGTGGAACAGATGAGAAGTCTCAAGAGTTGAGTATTTTTGAAGCTGCAGATTCTTTCTCCTTTTTAAAGTGGACCTCGCGTGGCAGTAAGCACAATGTGTAGTGAGTATATGAAGGTATCCAGATAGTTTCCTTCTCTGAAGGCAGAAGATTCACAGTCAGGCCTGAAAATAACTTACAAAGATACTGGGATCTGAGCAAGGGGTGGAAACAAAATCCTGTTGTCTCTACTACTATGCTCAAGGATAGGCCCTGTGTCACACTATTAGTCACTCCACCAATAGGGTCTTTACCATGAAGTTCTGAAAAACAAGATTAGTGTTGATAATCTATATTCCTCAGGAGCTGGGGCTATTCGAGACCCCTCATCTCATAACAAACAGCTAAAAGGTGAAGATCCCATGTCTAGAACTACACTTCTTGTGTGGTGGCCTACAGATTTTAAGGAGCACATTATTCTCAGTGCATGTCTTTATTTTAAGCAGCTGACAGACACAAAGACAGACTCCCACAGCCAAACATTAGGCAGAGCTCAGGAAGTCTCATGGAAGAGAGTTGGGGGAAGAACAGAGGAACCCAAAGTAGGTAGGGGCCTTATAAGAAGACCAACAGAGTCAACTAACCTGGTCCCTAAGGCACGTCCAGAGACTAAACCACCAGCCCAAAAGTATGCAAAGATTGGTCTTAGGCTGCCTGTACATATGTAGTAGATGTGCAGTTTGATTTTCATATGTGTCCGCCATTGACTTGAGCAGGGCTTATCCTGACACTGTTGCCTTTGCTCGGATCCTGTCCCCTACCTGGGCTGTCTTGCTGAAAGTCCAGCACCATGCAGTTTTCAGTCCTAAAGACATCCACTATAAATGCCACCAGGATAATTCATGCAACTCCTCACAGAATCCAAGCATGCAAGTACACAATCCAAAAACACAATTGGTTAGATTCTTAACTTTCAAAGTCTATGCAAAGAGCACAATTGAGTCTTTGCAAAGTAAGGCCGCAGTGGGAGAGGATGTGCCTAGACCTGAGGTGATTAGAAGTGCTGGGATGGGCTCACTTTCTAGGGGACATCTCCCCCTGCTCAGAGGATAAGGGAAGAGGAGGAAGGGGAAGGGGCTGAATGAGATGGGGACTGGGAGGAGAGGGGGATAGAGATCTGTGATCTGGATTTAAAGTGCATAAATCAATTACTGAAAAAAGACCATTCTAGAATAAAAATAAATAAATAAGTGACTAAATAAATAGATAAATAAATAAAATACTGTTCGAAGGAAACTTAAGAAATCTATAGACGCCTTTCTTTTTCTTTCATAAAGATTTATTTATTTATTTTTGTATGAGTACATTGTAACTGTCCTCAGACACAACAGAAGAGGGCATCATATCTCATTACAGATGGTTATGAGCCACCATGTGGTTGTTGGGATTTGAACTCAGGACCTTTAGAAGAGCAGTCAGTGCTCTCAACCACCAAGCCATCTCTCCAGCCCCTATAGATGCTTTTCAAAAATATTTAGAGTTGGTCACTTCTCCTCCTGAGCCACTTCTCTCTTTTGTGCTCCATTTTTTTCCAAATTTAAAGCCCCCTCCCCTGTCAATAAAAGCCCCTTCCCCAATTTTTTCCTTTCTCCTGTCATACTTCTATCATTCTCCCTTAATTTCTTTTAGCCTTTGTCTGTCTTATTTTGGAAAAAAAAAACATTTAAATCACTTTCCAAGTTTTAACTGGTTGTTTTCCTTACAATGGATTTAATTTCTAGTGCGTTTTGACTCTTATCAGTGTGTGTTTTACAAATTTTGTTCATTATCTACACTTTGTTGGCAATGTATTGGCTTAGCAGAGGCTTTCAAAATTGATGTGCTCCTGTTCATATTTCTATATTTGCTTTGTTGGCTGTGCTTTTGGGGACATTTCCAAACCAAAATCATGTCTGGAATCAATTTAATGTGGTCCTCAATCTGCTTTCTGTTGCTGTTGCTAAATCCATCACATTGATTCTAAAGAATAGAGACTTTGTTTATCTCAAACATTTTGAGACTAGACAGTCTAAAATCATTGCACTAGTGTCTGGGTAGGGACCTCCTTGCTATATGTTTTATGGTTGAGGGCATCATGTGATAAGCTAGAGCAAGCTTGCTGACTTTTACAAAAGGTATTGTTTGAGATTATAATATAATTGCATCTTTCCCCCTTTTGCTCCCCCCTCCAGATCCTCCCATATACTTCTACTTGCCCCTTTACAAATTTATAACTTTGTTGTTTATTAATTGTTGTATATGTGTATGTCTATGTATGTATTTTTATATTTCTGAATATACAAATGCAGCCTGCTCAGTCTATATGATAGTTCTTGTATGACTAACAATTTGGTATTATACAACCAATTGGTGTGTCCCTGGGGAAGCCTATTTCTCCCAGTCTCAGCATTCCTTAGTTGTCTGTAGTTCTTTGTATATGGTTGAGGCCTCATGAGCTTTGCTCTGTCCACTTTAGCATTTTTTTTATTATTGATGCCCTTGCTTGTCTCATAGTTTAGCTTCTTAACTTTTAGAAGACACTGATGCTATTGTGAAAGGCTGCCTCTCATTACCCTTCAACCAAAGGTATCTTCCAATGGCAGAGCTGAATGGTAAATATCATTACCCTCTGAGCTTCGAATTTTTGTCTTTAATACAGAACCTATAGGATACTTTCAAGCCATAATCAAAATAATGTTTTTTTTTTATTTTAATGTTTTATTCTCACATCTTAATAGTTTATTTTGCTTTGAATTGATTTTTTCATTGGGTGAGTATTATTTAATATTCAATGATTCAATCAAGGTATGATTAATTTAAACTATCAATTAAATAGAATATCACTTTGCATTATGCATTCTTGATGCTTTTATTATAAATGAATTGAATGTAAGTATGTTTCTTTAATTATGGTCTATCTATTAATGTATATTTTGTGTTATTACCCTGATGTTTTCTTTATTAAAGCTTCATAGTATAATTTAAAGTAAGCTAGTGTGACGCCTCAAGCATAAGTTTGCTTATGATTGCTTTGTCTACCCTTGTAGGTTCATAGACATTCTAAAGATTTTTTCTATTATCATAGAATTTGTTATTAGAATTTTAGTAGTGATTGTCATGTGTCTTTAGATTGCTGTGGGTAATATGGTCAATAGTTTTCTAGTTCATGAACACATGTGTTTTTATGCCTGTGTATTTGTTGTCGTTGTTTGTTTCCTGTTCTTGTCAAGAATGCATCATAGTTTTTTTTTTTCCATTTACTGGCTTAAATTATTTCAAAGTATTTGATTTTTATGATATAATCTTTGTAAATTTATGATGTTTTCTTGAATTTTTTTGGTTAGATTACAATAGTTGTGCTGGGCTGTGTTATTATCTGTCACACAAATTGGCTGAGATGCTTTATTAGCTCTAACAGTATAATTGCAGTGAATTTGTTCTTCTCTCTATAAAATCACATTATCCACAACCAGGGAGAACATAACTCCTTGTGTCCCATATTCTTTGTTGGGAAGGTGGCATCAAGCACTCATTGTTTCTGCTCTGCTTTCTGTCCCTTTAGACCCATTACAATTGCTTTGCTTATTAATGTGCTTTGATACTGGATACACATACATGTTCCCCTATGCCCTCTAAATAAATTGACCATTTTATCATTAAATAATGACTACTTTTATTTCTTGTGACCATGTCCTTTTATTTCTCTTCTTCATACTCTCTCTCTCTCTCTCTCTCTCTCTCTCTCTCTCTCTCTCCCTCTCCCTCCCTGCCCCTCCCTCTTTCCCTTCCCTCCTCCCTTTCTTTCTCTCCTCTCCCCCCAACTCTGTGATATCTATTCTGTCTAAGTATAGCTGCCTCTGCTCTTTGGGTTTCAGTTTACATATATATGGTAATTTTCTACTACTTATTTTGAGTGTGTGCTTCCTTAAATATTAAGTGGGGTTCATTTAAATAACACATAATCTGCACAGTTGTTATTTCATCTAATTACTTCATATCTTTTGATTGGGAAAATGCATGTTCTTTTGCCTCCAAGGGCTCTGGCTAACACACTGATCCTGCTGCTTTATTAGATCACCTGTTTTGCATTTGTTTCCTTCTTGTGGACTTTGTCACTTGGTAATTACCTCTACATCAAGGCTTGGATTTCTTTTCCTCCCTTGTAAATCTGCTGTGCTTTTGGGTTTGTGGTTACTTGAGATTTCTTTGTAATAATTTTTTTGTCACAATTGATTGTTTTAATCTATAACTTCTGTTACTTGTAGAAAGTTTTAAATTTTACCCTCTCCTTACAAGGGAATATAAAAGAGTTTATCATGGCAGACAAACACTGAGCTCCTACTGGTCTCAACCTTATAGAGCCTTCCCTCCACCCCTTCCTCTAATTCTCTGAGGAATACCTCCAGAACTCTTCAACCCTAGTGCATCAAGTCTATGCAGAATTAGGCTCATCCTCTCCCACTGAGTCCAGACACAGGCTACAGCATTAGGGACAGCCCACTCCCTGCCTCCTGCTCCAGTTGTTGGATGACCCATTTGGAGACTGACCTACACATCTGCTACATATGTGCTGGGGAGCCTCTGTCCAGGTCCTGTATATTCTTTGGTTGATGGCTCAGTCTATGATATACTGTCATTAATTTTGGTGCTTTTCTTTATTATTGAGAATTTCATACACTTATACAAGGAGATATGACAATATAGATTCCCATTTCCTCCCTCTAGTTTCCCTCATATTTCCTCCAATGCATTCCTTATCAAATTCATATCTTTTCACAATCTCCTATATCCCCCTTACCGAGGAGCCCTTGGTTGGTTGTTACATTAATTGCTAGCTTGACCCAATGTGAAATCACCTTGGAAGGGAAAAGAAAACTCATGAAGGATTGTTTGGTTCAGGTTGGCCTGTGGGAATGTCTGAGGGGAATTATCTTGGTTAGTGGGATGCATTTGGCAGCATCATCCCAGAAGCCAGGGGATCCTGAGTGGAGCAAGCAAGGGGATCACTAGCAGGCATTCAATAATTCTGCTCTTGAGTACAAACGTAAAATTCAAGTTGATTCAAGTTTCCTGTTTGGTCTTACTGTAATGTCTTTATATTATTTATACATTTTCTCTTACTACCATGGAAATGCTCTTTAGCCTTGATTTTTTTTTTATATACTTTTAACTATTTTTAATCTTCGAAATTATAATATTACAATATTACTTCCTTTTCTCCTGACACATACTCTCCTACATTTCTTCTGACTGTCTTTCAAATTCATGGCCAATTTTCATAGTTATTGCATGTGCCATATATACCTATATACCTATGTATTTATGTACCTATGTACCTATGTATCTATGTACCTGTGTATTTATGTACCTATATACCTATGTATTTATGTACCTATGTACCTATGTACCTATATACCTATGTATTTATGTACCTATGTACCTATGTATCTATGTACCTATGGATCTATGTACCTATATACCTATGTATCTATGTACCTATGTATCTATGTACCTATGGATCTATGTACCTATGGATCTATGTACCTATATACCTACATATCTATGTATATATGTACCCATATACCTATGTACCTATATACCTATGTACCTATGTATTTATGTACCTATGTATCTATGTACCTATGTACCTATATACCCATATACCTATGTACCTATATACCTATGTATTTATGTACCTATGTACCTATGTATCTATGTACCTATGGATCTATATATTCATATACCTATGTACCTATATACCCATATACCTATGTACCTATATACCTATATACCCATATACCTATATACATATGTACCTATATACCCATATACCTCTGTACCTATGTATCTATATACCTATGTACCTATGTACCTATGTACCTATATACCCATATACCTATGTACCTATGTACCTATATACCCATATACCTATATACATATGTACCTATATACCCATATACCTATGTACCTATGTATCTATATACCTATGTACCTATGTACCTATGTACCTATATACCCATATACCCACATACCTATGTACCTATGTACCTATATACCCATATACCTATGTACCTATGTACCTATATACCCATATACCTATATACATATGTACCTATATACCCATATACCTATGTACCTATGTATCTATATACCTATGTACCTATGTACCTATATACCCATATACCCACATACCTATGTACCTATGTACCTATATACCCATATACCTATGTACCTATGTACATATATACATATGTACATATATACATATATACATATGTACACACATATATATGGGCAATAATAATAAAAATGTGTATTGTGTTCTTAAATACAACCTGCTAAGTTCGTATGTTACTTGCATGTATGGTTTCAGGGCTGTATCATTTAGCACTGAATAACCAATTGTGCTCTTTCCTGGGGAAAACTACCTCTTCTGCTTCCATCCAGCTTTACTGAATTGCCTATGAGTCTTTATGTTGGATTGAGGCCTTGTAACCTTGATTTTTGACAGTTCGAAAAAATGTATACCCTGCATAATCTTGTCTGGATTGTCTTATTAGAAAAATTTAAAATGTTCATGGTTATTTTATTGATGTGCATGCATGTGTGTCTGTGTAGGGTAGGTGCATATGAGTTCAGGTTTCACTGAGGCCAGAGAAGATGTTGAACCCCCTGGAGCTGGAGTTGCAGGTTGTTGTGAGCTGTTTGACATGATACTAGTAACCAAACTTGGGTCCTCTTTAAGAGCAAGTTTGGACTGTGGAGCTGTGTCTCTAGCCCTTGATTAGAAGAGTAGGGGAGCATCCTCACTTGATTAGAAGAGTAGGGGAGGAGGAGGGGATGGGGGTTTGTAGAGGAGAAACTGAAAAGAGAAATACCATTTAAAATATAAATAATAAAATAACCAATAAAAATAAAATAAAGAAAGTTTTCACTTTAGACTATTTTAATACTTATATCTTGCTCCAAATCTGTAAAACTTCTGTGGTTTTGCCTTTATGAGACTGGCATGTTATCTACTGCACTAAGGAGGCACTGCATTGTTTTGTTTTTAAAGGTAGTAAAGCCTATTTTTCTGCTTCACAAATTCCGGAGTTTAGATGCTGTCTTGGTTCACTACTTTTCATTCTTTTTTTCTCCCCCTACTGAATATTCTTTAATAACTTGTCTCAGGTCCCCACATTTTCGCACTAGCTCCCCAATTCTATCCCCTATGCTTTAAAATACAGTCTCCATCTCATTCATAATCTCTGTCCAGAATCAGATTCTCCTGTTCTTATTTCATTTTGATCATTTGTCATTTCCTCTTATTTTGTTCAAAGGCTTCTCTGGTTTCTTAAAGTTTGTTAAACCCCATAAATTAATTATTTTGATGTCTTTGAGAGGTTACTTTATATATCTGCTCCTTGGGGGTGGGAGGGTCAGCTGCTTGGGAGCCATTTTCTTCTCATGATGTTATAACCTCGTAGTGATTTATTTATGCCATATGCCTTTAACATAGATGAGTGCATACTTGGAATGTAAGGACCTGCTCTAACCTTTGAAGTCTGATTTCATAGGACAACGTTCTTTACTAGCCAGCCATTCCAAAGGGTTCAGAAAGGCCACATGGAGGAGTCTGAAAGTTTGCTTGTTGCTGAAGACCCAAGGCAGGCTAGGTCTGTGCCTCGGTACATAGGTAACAGGCTGTGGCAGCTGAGTACATTTGTTCAACATGCTACACGTATAGACTGGATCTTTAGAAATGTAGTTTGAGGTTAAGAAAATTCACCTTAAACATAAAACAATAGTGCTCAGTTTCTAGAATTCTGTAAGTTTTATTTTGAAACTGCTTTAAAAATTTAGAAGTTGAAAACAAAGACTAAAATCTTAATGCCATGTATGTAATAAATTATTAAGAGCTTGATAACAAATTATAATATGATAGACAGGCATAGCAATTCTTAAGAGAAAAAAAATCAAAATAAGCAAGGAAGAAAATAGTTGTTTTCATCTTAGTAGTAAACAATGCATCTAACCTAAAAATAACTTACTATAACTTTGATAGATTCCTTACAATTTAAAGTTTTGTAACTTGAAATACCCTACATTTAGATTCAGCCTGAAGTCGGCAATTAATAAAAGAGCTAGAGAAAAATTTTTTATATTTTAAAACCGTTATATATTTTACCATGTCTTAAGCAAGAGAATTTTTCATTATAATAGATGCTCTCCCTAAAGCTACTTGTATTTTTCTAATTGAGCTTTTAAGCCAAAAAGATGACTAGGATTAGGGACTGAGGAGTAGTAATATTTTATGGCTGTGTTGCAGAAAAAGGTCAGACATTGATAGGAGCCTATGTGTAGCATCATTTAGAAAAACATTCACATTCAAACCGTCCTCTCCAGTGTCAAAAAGTACACATCTGTGTATAAAAGAAAACGTAGCATGATTTTGCCACCAATGTCTTGTTTTGATTTGCCTTTTATTCCAGGCAGCACAGTTATATGAGGTTGGAAGTTTAATCTCTATGCTTTGACTTTTCTTCCATGGTTCTAGTTCCAAGTTGTTGCATTCTGCATTGACTTTGTCTGGCACTATCCGTTGTTCTCAACAGAATTTGGCCTCTCTTTTGATTTCCATGAAATTCTGCTTAGGCTGGACATGTAACTCTTGGGTAAAATGTTTGCTTAATTGGTCAGAGGATCTGTATGCAATCTTTATCACTGCCACAAGACAAAGTTTGTTTAAATGTAGTGTCTTTATTTTTTTGTTTTTAATTTGGTCTATATGAGGAATGATGCATCGAGGAAGATATATAACTTAACTCCTTGGTTTATCTAAAACGATGTCTGTAAAGGTTCTTTCCCAAGACTCCTTCCTTTGGTAGAATGGGTTTTTGTAATGGTTACGTTTTTAACTTGTCTCAAAGGGGAATTGCTTAAATCAGGTTAGTTTGTGGGGCAGGTTTCTACAAGAGTATCTTTGTTTCTTAATTGACGTGGGACAATCCAACATGAAAATAGACCTCACCATCTCCTGGTTTTAGGTACTTGGTTTATTTAACAGGAGGTAGCTCAGTACTAAGGATACGAGCACTCATTATTTCTCTGGTCTTGACTCTGGGGATTGTGTCAACAGTGTCTTAGGCTCTTGTTAATTGATTTCCTTGCACTGTAAGCTAAATAAACCTGTTCTTCTCTAAATTGTCCCCCCCCCCCGGTATTTCATCTCAGCAGGAGATATGAAACCAAACATTGCCATATTATAAGAGTCGCAGAGGCCTCATTATTGCTCATGTAGACTCAGTATAAGGATCTCAGTACTGTGAACATATTCGCCATCTCTTAACTAATTCTTGACAAATATTTGGAAATCTATTCTTTGAAAACAGAGTTCAGTTTAAAGAAATACACAGTGGAATTTTAGACATCAAGGCAAGGTCAGAAGAAGGTATAATATTTATGCAACAAGCAGAAAAGTTTGGCCCGTGTACCTTGGCTTAGTCTGGGTTTCTATTTCTGTACAAACATCATGACCAAGAAGCAAGTTGGGGGGAAAGGGGGTTTATTCAGCTTAGACTTCCACATTGCTGTTCATCACCAAAGAAAGTCAGGACTGGAACTCAAGCAGGTCAGGAAGCAGGAGCTGATGCAGAGGCCATGGGGGATGTTACTTACTGGCTTGCTTCCCCTGGCTTGCTCAGCCTGCTTTCTTATAGAACCCAGGTCTACCAGCCCAGGGGTGGCACCACCCACAATGGGCTGGGCCCTCCCCCCTTGATCACTAGTTGAGAAAATGCCTGAAACTGGATCTCATGGAGGCATTTCCTCAACTGAGGCTTCTTTCTCTGTGATGAAGCTTGTTTCAAGTTGACACAAAACCAGCCAGTACACATGTGCTGTCCACTCTTTTTTATTATTTTAAATCTATAAAACCATAATCAAGTTTTATTTAATCAGATATAATTTGGGCTTACACTAATACAATTTATTCAAATCAGTATAGTGTTCTGTAAGTAAGTTATTTTATTAATTATTTTTATTACATCCCCAATACTGTCCCCCTTTCAGTCCCTCTTCTCAGAGTTCTTCCCCCCATGTCTCCTCCCCTTTAACTCTGGAGTTAGAGTTATAGGTGGTTGTGAGTTGTCTGATGGAGTATTGGGAATTGAACCCAGGTTTTCTGCAAGATCAGCAAGTGCTCTTAACTACTGGGTCATCTCCCTAGCCCTTCTAATGCATGTGCTTCTGAAGGCTAATAGTGTGTCAGAGATAGCCCTTGTTTCAATTTGTAGGGGACCCATATGAAGACCAGGCTACACATCTGCTACAAATGTCTAGGGTGCCTAGGTCTAGCCCCTGCATGCTCTTTGGCTGGTGGTTTAGTTTCTGTGAAACCCCCATTGACCTAGGCTATTTAACTCTATAGGTCTTGTTGTGGTGACCTTGGCCCTTCTAGCTCCCCCAGCCTTTACCCTCATTATTCTACAAGTCTTCCCAAGTTCTACCTAATGTTTGGCTGTGCGACTCTGTATTTGTATCCATCAGCTCCTGGATGAAGCCTCTCAGAAGACAGTTATACTAGGCTCCTGCCTGCAGACAAAGCAGAGTATCATTAATAGTGTCAGGGGTTGGCACTTTTAACAGGATGGGCCTCATTTTGGGTCAGTCATTGGTTGGTATTTTTCTCTATCTCATCTCCATTTTTATCCCTATACATCTTGAAGGCAGGGAAAATTTTGGGTCAAAGGTTTTGGGGGTGGATTGGTGTCCTCCTCATTCCACTTGCAGTTCTGCCTAGGAATAACAGGTGGTCACTTTAGTCTCCATATCCCAAGTTACTAGGAGTCTCAGCAAGGGTCAGTCCCATAGACTCCTGGGAGCTTTGCTTATTTCTGGTCTCTGGTTTGCTCATAAATGCTCCCGGAGAGATTCCTATTCTTTCCAACCTTTCTCCCATCTAATACCCACTCCCTTCTCCTCCCTTCTCCCACTCATTTTCCTCCCTCCATTCTCTTCCATTGTCTATTGTATATCCCCTTCTGAATGAGATTCCAGCATCCTCCTTTGAGCCCTCCCTTTTTCTTAGCTTTCGTATGTGGATTGTAGTATGGATATCCTGTGTTTTATGACTAATATCCACTTATAAGTGAGTACATTCCATCCATCTTTTTGTGGGTCTGGTTTACCTCACTCAGAACAGTTTCCAGTTCTATCTATTTGCTTGCAAATTGTATGATATCATTGTTTTTAATATTTGAATACTATTCCGCTGTCTAAATGTACTAGATTTTTTTTTTATCCATTCTTCAGTTGAGGTGCCTCTAGGTTGTTTCCAGTTTCTGGTTATTACAAATAAAGCTGCTATGAATATCATTGAGGAAGCAAGTCTCCGTGTGGTATGGTGAAGTACCTTTGTGTATGTGGCAAGGAGTGCTATCACTGAGTCTTGAGGCAGAATTTGTCCCCATTTTCTGAGAAACTGTCAAAATGATTTCTAATGTGGTTGTGCAAGCTTGTACTCCCACCAGCAATGGAAGAATGTTCCCCTTGTTTCACATCCTTGCCAGCATGTGCTGTCACTTGAGGTTCTTTTGCTTGTTTTGTTTTGTTTTTTTAATCTTAGCCATTCTGATGGGTGTAAGTTAGAACCTCAGAGTTGTTTTGATTCATATTTCTCTGATAATGAAGGACATTAGACATTTCTTTCAGTGCTTCTATGCCATTAAAGCTTCTTCTACTGGGAATACCTTTTAGTTCTGTACTCCCTTTTTAATTGTATTATTTGGTTTGTTGATATTTGTTTTTTTTCTAATTTCTTGAGTTTTTTGATACTACTACTACTACTACTACTACTACTACTACTACTACTATATCTTCTGAGAGAAACCTGGATCAGTGGGGTCTTTATTTTTGAACATCAGTAAACAGCATCAATCAGTTGAGATCAGTAAACAGTGGGAATCAGATGAATGTGAGGTTTCCAACCAGCATTAGACTCACTAAGAACGTGCTCATTACTTCATTAATGAAGAGTGTGGCCCTTTTCCTTAACTTAAACACACTCCGAAATGCTGGCCTGAAAGATCAGTGTACCACTGGAGAGGCTTTAGCCTTCCCTTTGAAACAGTTCATTGACATTGTTCTAAACATTTTCCTTCCTCTTCTTATTGGTCTCTCTTTGGGATCTCTGGATCAGCTTGCTTCACAATACAATCTGTTTAAGATTCAAGAAGAGGTGCAAGGATTGTTTCCACTCAGAATAAGAAACAGCATGACTATAGGTGAAAAATGCCAGGAAACTTTAACTTGTACCTGTGCCTTTGTCAGAATGGACCACTGTCACTGTGTTTTGGAAATTTTTTTTAAGCATTCCAGTTGTTATCACCCTCCATCACTTCACTGTCAGATGTAGGGTTGATGAAGACCTTTACCCATTCTGTAGGCTGCTATTTGGTCCTGTTGATGGTGTCCTTTGCCTTTCAGAAAATTTTCACAGTTTCATGAGCTCCCACCTTAAAAAAATGTTTTAAAAGGTTTGTTTATTTATGTATCATTTTCTGTTTTCAGACACATCAGAAGAGGGCATCAGATCCCATGACAGATGATTGTGAGCCACCATGTGGTTGTTGGTATTGAACTCAGGACCTCAGGAAGAGCAACAATTGTTCTCAACCACTGAAGTATTCAGCTCCAGCTTCCATTTATTAATTGTTGATCTTAGTCTCTGAGTTATTGGTATTCTGTTTTTGAAAGTTGACTCTTTTACCAATGTCTTTAAGACAGTTTCCTACTTTCTCTTTCATTATATTTAGTGTATCTGGTTTTATGTTGATCCATTTTGTTCTTTGATCCACATGGACTAGGATTTTGTGTAGGGTGATAAACATGGATCTATTTGCATTCTTCAACATGCAGACATCCAGCAACACCATTTTTATTGGATATTCTCTGTATTAACATTTCAAAATGTTATCTCCTTTTCCCCAACTCCCAACACCTCTCCCCATCCCACTGCTTCCATGAAGGTGCTCCCTTTTCCAACCACCTTCTCCCACCTCAGCGCCTTGGCGTTCTCCTACACTGGGAAAAGAAGCCTTCAACAAAGGCTTCTTCTCCCATTGATGTCTGACAATGCTATCTTCTGCTACATATGCAATTGGAACCATGGGCCGCTCCATGTGTACTCATTCATATTTTAGTCACTGAGAGCACTGGAGAGTTTGGTTGGTAGATTATTTTGTTCACCCTTTTAGCTTCATCAGTCCTTTCTCTAGCTCTTTCATTGGGGTCCCATGTTCAGTCTGATGGCTAGCTGCAAGTATCCTCAAATGTATCTGAATTACTCTGGCAGAGCTTCTGCAGGGGTATCCATATCTGGTTCCTGCCAGTAAGTGCTTCTTGGCATCAGCAATAGTGCTTGGGTTTGGTGGGTGTATATGGGGTGGATACTCCAGGTGAGGCAGTTTCTGAATAATCTTTTCTTCAATTCTTGCTCCTCTATTTGTTCCTGTATTTCCTTCTGTGAGTGTTTTGTTCTCCCTTCTAAGAAGGGCTGAGGCATCTACATTCTGGCCTTCCTGCTTTTTGAGCTTCATACTTTCTTTCTTGCATTGTATGGTTCCGGATTCTTTGTTCAAAAGGGAAGTATCTGTAAGTGTGTGTTTATTTTAGGGTCTTCAATTATATTCCATTGATTAGCCTGTCTGTTTTTATGCCAATACTATGTGGTTTTTATTACTATTGCTCTGTAATACAACATGAAATCAAGGATTGTGATATCTCCAGAAGGTGTTATATTGTATAGGATTCCTTTAGCTATCCTGTTTTTGGTTTTTGTTTGTTTGTTTGTTTCTTCCATATAAAGTTGAGATTTGATCTTTAAAGGTCTATAAAAAATTGAGTTTAAATTTTAATGGGATTTGCATTAAATCTGTAGATTGTTTTTGGTAAGATAGCCAATTTTATTATATTAATCCTGCCAATCAATGAGCATAGAATATCTTTCTATCTTCTGATATCTTCCTCAATTGCTCTAGCTTTGTTTCTCTACATTTTGCAATCGAGGTGTGTGGTGTCTTTAGGAATAGGGTTTCATCACCTAGTTCTAGTGGACAATCAAAAGGTAAGAGCTTGAAAAATTAAAGGGCCTATGGGTCCCAATTGACCAACATTTCAAAAAGTGTTATTCCACACGTATCATACGGTTTTGTTGAATAACCCAAAGTTTACAGGGAATAGCATTATCCATTCTATCTCATATGAAACTCCCTTTTAACTAATTATTTGATTTGTTAAAAAATAATACGTCTCCCTGTGGTACTTTTATGTAGTCTTCAGGTCCCCCCCCCTAGCCCCAATTAACTCTAGTATCTTCTGTATTCTGCTGTCTCTCCTACCATGACACATGCCTCCCTCCGTTTCTAGATTCTTTGATTCTAAAGGTACCTTGACAAACAACAACACCATCAACAACAACAACACCTAAAGATTTGAAGCTAGGAGTCTCACACACAACAGAGATTAAACACTGTTAATGTTTCTGAGTCTTATTTACTTCACTCAATACAACTTTCCAGCCTCATCCTTCCATGTACAATCATTTTATTTCATTTTTATTCACAGAAAAGTAAAATTGCACAGTGCATAACTACATTTTTTTATCTACTCATCAATCAATGGTCATCATTTCTACTTTCTAGCTATCATGAATAATGGTAAAAGTGAATGAACAATATCCTGTTTGTTTTTTAACTTTTTTTCTGTTTTCTAGGTGTTTCCTTTTCTTCAGAAATATAGCTGTTACACATATTTTTCTACTCTCTATTCTGTGGACTTGGAGAAGTTCAACCTATTCAAATCAATTGATTATTTATTAACTTTATATAGACTTAAAGATTGAAGTCAAATGATCAATAAAAAGAGAAATAGTATTTAACAGTATCTGAGGGCCCTTTGATGTAAAGAGTTCTGCAGACATTGGGAGTGGAGGGAACCATTGGTGCTGTGCAGAGACATAGATGTTTTAAGGACTCACACGTGTGAGATGATAGAGTAGTTCTTCAGGTTTTTGTAACGAAGCAGTTACTAATATGTTTTTCTTTTAGAAAGTCATTCTGCTCTCTGTGGGAAAAAATCATTGAAGTTGTTGGGTTTTTTTTTTTTTTCCTTCTTTTTCCAAAGGAGATTAGTAGAACACATGTGAAAAAAGGTGTTCTAGTTGAAAGCCATTTAAGGACAGTATTTTGATCTCTCAGGCTTAACAAGCAACATTTTCTTTTAACGCATGAACAAGCAATAAAAGCACTTCCTTCAGCAGATGACCCAGGCGTCTGAAGAGATTAAGTCTTTTCAACTCAGAGGCATTTTGCCCAATCTGAAGCCAAGTGCAAAGTCTATGAAAATAGAATTAGTGGGCTGCATCAGAGGCAAGTCACACATGAAATTCTCAGCCAGTAAACTCAGTACGAGAAAATGGGAAAATGCTTCTGACTTTTTTACTTTTGTTTCTCATTGTCACTTCTGGTATAGAGGTATCTGTTCCCCATTGTCTGTTTGGAAAACATATGTAACATTGAGGTGAAATACATAATGCATGAATGAATATGTATGCATAAACACACAAACATGCACACACACACACACACATGAATGTGAGTGTTTAAACACACGCATCAGTATGATTCAGTTCTCTAGTATACATTCCTCGACGTTATAGATTATTCAGCTGCTTGCTTTTGACTCCAGAATTCTGGTTGACTGCCCTTCAGGAAACATTTTTTTGTGCTTCTTTAATCTTTAAACAGTTGTTTAGCTAAGAGAGTTACTCCAACTTCTTCCTTTTCTCCATTTTGCTGATAGAAAATTGGGACAAGGCCAAGTCGGATGATTCAGCCAACTCCGGAAGAGATATTCTCCTCACAGTACAGTCATTGTTCTCTTGGGAAACCACTGGTGCCTCATTTCAGTATGTGTCCAAGTTGTTATTATTTTACTTGTCAAATTCCAAAATATTTTTATGCTGAGATGGAAGGGTATCTATCGACATTGGCCCCTAGGCAAACTAGTTTAGCAAAGAAAAAAAAAAACTGAAGTAGATTGTAGTCATCCAACAGCAAAAGCATTAAACCACAAGGAATGAATCACAAGTATCTAACTGAGACAATAGCTAAATGAAGGAGACTTGAAGTCATTGACAAGGCAACTTAGCACAGTCATTGGGTGGGATTTGACTTTGTAATCCATGAGTCATCCTCCGTACCCTGCACATACAATTTCCCCACTCCAGTAGAGAGCTAATGGTCCATGTGGTTATTGTGGCTGCACTAGATTCTCTAAACTAAAACAAAACACAAGGTCATTTTTACAATTATCCTTCTGTTAATTCGACCTAAAATCGATCACAAATAAGGCTTAGGACAGACAGAATTTTATTGGTTACTAATGTAGAAATAGGACTGAGAAGGATATTGTTATTTTGTTGGTCAGTAATTAAGCACCTGCTGTGTGTCAGCCTATTTGTAAAGTATGCTGGGTTCCATTGTACAGTCACAGACAAGTAAAAATTCATAGAAGTGACAAGAAAGTGCATTAAGATTATTGATGATTTCATAAACAGCATCAATTCAATGATGGCAGTAATAGGAATTCCTCATGAAAATTGACAAATATTTCTTGAAATGAGAGACAGAAAGTAATCTTAAAAGTAAGGATAAAAGACTAGTCAAAACTTAATCACAAGTCCACTCATGATGCAAGCACAAACGTCATGCGGACGATAGTGAAAATGCTTCTTATTTGCCACCTTTGGTCTCAGTGGTTACCTGGTAGCTGCTAGCTCTCTGCTTCCTCTCCGAGCCTACTCTTTGACATAGATGACGTGGAGACAAATCTGTCCCCATTCCATGGAATATGAGGAGAAGCTGAAAGAATGTACATAAACCAGTAGGTCAAAGGTCTCGCTCGGCCAAAGAAGGTTTTTGCAAATACAGAACGCAGGTTTCTTTTCCTCCAGATTTTTAGTTACATAGAGAATAAAGAAGACCAACATTTCGGGGATTTTGAGACCAACAGCTGGCACTTGATGCTGTCTCTATCCTCACCTTATACAACTCTCTCCTGTATTTCACGTACTGACCTTGTACATTGTGTACCCCGAGTCCTGCCCTCTTGTTGCATTTCTGGGAATATCCCCCCAAACCCCAGAACACTTCAGAGGAACTCCGTTTTCACTGTAGTCACAGCCCAACAGCTCTAGGTAGCATTTCTTGCCACATGGCATACAGGGAGAAAAATAAAATATTATTTCATCATCTCATATCCCAAACCATTACTCTACCTTATAAACTTAGTTTATTTACTTCAGAGGTAGCAGACATGATTAAAAGATACATTTCGGAAAAAGACAAAGCGATAACTCTTTTAAAGATACTAAAGTGGATGTTCGAAGGATTCCATTCTACTTGTTACTTGTTAGTTAACAACCAGATGGAGATGGTAACTAGTGTGTAGAACACACAAAAAGATATGTTTACAAGCATTGGAATGCATGTGCAGTCGGAGATGAAATTTACTTTTGAAGGGCAGAGCAGAGAGGGTTGAGGAAAGGAAGCCAACTCTAAGCAGGTGTGTAACAAGTGTTTTGAGTTGCTCTATGACTGACAGCTCACAACACTGTCCAAGTGCTCAAGAGCAACCAGAGACTGGAGCCAAATGTTCTCAATCATCTAGAATTTTCCACTGAAGCCCCACTTTCTCTTCTACAAACAGCCATTCATTCATTGAATATTCTTTCTAATTGGCTCAACTATGTGTCCAAACCCACTCTCATCCACAGGGTCAGGGCATCCAGCTATGGGGTAGTAGTGAAATGACTGGGAGAAGGTTAACTGCCATTGGAACAGAAGCTACTATGTAACTGCTATTGGAACAGGGGAAAGGCAGGAGAAATGCTGGCAAAATGGCTATCATTATAACTAACATTTTCATCTATTCTAAAATTTGTCTTTTATTTTTGTTAATTTCAACACACATAGGAAAAGAGATCTTAAAACAGAGGGGAACCCAAATCTTAACAAATTTTAAGTATAGTGTTTCATAAATAACAAAACTGAGAATAAGGGTTGGCAAAATCACTCCTCAAAGCGGCTTTGTGGAGAGTCATCCCAGGATGGCTTCCCCAAACTAAATTAGTTTTGTTTGCTTTCCTCCTAAGTATGAAGAATCAAGTAATATCATCATGAAGAATAAAAAGCTAGAGAAATTAGACTTGTGAGGTCAAGGTCACTGAACATTTTTATCAGCTGGGTGCCATTGTTCTTAAAAGTATGTCTTGACTGGTAACTAGTAGAGGAGAAATTTAAACTATCATCAAAATGAAAAGTGAAAATTAAAGAAAAAAATCATCTTCTCAAAACTTTTTGACAATGTATCCATGGAGTCTAGTGTATGAAATACTAAGTCAAGTCCTGATCTTGCAGACAGTCTGGCTGGCATTGAAGTCTTAAGCTTTTCATGATCATCCCTTCAAACTGGCTTTAACTCTACAAGTGTTTATGTTGCTGAAAATAAAGTAGTGTAAAGCTACAAATATAAAAAAGCACAGTTTACACTATATCAAAAATGTTTTACTCTAACCAAAAACTAAATTGAACATATAGTAAGTATAGCTCCCGGCAAAATATTGTATTTGGAAGGGTTCCCCATGGAAACAGAAATAATCGAATGTGTCAAATGTATGCATGGTGTGCGTGGTATGTGTGTGTGTGTGTGTGTGTGTGTGTGTGTGTGTGTATGTGTGTGTATGTTCATGTGTATGGAAACTCATACATGGATATATATATATATATATATATATATATATATATATATATATATATATATATATACATACATATATGGATTGTTATATATAAATATTTTTGTAGGAAAGTGGCATAACTTATTCAGGAGACAGTTATAGTACAAATATTTATCATAAGGAATAATTGGCTTATACAACTATTTTTAAAAAGTCCTTAGAGCTATAGTTGCCCACTGGAGACCAAGCAGAACCCATAGTATTACTTTAGTGCTAATTAAAAGACAGCAAAAGCAGTCCTCTACCAGTGACATAAAGGAAGTTGGTGTTTGAGTCTAAAGACAAAAAATAAAATAAAAAAGTCCAAGCTCAGGCTGTTCGAAAAGTTTCTTCTTGGTTGGGCCAGGTTGATTTTCTTCATTCCATTTAGGTCTTCAGATGATTAGGTAAGGCTCACACACAAAAGGAGGAAAGTAAATCTATCTTACTAAGTCTCATTAGCCAAGGCTAAGTTCTTTCCCCAAACCACAGATTGTAATAGTGTTCGAACAAATAGTTTGCCACCTTATGTACTGTGTCATTGACAATATGTGAATAGCCATAAAAGATAAAGGTTAAGTCCCATGATGGGTTAAAATGCTGTTCAGTAAGCTTTACTCTTGCTGGCTAATTTTCAAAGTAGTAGAAGGTTGTATGTAGGCTGCTGAGGGAAAGACAGCCTCAACATTTTTACCCATCTGTAAACCCCGAGAAGTACAATGATGACTGGTGTGGCAAGAGATGACTGTGGATGGAATAGTGTCCCACTCCAAGGTCATGGACCATGGTGAAAGAGAAGGTGGAAAGATTATAACAGTAAAAGTGTCAAGAAAGAACCAATCAAAATGGTGGCACTTCTGATGGTACTACTGTACTGAGGAATTCCAAACATCTATGGTTGTCTGCACAAAACATGCACAGAATTAAGCCATTCATTATTCTATCATGAAGTCAGAAGAGACACACAGGCCTCCATCCCTAACTGAGGAACTATTGACAGTTAGTGACTTTCAGGGATGGAGAGTCAGTTTTCCTTAAGAGTGTGGCCCCTGGTAGGTTCAATACTCTCAGTGTCTCACACATACGGGCAGCACAGATTGGATTCAGTGTGTTATTAAAACAAAACAAAGCAATAGACATGGAGTTGAGAGAGTAAGAGGTAGGGGTTGAGTCTAGAAAGAGTTGAAGAAGGTGTGGAGAATAAATATGATCAAAATACACTTTAAGAATTTTTCAAAGAATTAATCAAAATCGTAAGGGGCTGCAGCCAACACCCTGCAAAGATGGCACCGGTTTCCGGGGCCGTGAGTCAGCTAAAACTGACAAACAACCTAAAAGCGCATGCGTGAAGAGCAAGGCGAGCCAAAGTCACAGTCCATCTCAGGGCGTAATCATCAGACCACCAGCGAGCAGCCAATCAGGTAAAGACACACTTCTCCCGCCTCCCTCAAGGGTATAAAACTGGGTGCTTTTCCGCCCTTCGGGGTCTTCCTCCATTAAAGCTTTGCTGCAGAAGGATCCTTGTGTACCGCGTCCGTTCTTGCCGGCGAGACGGTGGCGCGGGACACAAAATCTCATATCAAAAATCCCAAAGTCCTAGATTGGACTTAAAATTATACAGCCAAGTTCTGGATTTCAAGTTCTTCCTGCATCTCATCCCATTCCCACCATTATATTGGCCTCTTCATCGTACATCTTGTAATAGCTAACTATCATCACAATAGATTTCTTCCCTTGTTTCCCTTTTTGTATCTGCCTCTATTTTCCTTTTTATGGAAGATTCTCTGAACTTAAAGCTTACTGTCTTTGTTTTGAGAAAACAAAACAAACATTCCCTAATCTCTAGAACAAAAAGCTTCATTTTTCAGTACATCCTTCTAGAAGGCACTGTAGGTGACTAGTTTAATCTTACCATGTCATGCCAACTTGCTGAAAAGACACACATTTTTACTTCTATTTTATCATGTCTTTTCCTTCCAAGCCCCAAACATGCCTTATAATCATATTCCATTAGAATTGTGCCTCCCATATCTTATGATTCTGATATTAATAGAAGAATCCATTTGAACCTTTTTCAATATGACATTTGCATTTTGTCTGATACTGTGGAGTACATACTCATTTGAAATACTCCAGATAGGTGAAATCAAAAGAGACTGGCTCCTTAAGGACAGAGGAGTGGTATAGTTTTGTCAACAGCATATACTTCTCAGTATCTCTATATATCATTGCTGTAAGAACTTGAATCAGAAGGAGAAATGTCAGTGATATTGGCTCCAAGTTGGTCAAGTGCAGGCATGCTAATAAACTCCTGCAAAGTACAGAAAATGCTCTGTAACAAAGAATAGCACACACAAAGTGTCAATAGTGACAAAGCCAACAGAAACATGTAGAGCCACGAGAGAAGACTATTCTTTCAATTCTCTGTGCTTAAAACTTTTCAGTAGACCTACCTGGTTTAAACTGCTGTTGTAGGATTATGGAGAAATTTACTCTACCTCTGTTTCATGCCTTGGCTTCTGGCGTGGAAGCCAGGAGTTTGACAGAATGATGAAGCCTTTACACTGAACATTGTGACAAGGTTTTAGGTGAGTGCAGGAATACAGAGCCAGGTGCTAACTACCAGCTATAAATTCCCAATAGGCTTAAAGGCTGTATGCATGTGTTCCCACACCAACCCATGTCCCGTGTATCTAGATCAGGGGCAGTATTGCCATCAGCACTCCTCAGAATCCAACTACACCAAATGCCAAGAGAATTTGTACAGGAGCTTGTTCTCCTTCATTTTCTGTACATTTTGACATAGTTTGCATGAACACTCTGGTTAGGCAAAGGTTTTGAAGCCACTGGTTGTTTTCTATTATTCATCAATTATGGATAGCCAAAACTATATAGTAAAGTATAGAAACTTAGGCTGAATCATTAATACAAACATTGACAATTTTGTACTAGGCTTTGAAATTTATTTATTAATTTATATTATTTATAAATTATTATAAATTATTCTTTATATTTTGATTCCAGAGATTATAATATCAAATTCCCATCTTGGTCTTCATAGTTCTCTGCAATTCCATGATTTTTCTAATAAGTTCACAGACTCTTTACTTATTTCCTATCTTCCTATGAAGCTGAGATCTAATATAACAAAGATAAAGTTTAAAATAAAAACTTCAATGTGTTACCAACTAGGAGTCTTTCTAAATTATAAAACTTCTGCAACAGGAGAGACTCTTCTAAAAAATGAACTTTCCAGGCAAGAAAGTCAAATAGTTTAATTATTGTTTATATGAATAGTTATATAGTTAATGTTTTTATTAAAAGTGTTTTTAATAAAAAATTAGTTCTTACAAGGCCAGCACACTAGAGCTTACCTACAAAGACATATAGATGGGCTCCAACTTGATGCTGCAGCACAGAAAATTTTCTCTTTACACAAACAGAAAACTTGCTCAAATGTCAAGATATTCCTGGCCCCCTCTCTAGCATGCCTGTCCTCCCAGTCAATTCTGTAATGTATAAGGCAGGTAACATCTGTCATCAGTAAAACATCAACAGCCACTCATTCAATACACAACGATTGATACATTTGATGGTAGTCCTTCTCTGAAACCATTTTTAAAATAATCTTTCACAAATGTGAAAATCATTTTTATTTGCAGGCCATGTGGATGCCCCTTTCTCTCCTGAAATCCCACAGTCCTCCAAACTCTAGCATTTCTAAATCCCCACTGCTATAATTTCTTTGTTTATATGAAACTCTCTCCTGCAAAGGGTACTTTATCTAAGCACTTGTGGACAAGATATCACAGGGTTCAAGGATATTTGGGTTTGAAAATTTAGACATTTTTGTATTCTGTTCCATACACTAACACTTACTAGCTGTGACTTGGTTCTTGTGGTTTCTTGGCCTTGGGCTAGATAGTAGTTGCTTCTTCTAATATAGCTTCCATTTTCTCTCCTGGGACATAAAATTAAATGATATCAATATACCCTAAGGTCTATAAGGACTAAGTTTTATCTAGGAAAAGATGTTTTCTCCAGGGTTGCTGGTCATTCCCATTAGTGGCAGAGTGCTACGTAGCCAACTCTGATTATAGAAGGTATTGGTTGACTTCTTTGAATTCACAAGGTCAGAAGATAAGACAGTGGTGGAGAAGGGAATCTATTGGTATCCATGGATTTACCCTCTGCTCTGCCACTTGAGAATACAGTCCTCAGTGATAATTCCACCAATGAGAGAAGCTGCATTTGGATCCTTTATGCATTTATCTTATTCCAGTGTTATCATCTATTCAACATTATATTTCATTTTTTAGGTAGATTCATTGTTTAATGATGATTAAATAGAACAATATATAAAGGAGAAATGACTAAAAGTGATTCATGCATCATTTGAAAATACTAATAGTAATTAAAGAAACATAAGCTATAACATAGTCATTGTCTGATATTATTCTATATGTACAATAGCCACAACCTAAACAGGGCAAGAAATCAGACAAAGAGATGAAATTACTACCACCTCACAAAGCAAAAGCTTATTTTCATCTTACTTGTCTGTGTGATCTTAAAGCAGCAACATGAACATGACGAGCAGCTTGAAGATATTCAGAATTAAAAACGTGAACGCTAAACATTCAGAATTCAGAAGTTAAGTTCTCCACGTTTTGCTTGTATTTTTGAGACAAGACATCACTAGGCAGTCCAACCTGGCCTCTAACTCGTGGTCTTTATGCTTCCTACTTTTAAGTACCCAGACTAGAGGCATGCACCACCCTCCACTCTACGAGATGTTTTAGTAATATTTAAAGCCAAAGGGTTCTATTACTTTTAAAGTTTCAGTTAAGTCGTTGACACATTCTAGAACTTACCTGGGAAGTTTCCTAACCCTGTAGGGAAAGAAGGGAATACATCATCAAGAATACACCTGTTCCTTTGGCACAACATTGTTGGCTGAGATAGCATATGGAAAATAGTAGAGGATTAAGTGAGATTCACTTCTCTCTCAGCTAAGTGCTGTATAGACTCTTGGGGAAAGCATTACAGCTCCACATTTAGAGAGGAGAACATTTGAATAAATTATTCATTGTCAGAGCAGAGTGACCCTGTTGCATAAAATAAGAATATTTCATTTTTTCTTAGTTCTTGATATTTTTAAAATATTATTTTTCAAATAATGACTCAGGGTAACTACAACTTTGTAAATCTCTAAGGAAAAAATATATCAGAAATTATGTCTTTAACAGTAAAATAAATGATTTTAGGTATGTCCTGAGGAACATAGCGAACACCCCTAGTTTGGTTACAACTCAATTCAAAAGTACAATGGATTATTATGTTGTTTCAGTGTGGGTCTCATGGCTTATAACAGGAGTTATTGTTTTTGGAGTCCAGGGAATTGAATCCCAGCCCTCAAATATGCTAAGCATAGTGTCTCCACCATTAATTCCGAGGAACCACTGTCTAAGCAATGATGCAGTGATTCAGTGTATTCCACTCTGGGGCCCCATTTTCTCTGTTCTGACCATCATGTTGATATCAGAGAAAAGAAGAGGCGTGGCTTCCTCTGGGAACTTTTTACTGCCTTGAGCAGGAAATGACTTTGGTCACTTCCAATCTCACCCATTGGAAGATTACTTTATGGCTCTGTCAGTGGTAAGATTGTGAGAAGTGCAGTTCCCTGTGTTGGCTAATGAGTGCGAATCAGTACTAGAAAAGTTTTCTCTTTAATAAACATACATTTCAAAGGGAGGGCTGTATAAGAGCAAACATCATGCATTTACTTCTTGGAGCAAATCAAGACAAGACTACAGGGACAGGAACAGTGCTAGTCTGGATAGCTAGTGCTATCCAGTTGTTACAATTTTCAGCAACGTGTTCTAGTAATGAGGCAGAATTCACAGGATCACCAATGGGCTACCTTGAAAATACAGACATTGCAACATAATAGAATCTGTAAAACACATGAGGTGGAGAATAACTAAAGCAGTCACTTGTATTTCATATATTTTTTTCTAGAAATCCCACAACAACATGTAAGTCAATTATTGAAATTAGATAGGTTGTATGTTTCTTAAAAAGTTACAAAAGTTCAATATTTGTCAATAGCATCTGTAAGAAAATATGGTGACTGGTTGTGTTCTGTCCTATTTTTATGGAGGGGTAACATGGACAGTTAGATAAGTTATTTATTTGATGCTTTAAAATGCTTTGAATAGAACATTTTAAACACAGAAAGACTTTGCTCTTTATTAAAAATATCCTAGAATGTGGCTGACATAGTAATTTGTACCACTGACACTGATCCAAACAGGAACTTTAAAGTCCCTAAAGAATTCAAAGCTACTGGATAATTAGTGGGTTGTAGCATAAAATCTATTGTTAAGTCTTCAATTTGACTCATCTTACTCGTCCAGAGGATTTGATTAGTAACTGGTGGACTTACATGTTTCAACAGAAGCACGTGAGCATCAAAGTTACATGAGATGCATGCAGTAAAAGGGACGAGAATACAGAGAGCTAGGTTAACAGAAAAGGATGAAAGACAGAATCTGTGCACTGGTTTCTAGAAAGAGAAATCTTGTGGACAGCAAAGTCTCACTTATGACAAAAGAAATCCATTCATGTGCAGAAGGTTCATTTGCTGAACACCAATTTAACATTAGGAATTTCTATAGTCATTAGAAACTAAAAGACAAATGGCCACAGCAATGATAATACCACAAACATTATGTAGCCTGTGGTTTTACTTTTAGGAACACATTCCATGCAGCCCAATAACTTCACATGTTGCTCTGGTTCATATGCATTCATAGTAAAGTTTGAAAGTACCCTCTTCAGTTTCATAATCATTTCATTTCCTTTATCATGTTAAGGATGTGTATGATGTACGTTTTGGGTACTTCTGGGTTCTTTTTCCTACCATTCTTTGCCATCCCTATTTCTTCCTACCACCCCAACAGTAGGTAAGAGAGCCGGGGGAACAGAGAGGGTGAGTCAATTTCATTAGATTACTCCCTAATGATTAGGACAAGTCTAATCTTCATTGTCAGGATATCTCCAACAGTAACCAGAAAATAGCAACCAGCTAAAACAGGGGCAGAAGTAGGGGAGCAGCAGTCACTGCGGCCTCTCTTGGGGCTCTGGCATTTTTATGCTCTCTGAAGAGTCCCAAGAATTCCAAACTTAAACTATCTTCAGGTGGCAAAATCACAGTCCTTCCAGAGCACGAGACAAATCATAGTTAGCTGCTGTGGACAGTCTGAGTAGCCTCACATCCCATACCTGGGTTTAAAACAAAAACTTATCTATATAATATTTCTGTGTTTTTAAAGAGCATGAAGTTCCCACAACAGACGTGTAACATGAATTCTTATGTTCATAACAAAATCTTAATGTATGATACAGATAGTGGACCCCCAGCAGATAGCCAAAGCTTATTCAGATGGCTAGACTGAGACTTTCTGCTCATCTCTCATAGCTTCCTTCATGCCCCCACCACTCCACCATTCCATTCTGTTAATTTAATTATGTGATATACTGTTCACCAGTGGAACAACACACCATGTTTCCTTTGTCACTTGTTTATTTCATTTAGCACAGTGTCCTTAATGTTTATTTGCATTGCTACATAATCAAACTTTTCCTTTTATAGTTTGGTAACATCCCTTGATATTTTGTATCTTAGCTTATCAGTTATTTTATCAGTTGGTGAACATTCAGGTTTTCACATTTAAGTTATTATTAACATTATTGCAGAGAATACAAGAGTTATAACAATTTCTTAAGCTCACTTCCACTATTTTTAAAACAATTTTTTGTTTTAAATGACTTCATGCAAGAGCGATACATTGTTCCCCCCACTCCATTTTCTAGACCCTCCAATATCCTCTTCCTATACCCCAAATTCACAATGACTTTAAAAATTTTTATTGTTATATAGAAAACCTGCTGAGTCCATTTAACGTTACTCACATGTACATGTGTCCTGGGATGACCACTAGGAATTAGACAACCTCTGCAGAACCTTATCAATGCACACAGCTAATTCTCCCTCTACATTTTGGGGTTTGATGGTGTGGGATTTCCCCATGTCAGACTGACATGTCTGCTAGTGTTTTCATTATAATGGCCTTGTCTAGGCAACCATATTGTTAACATCTCATGGGTACATATTCCCCATCATGTGTAGACCACAAAACCTAGCAGCAGGCACCCTGGAGTGCAACATTCTCACCCTCTCTTCAGAAAATTTTCCTAGGTTTTAGGGGTTACACTGTGAGTATATCAGATAAGGCTGGGTATCACACACTTACTCTCTGCATATTGACAAATTGTAGATCTCTGTAATAGTCTCTCCCTCTGTAAGGATAACTAAACATTTTCAGAGTACAATTATAAATTGATTTAGGAAAATGGTAACAGTGATTTTCATTTTCTGGTCTATAACCTCTCCAGCCAAGAGTAGTTCATAAATGTGAATTTTCTCTTCTTGAGTGATTCAGTGCTGCTATTCATAAACTTTACTTCTGGGTTCCAATTTTTCATCTCTCTCGGCAGCCCTCATAACCTTCTCATGATGAGCTAGACCTCAGAGAGGAAGCTTCCAGGCCACTTCTGTTACCTTTGATTAAATACCCAGATACAGGCTGCTAGGTTATATATAGTTCTATTTGTAAATGTGGGCAGAACCTTCATCCTGTGCTCCTTAGAGCTGCTTTCACATGCTAAATGTCTGTGAACAGTGCGCAAGGTGCCCTGGTTTCCTACTTCCTTGGCAGTGCTTATATTTGGCTATAAAAGTCAGTGTTCCAGGTATGCAGTGGATTTTATTCATGTCTGTTGGCTATTTTTGTATTTTCTCTGGAGAAATGTCTGTTCGGCTTGTTTGTCCATTTCCAATCACATTTATGAAAGTTTATGAAATTATTGAATTGAAGGAGTTTCTTATTTATTTTGGAGATTAAGTCGTTATCAGGTGTATAGCTTGTGATTGTTCCCTTCTATTTTGTAGCTCACCTTTTCACTGTTGATTGCTTTCTTAGCTAGGCTGAAGTTTTTCTATTTGGTGAATTGATAAAATTTTACTTTCTTTATTGTCTTTTTGTGTCATAAACAATAACATCAACAACAACAACAACAACAAAATCGTTGCCAAGTACAATGTCAAGGATTTTTTTCCTCTATAGTTTAATAGGAATTTTATACTTTCTACTAGGTTTTTAATTCTTTTAATTGTACTTTTTAATTATAATAGGATTACATAATTTACCCCTTTTTTTCTTTCTCTAAAACTTTCTATATATTACCTCCTTGCTCTCTTCCAAAACTGTGGTTTCTTTTATTATTAACTATTATATGTGCCTATATGTATGTACATATATATTCATAAACATATTAATAAAACCTGCTAAGCCTGTAAAACATTGTTTGTGCATATATTTTTGGAGATGCCTATTTAGCATTGGATAACTGATGTGATCATCCCTAGGGAAGACTGTTTCTCCCATTTTCAGCATTACTTAGTTGCTGATAGCTTTTTGCGTAGAGCTGAGTCTCTTTGTTTTTTCTCTTTCATGTTTAGCATATCTAGTTTTGTTTAGCATATCTACTTGTTCAGTCATGAAGGTAGTCATGTTGCTAAGGCTTTACAGATACATTTGACTTTAAGATATTTTGACACTACTTCTAAATGCCCTAAGACAGGGATCTCGTTTTACCACTCCGCTTCCTGTGGATAACCAGTCTTGTAGCATCATCTATTGAAAAGGCTGTTCTTACTCCACTGTATATTCATGACAACCTTGACAAGGATTAGCAGACCATATATGTTTGGCTTTATATGGTGGTTTCTATTTCATTGTTTACTGGATCTCACCAGTTGTATACTGGTTTGGCTACCACTGTTTCCTAATACTTATTAAGATCACAAAGTATAATATCTCCATCTTTGTTCTTTTTTCTTTTTTTGTTTATTGATTTTATTTTCTTTTTTTGAACAACTTTATTTTAAAAAACAAAGATAAATGTACAGATTTTAAGCATTTTTGCATAAAAGTATAGCAGTACATTTGTGTCAGTACTTAGTTTTTTTTAAAGATTTGATAGTGTGCATTAATATCTTACTAGTTACAATGAGCATAAAGTACATGTAAAACAAGATGTAACCTGGAATTAGTCAAAGTTTCTTGGTGTGTACAGATTAAGCATAATGGTTTTTTATTTTCTTTTTTTTTTCTTGAACGTCATATAGTCTGTGAGTTGTTTCTGGGATGTTCAGAGCTTTCTGCGGTTAGTATCCAATTATCAGTACTGCATATTATGTCTGTTCTTTTGTGACTGGGTTATCTCACTCAGGATGATATTCTCTAAATGCATCCATTTTCTTAAGAATTTCATAAAGTCATTGTTTCTGATAACTGAGTAGTACTCCATTGTGTAAATATACCACAATTTTTGTATCCATTCATCTACTGAAGGACATCTGGGTCCTTTCCAGCTTCTGGCTATTAAAAATAGGGCTGCTATGAACATTGTGCTGCATGTTTCTTTGTTGTATATTGGAGCTTCTCTGGGGTAAATGCCCAGAAGTAGAATAACTGGATCTTCAGATAGTACTATGTCCAATTTTCTGAGGAACCACCAGACTGAATTCCAGAGTGGTTGTACCAATTTACAACACCACCAGCAGTGGAGAAGTATTCCTCTTTCTCCTCATCCTCTCCAGCATCTGCTGTCATCTGAATTTTTGGTCTTAGCCATTCTGACTGGTGTGAGGTGGAATCTCAGGGTTGTTTTGATTTGCATTTCCCTGATGGCTAAGGATGTTGAGCACTTGCTTAGATGCTTCTCAGCCATTTGGTATTCCTCAATTGAGAACTTTTTGTTTAGCTTTGTACCCCATTTCTAATTGGGTTGTTTGATTCTCTGGTGTCTAGCTTCTTGAGTTCTTTGTATACCTTGGATATTAGGCCTCTATCTGATGTGAGGGTTGGTAAAGATCTTTTCCCAATTTATTGGCTGCCATTTTGTTTCCTTTACAGTGTCCTTAGCCTTACAGAAACTTTGCAATCTCATTAAGTCCCATTTGTCAATCTTTGACCTTAGACCTGGAGTCATTGGTGTTCTGTTCAGGAAATTTTCTCCTGTGCCTATGTGTTCTAAGGTTTTCCCTACTTTCTCTTTTAATAATTTCAGTGTACCTGGTTTAATGTGGAGATCTTTGATCTACTTGCACTTGAGCTTTGTAAAAGGAGATAAGAAAGGGTCTATTTTCATTCTTCTGCAAGCTGAGTGCCAGTTGGACCAACACCATTTTTAAATAGGATGTCCTTTTTCCATTGAATATTTAAAGTTCCTTTGTCAAAAATCAAGTTACCATATGTATGAGGGCTCATTTCTGGATCTTCTATTCTATTCCAATGATTCATGTGCCTATCTCTGTACCAGTACCATGAAGTTTTCAGCACAATTGCCTTGTAATATAGCTTGAGGTCAGGGATAGTGATTACCACAGATGTTTTCTTGTTGTTGAAGATGGATTTCGCTATTCTAGGTCTTTTCTTATTCCAGATAAAATTGCACATTGCTCTTTCCAACTCTATGAAGAATTAGGTTGGAATTTTGATGGGGATTGCATTGAATCTGTAGATTGCTTTTGGTAAGATAACGATTTTTACTGTGTTGATCCTTCCAATCCATGAGCATGGGAGATATTTCCATTTTCTGAGATTTTCTTCGATTTCCTTCTTTAGAGATTTGAAGTTCTTGTCATACAGGTCCTTTACTTGCTAAGTTAGAGTCACACCAAGGTATTTCATATTGTTTGTGACTAATGTGAAGGGTATCTTTTCCCTAATTTCTTTCAATTTCTGTGGTGGTAAACTAACATGTCCAAAAGCAAATTAAAGAAAATGAGCTTCTTTTGCTTATGGATAGAGAGGGCTGGGATATATCACAACAGTGATAACATGGAATAAAGGCAGAATCAGGAAAATGGCAGCTTTGTTTTTAGTACATACATGGGAGTCAGAGAGAGAGAGAGAGGTGGGGTCAGGCTACAAACTTTCAAAGACTCCCCCAATGAGGTACTACCTCCATCAATGCTGCATCTCCTAAAGGTTACACGACTTTCCCAATACTGTGCTATTAACTGATGACCAAGTATTCAGGTACATAAGCCTGTGTGGGAAATTCTTCCTTCAAACTACTGCAGGTTATGTACCCATCTTTGGGGTTTATCGATCCACAGAAAATTTAGAAATCATTTTATTAATTTTTTCTAAAAAATGTCATTCTAGATTTGATATGGATTTAATAACATCTATATATCTCTTTAAATAATATTGCAGAATTAATATTTCTTTTAAGTCATGATTATGAGATGTCTACTCACATATGTTGCATTTGATTATTCTGTCATTGTTATGATTTTAATACATGTTTTTTGCCTCTTTACTCTTTTCTTAAGTAGTTCATGCCTTGTAGTGTTATTGTAAATTTAGTGGCTTCTTTTTTATTGGATATTCTCTGTATTAACATTTCAAATGTTATCCTGCTCTCCCCCCAATCATATACCACCTTCACTTGCGTCCATAAAGGTATTCCCTCCCTCAACCACCCTCTACACCTTGGTGCCTTTGTATCCCCCTATGCTGTAAAGCCACGCCTTCACTGGACCAAAGGTCTCTTTAGTCCCCATTGATGCCAGACAATGCTAGCCTTCGTTACATATGCAACTGGTGCCATGGATCTCTCTATGTGTGCTCATTGGTTGGAATTTTAGTCCTTGGGACCTCTGGGGAGGTGTTATTTGGTTGATAATGTTGTTCTACCCCTGCAGTTGCAAACCCTTTTAGGTCCTTCAGTCCTTTCTTTAGCTCTTTCACTGGGGTCCCTATGTTCAATCTGATGGTTAGCTCCAATCATCGTCAACTGTATCTGTATGACTCTGGCAGAGCCTCTGAGAGGGCATCCGTATATGGTTCTGGCCAAGGGGCACTTCTTGGTATCACAGTGCTTGAGTTTGGTGGCTGCATACGGGGTAGATCCCCAAGAGAGGTAGTCTCGGAGTGATCTTTTCTTCAACCCCTGATCCTTTATTTGTCTCTTAATTCTCTCTTGTTAGTGTTTTGTTCTCCCTTCTAAGAATAGTGAATAATAGTATAATAGTGAACTGTATAATTATTCTCGTAATCTTTCTCTTGTTACTATTAGTCCAATGCCAACCTTTAAAATGAATTAGAAGCTGCTTTCTTATTATGAATTTCTTAATGAAATGAGAAAGGCGTGCATTTGTTCTTTAAACTTTTGGCAAGTGCTATCTCAAAAGCCATCTGGCTCTGGAATTTTTGTTGGAACATTTATGATTACTAATTCATCTCCATGTGAGGTAAAACTGTGTTCTCAGACTTCCTATTCATATTGATTGGGTATTTGTAGGTTGTAAGTTTCTAAAAATTTTCTTCTCCTAGTTATCTAATTTGATATACACTCATTCATATAATTTTTTAAAATGTGAGTATAGTTGTAATGTTTGTTTCATTTTTTGATCAGGTTCTATAATTATTTAGGAGAAAGAGCTAAAGGTTGGTTGAAAGGAGAAGTTGCAATACAGAAAATAAACTAAAGTCAACATATATTGGGATAATGTCACACATATAATCTCAGTATCCTGGAAGAAGAGGCAGGAGGGCTACTGCATGTTTTGAGGATAACTGGAATTGTATGGTGAGTGCTAGGCTATCCAGGGTCACATAGATAAAACCTTTCCCAAAGCCAAGACAAAACAAGAAGAAATGATAAAAGGAGAGATGGAAGGATACAGGGAAAGAATAAAAGAAAGAATAGTGACATACACACACTCACACACACAGACACACACAAACACACACACACAGAGAGAAAGAGAGAGAGAGAGAGACAGAGACAGAGACAGAGACACAGAGACACATAGAAAGACAGAGAAAAGGACAAACGGATGAAAGAAAAAATGTATATTGTGGTAAATATTAAAACGTGGTTGGAAGAGGGAGCACCTACATTGAGGCAATTGGAGGGAGAAGGGAATGGGATTGTGGGAAAGTGGTAACATCTGAAATGTAAATAAAGAGAATATTCAATTTTAAAAAAATTGAAAAAGGGGGGAGTGGGTTTTGTTGTTATCAGCGCAGTCTCACTCCGTGGGAGCTGCTTGAATGTGGAGCTGGGCACCAGGATGCTATCACAGGATCCACAAGCCACCCCTTCCACTCAGTTCACTTTCCACTCATTGCTTATACACACTGTCCTCCACAGCCTGGTAAAGCCATGACTCACAATCATTAACTTATCAAACAGTTTTATATATTAAATTCTCAGTCTACAAACCCTCTGCACAATAAGTGTACAACCAGTAGACAAAGATATAATTTGCCCACCTAGATAAGTCAAATTATCTTGTATAATTCCATCTCTTATAAAACATTTCCATTCCTTATAAAACATAACAACCGTATTCATGTAGAGATGCGCTGAAAGAAACATTCCCATCTGCTTCCATCTTCTTCTGTGAATCTCTGCCTATTGCCTCCTCTTTTGCTTTCCTAGACCTTTCCTTGACTACCTGTCTACTGTCTGTTCATGTATCACCTTGACATCCACCTACAGATACATACATATATATATATATATATATATATATATAGATAGATAGATAGATATATAGATATAATATATAGATATATATGTATAGAGAGAGAGAGAGATAGGTAGATAGATAGATAGATAGATAGATAGATAGATAGATAGATAGATACATGGATGGATGGATGGATGGAAGGATGGATGGATGGATAAATTGACGGACAGACAGACAGACAGCACACAAAGATTTTTTTGTGAATGACTAGAAAAAAGCTGAACCCATTTCTGAGTCAAAAAATACAGGCTAGGTATGATTAAGTTGCCTCTAAAGGACAAAATTTCAAGGCCTTATACATATTTGAGATCAAATTTTAGGATAGAAGTTTGAACTGTAGGTAGACATTTTAGAATTCTCATTAATATGTAGATAATAAAAATCCTCAGTACTGGTTTAATCTGACAAGTAAATGCGTGTATACAGGTATATACATACATAAATGCAATAAATGTATAAGAAGATACATAGATAGATCATTCACCCAGGACACAGAAATGCTTAGAAGTACAGAAAATATTATTAAGAAAAGTAGGTAACAACAAACCCGACATAACCCAAAATATTCAGAAAATGCTGTTCTGAGTTCCAGGTTAAAAAATAGCACATCCTTTGTGTGTATTTGTAGTTGATGGCAGACTGAAAAAAGAAAGAAAAAATCTTGGCTAATACTCCAAAGTGGGAAGTTGCTATCAAATACTCCAGGGGTAGAGGAGATGCTCCCAGAGAGGAGACACAGCGGAGCTTTACTAAAAAGGGAATCAGAGCTTCTGAGATGAGCTTCTCAGTCAACACACTGGTACAACATAATGAAATATATTTGTTTAAGTTTGGCAAATACTGGAAGGAAAGTAAAACTTGGAAATTTTAGTGAGATATGAGATAAGAGATATGAGATCAGCTCTCTGTTTAGAGTTGGTCTTCGAGAAGAAGAGTCAACGTAAAACAAAGACGAATTGCTAGAGCGGCAGTGGAAGAAGTAGATGCTATTGGCTACTTTATTTTCTTGGTGGATTGCAATGAGGAATTGATATCAGCTCATGCTAGTGTTGGGAGAAGCAACATTAAAAGCCTAGTAAGAAGAAAAGACAACTTTCTATTAGAAAAGGGTTCTCTTGGCTTCCAAGCCTGGCTTACAGCCAATTATCCAAGAGAAATCTTAGAAACAGGACCTTGAAAGACCTGTCTCACTACATCCAGAGTGAAGACTAGAAATCAGTGAGTTTTGCTGCATGATACTGCTCAGATGTCTTTCTCTACCTTTCTACCACCCCAGATCTCATGCCCAGAAAAAGGTGTTACTCACATTGACATATCTTCCTTTTTATTATGATAAACAGACAAGCCCACATAACAACTAATCAAAGCAATTCTTCATTGAGATTCCCTTCTCAGTTGCTTTTACATATTTTTTATTCTTTCTTAGTTAATTATTTTACTTTTTTACATGCAAATGTTGACCACCTCCTGGTCACCACTCCCAGACTTTTTCACCCCATCTTCCCTCCCCTTCACCTTTAAGAGGGTGACTCCCATTGGGCATCCTGTTTTTTTTGGAGCATTGAGTCTCTACAGGATTAGGCATATTTTTTTCCACTGAATCAGGACAGAGCAACCCTCTGCTGCATATGGTCTGGGGGTCTTGGGCTAGGTCATGTATGCTTTTTGGTTGGTGGCTTCATCTCTCAGAGCTCCTCAGGGTCCAGGTTGGTTGACACTGTTGTTCTACCAGTAGGGTTCCCATTCCCTTCAGTTTCTTCAATTTTTCCCCTAACTCTTGCATAGGGGTCCCCAAACTCAGATTAATGGTTGGTTGAAAGTATCTTTATAAGCCTCAGTCAGCTGTTGGTAGAGTCTCTAAGAAGAGAGCCATGCTAGGCTTCTATCTGCAAGCACAATATAGGATCAGTGTGATGGTTTGCATATGCTTGGTCCAGGGATTGGCACTATTAAAAGGTGTGACCTTGTTTGAGGAAGCGTGTCACTCTGGGGGTGGGCTTGGAGACCTCCCTCCTAGCTGCCTGAAGATACTCAGTCTGTTCCTAGATTCCTTTAGATGAAGATGTAGAACTCTCAGCTCTTCGTGTACCATGCCTGCCTGGATGCTGCCATGCTCTTACCTTGATGATAATGGACTGAACCTCTGAACCTGTAAGCCAGCCCCGATTAAATGTTGTCTTTATAAGACTTGCCTTGGTCATGGTGTCTGTTCACAGCAATAAAACCCTAAGACAATCAGTAATAGTGTAAGAATTTGGTGCCCGCCCATGGGATAGAACCCAAGTTGGACTGGTCACTGGTCAACTATTTCTTTAGTCTCTGCTCCATTTTTGTCCCTGCATTTTTTTTTAGACTAGAACAACTCTGGTACAAAAATTTAAAGGTAGGTTGGTGCCCCCACCCTCATACTGGGGACCTTTTATAACTATTGGAAGTGGGCTCTTCAGGTTTATCTCCTCACTGTTGGGCATTTCTGCTAAGGTCACAACAGAGGAATCTCGGATGGCCAAAAAACACCTAAAGAAATGCTCAACATCCTTAGTCATCAGAGAAATGACCCTGAGGTTTCACCTTACACCAATAAGAATGGCTAAGATAAAAAAAACCCAAGTGACGAAACATGCTGGCAATTTTGGGGTGGTTCCTCAGAAAATTGGAACTAGTTCTACCTGAAGACTGAGCTATACTCTCTTGGGTATATACCCAAAAGATACTCCACCATAACATAAGGACATATGCTCCATTATGTTCATATCTGATTTATTGATAATAGTCAGAAACTGAAGACACCCCAGATGTCCACAATGTGGTTCATTTACATGATGGAATACTATTAAAAACAAGGACATCATGGATTTTGCAGGCAAATAGATAGAACTAGAAAATATCATCCTGAGTGAGGTAACTGAGACCCTAAAGAACATACATGGTACATGTACTCACTGATAAGTGGATATTAGCCAAAACATGCACAATACCTATGATATACACCACAGATCATCAGAAAGTAAACAAGAAAGAAAGCCCAAGTGAGGATGTTCCAATTCCACTTAAAATGTGAAACAAAATAATTATGGGAGGCAGAGAGCAGGGAGGAACCTGAGTAGAAGAGCTGATGGGAGAAAAGAGGGCAGGATTGTATATAGTGAAGAAACAGGAAAGAAGCCCAGAAGTCCAGGAGAATTATGGAAATATGCTGCTGCTGGGGATAGGGTGGGGGGAAATCTAGAATGTCCTAGAGACCTGAGATGTAAGTGGTGTCCAGGACTCAATATACTTCTATATCTTACTTATCAAGGTGAAAATTAAGACTAACCAACACAAAATATTATAGCATTTGAGAAGATTTCCAGATAGAAATCAAGAGTGCGTGAGTTTAGCATGGCTTCATGTCTTCTTCTGTCATGTCAGTCTACTTAAAACCAGTCCAGATTTCTTTATCACAACATTCTTTCCGGGAAAAATCAACACACATCAAACAGAAAACATTTTCTTTCTTTTTCATCCCTAACACTGTAGCTTTAGGAGGTACATGGATTATCACTGAAGGTAGAACTGGTCCGAACTGGCCAAGTGTCCATCATGTAAAATTGCCAGTTCACTTATCTTCAGTATGGGCACTTTCTTTGTCACCACTGCAAGTGAATTGTATGCTTTACTGTCTCCCCCTTCTGTCCATCTTACCAGAAATGGTTAAGGTAGAGATAGTCATCAGATGAACACACCGAAAGACAAATGCTATCAGTGGCTGTTTAAACAAAGCAGGATTGAATTTTCATCAAAAAAGAATATCCTAGGGCAACGAAGGCATCCTTCAGTGTAACCATCTCAGAATCTACGTTTTCACTCTGGTTATGTTATTTGTTTTCTAAGTGGTGCCGGCACTTCTACTCTGCTTCAAACCATTGGAACTGCAAAGTGTGTTTACCCTTCTCTCTTGGCATCTAGCTTCTTGTTAAATTCTGCCAAAAATGAGGCACAGAGAGACTGAGAAGTGGAGGCGGGAAGAACCGTGCTTATGCTGGCTCTGATGCATCAGCAGTTGCTCCAGTAGCTGCTAGTAGCTGTAAGAGCAGTGGAGACCAGATGGCTGAGCATTTATTCCAGCAAGCTAACGCTTAATGCACTTCAGCTCTGCCAGGGGTAGCATTCTAGTCTGGTGTGTAGGAAAGTGTATGCAAATGGGCTCTGTTCCAAAGATGGCAGTGTTTTCCTGATTTCAGGATGACATCTTTCATTCCTTATACATCTTTTCATTTGTTTGCATTGTTTCTTATTGCTTTCTATTTGAAATAGTTAAGGTTTCTTTTTAATATTTTCTGTGTAGCATATGAAAAATAATAAGCATTGCTAAAAAGCATCCCAGGAAAGATCGAATAAAATACAGACCTTGAAAAAGTAAATTTTCTACCAGCGAAACATATGAAGGCTATAGCCTATAGCATGCTTTATTTTCACAATTAATATATTTTCTGTTGGCATCCCAAGAAAGAATGCCTTCCTTATACATCACGGCTTGTGTTCTAATCTCTTTTTACATTGTTATAAAAATTACCCTGATAAAAACAGGAGAATCAAGTGAGAAGGAAGTTGAGGCAGCTGGTCACATTTCATTTGAAATTAGGAAAAGAGAACAATGGAAGAATATGCTCAGGTAATTTGTTCATTGTTTAGCAGTTAAGTATCCCAGCCTAGGGAATGGTGTCACCAACAGTTGGGAGAGTCTACCCACTCACCTCAATTACCCTAACAAGAATAATTCTCCCAGGCATGACCACAGGTCATGTGATCTAGGCAATTTTTGATCTGGTCAAGTTGATAGTTGAGATTAATTATCATAGCTTGGGAGCACATTTAGAAATTAGTAAGTTTGACCATTGTAGTAGCAATGTTGATTTAATGATGGCTCAAGGGGGGCAGTTATCTTTTCAATTCTGAATGAATAGAATTTTGCATAAAGTTAATGACACAATAGAACCATAATCAACATGGGCAAAAATCTGAAATTAGACTCAGAATCTGTGCCTATAGTGTGAAATCGATCACATAGTAACACCTGCATACTTGTAACTCTCTCATGTGGCAGCTTGGCCCTTAATTGGAAGATAACACTGGAAAAATTTTGAGAACACTCAATTTCTAGAGTATTCTGTCCAGTAAAAGAAACTTTTTATCCTCGATTAAGGAGGCAAACTTGCTTGGAGACTTCATAAAGCAGATGCTACTCAAAAAGATAAAACATTCTCTCCTAGTTTCACTCTACTATTAATAATAATGTCTAGATCCTTAATGAGAGGCATAATATAAACACCTTTGGAGGAGAGTCATGCTAAGTAAGAGCTTAAAAAAACAAACAAACAAACAAACAAAAAAAAAACAGAGCTGTAATCATACATCAAGAAAAGGAAAACTACCACACTGTCTTCTTACTGTTTCTAAAAAGAAGCAGATGAAATTTATTTATTTTTTGTCATCCTGTGAGTCAGAGCCATCACAGATGTGTTTGTAGAAGCTTGCAGAGGACTGCCCTCCTGGAAGATAAAGGTGGAAATGATGATTCCTGTCACATCTGCATTTAACAGCCCTGTTTGGCAAATGCATCACAGGGCTGTGACAATGGCGTATCATAAATCAATTAGGTGGTAATTTAAATTTACAGCTGCTGTTGTTGCTCTTCCAGATGCAGCTTACTTACTCAAGCAGCTCAGTCAAGCCCTTGACAACCAACATGCATTCTGATCAGTTTCCAGTTTTGCATGGTATCAGTCATTCAAGTAGGTTTCCCACCTCCCTCCATATTAACACACAAACCTGCCAGAAGCAGATTGGTTTTCCTTGTCGAGAGAGTGGTATTTCAAGTTTTCTACACCCAGATTCAAAAGAAGATGAAGTACTTTGACCTTTCTGACATTCATAGATCAGATTTAAAGAATAGCACAGGACACGTGTCTGAGAAACTTCAAGAAGGCCTAGAGTGATGGCTCAGCCATTAAAGGCTAGATATATAACTAAAACTATAAGAAAACTCAATAAGACAAAAATATGCCAGAAAGAGGAAAGAAATCCATGAACTTTAAGGGGCTTTCTCTTTGTGAGAAATACATAAAGTTTCTTTTGTCTGCTGTTAGGGTTTTCTCACTACAGGTAAAGGGAAGTTGTTTCCCATTAAAACAAGACCATGAAGTAAGTTTAGGTATATGTATTCTTTTATTCAGTCATAGTTAATTGAAGACCTGGGATGTTATTCAGTCTATGGGTGGGATCTATGGGGATGGAGCTAAAGGAATCTGAAAAGATGAGCTATGAACTTGCTTGGAAAGAAGGTTCGGGCTTTATTCTCTTAAGCTGTAAGGAATATCTTCTCATGATGACCGTTCTCTTTACTCTCATAAAAGGACGCCACTGTTCTCTGTCAAGTATTCTGCCCAAGTGTTTTGCAGTGCAGCAGTCAATCTTCTCATCAGGGGGATAATATTAAATATCATGAGGATGACTTTTATGGGGAAAATAGCCACACATTGTTCTTACTCTGTCATAATTCTAAACAGCATAAAGCCATTATTAATTGCCAAGTCATTCAATAAATGTAGCAAAGCAAAAAAGAAAATGTACCAGAAAAATTATGCTATGTACGAACAGGAAAAGCCAGTCTTAACCATATATCCTCATTTCCCACCTGAAGTTCAAGAAGAGATGTTATAGTTTAATAAATGATACATATCTAGAACACTGACATCCTAAACAAGAAATAGGGAGGGAACAGCAATAAAATATTGGTGGTGGGATTTTATGAGTGAGCAACCAGACAAATTCTTTGACCTAATAAGGAATTTTCTATGGCCTTTTGGCAAGAGGTCAAGGCAACTTTTTTTAAGCAACACTTAACACTGCTCCCTGACAACTTGTGTGACAGGGGGTGGAAAGGAAGGAAACCTTCTGTGTAAATGTCTGGTTCCTTCATGGTCCACTTAATTCTTGAGAGAACTCTCATTTATATGTCAACACCTTCATTTTTTGATGCTCCTTAAATGGTGAGACTCCCTTCAAGAGCCTGGAGTATGTGAGGCTCATGGGAAGTTTTCCTAACTACCACATCACATTCAATCTCTACTCCTCAATGGGAATTTATAAAATTAATTTATTTAGCTTCTCCCTATGATCTTGGCTATTATCCAAGGGACTGGACCAGAGACAGATGTTGGAGGACCATGTTACCAATCACTTTGATTCCCTGGTAACAACCAGGACATTGCCCTTGTTTCTATCTCTGCCCAGGCAATTTGGAATCAAGGCTAGGTCAGTCATGGGCCTTTGTTACAGGTATCCATTATATAGCTTCTTTAAGTCTTTCCAGGGTACTGCAAATGTCATGTTCAGTCAGAAACAGTGACAGGATTTGATGAGACAGGCAGGACATAAACCTGGACCAGTGGCAGACTCACAGGTTATTCTGGGAGAACAAAAGTTGGAAAGAAGTCAAGCTAGTGATATGGTTGTCAAAGAATGTCACTTAAAACTTGGCTATATACCCAGAAACTAGATGAATAATATCATTCATTTTTCTCAGTCAGGTTCATCATGGAAAACTTGGTAGGGATGGATGTAGAATCACAATGTATAGTTTAAATATCTCTAAAGCATGAGTTTGCATCTCTCCTTAATCAAGTCTTCTAGTCACTCTTCATTGCCTTTGGGATAAAACCATTATTTTCCAGACACAGAGTGACCTCCCTAAACAACTATGTTAACATGCTAGAGCTATCATTAACAGGATTCCATAGTTTGGGTGGTAAGCTTTTAGACTGTTCTTTTATTAACTGGTTGGAAAATTTATTGACTTCTTTGGACTTGTTTCTTTATATATAAGACTCAAGAATACTAATGTTTTAATTGTTCTTCTGAAGATTAAAGAATGCATACTGTAAATAAAGTAATAGTTTTTAGACATAAAATATTTTAACATTTACTACTAATGTAACAAAAACAAAAACTGTGGGCTGAAGATACATCTCAGTTAGAAAAGTGTTTGCCTTATATTATGAAGACTAGGTTTTAATCTCTAGCACAATGAAAGTATAATAAAAATGTTTTAAATTAAGTCTATGATATAAGTTCAATTGTTTAACGTAATATACACAATGTTCAAAGACAAATATAGGCATTTATAAAAAAATAGACAGAGAGGAACACACCTTTACAAAAATTTACTGTACTATGATCAAGAGTGCGTGGCTTGGGTGTGGTAGTAAAACCTGTCAAAGTGGAGGTGTTATTAGATCAGTACATAGCTTCCAGACAATTCTGTAAATTTGATACCTATGAAAAGAAAAAGTAGAGAGCACAATTGGACATACAAGAGTCATGCAATTGAGGTTACAAAGGAAGCTCAGGATCAAGGCTGCTTTGTGTTTCACTCTGGGTTATCTTTGTTACCCATTACAGGAATCCAGTTAATGGCAACAGGAAGAGAGTGTGGTGCCAACTTCAAAGCTGAAAAGATCCTCAAAAGTTTAGATCTGCTAGCTGGCTATATTTCTTGCTCCATGAGTCCCTTCTGGAAAGGAGACTCATGTGGCCTATTATCTTAAGCCACTGTGTCTACTACTCTGGGTAAAGAACTTGAGAAATACTTCTATATCATTGCTCAGAATTTTCTACATTTTGAAACTCTATTGTGCTTTGTTGTTTGTTCTTTGTGATGGTTGACTTTTTAAAAAAGATATCCTTAGAAAAATATATTTCTTTTATAGACAAGATAATCATGATGATAGAAAAGTCACACTTTAAGTTATATAAATCTAACATCCAGTGCTTATTAATGCATTTCTATAAAGTACTTAACCTGCACTTCCTTTTTTAGTCCTCACATTGCTATGTCTGCATACTCTGTCAGCAGTCTTACAATAAAACATGACTTCGGTTAGCTTTGTAATGGGATTTGCTGGATGGACATTAAGTTGCCAGTAGTCTCCAGAAAGACCAAGGGCTGGGATAGGGTGGACACAGCAGCACCCTTGGATGTCACTTTGGCTTCAGGCCTGTGAATGTCAGCTCTGATTCTGCTGTGATGTTGGCCTCATTCCATCTTCATTTTTTCCTACATACGGGCTCTTCATCCTCCAAGAGGAAAGCTCTATGCTAGAAGTAGAGCTGTCCACCCACACTAATTCACAGGCTACAGTGATAGTCAATGGTAGTCAGCGAGTTAAGTACCAGATGTGAATGATGGAAAGATTGGTACATGGTTTTTGTCTTGTTCTGTTTCATAAGGAAAGGTAGTACCAGAAAAGAGGTGGATGGAAGAGAAAGAAAGATGATGGGCTTCTAAAAAGAGGCAAGAAGAGAGAAAAGTAGAGAAAAAATAATTAGAGAAACATTTTTCTTTCTCATGTTAAGTAGAATAATAGAATAATATTAATTAGAACAATAGAAGTTAAATGGCATCCTCTCAGACAAGGGTTTATAGTGTGCATTTTAAACCACTAGCTTAGCTTGAACCCCTGTCTGTTAAGTCAGAGTCATAGACTAGAGTATGTTAATAGAGTAGAAAATGTGTGCCTCCCAAGGTCACCATTCTTTGGTTCTAGCATTTCAGCCTGAGTGTAGAATGCATGCTGGTTTTGGCTGAGTAAAACTTCAGCAATTAAATAGAAGCTGAGAGAGTGGGGCACTTTCTGATACATGAAGCAAGCTGGAAAGAAACTTTTAAGTTTCAACTGCCGGCTAAGGTGTTGTAGAATAAATCCTAATAGCCTCCAAGAAGCTTTCTTCAAACATAGCACCAAATCCCACTTTCCTCCCTCTTTCCAGCAAGGTAGAAGCAAAAACCAGGTATGGTCCTTGTTTCACACCTCAGCTCTGGTCCTAGCAGGAGCTAGGAAAAATGGAAAACCTATTTTTTTCTCTCTAAAGAATGTGCTTTACCTTGAGATTCTTTTTCAACAGTCATAATAATCCACCTTTCCAAAATGTCTAAACTTTTAATATTTGAAACGAGATATGTCATTTGCAAGGTGACTTCCTTGTCTTAAAACTATTTCTTCCTCCATTTTTTTAAAACTCGGCTTGTGATGGATATTCTTTGATAACATTACCTATCACATTGTTTTCCCAATTGCCTATATTTTAATTTTATACAGTAACATTGGCCCTCTGAATGTCTGAGAGATGTGTGTTTGGTGCCCCACATTCTGCACATCATTGTTTATTTCCACGGAGTCTGAACTTGTGCCTGTCACCTTCAAAAACACACTAGAAACAAGATTTTACCACCATTTCAGAAATTAGGGTAATAAAAATCATGGGAGAAAATATCTCTGCGTTGTACTAAGAGCTACTTCTTTTCTTTTGAGAGTTTCACATTTGAACTCCTGCCCCATTCTGCATCTCATCTGTGTGCCAAAGGTCACAGCACTCAAGATTTCTGGGCCTTCTTTCCTTTCTCTTGTGAAGAAAAGTAGCTAACTGCACTTTTTGGGTATCTTTGAGGCTCAAACTGGATAGTAATTGTACATGCTGTAGGTGTCATAAGGGTAATATCATCTTTGTCCTGTGCACAGCTATGAAGAAGTCTTAGGGATGGATGGGTTTTTATCCTTCCTATTTTGCAACAAACCTCAAATCTTTCTTTGACAAACCCAAAAGAAACCACCTCTGGACAGTGGCCAATCATAGATAGTTCTGAGGTGGTAGGCATTCAACCTTGGCAGTGGCCGTTTGCTCCTCAGTAGGATTCTGGCCAACATATCATGGGCCTTGATTCAAGTGTGACAATGAGCACCTAGTTCTCACTGGGGTTATGCAGCCAAAAGCCCACACCAACTCCAGTCCACTACTGAGCACATGGATGCTGAGGTCAGCTGTAAGAAAGAGAAGTCTACTTAATATGTTAGTTCTCACCCCACCCCTCTTTTACTTTATACCTTTCATTACTTAGTTCAAAGTTAGTTTGTTTCTACAAGTTCAGTGAAGAAAAGATAACTGACAGTTTTGAAGAGTTTCTAGTGTTCCTAGCACACTACTAACCATTATCCCACTATAACCACTTAAGAATTTACCAAGACATTTGTGACTTTCACATAGTAAGCAAACTATCTGGAGGAATTCAGCAATCCAAGGTAACCCATGTTGTGGCATTAGATCATTTGTCTCCATTGTCCGGCAAAAAGAGAATCATTAGAGAAGGGATTAAGCTGATTGGGAAGCAAGACTCCACAGCAACCATTCGTATTTAAGCAATTGTTTGAATAATCACTATCAGCTGAGAAATGTTCGAAACTGGGTCTATTGTCTTCCTTTTTATTTTTTGAACAAAAATTCTAAAGTCCAACACAGCAGAGAAAGTTTGGTGCTTTTGTTTGCTCTTCAGACATTTTGGGAACATTATGCAGTCAGACAGAATCTTGGAATCCCTTAGATATTACAGGGAATGGAGCAATGATAAAAACAGCTGGTAGCCATTTCTTGGCTTTCCACAATTATTTTCAAGCTTACCCTCCGGGTCCTGAATGTTACACAGATCACTCACTTACTTGCTCACTCGCTCACTCACTCACTCACTCACTCACTCACCCACCCACTCACTCACTTGGTGAAGCATAAACATTTTAGAGATCTGTTAGATACAAAACATTTCCAAAGATCTATAGTTTACTCCATGATATAATAAATAGAAAGAAATTCTTCATAATTGTTAAAAAATGTTTTCTCAAATTCTTTAGCACTGAATAGTAGAGAAAAGGAGATTTTAGTAACCATATTTCTAGACCTTCCTGTTAGAACTCCATTGAAGCTAAGAACTATGGTTGTTGTCTGACTTGAATTAATCATACGATCATGGCAGGGAGCTTTGCAGCCCTCCAGGCAAGCCCAGCAACTAATGGTTTATAGCTGTCACAGGTGCTCCAGTGGGGGCTAATCAGAAATGCCTTAAGATGTCTATTAAAGCAACAGGAATACAAAATAAGAAAACCCAAGTTGAGTATTCTGTCAAAGATAAGGACTGACTTTGTAGAAAACCAATTCTTGTGTCTCCAGTCAGCTGGAGGCAGATATGGTCTGGGCACAGCCTGGCCCTTCCCAAGGTGGTAAGTCAGAAAAGATGTTTTTATTGCTCATGTAGACAAAGCTTTCTACCCACTTTCAGATGTGCACGCTTATTTAAAAAAATATTTATTGAGTTTCCCCAACTATCTTGATTAACCAGCACTGTTTTAGATGGGGTTCATAGTATATGACCAGAAAAATTAAAATTCTCTGAAGAGTTTTAAGACTCCTGAAATGATTTTTCCCATGTACAGAAAAGGTCACAGTACAACAGTACAATGAAATGGGTATGCAGACAAACATTGTATTATCATAAAAAGAGCAAGCTTAAATTAAGTGTTCCATAGAGACAAGAGGTCTTGAATATGTCTAAGAGTTTTATTACTTAAAACACCACTTCAAGAATAAAAACAAGAATAACACAAATTGGAACACTACTATCAAAGTACAGGATGCAAGAGCTCAGAAGGACATCTAGTCTCAGCTAGATGATAAGAATCAATAGAAGGTCAGAAGTAACTTTGTGAAAGGGATAACTTTTCAAGAGAATTATTAATGGCAGGTGAGAGCCACAGAGAGAAAGAAGTCAGGAACATTGGGAAAATCTTATTAAAGAAAGAAGCATTGTTAAGAGTGGAATAATTTCTATGAATTGCAAATGCTACACTCTTCTGTGTCTACAGTACAATGTGGCCGTAGGGAATAGTCAGACATGGTTAGACAGGTGTTCAGAGCCCAGATCTTCCAAAATGTCATGCTAATGAGGTTGAAATTTGACTTAAAGGCAATTGAAAAACCAGTGAAGAATTTGAAACAGCAAACTGACAGAATTGGATATAAATCTCTATATCTATCTACCTATCTACCGACTTGGCTGCCTGCCTGCCTGCCTTTCTGTCTGTCTGTCTGTTGCTAAAAGGCCATTAATGGAAGCTTCGTGAAGGATCACTGAGAAGGACAATGAAATGCAGGCAGATTGTTGAAAGATTTTGAAATGGTCTAGACAGAAATTGGTGATGACCTGACATAAAGGGAAAACTATGAAGATGAAGAGTTGTGAACTAATTTGCCAGAGATAAAAAGGGAAGATTTGGCAAATCCTGAAGATCCTATATAAGAACAGAGAAAAATACAGATGACAAGAATGATGCTCAGAACTCTGAGAAAGGTTTGGCCATTCCTGAAGCAACAACTGAAAGGGAGAAGATTGATTTGTATGGTCTTGTAAAACTCAAAGTAAGATACTTAATAAGCTGTCAAGAGATCCCTATGCTAAAAATGACAGTCCTTGGTTTTTGTTTATAATGGTAGACTTAGAGAATAGCATAAAGAAGACCATGTAGAAAAAAAGGTATGCCTTGGACAGAGCTCTGAATACTCGGAGAGGAAAAACCACTAAGTTCTTCTAAATAGACTATATGCAAACAGAAGATGAATGAGTAGAGACCTATGGAGAAACTGTGGGTAGCTGTGCAATACATCTTGGTTCTCAACATATGGCTCTCTTTTACACAGACTCTCTCCACCATCCAGCAATTCCAGATCATAGATTGAACATACCACAGATACACTTTCCTTCTTATTCTCTTATCTGTATATAAGCAGCATTGAAATATGTCTGTTATATGGTAGACACTACAGACGGTCCCCCCAAAACAAGCATCGTTATATAAGGATCAAGATATAATTATACCTAACTCCTATTTTCCTCATAACTATTTTTTCAGCTTATTTTGGGATATGTGTTATAGTTTTGGGAGTCCAAGGAATGGAATATAAAAATGAAATTGTAAAAAAAAATACTAGCAAGTGTATAAGGATATAGTCTTTATAAATCTTTGAAGAAGTTAGCTCCTTGAATATCTATATTCTCCCTGAAATGCTGTTGGATAATTCACAAACATTACAGTCTGTTACCTCAGACATGGTGGCGGGGAGTTGCGATTACTGTCGTCTTTTTACTGTATCTCATGAGATGGTGTTTTTAATAATGCCTTTTCTTTAATTAGCTTTAATAATTTGACTTTCTTTGTCAGCTTTGGCACTTAATTTGATGCCTTTACTTTCACTTTAAGTACCATTGGAATTTCATCTTCAGAATGAAAATCACGAAAATGACATTGTATGTGAAAGTATGAGGCCTAGAGTGACCTGGGCTATGGACATATCCGTATTGGTATAAAAAGAAGAAAAAAGAGTATAATTTCCATCTGGTTATATTGCTAAAGAAAATGCCTATTCATAGTTAGTCTAGATAAACCTGTTAAAATGAATACTTCATGTTAAATACAAACATACAGAACTAGATATGCTCTAGAATGGAATCGCAAGGACTTAAAATGAGAACAAAAAAGTCAGTATCCTTCCCTTAAGATATATGTTCATGAAAAAGGGAAAATAAAATGTTTAGATATTGGTGGTGTAATTTTCATAGAAACCCATTTTTTTTCTTACAACTTATTTTTTTTTAAAGAGAGATACATGTACAGGTTTTAAAGAGCATTTTGGCATAAAACTATATGAATATATTTTTGTCTCTACTTAATTTTTTAAAGGTTTGATAGTATGCATTGAAATCTTACTAGATACCATAAGCATAAAGTACATGGAAAACAAACCGTAACATGGAAATAGTCAAAGTTTTCTTGTTGAGTATCATTAAACATAATGATTTTTAAATAACAAAAATTGCCACAAAGCTATCCTCTTAGCTCTTGAGTTATTTACTTTTAGAAAACCATGTTTTATGAGGTAAATTAGTCTCTATTTTGTAAATTGACTGAGATCAGTCTTAGAGAACAAATGACATTCTTTCAAATGGCCTAACCAAAATTTGCCCTGGATTTTTACCAATCTGGAGAAGGGATTGTCTGTAATTCTGATGTCTAAGAAATGATTGGGAACTCAGGCCTTTCCAAAGACCACTGACTCCCCATGAGTTACTATCCTTAGGGAACAACAATTTCCCAAACACATGCATTTAAATATATTTTGTGTTCTAAGTGCCACAGATTAAATGTTTCTTAGCAATAAATGCATTGTCAGGAGAAATTTAACTATTTTACCAAAATAATCTCTACTTAGAAGTGTAGATAGAGTCAATTAATTGTGTTCCTTTCAAGCATGCAATGAGCAAAATTTATACTCTCTTGTTTTTGTTGCTCTTTCTTGTCTTCTTCCTTCTTTTCTTCTTTCTCCACTTCTTTTAAGTTTATGTAATGAGGCTCCTTTAGAAAAGACAATTTTTGGAGTCCATAGAGATCTAGCTGTTGCTGGTAGATATTTAAACAAATGTTTTTGTAGATAGAAATGTGTCCTTTTCTGAAGTTGGGAACATCTATGTTTGAATTAGGAGAAGAACTGAAAAAGATGAAAGGGAGAGTGACTCCATAAGACCAGCAGTCTTAACCCAGACTCCAGGGAGCTCCCAGAGCCTGGGCACCAACCAGGAACACACATGGACCAGTCTATAGTCCCTGGCACTATTATTATACTATGTTAGAGGTCTACCTGGTCTAGTTCTGTGGAAGAAGATGCACTTAATCCTTGAGAGCCTGGAGGCCTCAGGAAAGGGGAAGGCTTGTCTGGATGAGAACACCCAATTGTAGGCATGGGGAGGAGGAATGGGATGATGAACTGTGGTAGAAGGGGCTGAGGTGGGGGGGCAACAACTGAAATGTAAATAAATAAAATATTTTTTTAAATGTTTCTTTAGCTATATTCATATTGCCTTAGATGCACAATTCAATTTAAACATGCATATGCTACTTGTATGCTTACGGATGTTGATTTAATGTCTATAGTCGTTCCTTCTTTCTGCTGTCTACTTTTTATCATTTGTCTTATCTATGTCTGCCCATCTCTCTGTTTGTCTGTCTGTCTATCTATCTATCTATCTATCTATCTATCTATCTATCTATCTATCTATCTATCTATCATCTATCTATCTATCTTTTTGTATCTGTATCTCTTTATCTATCTATATCTACATATATGTATATCTTTTATGTATTTTTATCTATCTACCATCATCTATTTTTCTATGTCTATCTATAATTTCAAACATTCATTTATCTCTGTTTTATTTCCATTGTCTATCAATCTATCTATATGTTTATTTTTGTGTTTCCCTGGAAGGATATTATTTGCTGGACATTTGCCTATTCAGACAGCTTAGTCAGATCTATTTTGGGCCAGCAGTTAAGACTAAATAGAACAAAGCCCAGTCAGATTCTAAATTCTAATAAAAATTGAGGTAGTTAATCATTTCAACATAAAATAAGCCTTCTGATATATTTTAGACATTTTGTTACCAGACATTTTATAAAGTTTAATATTTGATGAATAATGTTAATTCAATAACCTTGAATTCCATACAGCTGACTATTTATATAAAAATCAACTCAACCTTCTGTTCATTTAATTCTTGGCTGACCAGGATTTTACACATGTCATTAATTTGACTTACATGTTGTTAAATAATCCAGCACATTATTCCAAATTGAACACAAATGAAATATAGTGTGTGGCTGTGGCATTGCTGTCTTTTACTTAAATTAACAAATGAAGCATATAATCTGTGTGTGTGTGTGTGTGTGTGTGTGTGTGTGTGTGTGTGTGTAATGTTATATTTAAGTTTTATCTATCCTATTTGCTCAGAAGTATAACTTGATTTTGGCTTAAGCCGACATAAATGTTATTATAATAAATGGATTTTATCTTCTAGCTACTAGAAATCTGGAAACTACTCGTTACTGCTTTATATATTCTCGGGAATGTTACAATCTAGATTGCACATTATTTTTTCTCTGTTGCTATAGAAGTTGTGGATAAATAATCTTGAATTGTTGATGAAATGAATGGCTTAGTGAGTAAAGGGTTCTTGAGCTCCACCTAACATGGAAAGGAGAGAACTGACTTCATAAGTTAATTCTCTGACTGCAATGTATACATCAGGGGATGTTGCTTTCTTCCTCTCTTTTTCACTCCTCTTCCTCTCTCCCTCTCTCCCTCTCTTCCTCTCTCCCTCTCTCCCTCTTTCCCTCTCTCCCTCTTTCCCTCTCTCCCTCTTTCCCTCTCTCCCTCTTTCCCTCTCTCCCTCTTTCCCCTCTCTATCTCTTTCTCCCCCGCCACATATACACACTATACACAAATGACAATAATTAAAAAAAAATATTTTAAGTGTGTGTATTTGGCCTGGTTGTTGTTCTTGTTGTTGTTATTGTGTGTATCAATTGTGTGCTTGTTGCTCACAGAAACCAGAGGAGAACACCAGTTTTCCTACTGAGTTACAAAAAGTTGTAATCAGCCATGTTAGTGCTGGGACTTAAACCTAGGCTTTCTGAAGAACAGACAGTGGACTTAACAACTGAGTCTTATCTCTAGTTCAATAGAAGATTTAAAAAATGGTTCTGAAAATATACAGTAAATATACACTCTTGTGCAAAAAAAAAAAAGACAAATGAGAATACTATTAGAAAAAAGGGCTTTCATTTCTCCATTTGTGACATTGAAACACTAATATATGCTGAAACTTTGTATGATAAAGGCTTCAAATGGAAGACTATAAAAGTGTGGGAAAGCATGGGTAAGCCCATTTGTCCTGTCCTCTGGCACACACATTTTTGTCAGCTAAGTGAGAGAAATGCAACATGGTGAAGTCATTATTGATTTATTTTATTAATTATATAAAATTATTTATATAATTTTTATAATGATAACATTAATTATATAAAAATATGTGCTTTATTCACTTGGGTTTTGGGCAGTGGAATTTTAATCTAGCAACATGGCTGCTCTGCCATGGAGTCACATCCAAAGAACTTCTAGGTCTGTGTGATCCAGCTGGTATGACAAACCTGGAATTATTTCTGGCTGGAATACAGACATGTTTTTAGTACATACCTTTATTACTAAAATTAATTTGTAGAAGGAAGTCCACATGTTTGAAATTAACATCTAATTCAGGGGCAGACAAAGTTATGAACAAGAGAAAGAATTGACAGAATAAGTCACAGATAAGAATGTAGGTTGATGTCTATGTGCAGGTAAGGGCTGGCACTAGTTAGGTCAAGGCAATACATGATTAGATGGTAGAGAGTGGGGCAGGGACAAAATTTTGGTTAGGTGGAAAAGAAAGGAAAGAAGAAGATTCAACATAGAAGATGAGTATGGCCATCTCCTCCACATGGCTTTGATTAGTCATGAGTAGATATGTATACTTTCTATGGATCAATTTCTGTAGGTCAGGTTACCTTATCTGGGTGAGCAGATTATATTTTTATCAATTGGTTGTAAGCTTATTGTGTGGTTGGATTGTTGATTGAGAATTTAACATAGAAATCTTCTTAATAAGTTATTGATTGTTGAGTCATGAATATACTGGGCTGTGGAAAACAGTGTATAAAAGCAATGACTGAGATGCAGCTGAAACTTGCAGATCTGGCCCAGGGCCCACAGAATGAGAATGTGTGTGTACAGGAGTTGGTAACTAACTACCTAGGGCACTATGCTTGGTTCCACACTGCAGGGGCTCCCAGACTTAGAGCTCTGGTAGAGTGATACCACTTGGGACCATTAGCAACTGAATTTTTGTATTACTAATTTACTGATTTTCTAATTTACTGCAACTTCTAGGAGAACAGACAGGAAAGAGAGTCTACTTAAGAGGAGTGCAAAGGGAAATGGAGTTGAGTTTAGTTGACTTGAATGCAGTTCAGTTTGTATGGTTCAAAATCAATCAACATAGAGAGGAACAAAACATTCAATCATTACAGATGAAGAAACCAAGATATTCTATGACAAAACCAAATTAAAACAGGATACTCAAAACGAGGAGAACTGTAGCCAAGAAAACATAAGAAATGGATAATTCTACATCAGCAAAACATAAAGAGGAGAAGCACACACACACACACACACACACATTTACTACTAATGCTGCTGATGCTGCTACTACTAATGCCACCACCAATATCAAAATAACAGGAACTAATAATCATATGTCATTAATAATTTCTCAAGATCAACGTAGTCAATTCATCAATAAAAAGATTAATGGTCACAGAATAGATATGTGAACAGTATCCATCATTCTGTTGCATACAAAAAATAAAAAAAAAAAACCCACACCTAAGCAACAAAGAAAGACATTACCTCAGAGAAAAGGGTAGAAAAAATGTTTTCCAAGTAAATGGAACCAAGAAATATGCCAGAGTAACCATACTAAAATCTAATAAAATAGACTTTCAACTAAAAGTAATCAAAAGAGATGGGGGCTGACACATCATATTTATCAATGAAATGAACCAAAATGATGTCTCAATTCTGAACATTTATCCCCCAAATTCAAAGGGACCCATATTCATAGAGGAAACATTACTATGTTTAAATAACATATCAAATCACACAGAACAATAGTGGAGCACTTCCACAACCCATTTTTACAAATGAATAGGTCATCAAAACAGAAACTAAACCGAGAAATAATGAAACTAATAGACATTATCAACCAATTGGACCTAACAGATATCTACACAACTTTTACCCAAATTTACTCAAAAGGACATACCTTCTTAATTCCTTATGGAACCTTTTACAAAATTGAAATAACCACTTACATCTTATCAGATCTCCATGGATAAAGAATAGAACTCAAAAACAATAGAAAGCCCACATACTTGAGGGAAATAAACAACTTTCTACTCAATGAGCACTTGGTCAGGGAAGCAATAAAGCGAGAAATGAAAGACATTCAGTGAAAATGAAGGCATAACATACCCAAATAAATGCACACTATAAAAACAGTATTAAGAGGAAAGTGCATATTGCTAAGTCACTTCATAAGGAAATTTGTGAGATCTTATACTAGCATCTTAATAACATACCTGAAAGCTCTAGAACAGAAGAAGTAAACACATCTAAGAAGAATAGAAAACAGGAAAAAAGTGAAACTCAGGGCTAAAATCAAAGAATTAGGAACAAATGGAACAAAACAAAATATAATCAAAACCAAAAGCTGGTTCTTTGAGAAAATCAACAAAATAAACAAATCCTTAGGCAAGCTAACTAAAACAGAAAGATAGCATTCAAATTAACATTCAGAGATGAAAAGAGAGACATCGCTACATGCTGACCAAACACTCAGGCCATCTGCTACCAGGAACAGCAGAGATCCAGGGATGCAGGCCTGGTGAGACTGTGCTGCGAGTAGCTGGGGCACAGAGAGGTATGGGCAGAGTGTTTGAAAAGCACCCCCCCCACCCTGATTGGTTCAGGGGAGCAGAAACTCTGCCATAGGGATTCAGTTTTCAACTGGAAGGCCCTTGCGTGCAGAACAAATGCTCAGGGTATCTGCTACCAGGAACAGCAGAGATCCAGGGACAGAAACAAGGTACAGGGGAGAAGCAGAAACCAATCACTGACAACAAGACCATGTATAATCACAGAGAACAAGATGGCAAGAGGAAAACAAAAGAACTTACACAACGAAAACCAAGACCACCTGGCAACACCAGAACACAGCACTCCCATCACAGCAAACAGAAGAATGCCAAACACTCCAGAAAAAGAAAACTCAGACCCAAAATCATACCTCAAGATGATGATAGAGATCATTAAACAAGAATGGGAGGAACAGCATAAAGAAATAGAAGCTTTTAAAGAGGACATAAGAAAACCACTCAAAGAAATCAAAGAACTAGAGAAAAACAGAAACAAAGAGAAGAAGGAATAGAAGAAGGAATTTAAAATGGAAACAATAAAGAAAACACTAAAAGAGACAACCCTGGAGGTAGAAATCCTAAAAAAAAAAAATCAGTAGTAACAGATGCAAGCATCTCCAACAGACTAAAAGAGATGGAAGACAGAATCTAAGGGGCCAAAGACAACATGGAAAACATAGACAAAACAGTCAGAGAAGATGAAAAAGTGAAAAAGTTCCTAACCCAAAATATCCAGGAGATCCAGGACACAATGAAAAGACCAAACTGAAGAATAATAGGAATGAAAGAGGGCAAGGAATATCAAATAAGAGGTACATTAAATGTTTTCAACAAAATCGTAGAAGAAAACTTCCGTACCCTAAAGAATGAGATGACCATGAGCATAAAAAAAGTCAACAGAAGTCCAAATAGAGTAGAACAGGATAAAATTCTCTTGGCACATAATAGTCAAAACACCAAGTGCCAAAAGCAAGAAAGAATACTAAAAGCAGTAAGGGAAAAAGGTCATGTAACATTTAAAGGTAGACCAATCAGAATCACACCTGACTTCTCAACAGAGACTATGAAAGCAAGAAGATCCTGGACAGACATCATGCAGACCCTAAGAGAACGCAAGTGTCAGCCCAAGCTGCTATACCCAGCAAAACTCTCAATCACCATAGATGGAGAGACTAAGATATTCCAGGACAAAACTAAATTTACACAATATCTGACCACAAACCGAGCACTAAAAGGAATCGTAGCTAGAAAACCAATACAAGGAGGGAAACAACATCCTAGTAAAAATAAGAACATACATAAGCAAGAAATACAAAAGAAGAAAGACACACAGGCACAATTCTACGTCTAAAAGCAAAAATAGCAGAAAATAGCAACCACTATTCTTTAACATCTGTTAGCATAAATGGACTCAATTCCTCAATAAAAAGGCATAGGCTATCAGACTGGATATGTAAACAGACCCCATCATTTTGCAGCATACAGAAAACTCATCTCAGAGACAAAGACCTACACTATCTCAGAGTAAAAGGTTTGAATAAAAACTTTCAAGCAAATGGCCCCAAGAAGCAAGCTGGAGTGGCCATTCTAATATCAAATAAAGTAGATTTTCAACCAAAAGTTATCAAAAAAGATAAGGAAGGAAACTTTTTACTCATTACAGAAAAAATATGTCAGGGGGAACTCTCAATCCTTAACATATAAGCTCCAAATACAAGAGCAACCATATTCATAAAAGAAACACTACTAAAGCTCAAAAAATACACTGCACCATACACAACAATAGTGGGAAACCTCAACACCCCACTCTCATTAATGGACAGATCATGTAAACATAAACTGAACAAGGACACAGTGAAACTAGCAGAGGTTATGAGCTAATTGGAAGTAATAAACGTCTACAGAACATTTCATCTTAAAACAAAAACCAAAAAAACCCAAACAAACAAAAAAAAAAGATACCTTCTCAGCACCTCACTGAACCTTCTCCAAAATTGACCATATACTTGGTCACACAAAAGCCTCAATAGATATAAGAAGATCAAAATACTCCCATGAATCCTATCAGATCACCATGGTCTAAGGCTGGTCTTTAATAATGACAAAGACAACCAAAAGCCCATATGCACATGGAAAGTAAACAGTGTTCTATTAAATGATAGCATGGTCAAAGGAGAAATAAAGAAAGAAATTAAGAATTTTCTAGAATTTAATGAAAATGGAAACACAACATACCCAACCCTATGAGATGCAATGAAAGCAGTACTGAGAGGGAAAACTCATAGTTCTGAGTGCTTCCAAAAAGAAACTGGAGACAGCATACACTAGCAACATGACAGCACAGTTGAAAGCTCTAGAACAAAAGGAAGAAGAGAAACCCAAGAGGAGTAGATGGCAAGAAATAATCAAACTCAGAGCAGAAATAGACCAAATAGAAAGAAAAAGAACCATTCAAAGAATCAACAAAACCAAGAGCTGGTTCTTTGAGAAAATTAACAAGATTGATAAACCCTTAGCCAGACTAACTAGAGGGCAAAGAGAGTGAATACAAATTAACAAAATCAGAAATGAAAGTTGAGACATAACAACTGAAACTGAGGAAACTGAGGAAATCATCAGATCCTACTCCAAAAGTTTGTACTCAAAAAAGCTGGAATATCTGAAGGAAATGGATAAATTCCTAGACAAATACCATATACTAAAGTTAAACCAGGACCAGGTAAACCATGTAAATAATCCCATAACACCTAAAGAATTAGAAGCAGTCATCAAAAGCCTCCCAACCAAAAATAGCCAAGGTCCAGATGGGTTCATTGCAGAATTCTATGAGACATTTATTGATGACCTAAAACCAATACTCTCCAAACTATTTTGCAAAATAGAATCAGATGGAACACTACCTAACTCATTTTTTGAGTCCACAATAACCCTCGTTCTTAAACCACAAAAAGACTCTACACGGAAAGAGAACATCAAACCAATTTCACTTATGAACATTGATGCAAAAATACTCAACAAAATCTTTGCAAACAGAATCCAAGAACACATCAAAACAATCAATCTCCATAATCAAGTATGATTCATCCCTGGGATGAAGGGATGGTGTAATATACAGATATCCATCAACGTATTCCACCATATAAAGACTCTCAAAGAAAAAATACCTGGTCATCTCACTAGATGCATAGAAAGAATTTCACAAAGTTCAACACCCCTTCATGTTAAAAGTGTTGGAAAAAACAGAAATCCAAGGCCCATACCTAACATAATAAAAGCAATATACAGCAAACCAATAGCCAACATCAAACTTAACAGTGAGAAACTTGAAGCAATCCCACTAAAATCAGTGTCTAGACAAGGCTGCCCACTTTCCCCCTACCTACTCAATATAGTACTGGAAGTCCTGGCCAGAGCAATTAGATAGCAAAAGGAAATCAAAGGGATACGAATTGGAAAGGAAGAAGTATAAACGTCACTGTTTTCAGGCGACATGATAGAGTATGTAAGTGAACCCAAAAATTCCACTAGAGAACTTCTAGAGCTGATAAACAAGTTCAGCAAAGTGGATGAATATAAAATTAACTCAAACAAATCAGTAGCCTTCCACTAATCAAAGGACAAACATGCAGAGAAAGAAATTAGGGAGAGATACCCTTCACAATAGTCACAAAAACTATGAAATACCTTTGTGTGACACTAACTAAGCAAGTGAAGGACCTGTATGACAAGAACTTCAAACCTCTAAAGAAGGAAATTAAGGAAAATCTCAGAAACTTGAAAGATCTCCCATGCTCATGGATTGGAAGAATCAACATTGTAAACATGTCCATATTACCAAAAGCAATCTACAGATTCAATGCAATCCCTATCAAAATTCTAACTCAATTATTATAGAGTTGGTAAGAGCAATGTGAAATTTCATCTGGAATAACCAAAGATGTAGAATAGCGAAATCCATCCTCAACAACAACAAAAAAAAAAAAAAAAAAAAAAAAAAAAACATCTGCTGTAATCACCATCCCTGACCTCAAGCTATATTACAAGGCAATTGTGTTAAAAACTGCATGGTGCTGGTACAGAGAAGGGCATGTGGATCAATAGAATAGAATAGATGATCCAGAAATGAGCCCTCAAATATATGGTCACTTAAATTTTGACAAAAGTGCTGTAAACATTCAATGGAAAAAGGACAGCACTTCAACAAATGTTATTAGTTCAACTGGCAGTCAGCATGCAGAAGAATGAAAATAGACCATTTCTTATCTCCTTGTACAAAATTCATGTGCAAGTGGATCAAAGATCTCCACATTAAACCAGGTACACTGAAACTATTAGAAGAGAATGTATGGAAAACCTTACAACACATAGGCACAAGAGAAAATTTCCAGAACAGAACACCAATGGCTCCTGCTCTAAGCTCAAATATCTACCTATGTGACTTAGTGAGAATGCAAAGTTTCTGTAAGGGTAAGGGCACTGTCAAGAACACAAAATGGCATCCAACATATTGGGAAAACATCTTTACCAACCCCACATCTGATAGAGGCCTAATATCCAAGGTATACAATGAACTCAAGAAGTTACACACCAAAGAATCAAACAACCCTATTAAAAATTGGGTACAGAGCTAAATAGAAAATTCTCAATCATGGATTATCGAATGGTGGAGAAGCATCAAAGGAAGTGCTCAACATCCTTAGCCATCAGGGAAATGCAAATCAAAACAATCCTGAGATTCTACCTCACACCAGTCAGAATGGCTAAGTTCAAAAATTCAGATGACAGCAGATGCTGGTGAGGATGAGGAGAAAGAAGAACACTTCTCCACTGTTGGTAGGGTTGTAAACTGCTACAACCACTCTGGAAATCAGTCTGGTGTTTCCTCAGAAAATTGGACATAGTACTACCCGAAGATCCAGTTATTCCATTTCTGGGCATTTACCCCAGAGATGCTCGAACATACAACAAAGATACATGCACCACAGTGTACATAGCTGCTCTATTTATAATAGCCAGTAGCTGGAAAGAACCCAGATGTCCTTCAGTAGATGAATGGACACAAAAATTGTGGTATATTTACACAACGGTGTACTACTCAATTATCAGAAGCAATGACTTTATGAAATTCTTAAGAAAATGGATGCATCGAGTGAATGTCATCCGGAGTTAGGTAATCCAGTCACAAAAGAACAGACATACTATGTAGTCACTGATCATTGGATACTAACCCCAGATAGCTCTGAACTTCCCAGAAACAACTTACATACTATATGAAGTTCAAGAAAAACATAGGCCAAAGGAAAATCATTATGTTTAATCTTTACACACCAAGAAAACTTTTATTATTTCCAGGTTAAATCTTGTTTTACATGTACTTTATGCTCATTGTAACTAGTAAGATTTTAAGGCACATTGTCAAAACTTAAAAAAATCAAGTTCTGACAAAAATGTATTCATATACTTTTATGCAAAAATTGCTTTTAAAATCTGTACATTTATCTTTGTTTTTTAAAATAAAATTGTTCAATTAACAAAACAGAAAAGGAAGAAATAACATCAGACACCGAAGAAATAAAAAAAAAATTAGGTCATATTTCAAATGCCTGTACTCCACAAAATTGGAAAATCTAAATGAAATGGATGATATTCTTGACAGATAACATTTAGCAAAGTTAAACAAACTTCAGTGAAACTATTTAAATAGTCCTATAACCCTTAAGGAAATACAAGTAGTCATTAAAAAAGTCTCTCCCACACCTCAAAAAAATCCCAGGGCCAAATGTTTTTCATGCAGAATACTCCTAGACTTTAAAAAAAGACCTAATATCAATACTTTCCAACTATTCTCCAAAATAGAAACTGATTCTATGAGGCTGCAGTCACCTTTGTATCCTAACCACACAAAGCCTCAGCAAAGAAAGAATTTCAGAACAATCTTTATTATGAAAATTATTGCAAAAATATACAAGAAAACAATTTCAAATTAAATCTAAGAGTATAAAAAAGACCACTCAACAAGAACAAGTAGGCTTCTTCCCAGGGATCCAGTGATGGTTCAATATATGAAAACCCATCAACGTAATCCACCATATAAATAAACTTAAAGAAAAAAAATCACGTCACCTCATTAGATGCTCAAAAGGCCCTTGACAAAATCCAAGACCCCTTCATGTTAAAAGTGTTAAAGAGATCAGGGATACAAGACACATATCCAAACATCATCAAAGCAATATACAGCTAGCCAATGGTCAACCTCAAGCTAAACAATGAATCTCAAAGCAATTCCACTAAAATCAGGAACAAGAAAAGGCTGTCCACTCTCTTCCTATGTATTCAATGTAGTACTTAGAGTTCTACCTAGTGCAATAAGACAACTAAAGGACATCAAGTGAATACAAATTGGAGCAAAAGAAGTCAATGTATCACTATTTGTAGATGATATGATAGTATAAATAAGTGACTCCAAAGAGAACTACACATGATAAACACCTTCAGCAAAGTTTTGAAGTGTGCATAAGTGATCCCAAAAATTCTACCAGAGAACTACAACTGATAAACACCTTCAGCAACATGGCTAGAGAAAATTAACTCATAGAAATGGTTATCCCTTCATTATAAAAATGATAAATGGGCTGAGAAAGAAATTAGGGAAACAACACCCTTTGTAATAGCCAGGAATAATATAAAATATTTGATATAACTCCAACCAAGAAGATATTAGTTGACATGGGTGGGTGGCCCCATCCCTCAACTGGTGTTCTCTACAGGTTGTAGCTCCCCTTTACTGGGTATTTCAGCTAGACATTGCCTTGGATCCTGGGAGTTTCTTGCTTCCTTGGTATCTGGAACTTTCTTGTGGTTATCCCAGTTACCCCATGCCTGACTCCTACATATTTCTATTTTCATCCTCACATCTCATCTGTAGATATCAAACCCTGACACTATTGCTGATGCCAAGAAGCACTTGCTGAAGGAGCCTGGTATGGCTGTTCTATGAGAGGTTCTACCACCACCTGACCAATACAGATGCATATACTCACAGCCAACCATCAGACTAAGCCAGGGGAACCCAATAGAAGAACAAGGGATTGCAACCTCATAGGAAGAACAATATCAACTAACCGGACTACCTAGATTTCCCAGAGACTAACCTACCAACCAAAGAGTGTAATGGAGGGATCCATGGCTCCAGCTACATATATAGCAGAGGATAGCCTTACCTGACATCAATGAGAGTGGAGGCCCTTAGTCCTGTGGAGGCTTGATGCCCCAGTGTAGGTGGATGCTAGTGGGGTGAGGCGGAAGTAGGTGAGTGGGTGGAGAAGCACCCTCATAGAAGCAAAGTGGAGGGGTGTGGGGGAATAGGTTACAGGGAAGAGGAATATAATTTGAAATGCAAACTAAAAAAAAGAAAAGACAAAAGAAAGAAAGAAAGAATGAATAAAAGAAAGAAAGAGAAGAGAGAGAGATGAAGGAAGAAAGGAAGGAAGAAAGAAAGAAAGGAAGGAAGGAAGGAAGGAAGGAAGGAAGGAAGGAAGGAAGGAAGGAAAAAGGAAAGGAAGAAAGAAAGAACCAATGATATTATAAAGTTTGCAAGCAAATGGATGGACCTAGAAAATATACTGAGTGAGACGGCTCATATACAAAAGGACATGAATAGAATGTATTCACTTATAAGTGAATATTAGCCATGAAGTACAAGATATCCACATTATATTCCACAGACCCGAAGAAGCTAATCAAGAAGGAATAAAAAATGCTTGAATCTCACTTAGAATGTGGATTAAAGGTCATAGTAGATAAAGTGATGGAAGTGGATGGGAGAGGGAGTGGAGAAAGGACTGGAGGGGTCAAGATAAGTTCAGAAGAGGGGAGAGACAGCAAAATGAGCTAGAGTGCCAGGAGTATGAATAGAAATGAACAACTCTCAGGTGTGGGGATTAGAAGCATCTCTAGGAAGTGCCAGAGACCTGGCTTGGAGGAGACTCCCAGGTAGCTGCAGGTGACCTTAGCTGAGACACAGCAGCAGGGATATGGAATCTGAAGAGGTCACATTCTCTATCCAGTAGGACACCCAGGGAAGAGGTAAGGACACCAACCCACCCACAAAACGTCTGACCCAAATGTCCTGTCTAAAAGAAATTCAGGGACAAAGATGAAGCAGAGACTGAGGGAACGTCCTACTAATAACCAGTTGAATGTAAGACTCCTCCCATCAGCAAGCACCAATCCCTGACATTAATAATGACACTCTGTTATGCTTGTAGACAGGAATCCAGCACAACTGTCCTCTGAGAGGCTCCACTCAGCAGCTGACTGAAGCATGCAGAGACCCACAACCCAACATTGGGCATCACTTGAGGACTTCTATGGATGAGTTGGGGAGAAAGACTGAGGGTTCTGAAGGGGACAGGAACTCCACAGGAAAATCAACAGTGTCAATTAACCTGGACCCTTGGGGGCACTCAGAGTTGCTTTATTTCCTTTCTTTGAGTTAGGCTCTGATAAAACTCTTTGCTTTTTTTTCCACAATGCCTTGTTAAAGATTCACATGTATTTCAAACTGGTCACTTTTGCCACCTGCTTGGGAGCACCATAACTTACGCAGTTATTGTACTAAAAATAGTGAGATTCCCCTGGGTTCTCTGCAGTTTGCACAGAAGCCAAAACTGAGCCATTAGCAGCTTGTCAACGAAGGCTTTAAAGCAAGGATACTGGGTACAACTGAGGACTTCTGCTCTGTGAACACTGAAATTCTTAGTATCTGACTGACTGCTGGTCTACAGCTTTCAAAAATGCAGTTTGCCCCTTGACCTCAGTTGTGTGATGAATTTAAGGAGTTGTTAGTTCCCAGTCTATTCTCACATTTCTTTTGTGAACATGGAAGTAGTGACTTTTAACATCGTTGTGTGTTAGCTTAAAAGCCCTCTGCTGACCCATTGTGTCTTTAGTTGTCCTTTTATTGAGTTACAGTCTCTATGTATTTTGAGTAAAACCATTATGAACTCAAAAATTCCTTTCTAAACTAGAGAAAGTCAGGGGTTTTCAGTGAATTTGTGTGGGTGTTTGGTGTTTGCCTCTGTAAATTGGTAGACATGGCTTATGTCTCCCAATATTGAGCTTACAATAGGCCGGCATTATTTGCCCCACACATAGTAGAATTCATCATTAAAACTATGTGTGCCTCAATTTTTCTTGTTTGATCATAAATCCAATGTCTTTAATAGGTGTAGGGAATTTTCATATGCTGTGTACCTTTTAGTATTGATTTTTAACAAATTGAAGGTTGTTTAAATTCGTAAATATATTAGAAAGATTTGAGCAGCTTTCCCTGTATTATCCTTTAATAGATGATGAGATACAGCGATATTTGTTTCTTGAGTTCGCATGTTGCTGATGTTGCCCATTGCACTTCTATGTCCACCCCTACCCTGCTTAGCTTCCTTCCTCGCTCATTCCCTTCCCCCACTCCCTTCTCTCTGACCTGCCCACATCTGCCACTCATTCACACAGACTTTTGTTCTTACTCAACAAAAAGTTTGTAGAGCTTAAAATTTCTTTACCTTTTAACTTTGAGATAGGATCTCACAATGTAGCCCTGGATGGCTTGGAATTCAGAGAGATCTGTCTACTCTAGGATTAAAGGCATGCACCCCTATACCCCATACACTTCTTACAATAAGCTTAGATTTCATCGACTCACATTTTATTCAGTTTTTAAACTATAATTTTCTTCTTATTAGTTGTGCTTTTTAATTTCCCTTGAGACTTAGAAAAAACATGTCTGTGTACAGGTGTATTTGCACATTTGTGTTTATGTTCATATTTGTGCACAAGTAGATGTAAATGTGTATGTACAGACAAGTGAATACACATGGAGGCAGGAGGATAGCCACTTCTGTCATCCTCCTCCTTTGAGACAGAGCCTTTCGCTAGTCTAGAAGCTCACCAAATAGGTTAATCTGGATGATCAGTGTACCAATGCTAGGAGAGTAAGTACATACCTCATACAGCCTTGTATTTTTACATTGTTTCTAGGCACTTTTAATGTGAATTCTGGAGATAAAACTCTGGACTTGTACTTGAAATGAGCCACCTCCTCAGCCCTTGTCGAGATGTAGGTTATTTAAAATACTTCTGTGCTATATATGCTCTATGGTTATCCTTTGTCAATATCATAATTAAAAAGATTATTAAATATCTGAGGGACGTCAACAGAAAGCCATTTTAAGGCAAAAGAATAAATATTGCTGAAGAATGTAACTATGTGAATACATATCATATATGTTATATTTTTGTTATTATTCCTAAATACAATGTGTGTTTTCAGTGCTAACGACTAAGTACAAGACAATCAATTGATGTGCTCTTACCTGAGGAGGAACACATCTTCTGCTTCCAGATTTTCAGTTGTCTGTAGTTCTTTGTGCAGCACTGAGGCCTCATGGGGATTTTCCACTCCAGTTAAAGATGCATGTTCATTGTTGTCATCCCTTCAGCTCATGCTTCAGTGGTCATATTGCTGATACTCTATGAGGGTAGTTTATAATGTTGCTAGGAGACAAAATCTGACACCCAAGTTCCTGGTCCCCTGAAACATAAAATCTTTATGCCCCATCTTTTTGTCCCTGTTGGATCTCTTCTTCATTTATATTTCAACTGTTATCTTCTTTCCTGGTTTCCTCTCTGGAAACCCTCTATCCTAACCTCCTCTCCCTGCCTCCATGAGGGTGCTCCCCCACCCATCCATCCACTCCTTTCTGCCTCTCCACCCTGGCATTCCCCTACACTAGGGCATCAAGCCTTTATCAGACCAAGGGCCTATAAATGGGAAGCCATTGATGCCTGATAAAGCCATTCTCTACTACATATGTGGCTGGATCCATGCATCACTCCATGTGTACTCTGGTTGGTAGTTTAGTCTCTGGAAGCACTGGAGGTCTGCTTTGTTGATGCTGTTGTTTTTCCCAAGGGGTTGAAACCCCATTGGCTCCTTCAGTCCTTTCTCTAACTCCTCCACTGGGAACATGTCCCATCTTTCATAATCTCTCCTGTGCCTTTGGTATGGGGTTGTCTTGTAAATGTATCCACTGGGACTTGGTTTCTCAACTGCAAAAAAAAAAAAAACCTCAATCCTGGACATAAGCTCTCTTTTGAGTTGTTGGTCTGGGCTGTCTTAAGAGATGCTGAAGCTCACAGCTTATTGCTGTTGCCTCTAGTTGCCTTCAGTGATGAAAGGAAAGTCCCTATTGTTGAAGACACCATAAACTTCACACACAGAGTCCAGAGATTATAGAGCTGGAACTGGTCTCAACAGCCTCTCCATGAGGACTAGCTTTTATGTTAACAGAAGTTGCCATGCAAATTTTCAAAGGAAAAAACCAAATAACAGCCCTGCCCAGATTTAATGCTAAAGAACCTAAAGGCTCAGTAGTGGCACACATACGTTGGCAGTAACCAATAGTTTTTTTAGTGGAACTTAAGACCTGCTCAACAAGGATAGCATGCATGGTACAGAAAACGTAGCTAACTACTTAGTGCTAGTGGAATTGTTCTCAATGGAGAATCTAAAGACACTAATTTATTAAATCAGCATAATCCATAACAAGAATCTATAACCATTTGACTCTATCTACTGATAAATGTAGGCTTCATACCTCATCAAAGACATTTCTCATTGCGACAGAAACCACTACATTCTTAAATTAAGAACAAAAGGTCAAAAGGTCATTGGAAAAATTGATTAAAAAATCCAACAGATATGATTAAAATTTACAGCTTTTCTGCTCAGGGGTTTATTATGGTTTTCCAATTAAGGTCAGCCACCTTGAAAACATAGCAAATTGATCACAACAGGAGAGAGATTAAGTGACCATCTCAGGAAATATATTGCCATCTTTATTACTATGAAGATATCACCAATCTCCCTAGGATGCCCAAAGCATGATTTTAGGGGAAAAAAGACAGCACATTGCAGCATGTTACAACTAACTTGATTTTCTCTTTAAATTCATGCCTTTAATACCTCTTCTATTTGTACATTTTTTTTTTACTATATTTTGATTTCATTGTCTTGGTCAGAAAGGCGAGTTCGCCTCAGATCCCATTTACTAGTAAAGGAGTAGAACTTTCTCAATGAAGACAAATTTTAAATTTAACCCTATCTTGACCACCTTGATAAATAGGTAGTTCTCAACAATTTTTCTTTAGTTTTATGTGGTTTCGTAATTCTTGAGAAACTTAAGAGCAGAATAAGAATTTTGCATTAATGACTTGCAATTATAAAATTAATCAGTCCATTAGTAAATGTTTGTTTCAAGGTTGACAATAGAAGCAAGAGATGAATTTGATTGCCTGAGCTGGTTTATTGAGCACAGAAATTTTGCTGTTTATAAAAACAAACTAGATAAGCAGAACACTGATAAATGGTTAACATTAAACTAAGGCTTACATGAAATCAAATCAGTTGTGCCATTAAATAACATTAATAAACTGGACTGGACTTTGTTAGGGTCATTAGTATAAGAATAACCTTCATGTTGAATCTCTCTGAGAGTTACTGTCCATGAATCAAAGTAATGAGCTTAAGCCATCAAACTGTCTCAGATAATCATCATTAGCATCTTGCATTTGCTATATCCCAGATACTTTACAGTCCACATGTTCCTTCTTCAAATCATTGCTTAAGGCACTTATGGGTCCTGGTTTAATTTTAGCTGTTGCTGGTTACAAAAATACAAAAGAGTTATTTTTCTCAGGTTGGGTTAGTAGTGAAATATTTGAAAACGAGCAACAAACTGCCAAAATTGCTTTCTTGAATTTTCTCATCCCAAGTATTAAAATTATATGGATGAATACGAAAGATGTTATTTTCTGGATCATTATCCAATGAAACTCATTATCCAATTACAATTCTAAAGCTCCCTGATATATTTACCAATCAGAGCATCTTTTAGAAGGGATTTTAGCTATTGCCTCCTTTTTTTATACACCCAGTTGCAGATCAATACTCTTTTATGCTCGAAGATGTTTCTAGTTTGCTTTTTGATTCCCAAAATAATGTCTCTGGCATTAGTCACTTAGGCTTTGTTTGAGAAAGTCTAAATTGTTACAATTAGCATACAAGCAAGTATAAATGTATCTGGAGTGACAATAATAAATACATTTGCATTTTTAATTTAATTTTATAGAGAAGGGGCCTTGAAATATATTATTTATGAAGACAAATGTTCAAAAGCTATAGACTTGCTAGAAACCATCTCATTGTGTTTATGAGTGTCTATTGTATCTCTAGTCTCTCTAAGTCTTCTATCATGAAGGGGTTTTAGATTTTGTGAAAGCCTTTTTTGTATCTAATGAGAGCATCTGTAGTTCTGTTCTTCAATTTATATGATTGATCATGCTTATTGATTAATGTATGCTGAACTATGCATGCATCTCTGGGATAAAACCTATTTGATCATGGTAGGTGATCTTCTGGATGTGTTCTTTCTTAGATTTAGTTGACAAGAATTTTATTGAGAATTTTTAGATCTATATTTATAAGGGAAATTGATCTGTAATTCTTTTTGGTTGAATCTTTATGAGGTTGTGTTTCCAGGGTAATTTTGTTCTCATAAAACAAACCGGGCAGTGTTCCTTCTGTTTCTATTTTGTGGAATAATTTGAGAATAATTGGCTGTAAATCTTCATTGAAAACCTAGGAGAATAATTTGCTTAAAACAAACAAACAAACAAACAGCAAAAACCTGGCCCTGCAGTTTTATTTTTGTTGTTGTTTTGTTTGTTTTTGGTAGGATGACTTTTGATTTCTTTTTCACAAGAGGTTATAGATCTCTTTCTATTGATTATTTGATCTTAATTTAACTTTGGAAGGAGGTGTGTATTGAGAAAATCTATTTCTTTTAGGTGTTCCGATTTGGTGGAACATAAATTTTTTAAATATGTCCTTATGATTTTCTGCATTTCCTTAATGACTGTTGTTACACTGCCCTTGATATGTTGAGTTTTATTAATTTAGATCTTATCTTTCCACCTTTAAGTTAATCTGGATAAAGGTTTGCCCATAGTGTTTGTTTTCTCATTGTTTCATTGATTTTTTGTAATTTTATCTATTTTATTTATCTTAGAGGTTGATTATTTCTTGCTTTCTACTCCATTTGAGTGTGGTTTCTTCTTTTCATTCTAGAGATTTCAGGTTTGCTGTTAAGTTTCAAGTATGAGATTTCTCATTTAAAAAAAAAAAAAAAAAAAAAAAACATGGGTACTTAAATCCAATGACCTTGATTCTTTTAGTACTTTCCTTGTGTCCCATACACTTGGGTATGTTCTGTATTCATTTTCATCTAATTCTCAGAAGTCTTTTCTATCCTTCTTGACCCATTTCTTATTCAGCAGTGAGTTGTTATGTCTCCATGAGTATAGCTTTGTGTTGTTTCTTATATCCAGCTTTAATCTGTGGTGATCACACAGAATGCATGGTATTATTTCAATTTTTTTTTTGTAACTGCTGAGACTTGCTTTGTATTGGAACATGGGGTCCACTTTGGAGAAAGTTCCATGAGGTGCTGAGATAAAGTTATATCCTTTTATGTTTGGATGAAATGTTCTGTAGAAATATATTAGGTTTATTTGGTTTAGGGCATCAGTTAGCTCCAAATCTCCTCTGTTTAGGTGTTTTCTAAATGACCAGTCTTCAGTGAGAGCAAGGCATTGACATTTTCCACTCTTAGTGTATGGGGGGGTCATTATGTGATTTAAGGAATAGTAGTGTTTTATTTTATTTTATTTTTTTATGCTTGGAATATTCTTTTCCAAGCTTTTACTCAGAAGTGATATATATCCTTAATGTTAAGGTGTTTTTTCTTGAATGTAGCAGAAGGATGGATTCTGTTTTGCATCAAGTCTGTTAAACTGTGTCTTTTTATTGGAGAATTTAGACCATTGATGCTTAGACAGAAAGAAGCAGTATTTGCTGAATCCTGTTATTTTGTTGTTGTATGTGGTGTGTGGTGGTGGTGGTGGTGATGGTGGTGATGGTGGTGGTGGTGGTGGTGATGGTGGTGGTGATGGTGGTGATGGTGGTGGTGGTGGTGGTGGTGGTGGTGGTGATGGTGGTGGTGGTGGAGGTGGTGGTGGTGGTGGTTGTGGTGGTGGTGGTGGTGGTGGTGGTGGTGGTGGTGGTGGTGGTGGTGGTGGTGGTGTGTGTGTGTGTGTGTGTGTGTGTGTGTGTGTGTGCTTACCCTCTTGATTTTGCTGGTCTGAGATTATTTTTCCTTCTGTTCCCTTAAGTGTACTTACCTTCTTCAGCTTTCAGTTTTCCTCTAGTCCTTTCTTTAGTGCTAGCTATATGCATAGATAGTGCTAAAATTAAGTTTTATTTTGGAATATTTCATTTTCTCCATTTATTGAAATTGAAAGCCCTGCTGCTTATAGTAATCAATTCTGGCCTCTGGAGTTATTAGAACCTATAGATCATCTGTCCAGGTCCTCTGGTTTTTAGAGTCTCCATTGAGAAGTCAGGTAATATTCTAATAGCTCTGCCTTTGTATGTTACTTGGTATTTTCTCCCACAGCTTTTAATATTCTTTTTTGTTCTGTATGTTTAATATTTTGATTATTATGTGTAAGGGGAATTTCTTTTCATGCCCAGTCTACTTCTCATTCTTTATACTTCTTGCACCTCGATAGGCATCTCCTTCTTTAGTTTGGGGTGGTGGTGGTAGCAGTGGGTTAGATAAAATGCTGAGTAGGGGTAAAGAAAGGTAGGAGGAAGATCTGTGTGATCCACTGTAGAGAGGAGCAGGCAGGGGGCAGAGGCTGCAGCAGGCAGTGGATGAGACTTGGAGATTGGTTTCCGAGGAACAGAGAGAAGGTGAAGATTAACTGTTAGTCTGGATTGACCTGCTGGTTTCAGGCAATGGCTGCTGGTGTGGGGCTGAAATAACATGATGGGTGGAAGGAATGAAATTTAGAGAAGGTCTGTGAGATGATGTTGATGGGGCAGAGAGGAAGGGAAGGCTAGAGCCTGTGTTCTGTGATGCTGTGGTAATTTCTACTCCTCCCATTAGTGCGCCAGGGGCCACCTTTCTCCACAGAATTGCTATCCCTCCTCATCTTCCTCCTCTTTCTAATAAGAACCAGTATTATTTCAGTACAGGACTATGCCACACAATTTACATTTGTGTAACTGTGACTGGTGGCTGATCATTTTTCAAACCCTTTTTTTGGTAATTTGAGTATTTTCTATTGAGAAATGTCCATTTAGTCTAATGCTAATTTTAGTTGGTTTATTTGTCTTCACTCTTTCTCTCTTATAAAATTATTTTATTTATTTTTTCTTACAACTTCATTTTATAAAGAGTAATACATGAAGGTGGAATCTCAGGGTTGTTTTGATTTGCATTTCCCTGATGACTAGGGATGTCCAGCACTTCCTTATATGCTTCTCAGCCATTTGATATTCCTCAATTGAAAATTTTTTTGTTTAGCTCTGTACCCCACTTTTAATAGGATTATTTGATTCTCTGGCATCTAACTTCTTGAGTTCTTTTCATATATTGGATATAAAACCTCTATCAGATGTGGGATTGGTAAAGATCTTTCCCCAATCTGCTGTTTTGTTTTGACAGTGTTCTTAACCTTACAGAAACTTTACAGTCTCACTAAGTTCCATTTCTCGAACCTTGGTCTTAGAGCACAAACCATTGGTGTTCTGTTCAGGAAAACTTCCCCTGTGCATATGTGTTTTAATTTTTACCTATTTTCTCTTCTAATAGTTTCAGTGTACCTGGTTTAATGTGGAAATCTTTGATCCACTTGCAGTTGAGCTTTGTACAAGGAGATAAGAACGGGTTTATTTTCATTCTTTTGCATGCTGAGTGTCAGTTGAGCCAACACCATTTGTTGAAGAGGCTGTCCTTTTTCCATTGAATGTTTTCAGCTCCTTAGTGAAAAATCAAGTGACCATATATGTGAGGGTTCATTTCTGGATTTTCTGTTCTGTTCCATTGATCAACATGCCTATCTCTGTACCAGTACCATGCATTTTTTAACACAATTGCCTTGTAATATAGCTTGAGGTAAGAGATGGTGATTCCCACAAATATTTTCTTGTTGTTGAGGATGGATTTCGATAATCTATTTTTTTGTTATTCCATATGAATTTGCAATTTGTTCTTTCCAACTCTATGAAGAATTGAGTTGGGATTTTGATGGGGATTGCATTGAATCTATAGATTGCTTTTGGAAAGATGGCCATTTTTACAATGTTCATCATTCTAATCCATGAACATGGGAGATCTTTCCATCTTCAGAGATTTGAAGTTATTGTTATACCGGTCCTTCACTTGCTTAGCCAGAGTCACACAAAGGTATTTCATAGTGTTTGTGACTATTGTGAAGGGTATCTTTCCCCTAATTTCTTTCTCAGTATGTTTATCCTTTGAGTAGAGGAAGGCTACTGATTTGTTTGAGTTAATTTTATATCCACCAACTTTGCTGCAGTTGTTTGAGCAGTAAAAGTTCTCTGGTGGAATTTTTGGAATCACTTAAGAATATTATCATGTCATCTGCAAATAGTGATTTGTTTTACTTCTTCCTTTCTGATTTGTATCCCTTTGATGTTCTTTTGCTATCGAAATGCTCTGGCCAGGACTTCCAGTACTATGTTGAATAATTAGGGGAAGAGTGGGCAACCTTGTCTAGTCCCTGATTTTAGTGGGATTGCTTCAAATTTCCCACCATTAAGCTTCATATTGGCTATTGGTTTGCTGTATATTGTTTTTATTATGTTTAGGTATGGGCCTTGGATTCCTGTTCTTTCTAAGACTTTTCACATGAAGGGGTGTTGAATATTGTGAAATGCTTTCTCAGCATCTAGTGAGATAACCATGTGGGTTTTTTTTTTTCTTTGAGTTTGTTTATATGGTAGAATACGTTGATGGAATTCCATATATTAAACCATCCCTGCATCTATGGGATGCAGCCTACTTGATCATGGTGAATGATTGTTTTGATATGTTCTTGGATTCATTTTGCAAGAATTCTGTTGAGTATTTTTTGATCAATGTTCATAAGTGAGATTGGTCTAAAGTTCTCTTTCCTCATAGAGTCTTTGTGTGTTTTAGGAATGAGGGCTAATGTGGCTTCAAAGAATGAGTTGGGTAGTATTCCATCTGACTCTATTTTGTGAAATAGTTTGGAAAGTATTGATATTAGGTCTTCAATAAATGTATTCTAGAATTCTGCATTGAACTCTCTGGTCGTGGGCTTTTTTGGTTGGGAGGCTTTTGATAACTGCTTCTATTTCTTTAGGTGTTTGGGATTGTTTGTATGGTTTACCTGGTCCTGGTTTAACTTTGGTATCTAGTATCTGTCTAAGAATTCATCCATTTTCTCCAGATTTTCCAGCTTTGTTGAGTACGGGCTTTTGTAGTAGGATCTGATGATTTCTTGAATTTCCTCAGTTTCAGTTGCTATTTCCCCACTTTCCTTTCTGATTTTGTTAATTTGGATACTCTCTCTTTGCCCTCTAGTTAATCTGCTAAGGGTTTATCAATCTTGTTAATTTTCTCAAGAGAACCAGCTCTTGGTTTTGTTGATTCTTTCAATGGTTCTTTTTGTTTCTATTTGTTAATTTCTGCTCCAAGTTTTATTATTTCTTGCCATCTACTTCTCTTGGGTGTATTTGCTTCTTTTTGTTCTAGAGCTTTCAGCTGTGCTGTTAATTTACTAGTGTATGCTCTGTCCAGTTACTTTTTGGAGAAACTCAAAGCTATGAGTTTTCTCTTAGTACTGCCTTTATTGCATCCCATAGGTTTAGATATGTTGTTCTTTCATTTTCATTAAATTCTAGAAAATTCTTAATTTATATCTTTATTTATTCTTTGACCATGCTATTTTTGAGTAAAGCATTGTTCAGCTTCCATGTGTATATGGGCTTTTTGTTGTTTTTCTTGTTATTAAAGACCAGCCTTTGTCCAAGGTGATCTGATAGGATTCATGGGAGTATTTAAATCTTCTTGTATCTATTGAGGCTTGTTTTTGTGATCAACTATATGGCCAATTTTGGAGGAGGTGCCATGAGGTGCTGAGAAGAAGGTGTATTCTTTTGTTTTAGGTTGAAATGTTCTGTAGATGTCTATTAATTTCAATTGGTTCATAACCTCTGCTAGTTTCACTGAGTCCTTGTTCAGTTTCTGCTTCCATGATCTGTCTATTGATGAGAGTGGGGGTGTTGAAGTCTCCATCTATTATTGTGTGTGGTGCAATGTGCGTTTTGAGCTTTAGTAGGGTTTTTAGCTTTAGTAGAGCATATATGTTAAAGATTGAGAATTCATCCCGATTAATTTTCCTCATAATGAGCAAGTGTTCTTCCTTATCTTTTTTGATAACTTTTGGTTGAAAATTTACTTTATTCAATATTAGAATGGCTACTCCAGCTTGTTTCTTGTGGCCCTTTGCTTGGAAGCTTTTGTCCCAATCCTTTTATTCTGAGAATGTGTCTGTCTTTGTTTCTGCCTAGCCCTCTCTGTGCTTTGGTTACTCACAGTGCAATATCACCAGGCCTATGTCCTCAGATCTCTGCTGTTCCAGGTTGAAAAGTGCCTGAGCATTTGCCAGTGCCCCAATTATTTTATTTATTAACCTTTTAAATTTTGTCTCTCTCCCTGGTCCCTTCTCTACATGCCTCCAACCCCAGTCCCTTTCATAACTAAGAGAATGCTACCCAAACCAACTGTGCACTCCTACCTCACTGCTTTAGTATCTGCCTTCTCTGGTTCATTACGCCTCCACAGGACCAAGAACATCTCCTCCCACTGAGGCCAGACATGGCAGTTCTTTGCTATATATGTAGCAGGGGCCATGGACCAGCACATGTATGCTTTTTGGCTATGGAGCTTCATGCACTGTCTGGGTGACAGTCTCTCTTCACATGTGGAGATCACAGATGATTTTTTTTTCACATTTTGTGGGCTATCTCTCCCCATGCATTGTCTTATATCCTGTTCAGAAGTCATGAGCAGTCATGTTTGCCTACTTTAGATTTTCCCTCTATACTCTGGGGAAATTGTCTTTGTTCCCAATCCTTGATCAGTCTAATATTTCAAAGTATTTTCTTTGTCTTTTTGTCTAGAAATTTCATAGTTTCAGATCTTAAACTTAATATTTTGATCAAAATTTAGTTAACATTTATAACCACTGGCAATGAGATTTAAGTTTTGTTTGTGTGTATATGTGTGTGAGTTGTACATGAATATATTTTATTGAAATTTCCTTAACAATTTCATTTTCTAAACTATGAAAAACGTCATTTGTATTTCTAAAGAAATTGCATGAATGCATAGACCACTTAGGGTGCTGCAGAATTTTTTTAGCAGTATTGTTCTTCACAAATCTAATATTGTAGGAGCATTCTACAATTTAGTGGTGCTCTTCAGATTCTCTCCTCAGTAGCTTGTCATTTTCATCACTGTGACCCTATACCTCTCTGGTTAAGCTTACTCTTAGGCATTTTATTTTTATATTCTTAGCCATTGAAAATAAGATTACTTTCATAATTTCCATTTCAGATAATTGGCTATTGATACTGAGCAATGTTGAATTTTTGTATGCTGATTTTATAAATGGCAAATCTACAGAATTTGTTCATTTGTTTCAATAAATTTTAGTATCCTTCTATCCATTAAGTATGAGATTAATCAGATTACATTTTTTTTCAAATAACTTGAGTGTTTCTAGACAAAACATAAAACTAAGTACCAAAGAAGATGAGAAGTGACATATACATGCTCTTCTTCACTACCTCTCAAGGGTTAGCCTGAGTCCCAGAAATGCTTCTGGATCAGGCAAAATTTTATACTTTCTTCTTCTGTTTTCAAATGACCTTTGTCAAAATGCCCCTATTCTTGAACTTAAATATTTGATATAAAACTAGGAAGCTGCAAGAACACACAAGAGAAAAGCTTCAGGATGGTTTAGTCAATATTTTTTATAAGAACCTAAAAGCAAGAAAACAAATGGAAAAATAATAAATTTTATTGTATCCAATGCTTCTACACAATGTTGGAATCAATGAATTCAATGTGGATATCCCTTGAAAGAGCAAATACCCTTTTAAAAGTACTAGTAATAAAACATTTTATTACACCATGAAAATCAAAATGGATGGGGAAGCACAGATGCAGTGTGCTTATCTGATGGCATTGACTAAGCCCATATTCTGAACCTGAGACAGGAGATGGTACCTGGAACTATTGATCCACCATGCTCTTTCTACTTGAAGATATTTCTCTCTTGCTGGTTAGCATGTAGTTCTTTCAGAAATTCTTGTTTTTGTACAATATGTTTGATGATAATAAAGTCATGAGTTTTGGCTCTCTGTACTCTTACCCTACTGGGAGAGAGCTGGTCTCCCAGGAGTGCAAACACAGTTAAGAGCACAGGTGAGACCACCACATCACCAACAGAATACAAGAGATGGAAGAGAGAATCTTAAGAGCAGAAGGTACCACAGAAAACATTGATACAACAGTTAAAGAAAATGCAAAATGCAAAAATCTCCTAATCCAAAAGCATTCAGGAAATCTAGGACATAATGAGAAGATCAAACTTGAAGATAAAAGGTATAGAAGAGAGTGAAGATTTCAAACTTAAATGGCCAGTAAATATCTTCAACAAAATTATAGGAGGAAACTTCCTTAGCCTAAAGAAAGAAATGCCAACAAACATACAAGAAGCCTTCAGAACTCAAAGTAGATTGAACCAGAAAACAAATTTCTCCCTTCATATAATAGTCCAAACATCAAATACACAAAATGAAGAAGTGATATTTTAAAAGTTAAAAAGGTCTAGTAACCTATAAAGTCAGATCTATCAGAATCATACCAGACTTCTCAACAGAAACTATGTAAGCTAAAAGATCCTTGGGCAGATGTCATTCAGATTCTAAGAGAACACAAATGCAAGCTTAGAATACTATATCCAAGAAAGCTCTCAATTACCATAGATATAGATATCAAGATATTCCATGACAAAACCAAATTTACACAATTACTCTCCACAAATCCAGCTCTACAAAGGATAATAGATGGAAAACTCTAACAAAAGGAGAAAAACTATACCCTTGAAATAGAAATAAAGTAGTCTTCTTTCAACTAACTCTCCCCAAGACAGCCACACAATCACAATTCCAACTCTAACAACAGTATAACACAAAACAACAATTATTGGTACCTAATATCTCTCAACATCAGTGGACTCAATTCCCCAATAAAAAGACACAGACTAAGAGATTGGTTATGTAAAGAGAACCCAACATTTTGATCCATATAGGAAACATACCTTGGTGACAAAGACAGACACTATCTCAGAGTAAAACACTAAAAATCAATTTTCTAAGTAAATGATTCCAAGAAACAAGCTAGAGTATACATTCTAACATCAAAGAAATTGACTTTGAATGAAAAGGTATCAAAAAAGATAAGGAAGAACACTTCATACTTGACAAAAAATTCACCAAGATAAAAATCTCAATTCTGAATATCTATGTTCCAAATGCAAGGGCACCTATATTCATAAAAGAAACCTTCCTAAAGCTCAAAGCACACATCGCACCTCACATAATAAGAGTGGATGACTTCAACACTTGATTCTCATCAATGGACAGATCATGGAAACAAAAACTAAACAGAGATACAGTAAAACTAGCAGAAGTTATGAACCAAATGAATTTTTAAAATATCTATAGAACATTTCATCCTAAAACAAAAGAATATATCTTCTTCTCATCACCTGATGGTACCTCTCAGAAATTGACCATATAATCGGTCATAAACAGGTCTCAACAGATACAAGAATATTGAAATAATCCCATGAATTTTATCAGATCACCATGAACTAAGACTGGTCTTCAAAAACTACACAAAGCTCACATACACATGGAAGCTGAACAATGCTCTCTCTACTCAATGATAACTTAATCAAAAAATAAATAAAAAAAGAAATTAAAGACTTTTTAGCATATAATGTAAATGAAGGAACAACATAGCCAGACTTATAGGACACAATGAAAGTATTGCTGAGGAAAACTCATAACTTTGAGTGCTTCCAAACAGAAACTGGAGAGAGCATACATTAGCAGTTTGAAAGCACACTTGAAAGTTCTAGAACAAAAAGAAGTAAGTACACCCAAGAGGAGTAGACAGCAAGAAATAATCAAACTCAGGGCCAAAATCAACCAAGTAGAAACAAAAAAGAACTATACAAAGAGTCATCAAAACCAGAAGCTGGTTCTTTGAGAAAATCAATAAGATAGACAAACCCTTATCCAGACTAAACAGAGAGCACAGAGACAATGTTCAAATTAACAAAATCAGAAATGAAAGTGGAGACATAAAACAAAATACTCAATAAAATTTTTGCAAACTGAATGCAAGAACACATCAAAACAATCATTCACCATGATCAAGTAGGCTTTATCTTAGGGATGCAGGGATAGTTCAATATATAGAAATCCATCAATGTAATCCACCATATAAACAAACTCAAAGAAAAAATAAAAAAAACCACATGATCATCTCACTAGATGCTGAGAAAGCATTTGACAAAATTCAACACTGATTCAAGTTAAAAATCTTAGAAAGACCAAGAATCCAAGGCCCATACCTAAACATAGTAAAAGCAATATACAGCAAACCGGTAGCCAACATCAAACTAAATGGTGAGAAATTTGAAACAATCCCACTAAAATCAGGAACTAAAGAAGGCTGCCCACTCTCTCCCTACATATTCAATATGGTATTTGAAGTCCTAGCCAGAGCAATTAGACAACAAAAAATGTCAAAGGCATATACATTGGAAAGAAAAAAGTCAAAATATCACTATTTGCAGATGCTATGATAGTATACTTAAGTGATCCCAAAAATTCCACCTGAGAATTCCATGGCTGATAAACAACTTCATAAAAGTGGCTGGTATACAATTAAGGCAAACAAAACAAAACAAAGAAATAAAGAAACATGTGTACACTCAGTAATAAGTGGATATTAGCCCAAAAGCTCAGATCATCCAATACATAATTCACAGACCACATAAGGCTTAAAAAAGAAGAAAGACAAAAGTGCAGATGCTTCAGTTCTTCTTAGAATAAAAACAAAACTATTCACAGGAGGAAATAGGGAGACAAAGTTTGAAGCAGATGTTGAAGCAAAGGCTATCTGGAGACTACCCCACCTGGATATCCATTGCATATACAGCTACCAAATTCAGACAATATTGCTGATGCCAAGAAGCACTTGCTGACAGGAGTCTGATATAGTTATCTCCTGAAAGGCTCTGCCAGATCATAACAAATAAAGAGGTATGTGCTCACAGCCAACCATTGATTTGAGAACAGGGTCCCCAATGTAGGAGTTAGAGAACAAATTGAAGGAACTGAAGGGCTTTGCAACCTTACTCATTAACCAGAGCTCCCAGGGACTAAACCACTACCCAGGGACAGATCCAGGGCTTTTGCTGCATATGTATCAGAGTATTACCTTGTTGGCCATTAATGGGAAGAGAAGCCCTTGTTTCTGCTAAGGCTTGATACCCCAATGTAGGGAACCTCATGGCAGGGAGGCAGGGAGGGGTCACTCTCATAGAAGCAGGAAGAGATGGAGTGGGGTAGGGAGTTTATGAAGGGTAACCGGGAAAGGGGATAAAAGTTGAAAATTAAATAAAGTATCCAATTACAAAAAAATGGAAGAAAAAGAAAGTTCATGAGTTTTTGTCTATCTAGGAAAGCCTCTGTCTTCATTTCTAAACATCAGCTTCTCTGACTACCGTATTCTTGGTTTGCAATCTTTGTCCTTCAGACCCCAATGTCCTTGTGTTTTCTGAGCCTGTGCTGCTTCTCCTGAGGCTAGTTCACCTTTCTGTATGAAACTCAGATGTGCTTTGCTGCACTTTTCTTCCTGATGTTATAGACAAGGAGTGCCCCTGAACAGTTTGATTATGTATGACACAAGATAATGTCATTGGAACGAATGATATAATGATATTTTACATCTACCTGAAAATGCACGTACTGATAATGGTTTCTGAGGTTAGCTGTGTGGAAAAGCCTTTCAACCATCAATGTATGCAGGGGTTAAGGCTAAACTCAAACGGTGCTGGAATGTGTCCAAAGTTTAGAGCTGTAGTGGCCATCATGATGCGGTTGGTGTGACCTTACGTCTTTATTCTTCTTAGGGATCTAGGACAAAACTTCAAATATAGCTACATTGCAATTGGCTGTTTTTGTATCCAGCCTAAGTACCACAATTGCTTCAGGATCATCTCCACTGAGGCAGAATTCTCTACTTTCCACTGTTCTCAAAGGACCTTTGTAAAAATGTCCTTTATTTTTTAATTTAAATATGTGGTCAGGTTGTCACCTGCCACAGTAGTGGTGCTAAATACTAAGTATATGCTGTTAAGTTAAACTGTGGGACTGGGCCTTCTGGATTTTGAGAGTCGAGGTAGGCTCTTACTTTCTTCTCTTTAGCAACTGTATTTCCTCCCTGGTATACAATCTAAAGCAAGAGGACACAGGAGACAGAAAACTGTCTTTCCTAGCCTCTGCTTATTTTTCTTATTACTGTGCTACAGCCAGGGGTTGCATTTTCCCTAGCTCTTGTAAAATTATTGCTATCTTTGTGTAAAGGTGTTTAAGTTAATGTTCACTAAGAGAATGATTGTGGGAATATAGATTTTAATTTTTGTTTTTCTTTTTTTTAATCAGGTAGTTATTTATAATAACCAGCAGCTGGAAAGAACCCAGATGACCTTCAACAGAGGAATGGATACAGAGAGTGTGGTACATTTTCACAATGGAGTACTACTCAGCTGTTAGAAACAACGATTTTACAAAATTCCTAGGCAAATGGATGGAACTAGGGACTATCATCCTGAGTGAGGTTACCCAGTCACAAAAGAACACAAATGATATGCAGTCACTGATAATTTCTAGCTCCCAGAAAGCTCTGAATACCTAAGAAACAACTCACAGAACTTATGAAGCTTGAAAAGAAGGAAAGCCAAAATGTAGAAGTCTCAGTCCTTCTTAGAAAAAGAAAAAAAATTGTGTATTCATCATATATTATTATGCAACAAATTTGTGAGCTGTAATAATATTTTACAAAATAAATAAATTTTAAAAATAATGAAATATCATTGTAAGTACAAATCACTCTTTTTATTGGAGTGACCAATTAGATTAAATGTGTGGTTTATGTCTTAACTTGAATGGCAAATCATTAATTTGAAAAGAATAACAAGGGTAAAAAAGGACTAGTAAAGACATTCGAATGAAAACTAGTGAAACAGGGACTTTTATCTAATTTTCTGTATTGTTTTCTAAACTTGGGTGTGTCTAGTCAACATTTATCTACACTGTGATCCTCTCCTAATTATAAATCTCCACTTAAGAGTCAAAAATGTCAAGATAGATAGACAGCTGTGAAAAGGTAAAACATACTTACATACACACACACACACACACACACACACTGCAGCTATGAATCACAAAGATGACTGGAGCAGCCTTCCCCTTTATCACACCAGTTACACCAAAGAACAGAGCAATACTCTGGTTGAGCTACAAATCAGCTGAACCCAGAAAGACAAAATTAATTGCTGAGTAGTATCATGTCTGAAGCAAGGCAGAAAAGGAAGCACAAGGAAAGAGAAAAGCATATCACCATCACAAAACAGTGGCTTGGGTTGGTGGTGGTGGCAGATGCCCAAGAGTCAAACAAACCAAACCAAAACAAAGCCAGATAACTAACAGTAATATCAACATCAATAGTGGGACATCAGTAAGATGGTGGATAAATCTTATATTTCTTTATCTCTATCATAGATTGCCTGTGCAGTTGGTAGCTTCTCATGTTGTATTTTTTAAATTAGAGGTTATACTTACAAATTCAGGTCCTCAATTGCTCTAACCATGTTTTAATTGAGCAGTAACCATGTGTCCTATATCCCCTTAAATCATCTCCACCACTGAAGAAACTTCTATTAAGTCGTACTGGGGACCTTTGACATGGCTCAGCCAGCAAAGGCATTTGCTGCCAAGCCTGATTGATTCCCAGAGCAAAAATGGTAGGAGAGAGCCACCTCTGACAAGTGGCACTGACCTCCAGAACAGGCCATGGACACACACAGACATGCATGCACACTCATGTATGCATGCATGCATGTACACACCTAAACACACAAACACACACACCTGTAAACATGTTAAGCACTGTTAGCTACAAATATAATTTTTTTGTTATCAAACCTAAAGCAGCATTTCCATCAACAGAAAACTTTTATGAGACTAGATCAATTCATTTGAATGATAATAAAACTAAAGGCAATTAATGAAATATCTATATTCAGGGGATGATCCCAAAAGGCTGGGAAGGCAAAGCAGTAGTCTGTTATAGTCTTACACCCGTCCCCGCAGAATATTACTAATCTGTTAAAAAAAACATAATATTATAAGATTTACAGGTAAATGGATGAAGCTGGGAACAAATCTGAGTGAGGTAACCCAGACCCTGAAAGACAAATGTCACATAATCGCTCTCATTTTTAGATGGTAACTTTGAATCTTCCAATGGTTGTGTTTAATTTTGAATACCAACAGAGGTCAGAATATTAGTAAGGAGTCACAGGGTAGTGGGATGAAAAAGAGAACACAGTGGTGTAAAGGAGGAACTGAACTAACAGGGGTTAAGCAGGGCAGGGCAGGGCAGGCCAGGGGACATGTAGAGGGACAACTAACACTCAAGACCTCATGAAGAAGTACTACTGCAGAAGCTTTCTAAAATATAAACATGCACGTATAAGAGATCTTAGGTGACTTACCTTATAATGGGGCAACAGTAGCCCTACCAGACATTCCACAACCATTCTCACTAATGTTTGTATAATCCATTTTAGAGACATCACACACTTTTCTCATTGTAGTACCAACTTGTGCTTCCCACTATTATGCTGACTATGAAGGACTATGCTAACTACCTTCTTACACTCAATGACTTTCATAGATATTCATTTTAGAATCTGTTAAATTAAAAATAATTTTTAAAATGAAAAGAAAATTCAAAAATAGAATACTTATAAAATACACCCCTACTGTTTTTTGAATTAAAAATAGATTTTTTGCATGATATATTCTGATTTTGGTTTTTCCTACCTTAACTCAATCTTGTTCCTCCCCTAGTCTCCTCCCATCCAATTTACAACCTTTCTGTCTCTCCTTAGTAAACAAAACAGGTGCCAGGGGAATAATAACAGAACAATAAAAATAAAAGCTAACACATAAGAATAGATGATGGAGCCAGGGAGGACAGGAAGGCTACAGCAGGTAGCCTGGAGCTGGCAATGGGACAGTTGGATTAATAGGAAAGAGTGAAGGTCTACCTACCTGATTCCCTGGCCACTGTGACCTGTGTGTTCTCTGAGAGCCGTGCCTCTTCTAGGTATGTAACCAGAAGAATTAAGATCAGCTTACTTCAGTGCACACATGTTTATTGTGATAATATGTACATGTACTATCAGCTTATCAAATCAGCTAACATATCTATCAATAGATGAATAGATTAAGAAAATGTGGTATAAATGCATGAAAGGGTTCTTTTTTGTTTTGTTTTGTATATTATCAATATTCCGTAATAAAACATGAATGAATTATGTCAGGAAACAAATGGAGCTAAAGTTAAGGAAAATGAGCGATACTCAAACAGTTGACACATCTCCTCTTATATGTGGAATCTACAGAAAAAAGAATATGAAAGAGAAAAAAAACATGACAGGTTTAGAAAGGGGATGAAGGGAAAGGACATAATGGAGAGTAACTGAAGAGATAAATATGCCTATCTTAGGGTTCCTATTGCTTTGAAGAGGCACCATGACCAAGGCAAATCTTATAAAAGAAACCATCTAATTGAGGCTGGCTTACAGTTTTAGAGGGTTTGTCCATTATCATTATGGTAGGAAGCATCACAGTGTGAAGGAACTGAGAATTCTACATCTGGATCCAAAGGCAGCAAGGAGGAGACTGACTTACACTGGGAGGACCTTGAACATATATATGAGACCTCAAAGGCCTCCTCCACAGTGACACATTTACTCCAACAAGGCTATACCTCCTAATAGTGCCACTTCTCATAGGCCAAACATTCAAACACCTGAATCTATGGGGCCAAACCTACTCAAACCACCATAATGGTCAAATGCAGTATGTGCAAATACAAAAATATAATTATGTTTTACAATTAACATAAGCTAATCGCCTTTCAATGAGTGCTATTACTGCTTTTATGATCAACAAATCAATCCATGAAGTAGTTAATGGATATCTATTATTGACATACATTACATAAAATTAACACACATACTTTGTCTAATTCATGTTCGCATCAGGTGAGTAACATAGTCCATAAATATATTATTTGCTAAAACATATAATTTGGCAGAAATATGTAACAATAACATCTGAAATTCAGAAATGTATTTTTTTCAGTATAAAAAAATTTAAACACAAGGTGTTATGTATTAGTGAAACTGGGCACTTAGGTGTCTCTTCCACTTCTTAATGTTATAATAGTTATAATAATTATTTTACAGTTATTATGGATTTCTGATTAGTTCCCTAGGGTTGTCCTAGAAGTGTAACTGCAGACATGAACATTTAAAGGATTTTTTATATTTTTATTGTAATTCAAAAATAATTGATTCAAAATAGAGGAGTCAGCATCATCACATGGGCTATCATTAGGAAACATTATGTTTTAGAAATTTTTGTTGAACAAAATTAAACATACTAAACATGCGGGGTATATAATTCATTTATATTTACTTTCCTTAATGTTTAATAAAAATAGAATTGACTTCAAACATGCATTGACTGTTTGCTTTAGTAAGAATTATGTTTCAACTTTTTTCCTACTAGACTACTTTACTCCTGGGTTCTTAATATTTCTCCAATTAATATAATGAACTTTTCTGAATTGTGTTGCAATGGTATGTGTGCTGTATTCTAGGACATTTCCAAACTGTATATTAGGTGTAACTTGATGCCCCTGAGGCATGGAAACAAACACTCCTTTATCACTTGACTGTCATTTAGTCACTAGTTGGAAATGATGCTCTTATAAGAAGTTACCCATAATTTCATCCAAATGCTTATGCTTATAATCATCCCACACTATTTTAGAGACTTTTATTTTATAGGCCTTTACATTTATGACGGCCACTTGGATGCCTCTGGAATGTCGATATCTATTTATTCAAAAATCTATCTGTATGCCCCTCTTCCTACACATTATTTCCTTTAAAAGTCCCACTTCCCCTTTTATCAATTAAAGCAACAACGAAGCTTACATTACTTATGACACTGCAGATGAGAAACACTAAAAATAAGCCACGAACCAAAGAGCATATATGGGCCATTCTGTGGCTTCCATTACATATGTAGCAGAGGACTGCCTTATTTGGCCTTAGTGGGACAGGATGTCTCAGAGAAGAGAGATTCTAGAGGGGTGAAGTAGAAGTGTGTGGGGGAGCACCCTCTTAAAGGCAAAAGGGAGCAGCCTGTGGTGGAGAGTTCATGGAGGGGGAACCATGAAGAGGGGCAACATTGAAATGTAAATAAAAAATTAATAAAAATATTAATAAAAAACACCTATGGCTTCATTAATATCAGACCAGAAAACTTTAGATCAAACACAAATGCTACAGGTAAGTATTTGAAATCACCAATAAGACAGAATGATCCTAAGTGAATACATGCCCAATGAAATACTCAGAAAACCCGGTAGTCACAGTGCATATATAATAACCAACAGAATGCAAAGTAGAGATTGTAAATTCATAATGGTAATTGAGGACCTGAATTCCCACTCAACAACCTGGAGGTAGAGAATAAAGTGAGCCAGTATGCCAGTATGCAAGAAGGCATTTACTAACTATATCAAGTAGACAAAGAATGATTCAGAAAATAACAGCTTATACATTCTCTCAATGTGCATGGGGGACATCCACCAAAGTGGATATTGGGTTAGAAAACTATCAACTTTTTAAAGCATAAAAACCATACATTTTTTTAACTTAATGGGAATAATAAAGAGATAATAAGAAATCTTCTCTCTCTCTCTCTCTCTCTCTCTCTCTCTCTCTCTCTCTCTCTCTCTCTCTCTCTCTCTCTCTCTCACACACACACACACACACAATTTAAACAATGTATCCTTAAATAATTCACAGGTAAAATATGTCTCAAGAGAAATTATGACTTGTGTTGAAATCAATAAACATGAAATTGAATTTATACAGATCTTACAAATGCTGCTGAATCAATATTAAGACGAAATGTTGTAGCCTCAAGCATTTACATTGTAAAGAAGGATGAATTTCAAAACACAGTTTGAACTGGGCCACAAGATAGCTCAGCAGGTGAAAGCATTTCTCACAAGCCTGACAGCCTTAGCACTATGGAAGGAGTTCTGGCAACCTAAGTGCTGTCTTTACAAAGTGGAAGGAAAAGATCAACTTCCATAAGTAATTTGAGCTGAGGTTTTGTGGACATTTCCTTTAACCAGTCACAAGGTAATTGTTCTTTACTATTTTATTCATAAGATATCAATTAATGTTTTAACATATTAAATATCTCTTTAGGAATGAAAGTCAATTGGTCTAAGAACTACATAAACATTTATAAAGCTTCCTTTTAGGAACCAAGAAACAGAAAGAAAAGGAAAGTATAAGATCAGATTTTCAAATGGGAATAGAGAAACATAATCAGTCAACTTAAAAGCAAATCTCTAAGACATCAGTAAAATGTACTACCTTCCTTCAAAACTAACAGGCAGAAAAGATGAGGCCACATCAGGAGAGGAGACTACAATCAGAATTTTTCTGTCAAGAATACAATAGGCATGGGTACATTTCTCACCTATATTATAAAAGGATAAGGAAACATTGAGACACATGCTATTATTACATGCATAAATTTGAATTGTGTGGAGTTCCTCAAAAGTTGCAAACAAAATAAATTCAAGTTGAAGAGGATGATATAGATAGTTCTGAGGATAATATAGTTTATACTTCTTTTTCTTTCCTTTTTATTCAGTGCTTGAAATGGAATAGTTTCCCCCATGATCTACATAATAAGGCACTGATCTGCCATTGGGCTATATTTCCAGATGTGCACAATTGTTGAGGAGCTATAATCCTTCCCCAAAAAAGTCACCAGTCAAGATGGTTTTACTAAGGTATATGATGAACTTTTGTCCACATCTTAAGTATGTATAATTCAATTCTACATCAATATTTTCAGAAAAGATTAGATACTTCCCAACTTGTTTTATAAAATATTATTCATACTCAAGGCAGACAAAGACAGTGCAATAAAGAAAACTATAATCTAACATCTGTCATAAAGACTCTCATAAACAACCTAGACAAACTTAGAAAATAAAATATAGTAACAAAAGAAAAATGCCTTTAAGACCAAATTTTCTGTTTATATCAGAAATAAGAAACTGGGTGAGTGCTGAGATGTGGATCAGTGCAACTGGTGCTTCAACATGACAGGAAAAAAACCTGGAGATCATATCATGAGATACAGAAAAATATTTACTCTATTAAAATGAAGTTCTCTGAAAACTGAAACAATAACTCTTTCAGACTAAAAAAGTAACACCTGAATAAATGCCACCACATCAAACATATTTTATGGTGGCAGCCTGGTGGGATGACCACATCCTACCCCTTCTATCGAGCATGGAACAGGTTACCATGACTCATACAAAAAGGAAAACAGAGGCAGAAAAGACAACGTAAAGAAAGAACTCAAACCTATCTGGTTTGCATATTATGTGGCTGTTTAAAACATTTCAGTCTGTCATTTTAGGATTTATATTACTTAGTCATGTCAAGGCATTAAGGAGCAACACAAAATTAATCACATTTGCATATATTGCTAATGAACTATCAATCACTAAAAATAAAGATATGGCCATTTAAGAGAGTTCTCAGAGATGTAATACATAATTAAATCTAGTAAAGCAAAATGTAAAAGCTATGGGATGAAATCTCAAAGTACACTATGTGACAGCAAACTGCTGATTTGTTGACTGGAAGAGTTGGTATTTAAATGTTAATTCTTCTCAAATTTACTGCATGTGTAATGCATTTACAAAATGGCCAATATTAGTAACTGTTCTAGTTCTAACCTTTAAATGTGAGGAAAAATATTTGAGAATAGTTAAAACTATAAAAAAGAGAACATTGCATAAGTCATGTGGTTTTATTTTTTAAGATTTACCATATAAACCTATAACCTCACCATGGGGTGGCGACATCTGTAACAGGAGGAAAAACTACATTGTGGAAAAAATAAGGTCAAATATAGATGCAGGGACATGTGGGAAATTGATTGTTGACAAAATTACAAAATGGAGAAACAGTGACCTTTTCAACACAGTTGGAACAAATAAATATTCATATGTACTGATAATAACAATTATAGTAATAAATCTCATACTTTATACCAAAATTAACTGAAATAGATCATAGATTTTAGTATAGAATTATACACATTTTAAAATTTTTTTGGTTTCTTTTTCTTTTTATTGAATGTTCTCTGTATTTACATTTCAGATGTTATTCCCTTTCCCCCAATCACATCCTTCCTCCCCCTTCCATTGCTTCCATGAAGGTGCACCTCCCAACCCTCCCTCTCCCACCTCAGCGCCTTGGAGTTCCCCTACACTGGAAAAATAAGCCTTAGGTTCTGTATGACATCTGTCCAGGATCTTCTGGCTTTCATAGTCTCTGTTGTGAAGTCTGGTGTAATTCTGATTGGTCTGCTTTTATATGTTACCTGTCCTTTTTCCCCCTTACTGCTTTTAGTATTTTCTTTGTTTTGAACATTTGGTGTTTTCACTATTATGTGTCAAGAAAAGTTTCTTTTCTGGTTCTACCTATTTGAGGTTCTTGTATGTTCTTCTTCTTGTAGGCTTCTTGTATGCTCATGGTCATCTCTTTATTTAGGTTAGGAAAGTTTTCTTCTATAATTTTGATGAAGATATTTTCTGGGCCTTTTAGTTGGGAGTCTTCGCTCTCTTCTACACCTACTATCCTTAGGTGTGGTCTTCTCATTGTGTCCTGGATTTTCTGGATATTTTGGGTTAGAAGCGGTTTGATTTTTGCATTTTCTCTGACTGTTGTGTCAATGTTTTTTATTGTGTCTTCTGCCCCTGAGATTCTCTTCTCCATCTCTTGCATTCTGCTGGTGATGCTTGTGTCTACATCTCCCAAAGTCTTTCCTAGGTTTTCCAACTTCAGGGTTGTTTCCTTTTGTGATTTCTTCATTGTTTTTATTTCTGTTTTCAATTTCTTCACCTGTTTGCTTGTTCTTTCCTGTAGCTTTTAAAGTGATTTTTGTGTTTTTTTGTTTCCTCTTTGAGGACTTCAACTTGTTTGTGTGTGTTCTCCTGGTTTTCCTGTACTTCTTTAAGTCTGTTATTTAAACACTTCTCAAGGATCTCCATCAGGAATTATAATTTTAAGTCTAAATCTTGTTTTTCTGGTGAGTTGGGATATCCACAATTTGCTATAGTGGGAGAACTGGGTTCTGATGTATCCAGGTTGTCTTGGTTTCTGTTTCTTAGGTTCTTGCACTTGCCTCTTGCCATCTTGTTATCAGTGATGCTGGGTGATCTTGTTGTCTCTGACAGGAGCTTGTCTCTCCTGTGGGTCTGTGGGCCTATGAGCTCCAAAGGGAGATTGCTCCTAGGTGTTTAGCTCTCTGGGTTGGCTGTGAGTTCTGATGTCAGTGGATGTCTCTGGGTTTTGTCCTGAACAGTCTGTTCCCAGACAGTGCCGAGCTACCTTTGCCCTGAGAGTTCTAGGTGGTCTCTCTCAGACAGACGGTGGAGAGGGAGTGCGGACTCACCAATGGGCTCAGGAGTGAGAGTGCTTCTGCTGCTCCTCCGGGGGCCCAGCAATGTGTGGGCAGGCTGCCAGTCCTGATAAAACTAGACTGGTGCTGGTCTTGGGCTGGAAGTATCTGTCAATTATACACATTTTTAGAAAAAAAATAATAGAAGAATATTCTTCTGACCCAAGAAACATGAAAGAATTTGAGGAAAAGAACACTGTCAGTAATATAGTAATAATAAATTGAATTCAGTCAAAATTCAAAACTTCTGATTATTTGCTCTGTCATTAAAATATATATACCAGCAGACCACAGATTGTTAAGAAAATGTTTGTGATTTGTGTCTGGAAACTATATTAATATCCAAGAAATAGAAATAAGTCCAGCAATTTGTAACAAAAATAAACATTAAAGGTTGGTTATGTTTTAAACACATTTCAACAAAAGTCATTTACATGAGATTGTCCCAATATTGTTGACTCACATCAATAATCTGAAGATATCATATTGGGACATCAGGTGCCCATCAGAATAGCAGAGAGCAATGCTTGTTTTCCTACATTTAGAATTAGCTCTTCAGACTGCTATACCTGCTAAGATGCAGGTAAGGCAAATGGATACAGTCCACCATCAAGAGCTGCTCAGCAGTAAACGAGACTCACTATTGACTCCCACAAACTATGGGTGGATCACAGTCTTGTGTGCAGAATGTATGCCACACAATTAAGTTGTTTGGATCTGTACAACACAAAAAAGACATACTTGCTGAAAGTGTGCTGGAGTAGAACTAGCCTGTGGAGACTAGTGTGCGATGAGGAGGGATGTGATCACACTTTCTGAGGTGTAACTAATTTAAAGAGGATAAAAGTTTGGGCATACTATTTAGGAAAAATAATACAGATGGAGCACTTAAAGCACCTATCTCATTATACATGGATTATAACTTAAAGTTGAAAGAAATGTGAAAATTAGAAGCTTAGTCAAATATGTATGCAGAAGCACTGTGGGGTGATGGTACCAGTGCTTGGAACACATGAATATACAGCAAGTCTTAATTAGCTTGGCTTATGTGTCAGTAGAGAGGGGAGTAGCTGGACAGATATGAAATAAAATATTACATATAATTATTTTGTTACATTAGGCATACGGTTTTCATTGAAATAATCTTGAAACTTCATATTTGAACACCGCCGGATAAAGGGCTATTGATCCAGCCTGTTAGATGGCAATTAGACCATTATAACTGTTTATGAGTCAATGTTTATAGAAATTTCAGTTAGAGTATTTGCCAGGTAAGAAGTTTCTCTACTATGAAGCAACATTATGGATGAAATGCTCCTGCTTCAGAGTCACATGTACCAAACAGTAGCCACATTAATGCACCTACTGCAAAAGAGACACAAAAACTGTTCCCTGACACCTGCAGAATTTCACACTACCAAGTCAAAGCTGTTACTTGCATAAGTACAATAGTGTTAGTTCCAAAGAACACTTATAAATTTGGACAAAGTTCAATTTTTTATCTGCAGTTTTTAAAATGTAAGGTCTTAGAGATATTTTTGCAAGGGACAAATTCATTTATACAGAAAACAGATCTTATTTATGTATGCAATCATTGTAATTGTTTTAATTCGATGTGTCTCTATCACATAATAAAAGAATGACTTCCTAGAAGAGCTACTTTACTAATCCATACATTATTGCATCATCATCCTGGATTGTGAATTTGTGATCAAATGAGAACTGTTCTTGTATTAACTTATTGGATTAGCAATTTGAGAAAGATACACTTGTACTATCCCAGAAAAACTGAATTCTGAAACTGATAATGACTTATCATCCTGAGTTTGCTGACAAGATTCATACTTGCTACCCTATTCCTAAGATGTAAAGATATGTACCTGTAGGCACCACATAACCCTGTTATGGGTCTTTTTTTATGAATAATACATTAACAAGCTTTCAGAAGTTCATAGTTACATTTTTTGATTTAAGAAGTAAGAAGAGGGAAGAGAGAAACTAATTTTCAGGTTGCAAAATTTCTGGGTTCTCTAATGATTCACTTTGTGAATTCATCTCTTTGTTCAAAATAATGGCCTAGGCCATCTACAGTAATGTGGAGTACAGAGCTTTAAAATTGACGACCTGCTGTAAGCAAGACATTTGTTTTTGCGGAAATTTAAATCAGCTTCAAAATGTTAGAATAATTTTTAAAAATGTCTATTAATGTTTACAGAAGGTAGCATATGTATTACAGAAAACTGATGGATTGTACAAACAAACAAACAAACAAACAAACAAACCCCCAAAAAATCAACTTCCCAAAAGAACAATCATAGAAATACATTGTGATATATTTAAAAAGCTATAATATGTAGATTTATAAATAAATATAAATTTTTCACATAAAATATACAGTTAATATTCTTCTATCTGTACGGGTCCCAGTTTGATCCTAGAAAAGATAGTAACGAGAAGAAAGTAAAAAGGCAACATCACCAAGACTGGACTTTAGGCACCCGTAAAAGAGACCCTACAGTTGGAGATAGTGGGAGAGCTGGGCTGAGAAGAGGATGTTATGAAAGGTCTGCACCAGCCTCTTTGTTTGATGACTTGGACTCTAGGCTGTGATCGTAGAACATGCAGGGTCTAGCTTGCAAAAGTAGGTCACTAAGGCTGGGCCTTGAGTGTTTTGTCTGCCTCTAGTTTTTGCCTATGCTCTAGGTTTCTGATGGCTAACCAGAGAGTACATAAGCTACGCCCTGAGGCTCCTGCTCCAATGGAGTCCTATCTGGCTTCTTTCCCTTCCCTCCCCTCTTTTCCCATCCCTCCATTCCCTTTCCTTTCTTTTCCCTTCCCTTTCTTTCTCTCTCTTTCTTTTCTTTGCAATAGCCCCAGTAATAGTTAAGGTTATATAAAACCAGGAAGCATAGAAAAGAGCCAAACTGAAAGTATCATGAAATTTGCCTTGTAGAGATATGGAGGTCATCAGAAATATTAAAAAGAACGGCTTCAAGGAATTGCCAGAAGGACATATTGACAGATACATACAATACGTAGAAAATAAGTAAATTATACAGAAAAGAAAGGACAGAAAAGAATGAGCCATCTTTTTTAAAGACACTACAAACAAAACAAGATAAGTGAATCAACAGAGGAAGATTTAGCAAAAAGATTCACCTGTGAAATGTGAACACATTTAAATTTTTACAATTTATTCAGCGTGTTTGGGTGTTTTGCCCACATGTATGTCTATTTAGCACTTGTATCCCCTAGTACCTGTTGGGGGTCAGCAGACAGATCCCTTGGAACTGGAGTTGCAGTTGGTTGTGCGCTATTGTCACACAGGTGCTGGGAACTATACCTGGGTCCCTTGCAAGATCAACAAATTCCCTTAACTGCTGAGCCATTCTTCAGCCTCTAAAACATTTAAATAAGGTACAAAAAAGATTAGTTTTAAGAACTAGAGGGATAGATTAGTGTTCAGACCTCTTTCTGTTCCTGCAGAGGACCTCAGATTGGTTGCCCACATCTGTATATTTGGCTACAACTCCCTATAACTCCAGTTTCAGAGAACCTGATGCCCTCTCTTGTATTGACAGGTATCAGGTACACATTTGGCATATATATATATATATATACATATATACATGCAGGCAAAACACACACTAATAAATACATTTTTATTTTGAATTTAAATTTTTATTTTTAAAATAGAATTGTTTATTTTATAATTATACCTCATCATAATTATAATTTATAAAAATTAAAATATTTATTTTATTTAAAGTGACCTATACCAGAAATAACAGGATGATGCCATCCTCATAGTGAGCAGATGGGATGAAATGCAATGTGCCAGAGGGGTTTGGAAATCACTGTTGACAGTCCATTCTGTACACTTTTTCCACACAGGACAATGACACTACTTCTCTTTTCATCTCCTTTTTTGTGTTGCAGAATCTTGATCCTCATCCTAGTCATATATCCTATGCAGACACTGCCTCAGGCTTCTTTCCTGTAGTACCTCTGCTCAGTGGGGTCTCTTCTCAGTGTGGAAGCCTGTCAGCATCAACAGATGAGCTAAGTGGGTGCATGTGAGACTCCTTCACTTTGGGATTTGCCCTTTCTTTCCTCTTCTCACCCCATGCCCTGTGTGCTCCATCATTAATTGGTCTTCTTTCTCCTGAAAGAAAGTGTTAGATATCTAGTGAGCAAATTCCCACTTTTGAAAAATTACTGCACTTTAACGAAATGGTGCCCTAGTAGACAGATAGACCAAAAAGGAAGACCCTCTAGTGTTTTCACATCTGATTTCAATGGAATTCACTTTGGAAGTCTTAATGCTAACTCTAAGTTGAATATCCAATTTTAGTAGCACCACAGCTTGGCAGTGTTTCAAAAGTAAGGTCTTCAATTTATTTCAAAACAGATAAAGTATGAGGTACAGAATAACATTATGTAAAATATCCTTTGTAGTTTAAGTTATGAAGAAGATATTCTTCTGCAGCCTAGCTCTTCAATCCATAGTCATGAGCGTTGAAAAAAGGTTAGCTTTGGAAGCCAGTGTCTAATTCTGTTTCTGTCCTCACAGGTACTGGATGTAGAGAGACAAAAAGGAGTGGTGTGAAGTTGGGTGTTACTTTTGAGCACCCAATCACTTCTTAAAGATATTTTTTAAACTATTGAAATGAAGTATCCTGAACATATACTTTTATATGATTTTATAAACATGCTTGGTACAAAAAATTCAAAGCCAATATGCACATAACCAAAAACCGCTGAAAAGCAGAATATTCTTGTCTGAGTTTCCTGCCATCTCTGAGTACACCTTTAGAGAAAGGAAAAGAATTTTAAAAAATCGAAATTGCCTCAGATGTCCTCCTGCCCACATGAAGGTGACCCCAATTACCCAGGGAAGCTCTCAATTTAACCTCCAAAATAATATAGCAAGAGTCTTAAATTGCATGCTTCAGATAAAATATGGGGGGATAGGTGGCTGTAGAAAATTGGCTCTTTGTAGATGCAGAAAGCACTGATGCTCTTGGCCCTACCATTTATCAGATTCTAAGTAATCTGATAAAAAGTAAATGTCAGATGAGAGGCATCAGAATCTGTCCCTTGACATTGGTTCCTCTGCAGGAAGCCATTGATGAAACAACAGTGGGTTAATAACTATAACATCTGCCCTTAGAGAAGACACTTTTTATTGTTGCCTCACTGATGACAAGTCAGCCTTCCTACAGAAGGAGAAAGAATACACAAGATAACAATTTTACCTTGGTTTTACTTTACCTACATGAAATGATAAAATGTAACCGCAGCCATACTCTAGCAGGCAGTGCTTCAGTTGTTCAGAGAGGTTAACTACAGAGCATCCACTGACCAATATACCAAATAAAAGCTGCTCTGTGTGTGCATGTGGAGAGTGATGGTACATATGTGCATGTTCTTGCATGTGAGCACATGTGGGTGTACATGTGTGCATATGCATGTGAAGACCAGTGTTTAACAGTGGATGTCCTCCTTGACTGCCCTCTACTGTAAACTTTTTGAGACAGAGGCTCTCAACTGAATCACAATCCACTAACTAGGTTAGTCTAATTAGCCAGCCAGTTTTCTCCTAGGATCTCCATCTCCTACACACTGGACTCACTGCCTCTGTGTGTGTGTGTGTGTGTGTGTGTGTGTGTGTGTGTGTGAGAGAGAGAGAGAGAGAGAGAGAGAGAGAGAGAGAGAGAGAGAGAGAGAGAGAGAGAGAGAAGAGAGAGAGAGAGAGACTTAAACTTTGATCTCCATAGTCACACCACTCCTCTCATTAATGCCAGAAAATGCTATTCTCTGCTGCATATGCACCTGGAGACATGGGTCTCTTCATGTGAACACATTAGCTGGTGTTTTAGTCCCTGGGAGCTGTGGTGGGTATGGTTAGTTGATAATTTTGCTCTTCCCATGGGGTTGCAGATTCTTTCAGCACCTTCAGTTCTTTCTCTAGCTCCTTTGTTGGGGTCCTGTATTCAGTCTATCTTAAGGCATCATTTTGAATGATGCCAACCACCGAAGCTCTACCTCTGTCACATTCTGCCTCATGTTTGTGTTTTTATCTGCTCCTGACTGTATGAAACTTGGATTACCATCACTTTTAACTGCTGTGCTTTCTTTTTTTTTATAGTTCAGAATAAAGTTTATTCAGGTCATGGGGAAGTTAAGAGGGTAGTAGAGGCAGAGAGAGAGAGAAAAGAGGGAAATAGAGGAGTAGAGGCAGGCCATGAGCATGTGGAGAAATGGAGGGGGGGATAAGGGGGAGAGCAAGAGACAGTAGGGCAAGAGTGCTAGAGAGAACAAAAGAGATAGGAGGAGGTAAGCAGCCCCTTTTATAGTCTTAGGTTACTGGGGCAGAGCATACCTGCCTGTTGCCAGGTAACAGGGAGGTGGGGTTTACAGAATTCCAACATTCCCCATTTTGGTTTAACTAAAAAAGAAAAATTAGAGGTGATGGTGGAGCAGGAATGAGGTTGTTGTGATCTCTGACTGTTTCATGCTTGATTTGGGACAACTTTCCTAGAGAGTCTAGAAAAGTGGGAGTGAGAATGCTTGACCAGTCTTAGAGTTGGCTGTTTCCTTGTTGTTCAGGATCTGTGGAACCATCTGAAGGTAGGTCAGAAGGAACAGGTCCAGTAGAAGCATCTGTGTCTGTGAGAGAAGGCTGAAGCATCTGCAGGTTGCTTCTCTGGAGCTGTTCTAGATGTAAGGAGCACCTGGACTTGTCAAGATGCTGAAACACACATGTATACATTATAGGTAGCCATTAAGTACATTCGGCAGAAAAATAATTGCCAAGAGTGATCCTAGTGGTGCCATTCCTCCCCTTTTCTTATCATATAAAGGAGAAATAGGGGAAAGGGAGGGTGATGGTGAAAGGGGAATAGGGGCGCCAAGAGTTTCATTGGCTACTTCCTGCTGTTTTGGGGTGTCATAGGGGGGTGTAGCTGGCTTTCACCATCTGGGTCCACCTGGTCACCATCAGGCTCCTCCATGGACAGTGAATTGTAATCCTTTAACAGTAACTTATTAATAGTTTGGTTAGAATTTTTTATCTGTCTTTGAAGGAATGAAGAGACAAGATAGATAAGACAGGGGATGAATAGTAATGCCAGAAAGATGACTAGAAGTGGGGGTTATGAAGCAAAGTATCCACTTCTATATAGGGTTTTCAAAGTTGCAGAAACTGGATGTCTCTCATGTCCTGGGATTCTGTATGTCTGATTGTAGCTCCTGGATTTTATCTCTCACTATCCCAGATTGGTTGACATAGAAACCGCATTCTTATTGGAGGAAGAGGCAAAGGCCACCTTCTTTAGCTGTCAGGGTGTCCAGCACTCATCAGTTTTGAAGAGCCACAGCTGCCAAGGAATCTATTGGGGACCCTGGTTGCTTTTTATGGTAGAGCTTACCAACAACCCCTGTCTCCCACCTAGGATCCATGGATCTTGTAAGTAGAAAAAGAGCGTTTTGTGTTCTTGGGAGAAGTACCCATCACAGATTTCCTTTCTTATCAATACATTTTCTGTATTTTCTTATTCCGCATTTCAAAGTTGGCTGTTGTAAGCTTCCCCTTTGCCCTGCCAAGGCAAATCACGCTGTCCATCATTGTGTCAGTTTTTATTCTTAGTCCTTGTTTCTCGCATCTTTATTTTCTGTTTAACCAAGTTTCCTAACTTACAGGTTCCTTCTATTGAAAATTGGCACTTTTGACTGGATTCCTACTCAATGTTCCACATCTAAAATATGCAATGGCATGGAAACCAAATCTGCTCATTTACTTTCTTTACATTCTTGGTTCTTTTCTTCCTAAGCCTATGTTCTTTGAGTTTCACCCTGATCGAAATATGCTTTTCTGGTGCTTTAATCACCAGGGGCCATGTGAGTTTTGTAATCCACTTGGCCTGCTGACCCCCACCCTGGACCACTCACTATTTTCCAAGGTTGCTGTTCCCTGACACTCTGGCTTCTATATATATTCCATGATGGCTCCAGATTTTAACTAAGGTGCCTTCCCAGGTTTTCTCTCTAGTGCTGACACCAGTTTTTTATCCTTGTGTGATGGTTTGCATATGCTTAGCCCGGGGAGTGGCACTATCAGTCTGGCGGTTCCTCAGAAAATTGGATATAGTCCTACATGAAGACCCAGTTATTCCACTTCTGGGCATATACCCCAGAGACACTCCAAGATACAACAAAGACACATGCACCACAATGTTCATAGCAGCTCTATTTATAATAGCCAGAAGCTGGAAAGAACCCAGATGTCCTTCAGTAGATGAATGGATACAAAAATTGTGGTATATTTACACAATGGAGTACTACTCAGCTATCAGAAACAATGACTTTATGAAATTCTTAAGAAAATGGATGCATCTATAGAATATCATTCTGAGTGAGATAACCGAGTTACAAAACAACAGACATAATATGCAGTCACTGATAATTGGATACTAACCCCAGAAAGCTCTGAACACCCCAGAAACTCACAGACTATATGAAGTTCAAGAAAAACAAAGGCCAAAAAAATGAAAAAAACAAAAGATGCTTAATCTTTACACACCAAGAAAACTTTGACAATTTCAAGCTTATATCTTGTTTTACATGAACTTTATGCTCATTGTAACTAGTAAGATTTTAATGCATATTATCAAACCTTAAAAAAATCAAGTACTGACAAAAATGTATTCATATATTTTTAAGCAAAAATGCTTTTAAAATTTGTACATTTATCTTTGTTTTTTTAAAATAAAGTTGTTCAATTAAAAAAAAAGAAAAGAAAGAAGGTGTGGCCTTGTTGGAGGAAGAGTGTCACTTTGGGGGTGGTCTTGGAGACACTTCTTCTAGCTGCTTGAGGTTACTTAGTTTGTTCCTTGGTTCCACTGGATGAAGACGTAGAACTCTCAGGGTCTCCTGCACCAGGCTTGCCTGGATGCTACCATGCTCTCACCTTGATGACACTGGGCTTAACCTCTGAACCTGTAAGCCATTCCCAATTAAATGTTGTCCTTATAAGACTTGCATTGGTCATGGTGTCTGTTCACAGCAATAAAACCCTTAGACAGAAGTTGGTACTGGGAGTAGGGTATTGCTGTGATAGGCCTGACCATGCTTTTCTTTGGAAGATTATGGATTTTGGGACTTTGGATGTGGAAAGCTGTGAAATGCTTTAAATGGGGCTTAATGGGCTATCCTAGTAAGAATATTGTTACTGAGTAAGACTTTGTTACTGAGAGTGATTTGAAATATGCTGACTTGGATCAATCGGTTTCAGTGGAGAATTTTAGTATGTGGCCAAGAGATTGTTTTTGTAATATTTTGGTGAAGAACATGGCTGCTTTTTGCTTTTGTCCAAAGAGTCTGCCTGAGTTTAAGATGAAGAGATTTAGATTAATTGCTTTGAAAAAGGAAGTCTCAAAACAGCCTGGTGTAAATTCTGTTGTGTGGTTACCAAAGCTCACCCTTAAGAAGAACATTTTAATGAAAAGGAGCAAGTTGAGAAGGAAAGATACAAAACATATGGTTCCAGTATTGAAGGGACACCAGGAAGTAAAATGGAGCTAAATCCTGTGTTCAAGAATTTTAAATTGAGATAGAGGCTGAGCAACTGGTGAGTGGGAGACCAAGACTGCAGGGGAGCAGAGAGATCTCTGCGGAGTGCACACGGAAAGTGCACACCTTAACTTGCCCTGCCCGCCCCCCTGACCGATCCAGCAATTGGGAACAGAAAATTAGAACTTCTGTTTCCACCCAGAGGCGACTTTCGGACTCAGAGCTGGACCTGGCCTACCTGCCACCCAGATCGGCTGCTCATAGAGGCTGAGCAACTGCGATTGGGAACAGAAAATTAGAACTTCTGTTTCCGCCTGGAGGCGACTTCCAGAAGCAGAGCAGAACCTGGCCTACCTGCCACCCGGATCGGCAGCTCATAGAGGCTTAGCAACTGGTGGGTGGGAGACCTGGGCTGCAGGAGAGCAGAAAGATGTCTGTGGAGTACACAAGGAAAGTGCACCCCCTGCCTTGCCCTGCCCTGCCGTGCCTGATCCAGCAAACAGAAACAGAACATTGGAACTTCTGCTCACACCCGGCGACTCTGAGGCATAAAACAGGGCTCGACCCATCTGACACCTAAACCAGTGGAGAACAAGGGACACAGACCAGATACAAGGGAAAGGTAAGAACATATCACTGAGAACAAAATGGCAAGAGGAAAGAGAAAGAGTATATCCCAAGGGAACCAAGACAATCTAGCAACACCAGAGCCCATCTCTCCCATAACAGCAAACATCGGAACTCCAAACACTCCAGAAAAAGAAGACACAGACCTGAAATCATGCCTCAAGACACTGATAGAGTTACTTAAACAAGAAAGGGAGGAAAAGCAAAAAGATTCAGAAGCTTTTAAAGAAGAAACAAGAAAAACACTCAAAGAACTCAAAGAACTAGAGGAAAACAGAACCAAAGAAATAAAGGAATGGAAGAGGGAAATTAAAACAGAGATTGACACAATAAAGAAAACACTAAAAGAGATAACCCTAGAGTCAGAACACCAAAAAAAGAAATCAGGAGTCACAGAAGCAAGCATTTCCAATAGATTACAAGAGATCGAAGAGAGAATCTCGGGGGCAGAAGACAACATTGCAAACATAGACAAAACAGCCAGAGAAGATGCAAAAAACAAAAAGCTCCTAATCCAAAATGTCCAGGAAATCCAAGACACAATGAGAAGACCGAACCTAAGGATAATAGGAATAGAAGAGGGAGAAGAGTATCAACTAAGGGGCACAGTAAATATCTCAACAAAATCATAGAAGAAAACTTCCCTACCCTCAAGAATGAGATGACCACGAGCATAAAAGAAGCCTTCAGAACTCCAAATAGTTTGGACCAGAAAAGAAATACCTCCCGACACATAATAGTAAAAACATCAAGCCCCCAAAGTAAAGAAAGAATACTAAAAGCAGTAAGGGAAAAAGGTCAGGTAATATATAAAGGCAGACCAATCACACTAACACCCGATTTCTCAACAAAAACTATGAAAGCTAGAAGAGTCTGGACAGACATCATGCACTTCTTAAGAGAGCACAAGTGCCAGCCCAAGCTGCTATACCCAGCAAAACTATCAATCACCATCGATGGAGAGACGAAGATATTTCAAGACAAATCAAAATTCACACAATATCTGACCACAAACCCAGCACTACAACAAATTATAGGTGGAAAACCCAATACAATGAGGGAAAATACAGCCTAGTAAGAACAAGAAAACTCCTAAACAAGAAAACTAAAAGAAGAAAAAAACACAGACACAACTCAACCCAAAAAAGCAATAATGGCAGGAAACAGAAACAACTATTCCTTGATATCTATTAACATAAATGGTCTCAACTCCCCAATAAAGAGACATAGACTATCAGACTGGATACATAAACAAAATCCAGCCTTTTGCTGCATACAGGAAACTCATCTCAGAGACAAAGACAGACACTCTCTCAGAGTAAAAGGGTGGGAAAAAAACTTCCAAGCAAACAGCTCCAAGAAGCAAGCTGGAGTGGCTATTCTAATATCGAATAAAGTAAATTTCCTACCAAAAGTTTCAAAAAAGATAAAAAAGGACACTTTTTACTCATTACCGGGGAAATCTGTCAGGAGGAACTCTCAATCCTTAACATATATCCTCCAAATAAAAAAATCACCCACATTCATAAAAGAAACCCTACTAAAGCTCAAAAAATACATTTCACCCCACACAATAATAGTGGGAGACTTTAACACCCCAATCTCCCCAATGGACAGATCAGGGAAACAGAAACTGAACAAGGACACTAAAAAACTAGCAGAGACTTTGAACCAACTAGAATTAATAGATATATACAGAACATACTATCCCAAAGTAAAAGAATATACCTTCTTTTCACCACCCCATGGCACCTTCTCGAAAATTGACCACATAATTGGACACAGAACGAGCCTCCATCGATATAAGAAGATTGAAATACTCCCATGCACCCTCTCAGATCACCATGGTCTACGGCTGGTCTTTAACAACAACAAAGACAACAAAAAGCCCACATACACATGGAAACTAAACAATGCTCTGTTAAAGGATAGCAGGGTCAAAGAAGAAATAAAGAAAGAGATTAAGGATTTTCTAGAATTCAATGAAAACAAAAACACAACATACCCAAACCTATGGGATGCAATGAAAGCAGTATTGAGAGGAAAACTCATAGCCCTAAGTGCTTCCAAAAAGAAACTGGAGAGAGCTCACATCAGCAACCTGACAGCACAGCTAAAAGCCCTAAAACAAAAGGAAGCAGATATACCCAAAAAGAGTAGACGGCAAGAAATAATCAAAATTAGGGCAGAAATAGACCAAATAGAAACAAAAAGAACCATTGAAAAAATCAACAAAACCAAGAGTTGGTTATTTGAGAAAATCAACAAGATTGATAAACCCCTAGCCAGACTAACTAGAGGGCAAAGAGAGAGTATCCAAATTAACAAAATCAGAAAGAAAAGTGGGGACATAACAACTGAAACTGAGGAAATTCAAGAAATCATCAGATCCTACTACAAAAACTTATACTCCACAAAATTGGAAAATCTGGAGGAAATGGATGAATTCCTAGACAGATACAAGGTCCCAAAGTTAAACCAAGACCAAGTAAACCATCTAAATAACCCTATAACACCTAAAGAAATAGAAGAAGTCATCAAAATCCTCCCAACCAAAAAAAGCCCAGGTCCAGATGGGTTCAGTGCAGAATTTTATCAGACATTTATTGAGGATATAACACCAATACTCGCCAAACTAATCCAAAAGATAGAATCAGATGGAATATTACCCAACTCATTTTTTGAGGCTACAATAACCCTCATACCTAAACCACACAAAGACCCTACAAGGAAAGAGAACTTCAGACCAATCTCACTTATGAACATTGATGCAAAAATACTCAACAAAATCCTTGCAAACCGAATCCAAGAACACATCAAAACGATCATTCATCATGACCAAGTAGGCTTCATCCCTGGGATGCAGGGATGGATTAACATAAGGAAATCCATCAACGTAATTCACCATATAAACAAACCCAAAGACCAAAATCACATGGTCAACTTACTAGACGCTGAGAAAGCATTCGACAAAATCCAACACCCCTTCATTTTAAAAGTCCTGGAAAGAACAGGAATCCAAGGCCCATACTTAAACATAATAAAAGCAATATACAGCAAACCAACAGCCAACATCAAACTTAATGGCGAGAAACTTCAAGCAATCCCACTAAAATCAGGGACTCGACAAGGCTGCCCACTCTCCCCCTACCTATTCAACATAGTACTGGAAGTCCTGGCTGAAGCAATTAGACAGCAAAAGGAGATCAAGGGGATACAAATCAGAAAGGAAGAGATAAAAACATCACTCTTTGCAGATGACATGATAGTGTACTTGAGTGACCCCAAAAATTCCACCAGAGAACTCCTACAGCTAATAAACAAGGTCAGCAAAGTGGCTGGATACAAAATTAACTCAAACAAATCAGTAGCCTTTCTGTACTCAAAGGACAAACATGTGGAGAAAGAAATTAGGGAAAATGTACCCATCACAATCGTTACAAATCTATGAAATACCTTAGTGTGACTCTAACTAAGCAAGTGAAGGACCTGTATGACAAGAACTTCAAACCTCTAAAGAAAGAAATTGAGGAGGATCTCAGAAAATGGAAAGATCTCCCATGCTCATGGATTGGAAAAATCAACATCTTAAAAATGGCCATCCTACCAAAAGCAATCTACAGATTCAATGCAATCCCCATGAAAATTCCAACTCAGTTCTTCATGGAATTGGAAAGATCAATGAGCAATTTCATATGGAAAAACAAAAGACCTAGAATAGTGAAATCTATCCTCAACAACAAAAAAACATCTGCGGGAATCACTATCCCTGACCTCAAGCTATATTACAAGGCAATTGTGCTGAAAACTGTATGGTACTGGTACAGAAATAGGCATGTGGATCAATGGAATAGAATAGAAGATCCAGAAATGAGCCCTCATGTATATGGTCACCTGATTTTTGACAAAGGAGCAGTAAACATTCAATGGAAAAAAAACAGCCTATTCAACAAATGGTGCTGGTCCAACTGGCACTCAGCATGCAAAAGAATGAAAATAGACCTGTTCTTATCTCCTTGTACAAAGCTCAAGTGTAAGTGGATCAAAGATCTCCACATTAAACCAGATACACTGAAACTATTAGATGAGAAAGTAGGGAAAACCTTAGAACATATAGGTACAGGAGAAAATTTCCTGAACAAAACACCAATGGCTCAAGCTCTAAGGTCAAAGATTAACAAATGGGACTTAATGAGATTGCACAGTTTCTGTAAGGCTAAAGACATCGTCAAGAAAACAAAACGGCAACCAACAGAATGGGAAAAGATCTTTACCAACACCACATCAGATAGAGGCCTAATATCCAAGGTGTACAAGGAACTCAAAAAGCTAGACACCAGAGAATCAAATAACCCTATTAAAAAATGGGGTACAGAGCTAAACATAACGTTTTCAGTTGAGGAACACCGAATGGCCGAGAAACATCTGAGGAAGTCCTTGACATCCTTAGCCATCAGGGAAATTCAAATCAAAACAACCCTGAGATTCCACCTCACACCAGTCAGATTGGTCAAGATCCAAAACTCAGATGACAGCAGATGCTGGCGAGGCTGCGGAGAAAGAGGAACACTTCTCCACTGTTGGTGGGGTTGCAAGCTAATACAACCACTCTGGAAATCTGTCTGGCGATACCTCAGAAAATTGGATATAGTACTACCTGAAGACCCAGCTATTCCACTTCTGTGCATATACCCCAGAGACACTTTAATACACAACAAAGATATATGCACCACAATGTTCATAGCGGCTTTATTTATAATAGCCAGAAGCTGGAAGGAACCCAGATGTCCTTCAGAAGATGAATGGATACAAAAATTGTGGTACATATACACAATGAAATACTACTCAGCCACCAGAAACAATGACTTAACCAAATTCTTAAGAAAATGGCTGCATCTAGAGAATATCATCCTGAGTGAGATAACCCAGTCACAAAAGAACAGACATAATATGCAGTCACTGATAGTGGGATGCTAACCCCAGAGGCTTGCACTCCCCCAGAAACAACTTACAGACTGTATGAAGTCCAAGAAATAAAGAAAACAAAAAAATATACATATATTTACAAAACAAGAAGACTTTGACTATTTCCATGTTGCGTTTTGTTTTGCATGTACTTTATGTTTATTGTAACTATTAGGTTTTCAACGCATACTCTCAAGCCCTTGAAAAAAATCAAGTACTGACTAAAAAATATATTCATATGGTTTTATGTAAAAATTATTTCAATGTCTGAAAAAACAGTACTGACAAAAATGTATAATTTTAAGCAAAAAAATGTTTTAAATCTGTACATTTATCTTTGTTTTGTAAAATAAAGTCGTTAAAAAAAAGTAGAAAACAAAGTTCAAAAAAAAAAGAATAAAATATAAACGTTTTCAACATGGAAAGGATACAGTTTTAAATAAAATTATCCAATGATCTTTTTTCATAAAAAAAATAAGAATTTTAAATTGAAGTAAGGAAGTAAGGACCTTGGGACAAGACCCCACCCAGCTAAATTAGCTCCAGGCAACTTAGTGCAAACCTCTAATCCCAGGAGGCAAAGACAAGCAGATCTCTGAGTTCAAGGCCAGCCTAGGACAGAGCAAGTTCTAGGTGAATAAAAGCTTAAATCCAGGTGTGGTGGTCCACACCCTTAATCCCAGGAGACAGGCATACAGATCTCTAAATTCAAGGTCAATCTACAGACAAGATCCAGGACAGCCAGACTTAGGCAGTGAAGGAGTTAGAAAAGAGGAATCTAGTGATAATGTAATAGAACAAGGGGGACATGTTCCAGCTCCTGCAAGCAGCAGAACTTGGCAGCTTCGGCCATGTGGTTCTGGCCTTATATTTAAGAGGAGAAGGAGACCACTGGGACAATTGATGCTGGTTAGCTGGAGCTAAGAAATAAGTGGTTATTAAGAAGAGACCAACATCACTGAGATGAAATCTTCTGGGAAATGTTTTCTGAAAGGACAAAAAAAAAAAAAAAAAAAAAAAACCTGTGTTCCAGAGATAGCCAAGGTCGTACCTCCTGCTGCAGCTGTACTTGGTAATGTAACAATCACTCATGTGATACTGGTTTTGAAGGCATGAAAGTGTCATGGAGAATGGCTGAGGCTCTGCACTAGGAGAGGCCATGGAAGGCCATTGGTGAAAGTGCAGCCTCAGTTGTTGACAATCCAGGATTGAAGAGGTGATGCAAAGGATATAAGGCTTGGCACCATGCAGGGAGCCTATGAGAGGCTATTGGTGAAGCCTAGTTGCAATGGAAGACCTCAGTATATTTGAGATGCCAGTACCATGGGGTGATCACCAAGAACAACAGCAAAGGTGTAGTGAATCCACCTGAGCTTGAAGTGCTGGAGAAGTGAAGCCAGCCCTCGGATGAGCCCCAGAAGGTCATGTGTACATCCCAGACATTGAAATGAAAAAGCTGTAACACTGAAGCTGCCTTGGAGACTCAAAGATGGTAAAGATGCCAGAGCAGAGGGATACCTGCCAAGGAATACTGTTAACAGCTGAACCACCCCAAGTTTGTTGCCGTCAACAAAGATGAAATAGGAGTTGAATCTAAAGACTGCTTTGACATCAGGCATGGAGATGTCAACTCCATTTGGAGTTTGCCCCGATGGTTGCCTGACTATAATTCAAGGATTATAGTTAGGTGATTGGATGGATTTCAGAAGAGACTTTGGACTTTTAACATTATTGATACTGCTATAGACTATGAGGACTTCGGAAATTGGTCTAATGTACTTTTTATTATGCTATCTTTAGTTATGGCTCCCATAGACTCATATGTTTGAACAAGGAAGTGTGTCACTCTGGGGGTGGGCTTGGAGACACTCCTCTTAGCTGCCTGAGGTCGCTTAGTCTGTTCCTGGTTTCCTTCAGATAAAGATGTAGAACTCTCAGCTTCTCCTGTACCAAGCCTGCCTGGATGCTGCCATGTTCTCACCTTGATGACACTGGGCTGAACCTTTGAACCTGTAAGCCAGCACCAGTTAAATGTCCTTATAAGACTTGCCTTGGTCATGGTGTCTGTTCACAGCAATAAAACCCTAACTAAGACACCTTGTATATCCATTTACACTTAAAGTCCAAAACTTAATGTACAGGATACTCAGATCCCCACGTCCACTACTGATTAACATCTGTAACTATCAGCTAGTCAACAGCCACTAACCATCCACAGGGGTGGTGCCATCTCTGCTGCTACTGCCCTGATGTGCACTTTCACCTCCATTCCTGGTCAGTTATGTTATGACACTGTTACAGCCTTCACCCTGCTCTATGTCTGTCCCCAGGAGAGTCATAGACTCATCTCCCTAAGGCTTAGTTACAGTTGCCAATTCTTACTGATAAGCATTGCTAATATTTCCAGATTTTCTGCAGAAATGAGTTTCATATTTTAGACTTTACCCTTGAAAATACTCCGTTTTCTAAAGTTATCTCACCACACACAGTAATATGACTGTCATTCCCCAAAGCTGTCTGGCCTCTGTATAGATTCTTTAATCTATAGAATCTATGAACTCTCTGCTTTGATCTCCAGCCTTCTCTGCTTGCAGTTCTGATGTCAGTTCCACTCTGGTTCTCTTCAATGTTTTCCTAGTTTCTAAAGCTGAACTACGCATCTCTTTTGGGTTGATAGCACATTTTACCAAGTAGCAATCATTGTGATATAAATTTTCCTGAACAGATGTCTAAGCTCACCTTTAAATTCTCTGCTCTTTCAACTGAAGAATATTTTATTTCAATGTCACATGTCTATGTAATCATAGAGGTTCCTTTACTTTAATTTTTAATTTTTTTAAAGTTTTATTTACTTAATGTATATGAGTACAGTGTAGCTGTCTTCAGACACACCAGAAGAGGGCATCGGACCCTGTTACAGATGGTTGTGAGCCACCAAGTGGTCACTGGGAATTGAACTCAGAACCTCTGGAAGATCAGTCAGTGCTCTTAACCACTGAGCCATCTCTCTGGCCACTTTACTGTACTCTCTCTCTCTCCCTCCCTTCCTCCCTCCCTCCCTCCCTCCCTCCCTCTCTCTCTCTCTCTCTCTCTCTCTCTCTCTCTCTCTCTCTCTCTCTCTGTCTCTGTATCTCACTGTTTGCTTGCATATGCATATGTATGTCCTTGCAAGCACAGGTTTACAGGGAAGTTATCAGGCCGAATTCCAGAGGCAGTTACTGTCCTCTCGGCTGACTAACAAAAGTTCTATAAGGCTGGCTCCAATAACCAGTTTCTTTATTCTACATGGCAATTGCTCACTAGAGGGTGGTTTCATTCACTCACAGCCTTCATCTTTTAACCTTAAAATCAGGTCTATGATGGAGAGGACCAGCATTTTCCCCAGATGCAGGGGTGTTCTCCTGAACACCTAAACAGCATCACTAGCTCAGCACTGCAAGTGGCATCTCAGCCCTCTAGGACCCCTTTTGACCCAGCGCATGTGTCTCAGAGGCAATCCTTTGTAACAATCACTACTTGTGACATCTCATATAAGCCTAATTACCTACTTGGAAATACTCTGTGGTCCGAGTTTCCGGTTAAGTCCAAGTCATTTTTCTTCTAGCCACACACTGCCTGACAGTCAGGAAACTTTTCATTAGCAGTAAGAATGACTTTCATTTTTTTCTTCCATTTTCATCTTTTTGAGGAATTCTATCAATGAAAATGCTAGCAAACCCTGGTTTCTATTCCAGCTCTCTGTCACTTTGATTTATTTCTCTCAGTACCCAGTGAGTGGGAACGTAGAGCAAGCAATAAAAATGGCAGCCCACTTTGCATTTAAAAAAAGAATTTCGATTTTTGTCTGTAAGAAAACTGCTTCTTCAATAGGCCAAAAAGAGTTGATGCATTGTAAGAACACTGAGTTAGAGCTTACATCACACTTACCTGTAGCTAGAGACTATCACCAAGATACTTTGTTTCTACCGTGAATAAACAGTCCATGTTTTCACAGGGTATATGGATATACCATTACATTTGTAGCAAATGCTTAAATTTTTAGATGTATATATCATGTATATATGTTTATATACAGTACATATTTTCACATATACATCTTCAATGTTTCACAGTAACACACATTTTAAATAACATTTGCTATATTCTATCTTATTTTTAATTGTTCTCACAGATCATATTTTTTAGTAACGGTCAAATTAAAAAAAAAAAAGATTGACAGGTAAACAGACCCTGGTTACAACTCTGCTTGAGCCACTTTGTAGCGCCAACTCTGTGGCCATACCATTGCTGTCTCAGTTGCTTTGTTCACCAGAGAAGGGTTGTGTTAGTTTACAAGGCTCGTTTGGTAGGGTAGGATTATGTTATAAGGTGTAAAGTGATTGACATTAAGTTTAAAGCATAGGGGTAGCTCGAAAACAGTGACGGAAGCTAGTCACAGGGTTGTTTTATACTGTTCAAAATCTATAAATCATACCCAGAATAAATTCAAGTCAGACTCCTCCGATTCACAGTGCGAGCTCAGTTCCTGCCATTGAATGACTCCCATAATGGTAGTGGTTTCATATCAGCGCTGATACCCAGGGGTACCACAAGTTCACTCAACACCAAACCTACCACTACTAATCTACATAAACCTCAGAATATCTTGTGGCATTTGAAGAATGGATATCCAATAAATACTCTGGTATTGTTCAGAGGTCATGAAGAAACCTAAGAACTGGTGCTATGGTCTCACATTTTAACCTCTCTGTATCCCATTCATCGACTGACCCTATCTTGGACACCTGACTTCTGTTCCCATCCTAGAGAAAGCCCCACCAACAGGCCCCAATTAACTTAAGATGCTCATTTCCCCCTCCGTAGTTCATTTATCACACGGAACTAAGGGGATTCTTTCAAAAGTAAATCAGAACCATCTGGTGTCTTTTCTTTGCTCTTACAAGAGTTTAGATTCTGATTGTAGATTGCAGTTCTTTCTTGAGATTGAACACATGTCCTTCCCAGTTTCATCAGTGTCCCTTCTGACCCATTCATACCCCCTTGCTGCCCATTGCCATGTTTACTCCTGATCTTTTTTGATCAATGCATGTAAACTTGATCCACAAGCCCATTGTCCACCACATCATGTTGTATTACGATCTTTACCTTGGTTTTTCTACTGTATTCATCTTTCTCTCTTACAGAATACAAACCCTATAAAAGGAAGGGCCAATATCCAGTTCTGTAGTGTCACTCACATTTGCAGCAGATCTCAGAACACAGAAATACTTAAATGTTTATTCATTATGCAAGTCTATAAATTATTTACATTTCAATTCCACATGTTTCCTTAAACATCTCAAGGATGAGTCCCATAGGTCATCCAGCTATGGATGTATTATGAATCACAAAACCTAAAATAGCACCACATCGTCTCTGTTCCCAGGAGATAAAACCTGTGAAAGGTGAGACAGAATGTTTGTGAATCAACAGGAATGTCACAGTTAAATGGTGAGGAGTGCGGTGGAAGACACAGTTGTTGCAATTTCTTATCCTTCTGTGACAAAAACTGTGTTTTAGGTGTCTAAAAACAACAGGAATGTATTGTCTGCACTCAAGGGGCCACAGAGGCTGTGTTCTCTTGAAAGAATCTTGACAGTCCCTCTCTCTGATATTCTGAAAATTCCCTGGCTTATGACAAATTACTTCAGTCTGTAAGTGACATTTTTCTGATGTGCAGGTCTCAGTTGACTTTTCTGTTTGTAGCGTTTTCTCTATCCATTCATACACATCTCAAAGTCACATCCCAGGTTGATGTACCTTGTTGTACTTAGTAGGACATCGTGTGTTTCTTTTGCTAGCAGCACATTCCAACAGTCAACCTTAGGGATTTTAAATAAAGAATACCTTTTTGTGGCTTTGTGACACTCTTGATCTTTACTTTTCAATGCAGAATTCTTTTTTTTCTTACAACTTTATTTAAAAAAGAGAGATACATTTACATATTTTAAAAGCCTTTTGGCATAACTCCATATGAATATATTTTTGTCAGTACTTAATTATTTTAGAGGTTTGATAGCATGCATCAAAATCCCTCTAGTTACCGTAAACATAAAGTACATATAGAACAGAACATAACATGAAAACAGAGTTTTCTTGGTGTGTATAGATTAAACATAATGATCTTTGAATATCAAAAATTGCCACAAGGCTATATTCATAGCCCTTGGCTTATTAATGATTTAAGGTCTAGGTGTACCACACTCTGAGAGGGTGCAATGTACTTACTTTTTTTTCCTAAGAAGGACTGAGGCTTTCACTTTTTGGCCCTTGTTTTTCTTGAGCTTCATATGACCTGTGAGTTGTTTCTGGGATATTCACAGCTTTATGGGGCTGGAATCAAATTATCAGTGACTGCATATTTTGTCTGTTCTTTTGTGACTGGTTTATCTCACTCAGGATGATAGTCTCTAGATGTATCCAGTTTCCTAGGAATTTCATAAAGTCATTGTTTCTAATCACTGAGTAATATTCCATTGTGTAAATATACCCCAATTTTTGTATCCATTCATCTACTGAAGGACATCTGGGTTCTTTCTAGCTTCTGGCTATTATAAATATGGCTGCTATGAACATTGTGGTGCATGTGTCTTTATTGTATGTTGGAGCATCTCTGGGGTATATTCCCAGAAGTGGAATAACTGGGTCTTCAGGTAGGACTATGTCCAATTTTCTGAGGAACCACCAGACTGATTTCCAAAAGACTCTTGATCTTATTATATTGAATATATATATATATGTTATTATTTCATAACCTCCTCATTCTTTTATATCTCTGCCAGTAAATTTGATGACTAAAAGAAGTCATGTGCCCATGGTGCCTGTCCTAGGTCCTGAGATTTTTTTTATTTTTTGCTGTCAGTTTCTATGTAGAAGACATGCAGAATTGATTGATGCACAGCAAGAATTAAGCAGGACTCCTTTATTAATGCAGGTGCTCATGATTGGCAGGAAGGAACTTGGTTTTGTCATTAGTGCAGAGAATGATGATACCAATACACATCTCACCGAAGAAGGGAGCTATTTATTCTGAATGCAATGTGAGAGACATTGGCCATGGAGCATGAGTTAGAGTTGCCCTGAGTAACATGTTACAACATGGAAGAAGTTAAATGAACTTTCATAATGGTACAGTAAAAGTTGTTAATCATGGTAGTTTTGAAACACATTGGTGGGGAGATATAGTAACTTACAACAAAGTACCTCACAGCAATTCAGAGAGAGTGCTGTCAGTTTTAGGTGTTACCAGGTAACATCATGAGCCTTTGGGTTGGTGGAAGATAGTGGTCTACTGAGTTTTCAAGAGTTTTGCCTAATAGTTGAATGTATGTTAAGTCAAACACAGAGATAGATATAAATCAGTATTCAGGGAATTAAAGATCATCCAAGATGATTTAACTCTGAATCTGAAATGTTCCAGCTCTCCACAACCATGACATACTAAGCAGCCAAGCAGTCCTGTAGAATCTTTTACATAACCATGGTCCTCTTCTCTGTGGATTTTCACTCATAATAGACACTTCGGATGTTGTGCATTCCCGCTGTTAACTAATCACAAAGAAGCAGAAAATGCATGTTTCATAGGGAAAATGATTCTGTACACCACAGGAACTGACTGTAATGTATCTGACTGTATAAACTGACAGGTGAAAGCAGATACAGTGAACACTGAAGAGCTGTCATGTCGAACAACCATCAATGCCAATGAATAAAATCTCCAGGCAATGAGATCTAATTCCCCTTCATCCTCCTTCCACATTTGAGCTAACAGACCTAAAAATGGGTATCAACCTGAGCTCCGTTGCTGCCCCCAGCCGGTGTATTGTTCCTGGTCATCCAACTCACCCAGTATTTTAGTAATTGCATTTGCTTTTCCCTTTTGGTTCCTTACCAGAGGAGACAGACAAAACAGATGGGACATTGGTGACACAGATTTTCAGACGGTTCACTGAAGGCTGCAGAGAGCATGCAATGTGCAATGGAGGTGAGTTTTGTTATAGCTCCTGTCTGCACAGCTGATGGAGGGACCTAAACTCCATACTCAGTTTGCCAGCCACTGTTTCTTCCACATGTCAGTTAGTCTGTAAACACAGTCAGTTCTGCGTATGTATTCATGCATTTTCAGTAGAAGATATTATTTACAACCTACTTTATATTTATGTTCTCCAGACTTTACTGACTCTCTATGTCATTGGAATTTTGCAGGGTGTTATAGTGAAGTGATTTTTCTTCCAGTTAGGCTTGGCCATCAGTCTGTACAGAGCAGAGCTTATAGAGAGATTAACTTTTCGGATACAGCAATTAAGCATGCAAAATAATAGTGATGTGGTCTGTAAATAAACAGTAACAGTAATGGGGCATCAACACTCCCTAGTAGGAGGGGGGATGGATCGATAGACTTTTATCTTAAAATCTAGCCATTATACCCTCTAACCTCTAGATAGGCATGGTCTTGGGGGTGCTAAAATACATAAAAAACACATAATTAACTGAATCCTTTGACAATGTCATGAGGTCATCTTTCATCCTGGGTGGAACTTTGCCTTGATACATTTGCTTTAGGTCATGCATTCTTAAATAACTCATTGGCTCACCCAGCTGGACTAAAATGGATTTTTTTTCCTTAGTCTCTGGTTGAGCCTTAGCTGGAGTGAACAAATATTGGACCACAACTCCTCAAAAAACATGACGTGAGATCATTTTTTCCCTAAGAAGCTACAGATATGCAGGCTTTAAAAGGAAATACACATACAATTGTGCTTTTATGAATTTTTATCATTTTCTACTTTTAATGATAAATTGGTAGTATCATTTGAAGGTAGTTTGGTGAAAGTCTTCTAGTTTTTCATTGTTCATGAATTAATGATAACATCTTTTGACCCCATCCTTAAGACTTAGCTTTAGAAAAGCTTACCGAAGATCTGCTTCTAGGAATGGAAAAGTTTGAAACACTATTAAGCTAGTGATCAGGCTAGCGCTCCAAAGGATCGATGCTAAACTCAGTGCCAACAGTACTACCCACTTTTCTCTGTCACAAAACTCAAACTGTGTCCGAGGACTCCAAATTGGTTGTCATAAGTTTTCATTTTGCTGAAGGTAAAGAGAAGATAAAGTCAGTCTAGACCTAAAAGGTTGGAGAATGATTTACCACTTGCAACAGGTAGAGAGAGAATGAATGGACTTCATTTCCTAACCAACACCCACCTAGAACAATGGGAACACAGATATTTGTTAAGGGAGCCGGTACACAGTATACAAGGTATAAGGTCACACAGATTAAAGTTAAAGACAGAGATGTTGTTGGACATGCCAAGCTTGCACCACAACATTTTAGCAAAAAGAAAAAAAAAGAAATAATGTTATTATTAAGGGACATCAGCACAAAAGTTTCTCAGAAAGTGCCCGACTTACTTAGTGGTTAATAGGACCATATATATTCTTTTGGCAAAAACAGAAGAGAGAGGGTACCATTGAACCTCTTTGAAGAGCCAGATGTGGTGGCGATTGCAGCTTCTGGGAAATGATGGAGAGATGAAGACAATGTCTAGTTTTAAATATTTTAAAATCGTGATTTTTTTCACTTATTTGATACATAGCCTATCTAGTATTCTAGAGTGTAACTTATAAGTTTAAGTTTGTTTTATAGGAAAGCATAGGTGAAATTTTTTCCCTTTATTGGCCAATTACAACATTTTATATGAATCTCCCTAGTTTTTACAATAAACATATTCAACTTGGCAATAAAGGAAAGATGTACTATTGTGATGAAACTTTTGATACAAGTTCCACATTTAATGAGATGGTGTACTGGCTTGTTTTGTGTCAACTTGACACAAGCTGGAGTTATCACAGAGAAAGGAGCCTCAGTTGGGGAAATGCCTCTATGAAGTCCAGCTGTAAGGCATTTTCTCAACTAGTGATCAAGGGAGGAGGGCCCAGCCCATTGTAGGTGGAGCCATCCCTGGGCTGGTAGACCTGGGTTCTATAAGAAAGCAGGCTGAGCAAACCAGGGGAAGCAAGCCAGTAAGTAACATCCTTTCATGGCCTCTGCATCCGCTCCTGCTTCCTGAGCTGCTTGGGTTCCAGTCCTGACTTCCTCTGGTGATGAACAGTGATATGGAAATGTAAGCTGAATAAACCCTTTGCTCCCCAACTTGCTTTTTGGTTATGGTGTTTGTGTAGGAATAAAAACCCTGACTAAGACAGATGGTATCCTGGGTATTCAGTTTTCTCTCTTTGTCATTCCTTTGTCTTTATTTTTTTCTTCTGGAGTATATGGGTTCCTTGAAAGACACCCTTGCAGAGAAAAACATTTACAACTGATATGAATAATAAGAAAGAAAGGGAAATAAATGAATTTTCACATAACTAAAGGAAAAGGATCAGGAAAAGCAATAAAAATTTTAAAAAATTGAATTTGACAGGAAAACAGTGTCTGAGTTGAAATGAACCTTTGAAGTCATCTACTTGATCTAACGTTTTACTTTCAAAAGAGAATTACAGTTGCAGCACTCCTGATATGTGGTCACATAAGTTCTATGTAAAGCTTTACTATATGTATAGTATTAGCTAATATTCGTGTTAATCGAAGTTAGGTTATTAGCTGTCATACTGTTTGAAAAGCTTGACCTTTTTCCATCTCTTCCAACATGGAAGTCCTTCCCCAAGCATGCCTGATTAAATAGACACACAGAGGCTCATCCCATAGTTTTCCCTCATTTAGTTTACAATAAATATAAACATATCCACCTATTTCCAGGATCAGAGAGTTTGCAGTGACATTGTGTCCCCTAGTAGTGTCAGAAGCTGCCCACATATAGTTGTACCAGCATGGCAGCTGAACAAGAGCAAGCAGAATAGACATGCTAAGATGGACAGGGAAAGACCATGAAGCCTCAGCACTGCACATAGAACCACAGGCAGATAAGGGACGTGGAAAAGGGAGCAACTGTCATCTCCAGGGAAGAACACACTAGTGGGTTATCCACTACCAAGTGGTTCACTCTGAAAAGGTATATACAAGTAACATTAAACAGCTTAGTCAGGTTATATTTATGAATATCTGTGTGTGTATTTGCATGTAGTAACAATTCAGAAGAAAATAAAAAAAAAGAATGAAGATGATTATTGGAGCTTAGAAGGATAAAAGGGAATGGAGAGATGATTATTATATCATTATCTCAAAAATAAATAATAAAAATGAATGAACTGATGTTTTTAAGGTTTGATGTAATTTAAGTTTTTTCCTACAACTACTTTTTGATGTGTTCTTTAATATGCCTAATAAGTGTGCCTAATTTATTCACTAATATCCCTAAATCTTTGTTTTGATGCTTTGTATTGTTGTTGTTTACTCTCTTTGATGAAGTTAAATCTTATTCTATGTTTTCCTTATATCTATTTGATTGGTCAAGAGGAAATGTCTCAATTTTCTCTCTCTACAGTATTTCCTAACACTTATATTTAGATTATCTGTATTATAGTTCTAATCCTGGTGTTTTACTTACTCACAAAATGTAGATAAAAGTATATCATATACATCTACAGAATCACATAATACTTGTTATAAGAACAATTTTACTTTTATGATATATCTCTAAATATACATATGCAAGAGTGTAGGCTATGTCCTTAAGCTATACCATATAGGTATACATAAGACATAGTTATATCAAGTATACTCAACAATCATGTTAATTGAAACCAAGAAGCCTGGAAAATGGAGACCTCCATGTTGTCTTTTTACCACAAAGCTCTTGAACCAAAAATAGTTTCTTATAGAATTGAGTTTTCTATTTATACTGTTTGTTTCTTGAAGACAACAAATGCTTTTTGAACAAAAAAGGCAAGTTTTTCAGGAAAGACTATAAAATAAGAGTCATTCTGAGACATGTACTAAGGTCCAGGACTGGTCTTGCCAATCCAGTGCACTGAACATCTAGTACATTCACAACCCTTTCATATAACTGAGATCATTTTTAGAATATGCCAAGAAGGATGCTAATTTTGTTTTTTTTTTAATAATGGTAAATTTTAAAGACAAACACAGAGTGACTTATCCTCATTTTCATGCGTGTTCCCACACAGAAAGACACCATTGATCCTAATCACTAACTCAGAGAAGCTACAAACAGCCTTCAGAATCTAGGATTATTATTTTTTTCTGATTTACTGTTTGTGGTACAGACTTCAGAATTTACCATGGGCTTCCCTTCTCTCCCATTAATAATTTTGAACTCTTTATTAAATACCACACAGATTCATAGGTTTGGAAGAATACTCATCTGCTCTAATTAAAGATTATATACTTGGCCTCTTTTCTCTCAATAAATAGTTAAAATGCCAAATAACCACTAAATGCAAAATGTGGTTAGATAAGTCCTCTTCATTTAGAAGAAACCTGTTAGGAAATGGGATACCTAAATGAAAACTATACAGTTAAGGAAAGATATAAGTACAGAAGGCATATCAGTGGCAATGACTGAGTAGTTGTCCACAAGGCAACATGGATCAGAACAGACATCAACTGCGGCATACATAACATTTGAGGTCACTCAGCCATGGTAAGGTCAGGTCTGTCATTTCTTAGAGATCTGACCTCAAGTTATTTAGTTAGCTTTGGTTTCTACATATTAGAGTCTGGAGCAGAAATGATAGTTCTTTCAACTACTGTGTTAAACTAATAAGAGTTGAGTGAGAAAATGTGTAGAAAGCTGTTTGCTGCCTGATATATAAAATGTATCATTATCATTAGTATCAGGTATGATTTCTTTCCTAAACCAACTGCTTTTTCTGTATTATCTCTTCTCTCTCTATTATTGCTCCCAGGAGTCATTGACCACTGAAAATTTTAATTCTACCCAACCATTTCAGTGCTTAAGGTTTCCCTTTGGAGCCTGGTGCTTGATTTCCATGTCACTGAAAAGGCACTGAGTGATTGAGGTCCTGCCTAGTTTATTTGCCTCCTTTATTTCACTATTCTGATTATATTGGATTTTCTGTTTTTAAAATATATCACCATAGACCAAAATATACTGTGTGAAAAAAATTTTTAATAAAAATGTGTCAACCACATTTTTATTTCAAAACATTTTAATAAATTGTTTCTCTTTGGAATACTTATTATCAATTCCTTTGCAAAAATGAAGTCATCGCTGTCACTGAGTCTCTACTACTGTATGTTGGAAGAAGTCTCCTCTGACTTGATTTATTTACAAGTCTTCTCTGTCAGTACCCACCCTCACCTTAGTTCTATTGCTTCGGCTTTCTAGATTAACTACCACACTCATTTGTTCATTATTTATTATTCATACATCTCATTAGAATTTAAGATCACCGAAAGCATTGTTTTCTGTCATTTTTCCACCTCTGCATTTTAACACTAAAGCGATGCCTCCAATATCAGATATTAAACAAACACATGGATGGATGAATAATTTATGGTTGATATAACAAATCACAGGCTACTTATAATTAGGATAGTTTTTATGAGAGGAGCTGTTCTAATGTCCTTCTCTGAGCTGTCAGTCTGTAAGTTCCTCCAGAATTGTGACTAAATGTGTGATACTCTATTAACAAGCATATTGTCTAACACTAGCACAATAGGCCTAAGTATAAGGTAAAGCAAAGATGCACAAGAAAAAGCTGGTATAAAATCAGGGAAACCACATGATGCTTACAAGGTTAAACTCAAGGCAGAAAGTATGAGGAAAAACAAGTATATTCTATACTGATAAAATACAGCATTCACTGAACCAAATAAAAATACTTATTTAGTATTAAAAATGTTACATTTTAAAAGAAAAAGCTATATATATATAAAGCTGCTGATATAAATTATTATGCTAAATACACCATTTTCAAATTTCAAATGGCACCTGAAAAGAGCAAGGATTGTGGAAGCTACATGAAATAAAGTAAACAGCTATGCTCTTTAAAAATATTTCTATTAACTCCAAAAATTGATAATATAGTTCAAAGAAATTCCAAAGGTAGTATAGGAAGGTAAAGTTAACTTGTTAACTGCAGCACAGAGAGCCAGACAAACCAGCTCTGTACTCAGTGAGTCCTCTCTAAGATCAATATCATGTCACTTAGCTTACAGCTCTAGTAGCAAGAAAGGAACAAACTTGGCTTATCTAGTTTTGTTATTTTTAAGATGTTCAAACTGCCTAAGTAAAATACCAAAGATGCAATGACTTATAGCACCAAAATTTTCTTTCTTTTTTTATTTCTTTCATTTTTATTTCTTTTTTGTAATCTGGGAATTTCAATATCACAGCAGATGTAATATTTTAGTGAAAACCCGTTTTCTACTTCGTAGACAGTGAGGTTTGTCACTTGGAGGAAAAAAGAAAGGGATTGCTCTCTGAACTCATCTATAGGAAAACTAATCCCTCTCTTGAGGGAAGCACCCTTGGGACCTAATGATGAGTTCTAAATGTCTTACTTTCTAATCCATCATCCAGGGTTGTGGTAAGTTGTAATGTGTTTTGGATAGAACAATTCAACATTCACGTACCATGTGTTAGTCACTGTTCAATTGCTGTGCAGTGGAAACTTAAGGGTTCTTTGGAGAGTCAGTTGTGTTGGATGAAGTTTTGCTGGGGTAAACATGTGAAGGAGTGTGTTCCTGGAGTAGCCCCGGGTGGAAAAAAACTAAGGCAGACTTATAAAGGAACATTTCACTGAAGCAGACAGAGGAGAGAGGATATTCTGCTAAAGCAAGCACCTTAAAGGACACTTGATAAAGAATTCTTTGCGAACAACATACATTTATTGGTCTGCCTTGCACTGCATAGTTGAGCTCCATTTGTTAGGACACTACAGACTCGGGATGATTGGATGCATATACTGAGGCTGATGCAAGGCAAGTGGAGGATGTTTAGAGGGTATAAATAGGACTTGACTAACAGTTCAGGAGGCTGAGCTAGACTTGCTTATAGAGCTAGCTGTATAATGCTCATGGGTCTCAAGTTTTAGTTGACCTTCACTTTCCTAAGAGAGGAATGGCCTAGAACTTCTCCTGGTATTCCTCCTGGCCCCTCCTACTAACTCGAGCTGAGAAGGAGACCTCACTGTCTTTGCTAAGTAATGCCACTGATGCAGATTCCTGGTTGCAATCCCAACTTTACCAATCTGAACTGCTGGTGTATCTGTGATGTGTTTACAAGAGTATCGAGCTGCTGCTGCTGACCTGTAAACTGAACTGCTGATTTTCATACAACACAGATGGGAGTTGCTCCAAAAAATCTTTCTAAACAGGTCCACTTCCCCATATTCTTTATTTCCCATATCCTCTGGTAAGTGGTAGGCTACAAGAGGGGTTAAAGTGTTTAAGAACCATCATTAAAAATAAGATTTAAAAATTAAAGATACAAGACATACTATAACCAAAGCAACTCATAAAAAGAAAGCATTTAATTAGGGTTTTCCTTATTGTTAAAAAGGCCTAGTCCATTATCATCAAGTCAGAGAGAATGAAAGATATGGTGCTGGAGAGGTAGTTTAATACCACACACTCTGAGATATATGGGAGGGGGGAGGAAGGGAGGAAGAAAGGGAGAGGAAAGGAGAGGAGAGAAGAGGGGAGGAGAGGAGAGGGGAGGAGAGAAGAGAAGAGAAGAGAAGAGAAGAGAAGAGAAGAGAAGAGAAGAGAAGAGGAAACACCTACATCTGACTTGAGATTTTGAAACTTCCAAACCACCCTCAATGATATAATTAAGACACATTCATAATCTTTTTAATCCCATCAAAAAGTTCCAGTCCTTGGTAACTCAACATTCAAATATGTGAGCCTGTGGGGCCATTCTTGTTCAAATCAGTACATTCCACTCTCTGGTCTCTCTAGACTTGTAGGCATACTAAAAAACAAACGAATCAATTTCATGTTAACTCATTTCAAAAATACTCATTGTCTATCATAATCTCAAAACTGTTTAAAAGTCCAATTTTAAATGCTTTCTGAAACTCATGGCTTCATTCCTCTTCCTGGTGCTCCTTTTCTTCACAAGTTGTGTACATTGTATTTCTCTTTTTCATTATAGACCTACATTAGAGTGATTACTAATAAACACATGTCAGTCAATACTAGACTGTCTTGAAGCCTCCTCTGTTAGTTCTAGTAATCTAAAATTCTTCAGTTTGGCTTCAGGCAGAGTTTTAGGACAAGGGCAAAAATCCACCCACATTCTTTAACAAAATATTATAAGAATGGTCCCTAGGCAACTTACTAATATTCTTTCCATTTGAAACTTCTTAAGCTGGATCTCCATAGTTCATACTTCCTCAGCAAGAGTCTTCTAAGTTTCAACTAAGATGGCCCTTTAAACCTCACTTAAAGTGCCTAACCACTTTTGTAGCCCAAATTTGTAAAGACTTCCATATTACTCCAGCAAACAGCATGGTCAGGCCTGTCACAAAACTACTTACCAGTCTCTGGTGCTAATGTTGTCTTAGTCACTGTTCTATTGCTATGAAGAGATACCATCAGTCTTAAACAAGACATCATTTACTTGGGGTTCACTTACAATTTCAGAGAATTAGTCCATTATTTTTGAGGCAAGGAACATGAAAGTCAAGGTGCTGGAGGAAGAGTTGAGAGTTGTACTTGCAGGGAAAGAGAGGGGGGAGGATAGTCTTTTGAAACCTCAAAGCCTACCCCCAGTGACATACTTTCTCTATCAAGACCACACCTCCTAATCTTATCAAAGGGTTTCCAGTCCTTGGTGACTAAGCATTCAAATATATGAGCCTGGGGGTGAGGGTGAGGGTGGGGTCATTCTTTTTCAAACTACTATAATCTATATATGACAAAATTGATCTTAGCTTACACTAAAAAAATCCTAAAATAAAAAATAAATCACAAAGTTATAATGAAAGTTAGAAGGAAAAATTTCATTTAAGCCAACTGTTTCTGGATATGATATTAAAAGAAACATCTATAAAAGAATAAAACTCACAGATTGACTTCGAAACAATTAAAAAACTTCTGCACTGTGAAATATACTGCTAAGAGTATAAAAAGACAACCTTCAGACTGAAACAAAAATTTATAAATCACATATCCAAGAAGATATATGCATCTAAAATATATAAATATTTTCTACATGAAATTCAAATTCACAATGAGGAATTAACAACTTTTAAATGAAAAAAAAAAGTCTTGAAAAGATACTTTGTTAAAGGGACCTCAAATGAAAAATAGAAACACTGAAGTAGCTAGGGCAGGCAGTTTAGGGATAGCAGGCACACAGTTGCAGAGTCAGACTCTCTAGTGAGTACCTGCCTATAGCATATAACAGGATAAGACCTATTAAAGAAAGTAAGAGGACAGTTTTACATTACCTACATCACCTTTGTTCCAACCAACCCCAGGCATCATGGCACAGAGATGTCATATGCTTGGGAGAAAGAAGGAAGTGAGCACAGGACTTTGCCCTGGATCTCACTAATAGTTCTATCTTTGTAAAAGCCAACACTTGCTGACTACATGTCTCTAACTCTCATGCCAATAACTCAGCCCAGTGCCAGATGGAAACACATAGCCTCAGGCATGTACTTCAGGTCCAGTTTCTGGCATGTACCACTGGGATGGTCTGGACACCGGCAACAGGTTCAGTCAGAACTCAGCAGCCTCTTAGTTGAACATAATAAGAAATGATACCAGAAAAGCTCTTCCCTGGGCTTCTGATCCATTACAGCACTGTATTTGCCATATTAAATCATAGGCCTTTGGCGTAGACATGGTAGCCATAGGGCTTTTAGAATACCATAGTGTCACGTGTGCTATGAGGCTATTCCAAGCAAAAGCAGTTGTGAAGACTGGAGTGACACCTACATCTTAAAATGCTCAGACCCTGATGTGTGAGCACATGATCAAGTACAACTGAAGAAGCATGGTGTCACCAAAAAAGACACAATAAAGCATCAGGAACTGAGAAAAGGTTTGGGAGCCAAGCTATAAAGGATGAAATTAGATGTTTAACATGATTCCATGAGGTGACAGAGCAACAGGCCGAAAGGTGTAGTAGAGAAAATTAAACAGCAAATTACATTTCAGAGCTAAAACTACAGTGGATAAAATTTAAAAAAAAAAAGGCAAATTAGAGCATCAAGGGCCAAATAATCAAGAAGAAAGAATCTGGGGAGATATGCATTTAAAACAGAAAAAATGGAATGCAGATGAATGAAGAGGGTTATGGGTTGCATGAGTTGTGAGAGAACAAACAGTCCATCCACAAGAATCCAGGAAAGAAGGAAAAACAAAGCACTAAAACTTCATGGAAGGAGTGAGCAGGGGCTGGTTCGACAGCTCACCCTGCCATCCATGTATTTGAGAAGTAGAGACAAGAGGATCCCTGCAATTTGGAGACCATAAAGGGTTACATAACAGGATTTGGACCCTAAAAACAGAGGGATAAAGTCAGTAGCAGAAAATATTCCAAACATGGAGAAAATGCATAAATATTAAGGTATATTAGTTTATTTTCTGCAGCTAACAACCAAATACCATGAGGCCTCAACTCTACACAAAGAATTGTAGAGAGCTAAAGAACACTGAGGCTTGGAGAAGTAGTCTTACCCAGGAAAGAACATAACAGTTGGTTGTCTGATACCAAATGATCAGCCCTGAAACCATATAAAAGTAATATTTAAATTTAGGAATACATACATACATACATACATACATACATACACACACACACACACACACACACACACACACACACACACACATATATATATATATATATACCTAATGTTCCTAGCAGCAGACTACTCAGCATGAAACACACAGCAAAGGAGAGCGGGAAAGCAATGTGCTGAAGGACAGCAAATGAAGCTGTCAATCAAGAGAATTCTTCCCTAGAAAAGTGTCATCCAGAAACCAGGAGAATTAAAGGCTGTTCCAGACCAAAAGAAAGAAAAAACAAAGATGAGAAAATCCAGCCTGAAGATTTGTCACCACTTGACTTGTCTTGGAAGAAATGAGGGAGGAAATTTGTTAAGCTAATTGAAAGGATGCTCATTTAGTACCTTGAAGGTACAGAACTCATTGGTTAAAACATAGAGTCAAATCCAGGGTCCAGTGATATAAAGTCACCTTCTTTACTATGATGGTGATAGAAGAAAATTATTGAAATATTTGTATGGTAATAATGCATTAGGATACAAATGTACATATGAAACAGTGCAATTTTTAATATTCTAAATTTAAAACATTACTGAAGAAGTCACGGTGGGAAATTCTCTATCCTTGGCACTCTTGCCTTACATTTCTTAAAATTTGCTTGCTCATGTGGAAACAATGACCCAGCAGCTCACCCTGCCTTGGCCGAAGGGACTTCCTTGAGTAAATGATTCTCAGGAGAATCATAGAATGTACTGACTGATAACCATCTGACCCTCTGTTCCCAGACAGGGCCCTGATGCATATACTCACTAACCAACAGGTTTAAAGGCCAATATGCTTAGCCCATGAATTTAAATTATAACTTTGTTGATTTAGCCTTCACTCCTAAGAAGTATAAGAACTGCTTGTAACAGCCTTTCGGGGTCACCTCTTCTCTGTAGGTAGGTTACCCCAGTGCACTGGACTAATAAACCTCTTGCTTTTGCATCAATTGCTGCCTCTGTGTCCCTTTGAGAGAGGGTCTCCCAGATGCAAAGGCTCTCTGAGTCTTGCAATTACGTAATTACATGTATTGAGATGGTAGAAGCTTTTCTTTTCTTTTTGCAGTCAAATTTAAAACTGTTAATTAGCTTAAAATACAGTTTTAATTGTAGAAACTTTTTAAAGCTACACAGTAACAAGAGAGTACAAACATGTAACAGACACATAGATCAAAAACAAAAGGAAAAATAAAGATGAAAACATGCCATTAAAAGAAAATCTATCTAGGCACAGTTTTCCACATTTATAATCCAAACAGTAAAGAAAGAGAGGCAAGAGAACTGTGAATCTGAGACCAAACTGAGTTACCTAGTAAGATCATAGTGGGGAGAAGGAGGGACAGGGAAGGGAAGAAGAGAACAGAAGTTAACTTTAAAGAAAGATAACAATTAAGAAGGGATGAAAACATTCAGAAACCAAAAAAATGAAAGACATTTCTACCTTTCACTGATAAGCTAAATATAAATACCCCATTCCAAAAGAGAGAGTGGATGAATTAATACGCATTATTTAAATGGCCCAATATATGTTATCTAAAGAACCTGATTTCACTGTTTGGCCTATAGAGACTCAAAATGTAAGAATACAAAAAGTAGTCCATGCAAATGAAAATAAGAAGGAAGTGGTGATCATTGCTTCTGTACCATATAAAACAAATTTAAAATAAACAACAACAACAAAGCTCATATAAAATAAAACAAACACCTTTGGTTTTGGCAGTTTTCTTGTCAATTTTATTTATTTTTAGTTTGTTTTGATTGTAAAATTTTAGATAGATAGATAGATAGATAGATAGATGGATGGATGGATGGATGGATGGATGGATGGATGGATGGATGGATGGATGGATGGATGGATAGGTATATAGACAGACAGACAGATAGATTGATAGATGGAAAAAATAAAGTGAACCTGGGTAGGTGGGAAGGTAGAGAGGATTTGGGAGTAGTTGGAGGGGAAGAATATGACCAAAATATATTTCATTAAAAGCTTAAGTAACTTGTTTTAATTCTCGAATATTTAGGTATGTAATGAAGTTAGCTCAGTACAACAAACATAGAGTGATAAATAACAATCTGCACAAAAAAAGTAGTTTAGGGAAGACGGTTCTTAGATGAATATATATACTTAGAGCCAACTGCTTCTCATCATAGGCGCTAACAAGGAATAGCAGGAAGGTGCCTCCTTAAAATAGTTGTACTGGAGAAACAAGATATTTATGTGAAAAATTAAAATTAGACCCATTCTCACATCATACACATCAAGTTGAAACTGATTAAAGCTTTAAAGGTTAGACACGAAGCTATGAGATTCCAGTGGAGGAAAGGGAAACAGAGGTAAATATTTTCATAGCCATGTCTAGAACTGCAAGATAAGCATCCACAGGAAAAAGCCCTACTAAAATGTTTCTGCATAGGGCGAGAGCAAGTGAGACATTGAAGAGACTCCTGGCAGAACTGTAGAAACATCTGCAAATCATCATCAGGCAGGGGACTACTGTTAGAAGGAAACAAATCATTGCCTTAAAATATGCAAAAGAATTAAATAGATATTCTGTAGAAACCTTCGAAAGGATTTATTTTGTCCATTGGTATGTGTGTGCATTTGAGAGCATGTGTGTCAGACCATTTGCATCTTTATATGTATGGAGATCAGGAGGCACTGGGCCTTTCAGAGCTCGAATTCCAGGCATGTGCGGGCAACTGTTGGTGGGTGCTGTGGTTCTCCTTATTGTGTGGCAAACATGCTTAAATGCTGAGCCATAGCTCCAGCCCCTGAACAGACATTTGTTGAAAAATAAGTAGATATGGTAAAAGAGTGGATGAAAAATTACACACCATCGTAATCATCACATAATTAAAGCTAAAACCACAATTAGGGTCACCTTTCAACTATTAGAGTGGCCATAATTCAAGCAACAAAAGATAGCATGTCTGTGGTAATGTATGTAAAGAAAGAAACTCTTGTTGCTCTGTAAGAGAGAATATTAATTCAAACCATTGCAGAGAGCAGTATAAAGGTCCCCCACCCCACAGAAGTAAGAAGATGACGGTAGATGATCCAGCCGCCCCACTAATGCATACATAACCAGAGGAAATGAGTTTGAAATGTCAAAGAGATGTCTGTACTCTCATGCCGTGCCCACCCCAGCATTTTCCACCACAGCCCAGACACAAATGACCTCAAGTGGCCACCCCTGGGCAGACCCCTAACTGTCTGCCTTCTTTCCACATCTTCTTTCTAGGTCATGCTCAGCTTTTCCCAGTTGTGCAAGCTGATTTTTATGAAGCTATCAAGGCAATTCAGAACAGCAATTCTGTGAAGACATAGCTACTTCCACAAAGCACTTTCTATGGATGTGAGTGTATGAGTGAGAACAAAATAAGCCTCAAGCCTTGTTTGCCAATCTACACAAAATTTCCAGGGAAGGTCTGGACCTCAAAATAAAGCCAAATATTATACAACTTCTAGAACAGGCATGAGATCTTCAGGCCACAGCTAGGCAAGCATGTCTGAGGCAGACCAAGGAAGAGAGTTGGGCTAGAGGAAGATGATAAAGTATGTTTGACTCAAATTTAAACTTTTCCTCAAATTATAAGTTTAAGAAAACTACACGTGCAGATATTCAGATGGTATGCATCACACAAATTTTATGTATCCAGTCAACAAGAACTAAACTTAAATTTAATTATTTATACAGGTGATAGGTAGACTTGTGGGAGGCACGTTACAGTAATAAGTGAATAGAGGCAATCCTATCATAAATTAAATGTCAAACCCCTGATGAAATGCCATTTCAAATCTTCTAGAAAGAATAAAATGTAGAGAGCATTTGGCATTGGTTTTGGCAAGATTATAGAACAAATACAGTTCACATATATTAGCCTCAAGAAAGAAAATAGTGAAGAAAGTTTGGAAAAATGGCTTGGCAGCTCAGAGAGTTAAATATATGAATATATATATTTCAAAAAAATTAGTTGCAAGATATTTACCAGAGGTGATGGGAGCACATAGATACTCAAGTAAGACTGCTAGCAGCACCTCTTATAGCAAAAATGCTGCACACCATGTAACCTAAAACCAACAAGGAAACAAATATATTATGTGCACTCGACTATGGTGTGCTCTTCAATAAAAAGAAATATGTCAGGATCAGTATATCATGAAACAATGTTTAGCAATTATAGAAAGGAAAAAATTAGATATGATGTAATTACAACCCAGGTTACATGTTATATGTGAAAGCATATAAAGATACATGTATGTGTGTGTTTTGTGTGATTTTATATGTAGGAAATCTTATGACAAACAAAGTTTATCAGTGATAAAATAAAGGGAATGTTTTTTGGTTTTGTTTTTGTTTGGGGAGGGTTGAGAAGTCAGATGGCTCTTTGAGGAAATAAAAATACATTTTGATAGGGTATGAGTTACATAAGTAAATGCTGTTTTCAAAATGCCTACATCTGTATACTTAAGATTTGTGCATTTCAATGTATGAAAATTTGATTTCAAAAGGAGGAAGAACTGTAAAGAAATTTTGAAGTGGAGAATCTAAAATGAACAATGGATTGAAATATTGTCTTTAAGCCAGAGTAATGAAGCTGAAGGCAAAGGCCCTACTATTAATTTTGATAATGGAAAAACAATGAATATGCTTCTTGCAAACAACATCCAGGGAGAAGATAGGACAATACTGAATGGGGCTGTCTAACCTAGACAAGCATTTAAATCAGGACCCAGCTGAGGATGGCTCTTGGCAGAGCTGGACCACAGGCTGTGGATCATCCCTGATTGTGACCCACATTTTAAGCAGGGAAATGGAATGTGTGTGAAAGCGTTGTGGTTTTGGCGAGTGTGTGTGCTTTGGTTTCTGGAGACATTTTGTTAATCCTATTTTATTGGCTGGATGAAATAATTCTAAGATATAAAATCAATTGGTTATATATTAGAATGCATCCATTGTTGTTTTCCCCTCATCAAAATTAATATTAGGTCCTTTGCCTTAAGCTGCATTACTCAAGCTTAAAGAGATTATTCTAATCTATTGTTCATTTTAAATTCTCCATTTCAAAACATAAGACAATAGGGATTTATAGGAATAGCCACTGTTTAACATAGGTAGAGACTGAGAATAAAGAACACAGCTATGAGGTAGATTAGAGGATCTCCCAAAGAGAACTTGAGAGCTGGGATCCTCAGAATCAAAAGTCTTTTTCCAATCATCATGAACCAGCACATGACTCTTCTCTTCTTTACAAATAATTCAGCAGATTTTACCAGTACTTGGGAACATTATTGTAAACATTTTTTATCAGAATTCCAATTATGCCTAAAAAACCACCAAAACCCAAAACCCAACCAACCAAAATCCCCAACCCACCACCACCAACAAAAATCCAAATCAAACCAAACCAAACAACACCTCTCCACCCCACCCACCCCCAAAAAGAGCAAAATGACGATATGAAGGTTGTTACATAGTAGGCATGCTTTGTGCATGTATGTATGAATAGTGTGTGTGTGTGTGTGTGTGTCTAGACTAGATGTCTTCCACTTTTATTCTCCGTGTTGTTTTTTTAAGGAAGGCTCTCTCACAAAGTTAAGAGTTCACTGATGGACCACACTAACAGACCAATGAGGGACAAAAAGCCTTCCACCTGTGCCTCTAACCCTCACCATAGCATCAGGGCAACATGTATACACAGACAAGCCCAGCATTTAAGAGAATGTTAGTTATCTGAAGCCACATCCCTTTTCACAGTAGCTACTTTACTGACAGAGCCATCTCCCAGTCCATGGATGTTTTTATTTTTGATGGTATTTTTTGGTTGTTGCTCTGGCTGTATACATTTCTCTCTGATGCCAGTAAAAACTTGAACTCAATCAGCAGCAGTGATATGAAATCATAGTACATGGAGAACATTTTACTCTCTGAGTGTGTGCCTGCTAAAGTCTCTCACTGATGGAACTCTTCGAGGGCCCAGAGCAGCATAAGCTGTCCCTGTAGGATCTTTGTTTTGCTTTCTGTTTATTTGTTCTTTCATGGAGCTGGAGTTCATTAATGGCAATAACACTGCATTAAGAGATATGAAAACAGAACTTTCTATCACATTCCCATTAAAAGTGGCAGCTCCAGACAATTCTATGCTCTTGTGAATCATGCAGTTCTTGTAAGGATGAGCTTAACTTGAACTATTATAATACTTGCAACACTATATTGCCAATAACCGAAATAGAATTTGCTACAACTCCTTATAATTGTTACATGAGACCTAACATGCCCAAGTACAGTCCTCTAATAAATCATGAGTAATAAAAAATTAGATCATAGCTTAGCTATTATTATTTTGCATTGGAAACAGTCAATTCTATAATATATGAAATTTATTTGCATGTGAGCTTATAGCAGCAGTGTGCTTGTGCTAAGAACTTCAAATGCTATTGTCTTAAGGAATTTGAAAATTATAAGTCTGAATACATTATAAAATATATTTTATATTTACAGAGTGATATATTTAATTATCTAGTATAATCTATTAGTACATGAGAAGTTAATTTCTCCTGACAGAGCATCATTCTTCAGAAGGGTATAAATTAGGGAACAGATTTCATATGCAGATTGTATTCTTGCCCTGAGATTTTTCTAGACAGTGCTGGAAGCAAAGAGGAAAACATGGTGGCCAGATTTCCTTGTTCTAAAACTGATATTCCCTTCACCTGCCAGGAACATTAAGTCTGCCTGGTGACTTTTTTTTTCAGCATAAATAAAGACTATCTCTTGTCTGTGTAGAAGAGTGATGTACTCAAGGAAAATTTTCTCTTCTTGTGCTTCAGACGCCAGGAAACAAGTTATGTGCTGGGTTCTATGTTTCAGGTGGGAAAAAAAAGCTACTAAAGGAAATTGTCAACATAAGGTTTTTCCTGGGCAGTGAAACCACATTTATCCCCATCAATAGATATTCAAACTCAATTGTCAATGGATGGTAAAAGTCTCTTAATTCAAATTGGTTTCAAGTTATCACACACTTACATGTACAGTGGCTGTGGCATTACAGTCAAACATTACAGTACAGGTCAAACACACTGTAAGCCACACTTAAAATTACCCCCAAAACATTAGACAGGTGGATTCTACATTCATTTTTAGGGCTTTCTTGGACTTTTTAGAATGAGATGCTGAGTTTCCAGTCAAGCCTTACCAGTTGATGTGGGAGGCCTTTAATAAGGGGTAACTGTAGAGTGGGTTATATGAGCAGGACCTGGGGGTGTGGGGAGAACTTTCTTCAGAACCTATTCTCGACCATTGTTTCCCAGGGGACCAGAGAAAAAAGCAGCTAGCTGTCTCAGAGTTTCAGCCTCCCATCTTGTCATCATTGTTCTTCCAAAATACTGATGTAGGTAGTGTCTGTGACCCCCTTCTGAAGTCTAACGTGACCTTTATATTTTATCTTTTACGTCCTTGATTTATCAAGAGTCATCTTAAGTTACTCATAAGACTAGTCTTCTATACAAAAGGTATTTCTCAGAGTATAACAAAGGGACTGTCATTTGGACCCAGAGTTGAATTTTCTACAACCAATCAATTGTATAGATGACATGCAAAGATGACTTCTGCCTGATTTTTGACTCTGGCTTGAAAGGCATGTTTCTTTTTGAAGTCTCTGCTGCTTCTCAAGTTATGAGTTTAGAATATGTAACATTCTAAAGACTGGAAGATTTAGGTCACAGTCCATACCACATAAATGACTGCGTCCACACTCACACTCACACTTTACATGATCATAAGAGAGCAGTCAGGCTACTCTGTGTTTTGCGAAGGAAGGGTAGAGAGTAGGAAGAAGGGATGGAAGGGGAAAGTGAGAAAGGAGGGAGGGAGAAAGATGAATACAGGCAGACTTCTTCAGCTTCAGTTTGCAAGAGATGCAGACCACTACTACAGTATTGTGGGACATCCTTGGACCAACTAGCCACCAAATAATAACACAGAAACTTACTAATTTTATTGTAGCTTAGGCCTAGCTTAGGCTATCTCCCAGCCAACTCATCTAATGTATCCCAAGTATTCTACTCCTACATCCTGCCATGTGACCTGTGACCTGCCTCTCCATCTCTCTCCTTCCCCGTTCATCAGATCTCCTCCATGTCCACTGTTGAATTCTCCCATCTCTCATTTCTGTTCCAGAGATTCTTTCTCTGTCGAAAAGTCTGAACTAGCTACTGGCCATCTTCATTATGTGAAACCAATCTGCAAAAAAGGAGGGTGTACGTTTACAAAATACTGGGGCTACTGGTGATAAACCATAAGAATAACAATATCAAAATGTGATCAGTTCTCAGCTCTCTATCTGCCCAGAATTAACACCTGAATAAAAATCAAAGACAACCTTCACACAGTGCACCCCAGCACTACACCAAACCACAACCAATCAAAATGCAGAGTTGTGAAGCACAGCTACATCTATAGAACCAAAAGCTCAAACAACACCGAGAAAGATGGGGGAATGACTGATGTCATCTTTGTTCAGCTCATATTGAGAAATTTCTAAGAAATAACCTATATATGGGATGGGAAAATAAGAAGAATATTAAGAGGCTCATTGGATTTTCACTGACTTTATACTTACACTCCTACATGCTATGAAATTCCCAAGTGATTGCAGTTGGCCTTGGGGAATTTTGGGCATGTGCCAGATGGAGTGTATAGGCTGGAGAAAGCAATCAGAAATGGAAGCACCTTATAGGTGGCCAAGAGGGAGCTCTCATCCATGCAGGGTGCAGCCTTTCCAGTTTAGCCCCTTTAGAGGGACCTTGCACTTGTCCATAATCCTTTATCCTCATTGGGCTTTCTAAGTAAGCCCAACAAACTCATTGATTCTCCAGGGTGAACTTTGTTGTTTTGTCATTGGGACACATTGAGGAGGGGTGGTTGCTTCTTACGGCTCCCATGTGAGGTATTTGCACAGCCTCAGTCATCTTTTTCTCTAGGGTGTGTTTTCTTTCGTTTTTTCTCACCTTGCAAATAAACCTTGGGTGGTCTGACTGTTGCATCAGGTCTGAAAGCTAATAGCAATGAATAAGGTGAACTCTTACGACACACAGGGTTGTTTCTGAAACCCAGATTCTTACTTCTTCTTCAACCTGTTAGATTCTTCTGGAAGACTGCCCTGACCCTGTCTGCCCATTCTTTTCTCTATGACCTGCTGCCTTATGAAGCTTCTCTGGATCCATGTACTGAGGCAATTTAGTGATGACTTTTTACCTTCAACTTTGGTTATAATTTCTCAGGGTCAGATTCCAAATAATTGGGATGAAAAAAAAAAAGAAACAGAAATTTATTGTCTTGTAAATCATTCCCCCAAAAGAAATTAAGAAGCATTATTTTTCTGAGAATAAATTTGTTGTTTACTGTCTTACTAATTAGCAAAAAACAATCATAAATGCTCTAGAGTATTTACTCATATCGTTTTCCTGGCACTGGCTTTTCATACGGTCACGGGTCCAATGGCTCAGCATGGAGATATAATTAATTCATTCACTGGAGCAAAGCAGATAATGACAAGTAAATGATTAATCCCATTTGAATGGCTGTGTTCAATATTATATTTACTTAATGTCTAAAGAGAGTAGTTGATTGAAACAAAAGTATGAATGATGAAGGGTAGCAAAGGTCAAAGGGAAGGTTAATGTTTTGATTGACATGCACTGTGTGGATAAACCAAACTACAAGACTCCTCCTACTTGTTAAGCAAAGATGGATGGCTTCATGACACAACATAGAAGTCATCACATCACACATAGATTGTGTGTGTGTGTGTGTGTGTGTGTGTGTGTGTGTGTGTTTTCTGGGCTCTTCTCCCCTCTCTTTTGCAAATGCTGTAAATCAGTCAACAATTATTCAGGGAAACCCTTACAGCAGTGGTCCTTAACCTTCCTAATGTTGTGACCATTTAATACAGTTCCTCATGTTATAATGACCCCCAAAATAAAATTATTTCATTGTTACTTCAGATCTGCAATATTGCTACTTTTATGAATCATAATGTAAATATATGATCTGATATGTAGAATATATGATGTGATCTCCCTACCCCTGAGGGGTTACAACACAAGGTTGAGCACCTCTAGCTTATAGTCTGTACACACTTTCTATTAAGTCACTCATAGTAAATTATGCTTCTTAGAGTATCTTTTCTTGCATTGTTTTTGGTTTGCATAGATAATGAAAAATATTGCATGTTCAATGTCCTTGATCATCAGGGAAATGCAAATCACAACCATTATTTTTAAATAAAGTTTTCATTTCTCCCAATCCATAGATCTTCTATGAAATTTTATATATTTTATAAGTTCATTTATTACCTTGCATGAAAAGCACTGCAGTAACAATGTTAGTAGCTTTACCAGATGACACTGGTAGATCTTGGCATCTCTGCTTTCTAGAAAAAGCTTGGAGCAGAATTTAATGATCCAAGTTACTTACCCATAAAGTCTTGTCTCTGGATCATCCACATTTCTGACTATTACCTATTAAAAATAAGAGCTACTTAAGATCAGTTTTACTAAATAATATGATTTGAATAAGCAACTCTGACCTTCTGTTCTGCAGAGTTCTTCTATTACATAACTGGATTTTTGTCTCTATAAAGGACCTGAAATCCAAGACATTTTCCTCTATCACTGGGCACAAATATCTCATTAGAATGTGTTCATAATATCAGGTTAATGGAGAAACATTGGCTACTTAATATTAGTAGACAGCAAATGTAATCCTGATGAACATAGACTTTTTCATGATCTTTATTTCTGCCTAAAAAGTTACAGCTCATCAGCATCCCCATGAAAACATGTGGAACACTAGGCCATCACGAACAAGTTTTTCATTTTATGTTCTCATCATTCTTATTTTAAAAGCCCATGAAAATTTCAGGATTTTATGTAAAAACAAAGATGTTAAGTACCAAAAGTTCTGCTTATTCCTTACGATGGGTCTTTATATAGCATGTGCTGTGCAAAACTCTTGGGCGGCATGCATGCTGCACTTCAATTTCACTACCCATTGCTCATCTCAAACAGCTGTCACTCATCAGCAGGCACACAGAGCCTGGCTTTAAAATGACTCTTGTCTTGACCTCTCCACTTAAGGAGCACATACTTCAGTTTGCTGCTGATAAGATAATGTGATTGACCAGGAGAAAATCTACAGAAAATCTGGATTTCAGGGGTTACTAATAAATTTCATCTTCTCTTCAACTTTCTAAATTATGAAAACCTCAAGTCATAGAAACTAGATTTTGCAAGGTTTTTTTTTAATCAAAAAATTATCAAGTTTTTTGGTCCAACTTCTTGCATTTCTTAGTTCATATAACCTAGGATGACATATAGTTTAGTCTCTGATGGTATAGCATTGTGTTTTACCTATAAATAAAGGCACTGATGAGTCATCCTAGTTTTAATTACATGAAAGTTAAGAAACTCACTGCTATCATGATCCTCTATCAGCCTGCCTCTGTTAACCAGAACACACTGAAACAAACATATGAAAAGACAGAAAGTCTCTGTTAAGAAAATAAGAGCTTAGCAGAAGGTAGATAGGTGATTTGTTATCTCACAATGTTAGAAACAACCCCTATCCTAGGCCCATGATCTCATTCATTCATTCAAACTAATAGAAAATCATGTACTATGTCAAGAGCACAAGGATTTAAAAATGCAAATGCTGTATACGTGTTTGGGGCCTCCAACCAGCTCGACTTTGCTGCATGGTTGGTGGCTCAGTTTCTGAGGGATTTCAGGGGTCCAGGTTAGTTGAGACTGCTGGTTTTCCTATGAGGTTGCCTTACTCTACTCCTTCTTCGACCCTTTTTCTAATTCAACCATAGGGTCTCCGACTTAAGTTCAAAGGTTGGGTGTTAGTATCTGTATCTGTCTCAGTCAGCTGCTGGTTAGACCTTTCAGAGAATGGCCATGATAACTCCTGTCTATAAGCACACCATAGCATCAGTAAGAGTGTCAGGCTTTGACACCTTTCCTTGAAATGGGTCCTAAGCTGAGCCTGTCACTGCACCCCCTTTTCCTCGGTCTCTTCTCCATTTTTGTCCCTGCAGTTCTTTTCGACAGGAACAGGTCTGGGCTCAGTGGGAGAAGAGACTGAGGCCTGTCAAAGGTAATCTTTTTGAACATAGTTGGGAGGAAAACTGGGATGTGGAACTATGGGAGGGGGATCAGAAAAGGAGATAATAGCTGGACTGTAAAACATAAATAAAAAAATAAAAAAATAAAAAAATAAATAAATAAATAATACTGTTTAATTTCCTTTTTTAGGACTAGTGAGAGATCAAGAAAATCTTCGGGTATTGACTACTCTTTAGAGAATTCTAGAAAAAAATCTTGGAGATAATGTTTTTTTTTTTAAATTTTTATAAGCCAAACCTTAAATGCAATTAGTTTACAGAGTAAATATTGATTTTAAAAGATTAAGTGACTTTTCAGTACACATATCTTTATTTTTCTACTGTCTTCCTTAATTGTCTTCAATAATGTTTATAAACATTCATGTGTATAGATAGAACTATCTTCTTCTGAAGTCACTGAGCACCACAAATTTTATGTCATAACAAAACCGTCCTTATATTATTCATTGAGTACAAATTTATTGAAAGATTGATGTATATGTGTCTCTCTGTTTGTCTGTGTTTGTGTGTTGGTGGTGGTGGTGGTGGTGGTGGTGGTTGTGTGTGTGTGTGTGTGTGTGTGTGTAACAGATAGAATAAAATAGGATAGTAAGTGGAGTTTATCAGTAATGCAAACCTAAGACAGCTGGTGTTAGTCAAGACTCCAAAGTGTGCAGAAGTGTGACCTTGAAGTGGATATTGTTGGGTGATAAACCAGTATAGAGGAGATGGGAACTAACCTTATTGACTTAAGGAAGGTAAAGAAAAATGTCCTTTGAAGGTAAAGGAAAGAAGACAAACATTGGCAAAATGCTTTCCACAGCTCTGTGGGAATATTAAAAATAGAAGATGAATCCATGAGCTGATATATCTGGTTAAAGTATTGTATCTGTACCTTGAAGATTCAGATATAAATAGATGAAAACCTAAAGAGTAATTATTATACTATTAAGCAAAATTTGAAGGAAAGTAAAGGATCTATGTCTATGAATTATGAAATCATTCCTTATCTTCCTAGATGACAAAAATTACAAGATAAATTGCTCACATTAAGAAATGGCTTTAGGGCAAAGAGCAAATCCAAGTAGACCTGTTAGATTGCTTTAATATCTCAGAAAAACTGCATTTGATATATCATGTTGATCTTTTGAAATAAAGATTCAAAGCATGCCTTTCCAATTAGAAAATAGGATTGGCTTCCCCCCACAGAAGGATGACATCTTAAGTGGGTATCAACGAGGAAAAAAAATTATCTTGTAAAGGTTTGTGAATATTGTCTCATTGATGTGATAAATAGATGGGAACACAAAAATCACACATGGTTTTTAAATAAAGGTATCAATGTGAACTGCTAGGGACAAAGAATCTATAAAGTGCTGAAACACGTCCACTCTTAATTTTCTATAGGGATGAAGCTGTCAAGAAATAACCCAGATGACACACACCATTCTTTCTGGGGAAAAAGCAAGACTTATGTGTAAATTAATAGACAAAGGATGCTGCAGATGGAGATTAAGAACCCCAGGGAACCAGCCCAAGAACAGTATCTACCCCTAAAAAACTGTGTTCAGTTAGGTTTCAAAGTTGCCTTGTCTCAAAAACCTTTGACTCTCCCACATCTGCCATTGTCTGTGGTATGTATGTATCAGAATAATGTCTGAGAGGTTCCACCCAGCAGCCAATGAATAAAGATGCAGAAACTTATACCCAAACATTAAATGGAACTCAAGGAGACTTATGGAAGAGTTGGGAGGAAGATTGTGCAACCCACAAAAGACAGATTTCACAGGAGGACCAACAGAGTCAACTAACCTAGACGCTTGGGAGCTCCCAGAGATGGAATCACCAACCAAAGACAGAACACTGGTGGTACCCGGGCCCCCTGCATATATGTAGATGAGCAGCTTGGTCTTCATGCTTGTGCCACAAACAACTGGAGCAGGGGCTGTCTCTGAACCTGTTGCTCAAAGCCTGTGGATTCCGGGACAGCTTTGTCTGGCCTCAGTGCGAGTAGATATGCCTAGTCCTTCAGCATTGATGTAGGAGGAGAGGAAGGACTGATATTGGTTTGTAAAGAGAATAAATAAATACATTGAATTAAAATTACTTTTAATTGAAAACACGTACACACACATATAGAGAGAGAGGAAGGCAGAGACAGAGAGACAGAGGGAGACAGAGACAGAGAGACAGAAAGACAGAGAGACAGAGACTGAGAGACAGACAGAGGGGGGTAGAGAGCGAGCGAGCGTGATGTTTGTAACCATGCATACACTCTGAAGTGACACAGCATGAGGAGGTAAAGAACTCTTAGATTGGTTCACATCTTAAAATGGAGAATAACTACCCGAGGAGATGTATCCAAGGAAACCAGGCCAATGAACTTTGCACACATCTCTAATGAGACCCTGAGTCTCAGACCTGATCCTGATATAGTAATGAGCTCAGGCTTGTGGAGCCTATTAGAGAAGACTGGCTGCACTTTGAATGTGGGAATAACCCGAGTCACTCATAGAGTGTACAGCACAGGCTTTTTTGTTTGTTTGCTTGTCTGTTTGCTTTCTTTTAAACATAGCGTCAAACTACAGGATCCTTATCAAGTCACTGGAGCCCCAGATGAGAAGTGGAGTTCAATCCCCTTCCCTAATGTATTGGAAACCATGTGAATATATGACCAAGTTCTGGAAAAGCCTCTGCCCTGTTTACTGTATGTTCATACTGGAGCTCTGAGCTGACATTTAAGCAGTAGAGCTATTCTGAGGTCACTATAGTTCAGAGAAAGGCTACATTAATTTACATATTTGGAGAAAATGGAGCTCTTCTGGGATTATATAATGAGAGAGGGACAGATATGCAGAGATGGAAAGAAAATGGGACAGACAGAGCTATTTGTCTACCGCCTAGATATTTTAAATTTCCACTTTAAAACACCAAACACATGGGGGCTGGAGAGATGGTTCAGCAGTTAAGAGCACTGACTACTCTTCCAGGGATCCTGAGTTCAAATCCCAACAACTACCTGGTAAGTCACAACTATCTGTTATGGTGTCCGACGCCCACTTCTGAAGACAGTGACAGTGTACCCACATGCATAAAATAAACACATAATTAAAATAATCACCAAACATTGTCTGACGGCAATACTATGAGAGACTTGGTCAGAACTGCCCACTGTGGTTCAGCTCAAATTCCTTAAATACTAAGCAAAATTGCTGATGGTTTAATCCACTAAATGTAGGAGTGATTTATCACATGGCAACCAACAGCCAGGACTGGCATGAATAAAATTAATATACCCTAATATATATTACCCACTAAATAAAAAAATGACAATTTGTTTATTTAAGAGACCATCAGTCAATTCATAGTACTTTTAATTAGACTATAAATTAGAGAATTGTTTCATATTTAGCTCATTAAAAATGTCATGGGCTTTCCATCCACTTTCTTTTAAGATAATGTTTTAAGTTCTTTCCATATATTCCGCAGAAGTGTGCAAACCACCACATACATTTTAATGTATGTATTTCCTTCCCCCTGAAAACATTTGGTTCAGCCTTTCTGATTTTCTCATTTGAAGATGTTAATGTGTGGCTCCTATGTTTCAAGTTCTCAGAGACAGAACTTTCAAAGTTTACGATGAGAAATATTGTAAAATATTTACAAGTAAGATCCCAGTAGAAGTGTCCTGAATTTCAAGAACACTGGAACTGACACCCTGGAAAGTGAGCAATAGGCTTTCAGAAGTAGGTTGTATGTAGCTAAGTTTTGAAGAAGGATGAAAGTTTGGGGTATAGAGGGGATTAATGATGCCTGACTAAGAGGAAGGTTTAGTTGTGTTAATTGAAAACCAGAGCCCCCAAATTTTCAATAACTCCAAACAATGCCTTCTCCACCTACCTACTCCTCCAGAATACAACAGAGAAAGATAGCAAATGGATTCTCAGACTAGAAGTTGAGGTTGGAACAGGCTGCTTCTTAGAAGCAGGCGCAAGCCCTTCTGACTAGTCCACAGTTCCTGTCAGGTGTTCCTGGCCCATTTCCATAAGGAAAAAATAGAAAGGGAACAAAGAAAAGTGTTCCTTTGGGCACTATTATAGAATAGCCTGCAAAACCAAGCTAGTGTGTGTATGTGTGCGTGTGTATGTGTGTGTGTGTGTGTGTCCTTCTTGACTTTCAAATGCATATCAGCAGCTAGAACCTTCTGTCAATGCATGTAACAGTGTTCTGAAGCCTGAGCTTGATTGGAATAGTGATCTGTCTGACTATAAATGGGATCAGCACAACATAGCTTTGGCTGGTCCAATAGGCAAAGGAACCAAGTGGGAAACTGGTTTGGGTATTTGCTTGATAGGATATCTTCACCCACATCTCAACCAACAAAACAATCTGCTACCAACTTCAAGCATTTAAAACTTTCTAATCTATCCAGTGCCCCTCTCTCTCTCTCTCTCTCTCTCTCTCTCTCTCTCTCTCTCTCTCTCTCTCTCTCTCTCTCTCTCTCTCTCTCTCTCTCTCTCTCTCTCTCTCTCTCTCTCTCTCTCTTTCTCTCTCTCTCTCATAACTAAGTTCATATTTTCTCTCTCATAAATACATTCATATTCTCTCAATTTGGAAAAAAATGTAAAGATCAGGTAAATTTACTGCTACCTGCCAATTCTTTCCTGCCACTGTAGGCACAGAGGACCCAGCCAGTCACAACACAATAACCTCAACCCCGTGAATCTACATGTTATTTTAATGAAGATAATGAAGGTTAAAATGGAAGAATAAGGCGGGTTTGTCAAAGGAGAGGGATTAATTAAACCCCCTTTGCCTTCTTCTTGGCCTGGGGAACAGTCTCCCTAGCACACAGAAAAGCACATGCCTATCTTTTACTCTGCTAAGCTGTAGCGATAATTGGAACATCTACAGAAAGAAAAATGCATGGATTAAAAAATGCAGAACTCTCCTTTTACAAGCACTTTCACTTTTTTTGCACTTGTTTGTGGTATGAAGACATATTGGCATTCGTGGGGTATGTAAGTGACTACTAGAGCATGTGTGTGTATGTGGAGGCTTGAGTTGATCTGAGGAGACTTATACTCACTCTTCTCTTTATTCATTGAGTTGGGTCTTGTCTCTTAGTTAAACCCAGAATTTATGTCTGTGGCTGGTCTCGCTAGCTAGCTTGATTAGGGATTCCCTGAACTGGAATTATAGAAAAACATTGCATCTGCAAGGCATTTATGTGAGTCTTGGGATTGAACTCTGGTCCTCATGCTATAGAGCCAACTGACTTCCTAGCTCCTTCTATCACAGGTCCTTTGCTGTGATGATTCACTTGGTGATTACTGAGACTGGAAGCCAGTATAGCCTGCTTTCTGCTTGATGGATAGTTTTCATGTCTCCACTCTTTATTTTCTTTATTTTTAAAAATATTATCCTCCTAGGCATTGAGTAGACATAAAAGTTTATATCACAGAAATCAAATTATCAGACCAAGAATGCTATTTGTCCTCCCTCACTGGAATAGATTGCACACCTCTGGTAAATTTTCTTAGTCAGAGACTGTAATAGAAAGGTACACACCTGTGTGAATTTAACCAAAAAGCTTATAGAGAAGAACAACTGTTGGGGACTATTTTTAGAATGGAGAAAAATGCAGCGTTTCTAAAAATAAAGTTTCTATCGACTAGAGCCCTCAACATTGCTGACAGGCAGTCCTTGGAGCAGAAGTCATCAGCAGGAGCTCGATAATCCGTGAATGGAGAGGCCCCGCAATGACACAAAGATGCTGACTTCCTCTTCTGGGACCCTGTTAAGGGGGACAGATGGCTTCAAAGGTAGAGACAAATGCTGACCTTTATATTTTGATCAATGACACGGGGCTGTGGGTCTGTTACATTTACAATGGACGGCCTTGAAAACAAATCTTGAATCATGACTATATGCCCATTAGCAAGAAGGAAGCTATGTATGTAGAGAAAAGTTGGAATTAGGTTGAGAACACAGGTTTTAACTCTTACCAGCTCCTTATAGTAAATGGTCAAAGGTGGGAAATTATATCAGGAAGGAATTTCTTCTTGAGAATCATACCAAGGAACTAGAATTATGAACTCATAAAGCAAATGAGGCTAGAATGTGTGAAGGACAATGACGGGGATACAGGCAGAAATCAGACCATGCTGGCCATGATAACATATTATAATGGTCTTTCAGCCAGGATGTTCTTGTCCTTTGCTCACAAATGCAGATATAATAAACATGCAAGCCCTCTAGTAAACATGGCCACCCCACATTATATGCATCCTACATCTCTCTGCAAAGCACATTGACATTCACCTCTACCTAGATCTCTTCTCCTGAAAAACCAGTTTTGAACTTCAACATGCTTGCAGACACTTGTGCAGTGGGTCAGTACAGAGCCATTACCTTCTTAGGACTGCTCACTGCAGAATCTGGAAGCCTTTGCTGTCTATGATCTTGGTGTGTAGAAACCAGCTGTAACATTAGACCAGGGTCCTCAGTGAGTAATTGAATATTTAGCCTGTGTTTTTCTTGACCAGGTTTTCAGAGTTTATAGGAGCAGTGAGATGTATCTCCCAGGCATTGGCTGCCAAGAATCACTGAAATCTGTGACTGATGCTTGAGAACCTCACATGAGTGGCGAAACTTGACAGTGTTGTTGAAATTTGCAGGACGTTTTTCAAAAGCTGCAACATGGAGGCCAGGCCTCAGCATGTTTCCTTTCTCTCCTTCTTGAGTCACTGGCTTGAAGGAGGGCTACTTCCATGTTTGTCATTAACTAACACTAAATGTTAATGCCTAAGGCACTGAGAGGTATAGTGGAGTGTTCAAGTGAACTTTTTTTAAAAAATTTACATCTTGTATACATTTCAAATTTTTAATAACAGTATTAGATTAAATTAACATTGCTGGAAACATAGTTCAATTCCCAGAGAAGGCACATGCAAGAGCATCACATGTCTTCTTACATACAACTTACCCAAAGTGACTTCAGAATAATTTATAGAGGAATGTAAGAAGCATGGAGTTACCATGCTAGGAAGTATGTATAAAGAATCTGTGGAGAAACAAAACATGGCATAGCAACCTCCCAGGTCATGATGAACTCTCCTTTGATTAGATCAATGCTGCTTGTAAAGTCTGAATAAAAGCTATGTTTTATGAAGAACGTGATGGTTCTGATGCTACCATGTTGTCAGTCTTTGTAGAGCATCAGTGCTGGTTACAGTATTAAAAGAAGATAAGGTGAAATATGGAGGTGTGTTACTGTTCATAAAATGAAAGAACCACAAACAACTTTTTTTTTTTTACAAACAAGTATTCTAAAATGTAGTTGCTCCTTAAGAACTCCAGTGGCCATGGCGAGGGGTAGGGGGAACAAAATGGTGTGGTCAGTAAGAGTGAGGTGTGATGCTATCTACCTTGGAGGTGGCATTTGAGACATGATATAATTTGTCTAATGTGGCTAGAAGTTTTGAGAGAAGTCTTGAGAGACAGTTTCACTGCATGAAATGCTTCCCATGATGGTGATCTCTACAATGGACTCGCAATCATCCTACCTGTGCCTGTGGCAAAGCCTTTCATAGTACAGAATAGATGTGTTCCCTGTAGCCCCTTCAGCCATTCATAATTTCAGATCTTATCATCTTGAGATTGGTCTTGACAATATTTTCTTGGATATGGCACAGGAAACAAAAGCAAGAGAACACAGACATGATTATAGAGAGAGCAGTGAGGGAGAGATTTGTATAATTTTATTGCAAAGAAAACAACCAAATGAATAAAAAGTTAACTTATTAAATGGAGAAATTGTTTTCTTTTTGGCTGTTTGATTTTTAGTTATTTCAAATTTAAAAATAAACATTTTATATTACAATACTAAGTAATGCAGGATCTTCATAAATATACACCACTGTACAGTTTCCAAAACTGGGTTTCTAATGAGGGGCTTATATTAAAATATGAAATACACCTACACCATTTAATAGTAAAAATTCCACACAATTCATTTAAAATAGGAATTTTGGGATACAGCTTTATAAGGCTTAACTGAAGAAGAATAAGAGGGACCATTAAATATTTTAAATAAAATCTTGCCTTTGTTTTGTACAGAACATGTGAAATGTGCCCTTTATTTCCACAACTATTTTATTTTTAATGTGGAGATAGCTTATGCATAAAATAATTCCCACTCAATTTTGAAAATCTTGTCATTTCTCTGTGGTTGCTACTTATCAACTATATAAATTTTGAAATGGTAATATTCCCTCTCTCGTAGAATAGCAAGTTTCTGCTAATGATGAGCATTTAATATTTTATATGCCTTTGGAGATACATTAGGCTATCTGTTTTATTTTATAAATTAGCGAAGCCTAGTGTGCATTAATGTTGGTTGAACAACCTGCTTACTCTGTCTTACCACAGCTCTGTAGAAGAGATCAACTGTCTGTGCTCTCCAGCCTGGGAAAGATTGGTAGGAGGGCTCAGGTACCTAAATAAATACTTGCAGGACTTGCTTCTTTCTTGTCACTGTGTGCATTCAGCGGACTGAACTCAGGCCATCAGGCTTTCAAAAAAGGGTCCTTACATGCTGAGCTATCTCAGGACTTAAGACAATCACTATTGAAGATTAAAAAGTCTTATTTTCCTTCTGTATTTACTATCAGAAACTTCATTTTGGTCTATCCACATGGTCACTAATCTTTACTTCTGTGAACCCATGCAATCTTTCAATGTCTGTTTTTCTTCATATCTGTTAAAATTTTCATGTGTGTCAGTTTGAAGCATCTTTATATGCTTTTCATGGTTATTCTTAATTTGTTTGAGTGTTTCAAGTACCAGCTAAAGCCACTTTAACGTCCTCATTTGCTAATTCCACCATTTCTAGCAATCCTGAGTGTATTTTTTATTTTCCCCTAATGGGTTACACTTACCTGCTATTTTTCCATGTCTGACACAGTTTGGTTGGATGACATTTATTGTGGATTTTACTCCATCCAGCACTACATGTTTCTGTTGTCCCAAATCTTGAGTTTTATTGTGGGATTCAGCTGACATTCACTAGTCTTTCCAGACCCTCCTTTTAGGATGTGTAGAATCAGATGTTCCTCAGCACTGAAGCCAAGTGTTTATAGACACCTGCAAGGAGACGCACAATGTGCCGCTTGCCTGCCTATGGTCAGACAGGGCTGTTGACCCTCTGGAGGCACTCTCTTCAGTGTTCATTTCAGTTGATGCTTTCCCAGCCTCACACTGCTTCTGCACACACACACTCTAACCCACACATGCAGCTGCAAAGATCACAGTGCCTTCCTCAGGTCTCAGAACCAGATCCCCCAGAGTTCCCAAGGACTAAACCACCAACCAAAGAGTACACATGGAACAAACCACAGCTCCAGTCACATATGTAGCAGAGGACGGTCTTGTTGGCATCAATGGGAGGTGAGATCTTTGGTCTTGTGAAGCTGGGTGCCCCAGTATAGGGGAATGCCAGGATGGAGAGGCAGGAGTTGCGTGAGTGGGAGGGGGAGCACCCTCATAGAAGCAGGGGGAGAGGGATGTGATAGAAGGATTCTGGAGGGGAAACCAGAAAATGGGTTAACATTTGAAATGTAAATAAATAAAATATTCAATAAAACTTTTATTTAAAAAAGTTCTTTGTGCATCTTTTGCTAATTTACCCATAACTATTAACAGATTCAATGCAACCATGGTCAACATTTCCACTCATTCATCACAGAAAAATAAAAAAAAAAAAATGGAACCACAGAAGACCCCAGATAGCCAAAACAACTTTGAGCCCAAAGAACAAGAGTAGAGAAATTATAATTCCAGATATTAAGATTTTTCACAGATTCATAATTTGTAATAAAATTATGGAACCAAATCAAGGACACAAGCATAAGTGCACATAACTTCATCTACTCAGTATTTGACAAAGATGCCAAAACCACACACTGTAGAAAACAAATCATCTTCAACAAATGATACTGGAAAAACTGAAAGTCCAAAAGTAAAAGAATGAAATTAGACATATATATATATATGTCCAAACAGAGCAAAGCACTAAACCAAAAACCTGAAACACTAAAACTGCTAAAAGAAAACATAGGTAAACCCTACGTTATATCCATTTACCAAAAAAATTAAGACCAACAGCTAACAAGTGGGATTTAGTGAAACTAAAAAGCTTTTGTACAGTTAATAAAATAATCAGCAGGGTGAAGAGGAAGCCCAAAGACTCAGACAGACACTTTATCAGCTACATCTGACAGAGGTTTAATAAATAAGTAAGCAAATAAAACAGAGTCAAAAAATATTTATCCTGAATAGAGAGCTCTCAAGAGAAAAAATATACTGACTAAGACATATCTCAAAAAAGTTCATCACCCCTAGTAATTAGGAAAATATGAAACAACAGGACTTTGAGATTCCATGTTACCCCAGTGAGAATGGCAAATATCAATAGGACAACTGACAACAAATGTTGTAAGGGGTGAGGGGCAAAGAGAACCCTCATTCTTTGTTGGTTAGATACAAGTTGGGGAAGCCACTGTGGAAATAATTGTGAAGAATTCTCAAACAGTTAAAATGAAAATTGTAATATGACTCAGCTATACTCCCCTTTGGCATACGCCAAAAGAGTTTGCCATTGCTGCCCTATTCACTACAGGTAGGAAATGGAAAAACCTAAATGCCTTTCAAGTGACGAATAGGTAATAAAAATGGACATATATACTATGGAATATTATTTAGTTTAGACGTAAATGGAACTATAATAGAACATGTTGAGTGACCCAGACCCAGAAACACAAATGATATATGATCTTAATTACTGTAGAAGCTCATGGATCTCTCTCTATAGTTCCAAATTTTCAGATGTAAATACATAGCCTGTAACAGATACAGAAACCAGGAAATTGAAGCAGGACTATTGCGGAATTTGGGGAGCAATAGAGAAAGGGAAAATAGGGTACGTGTGATCTGGTCAGGGACATGATACAAGAGGATGCTTTGGGTAAGGAGAGAGAGGTAAATGCAGAAGAAGGGAGAATGGCAGTGCACAAGTGATAGGAATGGAAGAGCTCTTCAGAAGGTAAAGTATCAGTAGGAATGTCTGAAAAGTCACAAAAATATACTACTAACTACTTACCTTTAAAACCCTATAACACTGATGATTCTGTGTATAATATACCTACATAGTTCAAATGAACTTTTCTCATCTGAGCATATGGTGCTCCCTCCAAGAGCCAAAGACCACCTAACAAAACCTCAACACCAGACATGTAAAGACTTCTTTTGAGTTGTTTTCAGGGCTGTCCACAGAGCATACAGCCTATTGTTGTTGGCCTTTGTGAGCTGTCAGACGTGGAAAATAAGTCCCTAGTGCTGAAGACAACATGAACTTCAGGAACATAACTAAGAGCTACTGAAGCTGGAACTGGCCTGTGTGATCCCTTTCCAGAAGACTAGCTTTTGTAGTATAAGATGGAACAGTGCAAGCTCTCAAAGATGGGAGGAAACCAAAAGTTCTACCCAGCTGAGATGGCTGTGATCCACTTGAACAACCAGCATGACAGATAATCCCAAGGATGCAGTAGAGGCACACACACACACACACACACACACACACACACACACACACACATACATACCTTGGTTGAAATCATGATCTCTCTAACTGGACCTAAACATGCTCCTGGACCTAAACATGCTCAACAACACAGAAACCATGCCTTGTACTTGAAACCTAGCTAATAATGAACCAGTACTAGTGAACTGGTGAATCTACAACCATTAACCCACTAAACCAACATAAACCAAATAACTGACGAAAATTTACAAATATTTGTCCTTATACCCAGAGATAAGTGTAGCCTTGCCCCTCATTAATGAAACTTATCTCTTCAGTAAATGTAAAAAAACAACGGAAAACCATAACCAATCCAAGTGTGGAGTTGTGAAGCTTTGTTCCATTGGATAAAAGACTCCCATATTTAAGGCTCAGAGGACACTGAAGAAGAGAGGACAGGAGGCTGGAAGAGGCAGAGGATTAGGGAGTTTACTCTGACTTTGGGTCTCCTAGAAACATCAGAAGCTACCAAAAAAATCTCAGCACTATGACTGCTCAAACATGAGCTCAATAGGAATACCACTAATGAACATGCTAAAGTATAAGAGGGAAGCTCATGAGGCCTCAAACCTACACAAAGAAATATAGGAAACTGTACCCTGGGAGCAGGGGAAGTGGTCCTCACCAGGGAAGAGAACATCAACTGGTTATTCAATAGCAAATGGCTAGCCCTGGAAACATACATACAGCTAACACTATGTAGACTGAACATTTTAAATTTAAGAGTATATCTACACCCCCCCCAACACACACAATTAATGGGAAAAAAAGGCCATGAATTTGAAGAAGAGTAGGAAGAGGTATGTTAGAGAATTTGGAGGAAGAAAAGAAATAAAAGTAAAAACGTAAAAACAAAAACAAATAAAAAATGAAAAAGAGGCCTATTCTGGCTGCACTCATGAACATGTTGAATGAACTCCCTGCTATTATGTCTCCCAAGTAACAACCAAAATTGCCTTTTAGACAAAATACCTGCTAACAACCTTGTGTTTGTTTTGCTAGATTGAAAGTCCTCAGAGAGTAGAGGAGTTGTTTGCAGATGTATTGCTAGTTTTTATACATAGTAATTGCTTAATCATCATTTATTACATATATAAATAAAACTGTAATTACAGGCATTTGGGGCACCTGGTGTTAAATAGCTCGCTGCTACAAAGTGAGCCCCAGTTTCTAACTCACTTTTCAGGCTGTACATGGAGTTCTGCAGCATTCCCAAGGCACCAGCTCGTCAACCCTGATATATGTGAACATTGTGGTGGGAGCATTGCAGAATAGAAAACACCTCAGAGAACTTTTTTTTCCTGGTCTTCATGTGAGAAAAAAAATGATCCCCACCCAAGGAGCTGGGCTGTTAGAGTTACAGAGGTGAAAAGGGATATTATTTCCAAATGTCTCAATTAGGGCAGAGTGGTCCTGTACCCTCCACGATAGCCATTCTCCCAGTGACATGGTGGAAACATTCTGCCAATGGCACAACAATCATATTTTGATGGATTTGAAGTAGAAAATTTTGTCTATCTTTCCACCCTTGTGTTTTCTATGTCTCTTAAATATTCTTCTATTTGGACTTTATGACTGATAAAATATTAGCTTTGAAAAATTATGATTTCTGGTTAGTTAAAATTGAAATTCTCCATATATATGTCTATGATTAGTTAAAATTGAATGTGTGTGTGTGTGTGTGTGTGTGTGTGTGTGTGTGTGTGTGTGTGTGATATTGAGAAGAAAGGAAAAGCAAGACTTTATTAGACCAGACAAGAGCTGTCGAGGCTTCATTTATGAACTGCAGGGTTAGTGCTCAGTGGGTTATCCTATCTTCCCAGCTCTCAGTTCTTTGGGAAGGAAATGACACTAGCAGTGAGACCCTTGCTCTCTCCTTTGGGATTTAAGCACAGAATCAGAAAGCAGTGATGAGTCAGTACTCACTCCAGGTATATGTCTCTAATATGGTAGAGTCCCCCAAACTTCCTAGACTATATCCTTGCTGCTTTACAAATGTGCATTGATATTCTGGACCCTGAAGGTATTTGACTATTACCCTGTGACCCCATGGGCCTTCAATAATAGTGGCTCTGTTATCCTCACTGGCTGTAGATCATCCATCCCTTAGAACTACACTTCAGTACCAAATTGTTGACTGTGTATCAATTAAGACAGGCCACTGGCACTGTCTATGGGCATCAGTTAGAATGTCTCCTTCTAGCATTACAGAAACCTTTTTCAGAACAAAACTTATTTTTAGAAATGCAACATAGTGATTTTTATCTAAAAGTAGAGTTTGGATTTCCATTTTATTTAGAACTTTGGGGACATTGCAGCCGAGAAAATGCATTCTTAAGCCAAGAGACTTGATCATATTGTCCTTACAGATGACAGTGGGCATTTTGCTAGGGTAAGAATAATAAAATTAGATCTGTCGTTCTTGTTTAAGCATCCGAGAAATGAATGTAAGGCACAAATGGTGCCAGCTCAGATATTTAGACCTGAGCAGCAGAGCAACAACAGAATTCCATTTTCAGTAGCTGGCACTGTCTGGCCTCACTGATTATTTAGGCAAGAACATTATTCAAGGTCACAAAGTCTTTCCTCAAATAACTCATTGCAGTAAGTTAAAACTATCAGATTTGTACGTAATTATTTTCTTATACACCCATGATTGTACAAAATGAGTCTTGATTGAATCTTACTTGTACCCAACATACTTTCCAATAAGCAGCCACTCAAAATAAACTTTAGTCATATACCTTGCCCTGGAGTTTGTTATGATATGGGACTGAGCTATTGGATGAAAACACAGAAAATTACTTTTCAATAAATGACTTACATCATAAACTAATGTATTTGGCCCTGCTTTCCCACCGGATCCCAGGAGCAGACTTTAGCAGGACAGAATATACAGAAATGTCTGTTACACAAAGACTAGCCCAACCTCCATTTTCTACAGCTCACACAGCATGCATCATGTCACAGACTGGAATAGCACGATTGCTCAAGTTTTGGCTTCTACCATACATCAGGGTTTCCAAAGCCTTTGTGTCTGGATATTAGCTCAATGGTTGTCACAGTGTCTCTGTGGCTGCAGGACATTTATAAGAAACAAACTCTGGATCTTTTACCTGACAGTCTGAACAACAGACTATTTCTCTTGGTTGTTTTATTTGGGTTCCTGATGTTTGCATTTTCCTTGATGGACAATGTTATTACTTAAGAAAGAACTAAACAGTGATAGGAATAAAGAATGCATTAACAGAAAAATATCTGGGTAGGCATAAGTATGTGTATGTTTATACATACACATTTACAGATACATCACACACACACACACACACACACACACACACACACACATTACACAAATAAGACTGCAGCATAGAATCCAGTCACCCACACTTCCTTCTTCATAATTACAATGCTGAATCTCTGCATACTAACTGGGAAGGAGAACTGCTTTTTCCCTATTTCCTTTGTTTTGGTAAAAGACTCACGATTTCCTTGCATTACAACATTCAATATATGTGGGGAATAAGCAAGAACGGCAGGAGGGAGATAGAAAAAAAGTAGGGATGAGAGTCAATAGAACACACTATGTGCATGTGCTAACTTTTCAAATCGACAGTAACCCTAGGATTGAATGAGTAACCAAAGCAAATACTTATATTTCAGGATTATTTTTTTAAGATGGAGTTTTGTTTTTATATGTGTCTCTGTATTTGGGTAAATGTACATTAGGAGACCAAAAGAGGGCATCAGATTTGCTGGGTCTACAAGTAAGGGTGGTTGTGAGCCACTTGATGTTGGTGCAGGCAACAGAACTCCACATTGTGAAGAGCAGTGTGTGCTTTCAAACACAGAGCCATCTCTCTAGCCCCAAGCTTTGAAACTTTAAGGACGATATGCTTTCAGAGATTCATCAGCATCTATTGCACACTGAATGCATTTAAACACACTTGCCACTCTTGGCCTCTTGGATTTCCTTCTGTCTGTGTTCTCTAGTTCATCATTTATCATTTTTTCTTTTTTTCTTAAAAAATCATTTGGAGGGATTAATAATATTTTTCAGGCCTTGATGAAAATGGAGAAATGTTAGCTTTAGAGTTTCAAAGAAAAAAAAACTTATTTATATGCATTTTTAAAATGCCTTAGTTGGGCATGGTCATATATGCCTATAATCCCAAAATTCAAGAGGCAGAGGGAAAAGGAATCCTAAAAATCTCAGCCAGCCTAGTCAATCTAACAAGCTCTGGACTAATCAGGGATGTATAGTAAGATATTGTCTAAAAAGCCATAAAATATTAACAAATACATACAAAACAAATATATCCCTGTCTTATAATTATTTCTATTTATTAACAATAGTTTATATCATCTTTAATCTTCTCCTGTGTCCCCATCCAGTGCTGGGATTTGAGATACAAACCTGTTAAATGTGTAGCTCTCAAGTGGTCTATTATTAACCTATTTTGTTATAGCTTCCAGGTCTTTCTTCCACAGCAGTTTCAGATGCTTCCGTGTTCTGAAGCATTAGCAGAGCATGTCAGTCGAGCCTGGGGAAATCCCAAACACTTAAAAAGTCAGATGCCTTGAAAAAAAAAGTTTTATAGCAATGATTAGCTACACTATTACACTTTCCTCTTCCTCTCTCTTCCTAATTCTTCCTACACTCCTATCACCTTGGAAACCTAGATAATAAAAGACAAGAGAGGTTTCTGGTACTTATCCAGCCCTAGAGCTTTTACATCTCTTAATGCACTATAATTACAGCCCTGCCAAATAAGCCCTGGCTGGATCACCGAGATTCCTAGCCTGTGAATTCATAGTTCCCACTCACTCACATTTTGTAAATGAACGAGGAGAAACCTGTATTCTTTATCTTTATCTATACATTTGCACACAGGCAACTGGTTCCAAGAAGCAACAATTCAGACAAGACAAAGACATTTCCAGGTGATTAACTATAAACGGGGGTAATATATCTACATTCCATAAGTATAAGATGAATTAATTTGGGAAATAATGAAGTGTCAGTCCCCCAGGAGAAAATAAAAAGGGAACATATTCAAATGTGTCGAATTCTTTTGCTTCACGGCCTTTTTCTTTCATTACTGCACTTCCAATTAGATTTGAATATGCATTTGTTCCTTTGCAGTAGTCACTGAAGTGGGTAACTTAATTCTGAAGCATGAAGTTTGCAGCTATTTTAAAAGGGGCAATGAGATAGCAACTGGTAACAACTAGGACAGAATACCAGAAGTTTGCAAACACTCATTTGTGAGTAAAATCTGCTTACCTTGCAGACTAGACTTCCCTATTCTGGATTTGATAGAATTTACAGGATCCACCAGGATGTAAACAATACTAAAGCTATAAATTGACTTGGAGTGGTTTTATCTATTTTCAAAATGCTTAAAAGATCAATAATAACTTTTATGGCCATGGCCACCTTTCAGGAGCCCCCATGTCTCAGTTATCTCTCGCTGTAAGACTACTCACTGTTCCAGGGACCAGACACACCTCTAAGGTGTTTCACATCAAAAGTTGTGGCCATTTCTCCTGAACATACCTCAACAAAATCGATTCTTTTGTCAAAACTTAGTAAATTATTGAGACGAAGTTAAATTTCCCAACTTCTAGAGGATACAAGGAGCAGCAAGGAAGTTCTGTGTGAGGCTTTCAATCACAGCCCAACATAAAAAGTGCTTAACTGAAGAACTGTGGCTTGTTGGAGTAATGGTCTAGGCTGGATGTTTAACTCCAAACAAGGGAAGAGGACTCTTCAATATGGACTGCTATTAGTTGGATAGATTGTCTCACCAAAGCACAGAGTATCTTGATTTATTTCTCTTAATTTTCTGTATTCATAGAAAGTACCAAACAAGAAAATTTCCGTTGAGGTTACACCTATATATTACCCCCATCCCCACCCCCACTGCTGCTAAAAATAAATGCTATTCAGAAAATCCTTCCCTCTTTCAAAAAGCCAACTTCTAAAGGAAATTGAAGACCAGTTTGATATGTGTGAAGCTGAAATTAGATATCGGGATATTCTGAAAGATTCAGGTCCCCTAGAGCTCTTTTGGATACTGAGCTCTCCCTTGGTTGAAATCTGCAGAGCTATTCCGGGTCCTCTCTGTCAAACGTGGACACACCACTGCACCTTGCCTTGAGCTTTGCCCTGTAATTTTCAACATCTCTCATTTTGTAGCTTCGGCTCTGACCCCATCCCTCCCCAATTTAGCTAGCTCATAAATCATCCCTCTACCTTAATCTCTCACTCCGATGCTGCTTACCCAGTTCTATTACTAGTAGGTTGTCCTGGGAGACATATTAACTGAGAACACAGTCTTCCCTGCCTTGATCAGCATACCACATCCAGAATGCTGTCCCTGGAAGAATCTCTGACTCTCCCAGAACTTAAAGTGAATTCTGAAGGAATCTGAATATTTCAAACTCAACACTGAGTTCCCTGTTTGTAAACAATATAGCAGAATGAGCTCCATGGGTGGCCCATGGGATCCTCTGTCCTGGCTCCCATATCGAATATTCAGTCATGCTAACATGAAAATGAAATAAGACAGAGATTCACCTAGACCTTATAGTAGAAGAAAGTATTGAAAGCAACATATTTATCTGAAGCAAACATCAAAACAGGCAGGTGGCTTGAACCTTCTCCCCTGGATAAAGAGACAAAGATAAGAAGTAGTCTACTTAAGAGTTTTTGCTCTTCGAGGGTCTTTGGAATCACAGAAATGCTACACAGATGATTAGAAGACACACTGGGAATCCCCTATCTCGAAGGAGGATGTCTGCACATCCTTTGAAGTAAAGAGAATACCCAGGACAAAAGAAAGCAAACAGAACTATCTATGTGGGTAAGCCTACGTATTCCAATGTTTGTGCATATCATTATACCTAGGGATCTGATGCTAAGGACATAACTGGATGCTAATTCAAGGGTGGAAATGCCCTGTATTTGTTACTGCCTACCATTTTTCTGTCCTTCATCCTATTTTGAAAAGTTGGTCTTGTCATCACCATTACATGCTGATAAGATTTTGCATGCCCAATTAATGTATTTTTTTAATTTGGTAGGTAAAAAGTTTTACCTGTTTAAATGAAGCCAAATTAATAAATTTAGTGCAGGAACAAAGAACAATGAAGTAGTCTACAGAAGAACTCATGCTCTGCAAGGTTTCTGGAATCACAGAAACACTACAATAGCATTTTGAAAGGCCTAAATGCTGCAGAGGAATTAAAGTAGAATTCTTTAGGAATCTGTGGCTTTACTTGGAGCAGAGGCTGCCTTGGCAGGATCTGTCTGTTGGCTATTTTAGAAATCTGCAGACTCCTAGAGCTTGGCAGCTTCTAGCAGAAGTCTTGGGTGATTAATTGTATTGAGTTTACTTTGACTCCAGCTCTTAATATAACACAAACGATCCATTCCCAGATCACAGGCTCACCCTGGGCACCTGCACATGCATTCTCTGCTCAGGCTCCAAACAATTCTCCGAAGACAAAGGGGGCTAAATAGAACTCACTTAAACTACTGGCGAGGTCATTCTGATCACTGAGTGCTGTGTGTCTCACCTCAGAGGTGGAAAGACAAAACTTTAAAAATATTTTCTGAAACTGTCACACATGAGTACCATATTAATATAATTTCTACCCTTCCTTTTTCCTACTCTTACTTGTGCCATGTTATACCCTACTCTCTCTCAAATTATTAACCTCTCATTCTGTAGTGTGTGTGTGTGTGTTTTGTGTGTGTGTGTGTGAAACCTGCTGAGCAATATATGAGCAATATCTGTACTATATATTATATTATATATTATATGCTATGATATATCATATATTGACATATGTCATATATTATGAGTATATTTATGTTATATTTATATTATATTTAAATATATACTACATAATTACTCGTGTGTGTGTGTGTGTGTGTGTGTGTGTGTGTGTGTGTGTGTGTATGTCTGTGTATGTCTTTATGTGTGTATTTAGTGCTGATCATTAGGGGTTAGATAACCTATCAGGAGGCTTGTCCCAGAAGGCTTATTTTCTCTTTCACATCAGCTCTTAATTGCATGTAGCTCTTACTGTAGGGGTGAAGACTTATGAGTTTTTTTTCTCTATGCACATTGACATATCAATAGTTTGTCATTATACAGGGTTTTTTTCCCGTAGGCAGCCAAACTGTAGACATTTTATCACAGATGTTATTTAATACACTTCTTCCACTGTTGAAATACAGAAAGGAAAGATTGGGACTTTCAAAAGTTATTCTGTGTATTAAAAAAAAAATAGAACATTTCTGTGTGCCCATGGAAAGGCTGAGGAAAAGACCTGAGAAGAACATAAGTTTTCATCTCAGGTGAGTTATTATGAAAATATGACCTAAAATAATAACAGCAAAGTGTTAAAATGTTATCTGTTACCCCTATATTTGATAAAATTATTCTTTACATTGGGGCAAAAATTAAAGACATTCCCCACTAGGATGCATTGCCAGTTCATGAGAAAAATTATAACAGTAAACAAAATAGATAACAGAAGAAATTGATGTGAATCTAACAACAAATTAGTTCATTATTATAGAGGGCACAACAACGCAGGAGTAACACAAGGTGGTTTCTTCTAATTGGCAATTATTTTAAATACAAATTGATCAAATGTTCCACCCAAGACACGGAGGTTGATAGAATTAAATAAAATTCATTGTTCAACGAGAGGCTGTCTAATAAGTGACTCATTTCAAATTTAAGGCATCAACTTTGAAAGTAAGAGGATGAAAATGGATTCCATGCATAAGACAAAGATAGAAAGGTATGATAGGTCTGGAAGAGCAGACAGGGCACACTCATATTTTTAATCTCATTATAGTAGATTTGATCTAATTCAAAAAAGATTATAAAACACATTGAAAGGCAGCATGCATTAATAAAAATTGTATTTGGTGATAAAATATATAAATCACAAATACTTACACCTAATCATTGTGGTAAGTGATCGGTCTGGTAGCAGCAACAGACACAACAGCATAAGGTTTAATATTTCTCTTCAGAGAATAAACCGAGTGAGTAGATACGTTTCCAAAGCAAGAAATAAAAATGAGTGGCAAATACTTGAACAGGTCTTCAACAATGTTGGCCACTGTGGAAATGCAGATTTAAATTGCTTTTAGATTCTTTCTTACACCAGTCAGAATGGTGGTTATCAGGCATACAAATACAAATGCCATCAAGTTCTGGTGTCTATGTGAAGAAAGGGGAACCCTTATGCTCTTCTGGTGGGCTTGTAGACTATGAGCCACACTGGAAATCAGTCTAAAGATTTCTCAAAATAAATCAGTAACTGTATCATATGACCCAGCTATATTTGACTCCTGGGCATACATAAAAGACATGATTATCTTACCACGAAGATACTTTCAAAATCATGTTCATTGTCCCTTAACACAATAGGTAGGAAATGGAATCAATTAAATATCCATCACCAATGATGACTGGACAAGAGAATGTGGAACATATAAATGGCAGAATATATTACTCAACTGTGAAAAAACAAAAACCATGAAATGTGCATGTAAAAGAGAATGGAACTGAAGACTAATTACTCTGAGTGAGGTAACCCATATACAGGCAGATAAGTATTCCAACTTACATAAAGGTCTTAGCTTCAATAATTTGGTTTTGTGTATCTTACATGTAGTATAACTAGAATCTAGGAAACCAGAAGTGTATCAGTGATTTGGGGGATGAGTTTAGGGAAGGGAAATTGGATACAGGTGAAATTAAAGTATGGGCGTCACTGAGGGAAAAACTCTGAAAAGTACTAGAGTTGTTTAGATAAGAAAAAAATGTACATTAAATACAGTTCTTGGAAACTTATGATCTGGTAACTATAGCCAGTATAACAGGAGAGGACAGTAGAATCCATGTGATATGAAAGAATAAGAAGAAAATATTGGATGGTAAACGTTAAGGCAGAGTTGAGGACACAGCAGTGGAGGAAAAAAGGGCTGGGGTGGACTAACCAAAATGAGGAAGTTTACTAGTCTTTAAGCTAATTGATAAAGAAAAATATGTCAAGGCATCAGCAATATTGTCTGGGTTTGGTGTCTGCATATGAGATGAATTTCCAGGTGGGACAGTCTCTGAATGTCCTTTCCTTTAGTTGCTGCTCCACTTTTTGTCCCTGAATTTCCTGTGTTCTACTGTCAGGAGCCTAATACAGCTGTCTCCTGAAAGAATCTCCCAGATCCTGACCAATATAGATGCGGATGCTCGAAGCCAACCATCAGATTGATCACAGGGACCCAAATGGAGAAGTTAGAAGAAGGACTAAAGGAGATGGAGGGGCCTTATCTGGCATCAGTGGGAGAGGAGGCCCTTGGTCCTATGAAGGCAGTGTAAGGGGGCATGGAATTGGGAGTTTGCAGAGGGGAAACAAGAAAGGGGGATAACATTTGAAATGTAAATAAATAAAATATTCAACTTAAAAATCAAGGTGTTTGACAGAAATATTCTACTTTACTAGAGAAAGCTGCTCATAGAAGAAATTGATTATTAAGCAAAAAATCTCAGTACCAGGCACCAGTCCCCTCCCGGTGAGTTATTTTCCAGAGAGGCAACCAAAATGCTAGAGGCTATTGTTGTTTCTTTTGGTTGCCCAGAATAACTAGGTGGTAAGGCCTTATTGCTGAATCAGAGAAATTCATCTCAAACTAACCTGAAAATTCTTCCTGCTATTTAGTTTTTACAGTTCACTGGGAAAAAGTGTCAAGACTGTTCATAGAGGTAGTCAACTATTCTGATTTGATCTGAGGCCTTTTTCACTGGAGGGAATTTGTGCCCGGCACTTTAAACATGGCCTAAACCCAAGACAGTCAAATCTCTTGAAGAGAACTTATCAATGTTTTGTAAATGGTAAAGTTACCAAACCAATGCCCTGGTCTTCATCCCTGCAATTGTGTTGCTCCCCACGATAGTCAGTGATTTTTTTTAGTAGAGTGGGTATTGGGCAATGCAGAGGTATGTTGCTGTTCAAAGTACTGAAAAGAACTGTCTGTGAATGCTCAGCCATTAGTGGGACATCTACATGATTCCCTTCAAGTAATATCCCAGGAGGGAGAATAGAGAATTGGTAGATAGGAAGAATGCTATGATGTGATCATTTGGGCATGAGGTAGCCACTGCAAATATGTACTAAGGGCAGGTGTGGTCACCTGTACAAGAACAGCACAAGATTGAAAACTAAAAATTCCAGTATGTGTATGTTTGTGTGTGTGTGTGTGTGTGTGTGTGTGTGTGTGTGTGTGTGTGTGTGTGTGTTTGTGTGTCTGTTTCTGTGTTAAGGTGGCATTTGTGAAGCTCTGCTCCCAGCTGAGAAAATCCTCACAGTTGGTGTTGCTGCAAGACAGAGAGTTACTTTTCTTTAGAAGCACGGGAAGTATAGGAAGATTCCACATGCACCAGTGAGTGACCCCATACCTATGAAAGTAAGAAAAGCCTTTCCAGCCCAGAGCAAGGGCCAGGGCTTTGCAATCAAGACTTAGAATCAGCCCACAGAAAAGTGAGCTCCCAGAATAGCCTCACAAGTTCTTTTCTACCTGAGCCAAAGGTGAGCCTGATCCACACAAGCCTATCCAGGGAGGGAACACCGGGAGTTCTCAAAGTGTGGGAAGCTTCATGCTCTCTGGAAACTGGTCCTTTTCAGCCCAGAGAGACTGCTGTGTCTCTGCAATCAAGACTCAAGACCTCAGGCAGAAGACTGAGCTCCCAAAACAGCCTCACAAGAGCTCTCACAACTGAGCCTATGGAGACAGAACCAAGTCACTGCCATTCCACAAAGAGCCGACCACCCAGGTGCAATCTCCCTCCTGAGCTCATGGGTTCCCAAACCTACAAAAGAAACAAGCACCAGTCAGAGACAACAAGATCACCTATAATCAGAGACAACAATATGGCAAGAGAAAAGCACAAGAACTGAAGAATTGGAAACCAAGACATCAGAACCCAGATCTTCCACCACAGCAAATAGTGGATTTCCCAACACACCAGAAAAACAAAATTTAGACTTAAAATTATACTTAATGATGATAGAGATCTTCAAGAAGCTCATAAAAACTCCCTTAAACAATTAGAGAAAACCAAAGAGAAATCACTCAAAGAACTACAGAACAACACAACCAAAAAAGTGCAGAAATTGAAAATGGAAATAGAAACAATAAAGAAATCACAAAAAGAGACAACACTGAAGATAGAAAACCTAAGAAAGAAGTCAGGAGTCACAGATGCAAGCCTCACCAACAGACTACAAGAGATGAAAGGGAGGATCTCAGGGGCAGAAGACAATATAGAAAACATGCACACAATAGTCAGAGAAAATGCAAAAATCAAAATGCTCCTATCCCCAAATGTCTAGGAGATTCAGGACACAATAAGAAGACCAAACCTAGGTGTAGCAAAGGGCAAAGAATATCAACTAAAAAGAATAGTAAATATCTTCAACAAACTCACAGAGAAAACTTCTCTACCCTTAAGAACGAGAGGACCATGAACATGCAAGAAGCCTACAGAACTCCAAATAGATTGGACCAGGAAAGCAATTATTCCTGACACATAATAGTCAAAAACATCAAATGTTGAAAACAAAGAAAGAATACTAAAAGCAGTAAGGGAAAAAAGGACAGGTAACAGGAAAGACCAATCAAAATTATACCAGATATCTCAACAGAGACTATGAAAGTTAGAAGATTCTGAACAGACATCAAACAGACCCTAAGAGAGCACAAATGCCAGCCCAGGTCACTATATCCAGCAAAACTCTCAATGACCACAGATGAAGAAACCAAGATATTTCAGGACAAAACTAAATTTACACAATATTTGTTCACAAATCAGCCCTACAAAGTATAATAGATGAAAAATTCAACACAATGAGGGAAACTACAACATAGGAAAAGCAAGAAAATAATCATGGAAGAAAACCAAAAGAAGAAAGACACAATTTTACCTCTAACAACAAAATTAACAGGAACAACAATCAAGATTCCATAATATCCCTTAACACCAAGGAACTTAATTCCCCAATAAAGAGACAGAGACTATCAGACTGGATATCTAAATAGGACCCCACTTTTTGCTGCATACATGAAACTCATCTCAGACACAAAGATAGACACTACCTCAGACTAAAAGGCTGGGTGGGAAAAAACTTTTCAAGCAAATAGTCCCAAAAAACAAGCTGCAGTAGCCATTCTGATATTGAATAAAATAGTTATCAAAAAAGGATAAGGAAGGACACTTTTTACTCATTACAGGAAAAATTTACAAAGATGAACTCTCAATCCAGAACATCTATGTTCCAAATAATAGGGCACCTACATTCATAAAAGAAACCCTACTAAAGGTCAAAGCATATATTGCACCACACACAATAATAGTGGGAGACTTCAACATCCCACTCTCATTAATGGACAGATCATGGAAGCAGAAATTGAACAGAAAGACAGCAAAACTAGCAGAGGTTATCAACCAATTGGAGTTAACAGATATCTATAGAACATTGTATCATCAAACAAAAAGTATACTTTCTTCTCAACACCCCAAAGTACCTTCTCCAAAACTGACTATAGAGTTGGTAAAAAAAAAAAAAAAAAAAAAAACAAGCTTCAACAGATATAAAAAAATTGAAATACTCCCATGCATGCATCTTATCAGATCACCATGGACTAAGGGTGGTCTTTAATAACAACAAAGACAACAAAAAGCCCACATACACATAGAACTGAACAATGCTCTACTCAGTGATAACTTGGTTAAGGAAAAAATAAATAAATTAAGAATTTTAGAATTCAATGAAAATGAAAGCACAACATACCCAAACCTATGAGATACAATGAATGCAGTACAAACAGTAAAACTCATAGCTCTGAGTGTCTCGAAAAAGAAACTGGGGAGGGTATACACTAACAGCTTGACAGCACAGCTGAAAGATCTAGAACATAAAGAACCAGATACACCCAAGAGAAGTAGATGACAGGAAATAATCAAACTCAGTGCAGAAATCAACCAAGTTGAAACAAAAAGAACTATATAAAGAATCAACAAAATCATGAGTTGGTTCTTTGAGAAAATCAACAAGATTGATAAACCCATAGCCAGACTAACTAGAAGGCTTAGAGATAGTGTCCCAATTAACAAAATTAGAAATGAAAGGTAAGACATAATAACAGATACTGAGGAAATTCAAGAAATCATCAGATCCTACTACAAAAACCTATATTCAACAAAACTAGATAATCTGAAAGAAATGGACACATTTCTAGACAGATACCAGCTACTAAAGTTAAATCAGAATCAGATAAATTATCTAAACAGTCCCATAACACCTAAAGAGATAGAAGTAGTCATTAAAAGCCCCTCCCCCTAAAAAAAAGCCCAGGACCAGACGTGTTCAGTGCAGAATTCTATTAGACTTTCACAGAAGACCGAATACCAATACTCTTCAAACTATTCCACAAAATAGAAACAGAAGGAATACTACCCAACTCATTCATTGAACCCAAAATTACACTCATACCTAAACCCCAAAAGAACTTACTAAGAAAGAGAATATCAAACCAATTTTCCTCATGAATACTGATGCAAACATTCTCAAGAAAACTTTTGCAAACCAAATCCAAGAACACATCAAAATGATCATTCACCATCAACAAGTAGGCTTTATCTTAGGGATGCAGGAATAGTTCATTATGTAAAAATCCATCAATGTAATCCACAATATAAAAAAGCCCAAAGGGCTGGGACACATGATCATCTCACTAGATGCTAAGAAAGCATTTGACAAAATTCAACACCCCTTCAAGTTAAAAGTTTTAGAAAGATCAGGAATCCAAGGCCCATACCTAAACATAGTAAAAGCAATTTACAGCAAACTGGTAGCAAACATCAAACTAAATGGTGAGAAACTTGAAGCAATCCCACTAAAATCATAGACTAGACAAGGCTGCCCACTCTCCCCCTATCTATTAAACGTAGTACTGGATGTCCTGGCCGGAACAATTAGACAGCAAAAGGAAATCAAAGAGATACAAATTGGAAAGGAAGAAGTCAAAATATCAGTATTTGTGGATGATATGATAGTATAAGTAACTGACCCCAAAAATTCCACCAGAGAACTTTTACAGCTGATAAACAACTTCAGCAAAGTGACTGGATATAAAGTTAACACAAACCAGTAGTCTTACTCTACTCAAAAAACAAACATGCTGAGAAAGAAATTAAGGAAAAGATACCCTTCACAATAGTCACAAACTATCGAAAATACCTTGGTGTGACCCTTACTAAGCAAGTTAAAGATCTGTATGACAAGAACTCCAAATCTCTGAAGAAGGAAATTGAAAATCTCAAAAGATGAAGAGATCTCCTATGCTCATGGGTTGGAAGGATCAACATTGTAAAAATGGCCATCTTTTAAAAAGCAATCTACAGATTCTATGCAGTCCCCATCAAAATTCCAACTCAATTCTTCATAGAGTTGGAAAGAGCAATTTTCCAATTCATCTGTAATAACAAAAAAACCTAGGATATCCAAATCTATTTTTAACAACAAAAAAACTTCTGTGGGAATCACCCATGCCTTACCTCAAGCTATATTACAAAGCAATTGTGATAAAAACCACATGGTATTGGTACAGAGATAGGCAGGTAAATCAATGGAACAGAATTGAAGACCCAGAAATGAACCTGCACACCTATGGTCATTTGATCTTTAACAAAAGAGCTAAAAACATTCAATGTGAAAAGGACAGCCTCTTCAACAAATGGTGTTGGTTCAAATGGCAGTCAACATGTAGAAGAATGCAAATTGATCCGTTCTTATCTCCTTTTACAAATCTCAAGTCCAAGTGGATCAAAGACCTCCACATAAAATCCGGTACACTGGAACTAATAGAACAGAAAGTGGGAAAGAGCTTAGAACACATGGGCACGGGGAAATTTTTTCTTAATAGAACACCAACAGCCTATTCTCTAAGATCAAGAATCCACAAATGGGACCTCATGAAACTGCAAAGTTTCTGTAAAGGTATGGACATTGTGAAGAAGACAAAACAGCAGCCAACAGACTGATTACCAATTCCACATCTGATAGAAGACTAATATCCAATACACACAAAGAATTTAAGAAATTAGACTCCAGAGAATAAAACAATCCTATTTAAAAATGTGGTACAGGGCTACAAGAAGAATTCTCATCTGAGGAACACTAAATGGCAGAGAAACAAGTAAAGAAATGTGCACCATCCCTAGTCATCAGGGAAATGCAAATCAAAGCAACCCTGAGATTTCACCTCACACCAGTCAGAAAAGCCAAGATTAAAAACTCATGAAACAGCAGGTGCTGGCAAGGATGTAGAGAAAGTGGAACACTCCTCTACTCTTGGTGGGGTTGTAAACTGGTAAAACCACTCTGGTAATCATTCTGGCAGTTCTAGGACATAGTACTACTACCTGAAGACCCAGCTATTCCACTCCTGGACATATACCTCAAAGGTGCTCCAACATATAATGACATATATTATACCATGCTCATAGAATTTTTATTTATAATAGCCAGAAGCTGGAAAGAACCCAGATGTTCTTCAACAGAGGAACGGATACAGAAATTGTGGTACGTTTACACAATAGTGTACTACTCAGCTATTAGAAACAATGACTTTATGACATTCCAAAGCAAATGGATAGAACTAGAGAATATCATTCTGAGTGAGGTAAGCCAGTCACAAAAGAACTCACATGGTATGTAGTCACTGATAATTGTATACAAGTATCAGAAATCTTTGAATACCCAAGAAACAATTTACAGACCATATGAAGCTCAATAAGAAGGAAGGCCAAAATGTGGAAGCCTCAGTCCTTCTTAGAAGGAGAACAAAACACTCACGGGAGGAGGTACAGGATCAAGTAGAAGAGCAGGAATTGAAGAGGGGATTGTTCAGGGGCTGCCTCACCTGCGGATCCACCACATGTGCAGCCACCTGGCCCAAGAACTACTGTTGATGCTGGAAGGTGCTTACAGGCAGGAACCAGATAGGAGTGCCTCTTCTGGGGCTCTGCCAGAGTTAGGCAGCTGAGCAAGCTTGCAGCTAACCATCAGACTGAGCATGGGGACACTGGTGAGAATGCTGGGAGGGGGGGATGAAGGAGCTGAAGGTGGTTGAGGCCTCATGGGAAGAATAACATTGTTTATCAACCAAATACTCCATGGCTCCCATGGACTAGAACAGCAGTGAGCATGCATTGAGAGACCTATGGCTCCAGTTGCATATGTAGCAGAGGATAGCATTGTCTGCCATCAGTGTAAGAAGAGGCCTTTGGTCCAGTGAGGGCATAGTTTCCTAATGTAGGAGAGTGTCAAGGTACTGAGGTGGAGAGGGTAACTGGGACTAGTTCACCTTCCTGAAGACAATTACAGGGGGCAGGGGGGGAGCAAGGTGGGCAAGGGGGATAACATTTCAAATGTAAATGCAGAGAGTATCAAAAAAAGTTAAAAAGAAAGTAAGAGAATCACTAATTGGACTATAGGTTAAATAAATAAATATTATAAAATAACAAGTAATAATAAATAAGTATTTTAAAAGGTTATGAAGTCAAAGGAAGGAAAAAGGGAGTTTTAGAATGGCATTTTAGAGAAGTGAGAAATGTATATGATCAAGATACACTGTAGACATGTAAGACATTTAAGGACCATTAAAATTTTAAATTTATAGAACATATAATCCTGGGGTTATAGGCTACAGCTCTCACTTTTCAGGTGACTGGTAGGGATCTGAAATCAGGTACTCATACTTGCCCAGCAAGAACATCGCCACAGAACCCAGTCTTTACAGAAGATGTCAAATCATGAAGAAAGCAACCACTTCGCAGTACTGAAAAAACAGAAATGCACATTCAAACAGAAAAGGTCCCCAAGTCTAACTTAACACACTTGTAAAGACTAACATGAGCTGAATCATGTAGCTAAATGCAAGATCTGAAACTTTAAAAGTTTTTGAAAAAAAAAAGTAGGATACCCTGGGTTTGGCCACACTTCCTTTAATATGATTCTGAAAGCACAGGCCATAAGAAAAGATGCATTGAAACTCATGAAAATTTAAAAGTCTCAAAATATAAAAATAAAGCAGTGTAGGAAATGGAGATACAGAGAATGAGATAAAAACATTCATAAGTCACATATCTAACCAGGCATTCATGTCATGTTGAGAACGGACCTAAACTGAACAACAAAGATAATCCAATTCAAAACTGAGTACAGGGCTTAAGGAGACATTTCTCCAGAGAAGATATACAATGACCAAGAAAGCCATACAAATATTCGATAATGTTAATCCTTAAATGCTAATTTAAAGCACAATCAGATTCTGCCTCTAACCCAGTAAGATAGCCATTATAAAAGTAAAAATAACATTAATTATGAGAAGGCTGAGAAATTAGAACCCGTGTGTTGGAGCGAGTGCAAAGTTGAGCAGGCAGAATGAGATACAGCACAGCACACAACATTATAATTTCCATAAGATGCTGCAATTCTGAGTATGCACCTAAATAGGGGCTCTTGAAAGCATGTTTTTTTATAATAATACATGCACACACACACATACTCGCATATGCACACATGCATGACTATGATTCACAGTAGGTAAAACATGGGAGCATCCCAAATTAGTATGATGAATGAATAGAAAAATATATCATAAACACACAGGAGGATATTCAGTGCAAAATAGATGTGAATTCTGATTTCTGCTGCAGTATGAATGAACCTCGAAGACATTACACTAAGTGTAATAAATTAGCCACAAAATCCTAATTTTGGCTACTCCAGCTTCTATGAAAGACTTGGAATCTTTAAGTTTATAAACATACAACCTAAAACAGTGACTGAGGAGACTTTGGTCACAGAAGAAAGTGGAGTCCATGTCTCATGAATTTAAAGCTTCAGTTGTTGTAAGATGCAGAGTATGGGTAATGGTGTGCACATTAGCACTGTCATACCAACACTGGATCAGATAAGGAAAGCGATCATGATTGTAAATTCAGCTGTGTGAATTTTACCACAACCAAAAGTTATAACTGTTGCCAAGCATGGCATGCTGACAAAGAACAGCAGTGTTTCTCTCGAAATTAAAAATGAATACTTTGGGAAGCATAGATCAATGAGTTGTTTTTCTAGATGCTTATACTTCTACAGGCCAGACAGTTCACCAGTGCAGGACTGGAAATGCTTCAAAAGAACGACCAAGAATTTTGGCTTGTAATATCTCTACACAAATATTATCTGATACTGAAAGTGGCTTACCTAGTTCCAAGTGTATCATCCAAAAGCAAAAAAAACACCAACCCCAAACCACCCAAATTCCACACATTTAATCCTTAATACAATTGATTTCCTGGGTATTTTTTCCTGAATAATTTCAACAGTTTTGCTATTTCTTCTTTGATTTTCTAATTGAAAAAGTCTTAGCAATATCATAAGTGACTGTTTAGGGGTTTTTCATTGTGGGCTGGTCACAAGGGGAAGCAGGCATTAGTGTTTGACAAACACAGTACTTATTGCCTTAGGAATATATGCTTTCATTCAAAACAATGCATCTATACATTGTTGTATTATCTTATTAAGGCTTATGCCATTTGTGGTGGAAGAGGCATGCATGGTTCTTGTCTAACAGAAATGGTACTGATAAAGAACTATGATTTGGTTTTCTAAGTCAGTGTAGTAATGGCCAGGGCATTAGAACACAGCATTTAACTCAGTACACAAGAAACTCAGAAGTTTATTTCAAGTGACTAACTGTGATATGCTAACAACAGCGATGTTCATTTCCTTAATCCCTTGCAGAACGTAATGTAGAAACTGTTACAGTTAACAACACTCCTTATGTTCTCAAAGACAAAGATGTGTAACTGCAGTACTTCAAATAGTTGCATTTCTGCTTGGCTCTGTAACAGCATTCATGTTGTTTTCATTTCCCCCGCTACACTGGACACGGATCATAAATGTTACAGGTCTTCCTCTAGTGAACACACATAGTCCTCTCATTCTGTCCCACCAAGTGAAAACTGCCAGAAAGTTAGTGGGAGGCACACCAGAAAGGCTAAGCTTGGGGGAGGGTGGCGAGTGACAGAAGCCAGCAAGTGGTTGTGGGAAACCATAAGGAACAGGTGCCAGATGTTCTGCTTCATAGAGATTTGCTGTGCTTCTGAGCAAGAGAAGAAGATGAGGCAGCCTTGGATGAAGCCTCCAAGCACTCCCTGGGGATTGAGACTAGAAGCAGCCTCTTAATTACCTAGCCTGGGACCTATCCTGGGACCTATCCAGCCATCAACTTCAAGGTGAACCAAAGTTTGTATTTGTCATTGTCCAAAGTTGTTCATTTCTCCCTTTTCCCATCTTAACAATTGTTTCTCTTTGTTTTTTATTTCTTCTGTTCTTATATACTTTATTTAGTAATTCAGTTTGATCTTCACATGTATATAATGCACATCGATCCCATTCTTTCCTTTATCCTGTCTCATCACCCACCTTATCTCACTCAATCCCTCCCCCTCAACAGGTTCCTTTCCTCTCTCACTACTTCTATGGTTTGTTCCAAACAACACTTTCTTAGGATTGCTTGACTCAGAATGGGAGTGGGGGGTATTTATTTGAGCAAGGGCAATTGACTAGTGTCTACACTGCTGTGGAATATGACTTTCCTCCCAAGCAAACATTACCAATCATATCTCTTCATGGAGTGGGGGAGCCTCATGAGTCCCTCCATCATCAACTTGGGGTATTGACAGGTCCCATATGTGCAGGTGTTATCCAGGTAACCACAACTGCCCTGAGCTCATGAGTACAGCCACGGGATGTCCAGAAGAGATTTCATAGAATACTCTCATGTATTTTCTGGCTAATTTATTTATTTACATTTTAAATGTTCTTCACCTTCCCAGCTTTTCCTCCAAAAACTCCTATCCTACCCCCCCTGTTTCTATGAGGGTGCCCTACCTACCCACCTACCCACTTCAGCCACACCACCTAGCATTTCCCTATGCTGGAGCATCAAGGACCCAGGGCTTTCCTTCCCACTGATTCCAGATAAGGCATCTGCTGCATATGTGGTTGGAGCCATGGGTCCCTTCATGTGTACTCTTTGGTTGGTGGTTTAGTCCCTGGGAGTTCTGTGGGATCTGGTTGGTTGATACTGTTGTTCTTCCTGTGGGGTTGTAAACCCCTTTAGCTCTTTCCATCCTTCTCCAAACTCTCCCATTGGGGTCCATGTGTTCAGTCTGATGGCTGGCTGCAAGCATCTGCATATGTATTGGTAAAGCTCTGGCAGAGCCTCTATTAGGCTCCTGTCAGCAACCACTTCTTGACATCAGCAATAATGTCTGGGTTTGGCCACTGCATATGGACGGATCCCTTAGTGGGACAGTCTCTGGATGGCCTTTCCTTCAGTCTCTGCTCTACTTGTTGCCCCTGTATTTCCTTTAGGCATATCTTTTAACTCTTATGATCTTCCCACTCCTGTTATCACAGAGTTCTTTGAGCTTTGATGGGGTAGAGGGTGACAAAGATTCCTGCTTTGGGCTGAGTTCTCAGCAGCCACATGTACTCAGTGTTTTAACCAGTGACTGTACTGACTATTCCCCATAGAGCACAGAAGCTCCTCTGGCCAAGGCTGGGAGCCACAATAATTGACCTAACCATTGACATTGTTAACACTTCTCCCAACTCAAAGGCCATCTGCAATCCTTTTACTCTGAGTCTGGCTGTGAATGATTGAATTACCTTTGCCATCTCATTTGCAAGCCTACTTAAATATCAATGATTGTCAAGCCAACTTTGCTCTCATGAAATGTAGCCTGGTTGATCTCATTTATTACTGAGAGTTTAAAAACTTTTGCTTTAGAAGACAACTTGTGCTCTTAGCTTCAGACCATCTGCTGAGCACTGGAATATTCTTGGCAATTGCAAGCATGAGGATAACGTAGTCTAAAACTTTGAATAGAAGTCTCCAGCTGGGACTCATCCCCAGGCTCTAGAGAGATGTGTTCTATGCCAAAACCAGGTTTATCACAGAGTGGATGAAGAGGGGGGGAATACAGAAAGAGGAAGTGTTCATGGGTTTCTCTTATGACATTGGAAAGTCTTACCTGTTGACAAATGGATGCCACAGAAACTTTTAAATTTGCAGCCTGAAAGGCTAGATGGTAATATAGGGACGAAGACAACATATGATTGTCACATGACATATCTAGGTAAAGATTTCTGGCCAAGACAAACTCTCAGCCCATGGGGACATGTTCAAAGAGATGAAGGGTGACATATACATGTTGTTAGCATCACCCACATGGTTTCCAATTTGTTGCAACCTCCGATTCATTTCAAAAATCACACGAATACTTTGAAATTATATGATTAGAATGAATAAAGTATAATTTAATCTTTTTAAGTATTATAAGGAGAATATCGCTGGCATCCAACCTGCCTATGGTTGTTTTTTTTACCAATCTTACAGCCAGGCAAAAATGACTTTGTAAGAAAAATGAAGCAGTGTATTTATCTGTGGTTTAAACTACTTGAAGGTGTTTGATAGGGAAAAATTAGAACATGGTTGCCTGGTCTAAGATTTTTACCAGGCCATTAAAATTAACATTCCTCCCAGGGATTCAAGGAAATCATTAATTGCAAAGAGTATCAAACTAATTTAGGTAACTTCAGTATCGCTCCTCTGAGCTCATCCATGCTACCTGCAGTGAGGCCAGGGCATGAGTTTAGAGCAGAGGAGGCTGCACAGAATGTGTGAATATAGTTTTGGTCAGGCATGTAATTGGTGTTTTTATAATGCTACATCTCTGAAATTGATAAAGACGTCAGAACCAGGACAACCACTTCATCTTTTTAATCTATAAAGTCATTACAAAGAAATTATTCTAGATGCCAGCACATCAATACCTCCACATAAATTGACCTGTTTGGAGCAAGAGGGGTGATCAGCAGTTTTCTTCTAAACATATCCACTTTGCATGGAACATCCTCTTGGGTGATGGGAATAAATTAAGAGTTAAACCCACAACCCTGCGGAGTTATGATGTAATAAGCTTTATCCCTCCATCTGAAGGAAGTCAAGCATTACTCCCCGCTTTCTCTTCTAGGTCTTTCACCAGCGATTTGACATTTTAAGTAGTTCCATATTGTAGGTTGTGTCTTCCTGGCCAGTTTTCCTTTCTAGACTATGAACAGCTTAGAAAAGGGACCATGGTTTTCTCTTCTTTTGTTGCCCTAGAATACAGAAGGTAGCACATAAGAAATGCAAAGTAGGTGCTAGTTGAGATGAAAATGGAACCCATGTTGTTGTTTTAGGAAGACACAATAAAAGTATTTTAGAAGTGAAATTTATATGGTAAAAGATTTCAGTTACAGCCTGTGAGAAAATGCATATATGTTAAGGATTGAGAGTTCCTCCTGACAAATTTCCCCTGTAATGAGTAAAAAGTGTCCTTCCTTATCTTTTTTGATAACTTTTGGTTGAAAATCTACTTTATTTGATATTAGAATGGCCACTCCAGCTTGCTTCTTGGGGCTATTTGCTTGGAAGGTTTTTTGTATTATTGGTTTCTAAGGGCCCCCTCCATTAGTCCTGTCTGGACTATAGAGCCGTCCAATGTCTCTCATTCTGTTACGAGTCTGCAGTCATTGATATCACTGCAGAAAGGAGCTTCCTGCTCCATAGCAGCTGGCAACAGCATGGGTCTCACATGTCACCATGGCCTCTGGTGGCAGCACAAATCATATTTTTTGTTTTATAATATTTCAGAAATATAACCAATATTAGTGAAAAGTATGATCGTTATCATTGGTAACATTATATGTAGACATATTTATAATTAGGGTTTAGGAAGAATCTAATGTTTTTGAAACATTCTTCCTATATGACTCAAGCTATCCTTGAACTCATAATCTGCCAATCTCAGTCTCATCAGTGTGGCAATTACAAGCATAAACTACCACATGGGGTTACAGTCCGGCTTATTTTGCCAACTAAGAGATGTCCACACATAAAGATTTCTCTCATCTATACTTGCCATAGCTGATAGACAGATATGCTGAGCTGTGAAGTTCTCAGTGGTTACATCACACATTACAAAGTGACTTATTTCTACATTGACAGAGACTAGAAAATGGTAGAGAAAGACTTCTGTGCAGCACAATGGTAAATTGGGATGACTCTAAACCATTCCTAACAAATAGGAAAATATACTGTCAAAGCTAAATCTTAGTTGTCACTTGAGTACAGAGAGACAAACATTCTTTTGCTGTTGCTGTGTTATGCCCTGGCTAGAAGGTACCAGACCCAGTCAGCAGCTGGCCCACATACAACACTGGGAGCTTACAATTTCGCACTCCTCAATTAACTGTTTTTATGAAATCAGTTACACCACAGTAGCTTGTAGAACTAGAGATGGAACTATAGAATCAGGACAATGGCCAATATCACATGGAGAGCTGTCGCTATACGCTGAGTGTCAGGATGGGCAGGTAGTGTGTATAGGGCAATTGTCTTAGTGCCCTTGGGCTGGCCTAGTTCTTGCTCCTTTTCTTATAGCTCTGACAATAACTGCAAGTATGCTGGCAGCGCAGCATCCCAAGATGAGGACGAGCCATTTGAAGCATCCCAAGCTCTATTCCTGTCCCTTTTCAAAATGAAATGCCCTTCAGCATACTAACTCAGCAAATCTTATTCTCACCGAGCATAAAACTTAAGGCAGACTGCTTGCAGCTTTCCCAACTGCAGGTGAAATGGATGAAAAAATCATGGGTAGCTTTTCAGATACTGGTGGACTAGTTCACCACAAATTCCATTTCAAGTCTCTTGCTGTCTACACGTCAGACAAAAGTTACTTTGTTTAGTGTGTGTAAATGCTTGTCTCATCGACCTTATGATGGAGATTGTAGTGTAACTGCATGACTGAAGTTTCATGGAGTTCAATGACGGTTTCTGCTATTCTACATGTACTGGAAGCTGCTTCCTTGGATTGCTGCCTTTTGCAGGCTGAATCTGCTTCAGAAGATGAAGGCGAGGTGGCTGACAGTTGAAGAACTGGATTGATGGACAAAACAACTTTGAAACTTGGATATAATAGTATAAAGTCCAGGAGACAGATCGAAATTTTATTTCCATTTAAAAACTGGAAAACCTGTCTTCAGTGACACTACGGTTTGGGCCTTAAATGCTTTGTTAAAGGCCATATGCTGAAGGCTGGGTATCAAGCCATGAAGCTCGAGGGATACCTTAGGAAGAAAGCTAGGCTTCAGGGGACATGCTCTTGAAGGAAGCATTGAGATCTGAAGCTTCCTGTTTCCATCTTTCTGCTTTCTGTCTGCCATGATGTGAGCAGGACTCCCTCATCATATACCCCACAATGATACTCTGTGCTGCCGCAGGCTCCATGGACCAAGCTCCAAATCCCCCAGCTATAGTAACCCTTCTCTCATTTCAGGTGAATTTGCCTCAACCACATGTTAGAGCTATGCAGTGCCAACTAGTACAAAAACAAACCGTCTGAAAATAGCCAGAAACCCAGGAATTGATCTGCTGGGTAGAGCAAAATCAAGATCAGAAAAAGTTGGAGGACCGGGACTCTGATCAAGAACACATCACCAGAGGAGACCAGGGCCAAATGTACACACAAAACTGGATGATATTTTACATTGAACCTTCTGGATGCTAGTTTCATATTTTCTGGAGAGTCTCAAAGGAGACTCAAGAGCATTTATCGGAACATTCAGTTTATCTCATAGTAACATTTGCCTTTGGCTTTACTCTTTAGAATAAGTTTCATTCAGTATTTGGTCACCTTCCTAGAGTACTAGACATCCTGTGAATATGTTGAGCCACCCGCAGGGCACTGTCAAGCTCTTCCAAACCACTCCTGCAGACCGTTGTGCTGTACATTTTGTTATGGGCTCTTTTCCAGTATCAGTCTTCAGTGTGACCTTTCCTGACAATCATACCGAAGTAGAACATTATGTTTTCATTCTTGCTCTTGCCTTATATTTCACTCACTGATCTAATTTCTGTGAGGGGCTGGGGATGTCACTCTGGTGGTAGAGAACTTGCCTAGTTTCCCTGAGATCCTGGAGGGAAGAAAGGACAGAGGGAAAGAAGACAGAAAGAATAGAGGGATGGAAAACAGGAGGGAGGGAAGCAAGGAGGGAAAGAGGGAGAGAGAGAGGGAAAGACAGATCGAGAGGTTTTGTCCCTGTAATTTAGAATAACACCCTTGTTTTGTCATGAACAAAGCATGAGTTCTGAGAGGGAGAGATTGCTTTTTACCTCCTGCACAGAACCAGGAGGGAATAGCACATAATATTTGTAAATTTGTCATGTGAGAAAGATGGTGTTGCAGAAAATTGTTATATGCTTCTTTGTGAAGGTGAGATTAATGAGTAAGGGAGGACCCAGGCACCAGCTAAGCTAAGGCCTCCTGCCACAATAGAGCCCTGTCAGGTCATCAACAGGACCCATAGACTCTGAACATCCAGGTTTGGATGATAATTGCAGACCATTCTCATGATCAAATTAGGCGACTTTCAGCTGCACAAGGAAAACGAAGTGGTGACACTGAGGGGCTCAGCTCTTGACCTCAAGCACTAGGAAACTTGTTTGGATTGATTCTTTTATCTTCATTGAAGGAGTAAAGAAGTAATGACAAACCCAAGTGCTTTGGGAGTCAACCATAGTAGAAGCCTCTGAGTGGAGCATTGTCAGAAGGTGAAACTGCTGTACATCCATGACCTGCTGTGTTTTCATCATTAAAGGCAGTCTCAGAAGCACTAGTTTGTGTGTGTGTGTTACATATATGTATATGCTTATGTGTATGTATATGTATATATATTTGCATACATATGTAGCTGCTGTTGTCTTGTCCAGTGCTAGTTATTTTTTTATGTATGTGTGTTATACATTCAGGAACACATGCTTGTACATGTGTGAGTACAGAGATGTGTGCAAGGGATACATGTGTGAACATATATGCTTGGAGGTCAAAATTAATGTCTTCATCTTCTTCAGTTATTCTACTCTTTTTACTGAGTCAGGGTCTCTTGCTGATCTCAGACCTTGCCAGTCCAGCTACACTAGCTAGCCAGCGTGCCCCAGTGTCTTCTTATCTCTGCCTCCCTAGAGATGACAATTGGTCCTCACACCCTCATGACATTTATGTGACACCTATCCTGACACTTGAAGGATGAGCATTTTATCCACTTCAATCCAGAACCATTCTTTATACTTAAAAGCAAACAATAATCCAGATTAGTGCAAGAACACTTGCCTAGTAGGCACAGGTACCAGGACTCAATCTCAGTGTCCTTCCTCCCCAAGCACTGTAGGTTTATATCTGTTAATCAAAGTATCTAATGTTTGTGAGTTTATATCTCTTTATATGTATATGTCACCTGTATACATGGTTGCTTAGGAGCATGTCTTATGTATGTGCATACATATATGGAGACCAGAGGTTGATATCGGTTTTTTAGCTAATGGTGATGATCATTTCAAGTGTAAAATAACATGTATTGTAATAAATTAAATATCCATCTAGATTCAACCTTATATTCTTCTTTCTCTTAAGTATGGAATACAGTCTATCAAAAAATCATATAATATATTTTAAGTTTAAATCTTATCTCTGAATGATGAACTAGACATTTTTAGTGCTAGGAGTAGTCTTTAAGAGTCAGACTTCACCTCATTGACCACAACACACAGTAGAGGAGGCACTGGTGGTGGGATGGGTGGAAGTGAACACAGGAGAGCTTCCCCCATCCCTTCTCTATCCTCTGAAAGATCTTTACTACATCCCACTCTGCTCCTGTCATTGCCTATGGGAGTCAGGAGAGCTGAACAAAAAGATTATGAGAAAGGGAGAGCTGTCCCTGTCCCTGTTTGTATAAACTGAGACTCTGTATAAACTGACTCTGTTAGAGTGGACACAGGAAAGCTGGTGCGATGAACAATTTACCTTCTTTCCAGGTCAGATCCAGGGTTTGTAGTTGGCCCACCCAAACATTCCATCTCATCTAAGAACTGTTAAAGTGCATGAAGAGGTGGTCCTGCAGATCCAAAGCATAAGGATCTCCATGACACAAGGCAATAACAGGCTATCTGAAAGGAGTTCTGGTGAGGATTCAGAATAGTGTAGCAGAATCCAGAGGCCTCAAGCCAAACCAATGACTCATTGTAATGAACAGTTGCAAGTAAAGCTATGTGGGCAAAATCATCGACTGTGAGACATACTGTGACACACTACAGCTTCTACACTGAGCTGTTGTTATTTCTCTCCACATATATTTAATGCCTTTATTTTTATTGGGGGTGGGGGGTTGCAAAGGTAGAAGAGATATATAATGGGGTATGAGTAGGATTGGGGTGCAGGATGTGAAATACACCCAGAATAAAGAGAAAGTTAAGAAAATACTAAGTTCAAAGAGTTTTTTAAAAGTCAGTGTCCTTGTACCAGTGAGAAGCAGGAGTTTTTGTTTTGTTTTGTTTTGTTCTTTATTCCCTTACATAGATCTTACAAAAATACTACAAAAATGACAAGCCTAGAATTGTTTATCTTAGAGTTATTCTTTTTGATTCAACAAAAATAAAACTTAAGTTGCCCCAGGCTTCTCTGCACACTCATGTAATATAACACCAATTAGAAGCAGAAGGAGAAACTGAAGAAGTGAATAGAGAATAGAAAACAAAATGGATGCATGGAACAAAAGGGACTTGTGCAAGAGAAGAGGCAGAAAGAGGGAATTGATCAACGCAAAGGGAGCCTTGGGGAGAATAGGAAAATAAGTCAAGTGCCCAGGCTTGATGAAGCTGGTATTTAAAAGGACGATATGGTTCCCTGGTGTATCCTAAATGAGAGGGAAGATGAAGAAATGTTGCTAAGCTATGATGTTCCCATGATGAGTCTATCATCACTGCTATGCAGTCTTCATTAATTATAATGTAGCTAATGGCTCCTCCAAAAGACAAAGCATAAAGGGTAAGCCTCTTAGGATGATCAATCAAAAACCCAAATTTCACTGATTTTCCAGCTTAACATAGAAGTCAGGTTGCTATTTGTGATAGATGTGAAGGTCATCAGTCGATGTAGGGGAAAAATGAATGGCAATGGAATGAAGTAAATGGGATTTACATGCTGTTATTTGCCCGTATGCCCAGTCACTTGATGGCAAAGTTGTACACATTGTCTAATTGGCATAAGAGCATATGGATAAGATCTCCTGCCCACGTTGGATAGTTGGATAAGATTCCAACGTCAGGAGGTGGGGATTGTGATGGATGAGAAATGCAGCAAGTAGAAAGAGACTGTGTGAATGAAATATCAAATGCTAGGACGTGAGAAGATAGAGGTGTGTGAGGAGAGCAAGGAAACTTTAGTAACCAGAGTTTTACTTTAGCCTTGATTTTTGGTGATACCAGACTGTAAAAATTTATGCCATAGGGCATAATTATACACTTAAAGTAGAGGAATGTTACTATATGTAAGCTATGCCTGAATAAATAAGAATTTATATGTTCTTGTTCATTCACAAGACAAAGGTTAAAACTATGGACTGGGAGAAGAGGTTCTTGCAAAACAAGAACAAAGATCTGAATTCAATCCCTAGAGCCCAATTTATTTATTTATTTATTTATTTATTTATTTATTTATTTAATTCACACAGTGGCATATGCCTGTAATTTTAGCACTGGAGAGGTGGGTATAGGTGGTTCCCTGATGCTCAGTAATGAGGCAGATTAGCCTACCTGGCAATTACCAAGCCAGTGAGAGAATCTGAAAAAGCAGGAATAGGAAGGAAGTTGTCAATGCTTGAGGCATTAAGCCATGATTTTCCATTGTCCTCCACTTTTATGAGCATATATGTACACACGCAGCTGCATACACACTTGGATCTAAACACATCTGGCTTCTTTGTATATAAACACATGTATATGTGAATCAAATACACAAAAGAGCACACACAGAGTTACCATATTCTGTAAAGCTTGATGTGTCACAGACTGTAATGATGTGAAGAACTGCAACTGTGAAAGACCTCACATAGCCTTAAACACACCTGAATAGCCTCTTTTAGCGTAATGATAAACAACTTAAAATGTAATTTTTCTTCTATGCAAACGTTAGTTCAGGTATATGCTTGTCTGTCCATTTCAAAAGGCTGTATTGTTTTGTGGACCTCTGGGACCTCTCTGACCAACATCTATAGAGTACCCCATGCCCTTCATTCAGATTTCATTTAGTCACTCATCCTGTAAGTCACCATATCCTCCTACTTATGCAAGGTGATGACACTCCAACTCTTTTGTAAAAATGTATTTTGAAATTATCTTCCTGCTCTTCTCTTGCTCTTGCTCTCTTGCAGCCTTGTTTTCCCCCAATCCCTTATTTTTAGAAAAAGAATATGCTGTATTGGCAAGAGTAATGTGTGTGTGTGTGTGTGTGTGTGTGTGTGTGTGCGCGCGCGCGCACGCGCGTGTGTCTTTGAAGACACAGTCATCTTATTCAATTTTTACAGACTAACATCATCAGATAAACTCTTTGCCAACCATCCTAGCTGCAGATCTGCCTGGTCTACGAATATTGTTTAGGGCCAAGACCCACAACTAGTGTCCAAGAGTACCTGTGACCAGCCTTAAGACAGAGCTGAGTCCACTTCTAGATCACCTAAAGGTTAGTTGTTGCCCCCCCCATGAAAAACAATCAAAGAAGCTGAATTAGCTATAATTTTAATTTTAAGACTACAAAGATGTATCTTGGTTGGAGATGTATCCCAAACTTACTCTGACACAAGAATGGGCATTCATACGGTGTTTCTGTCAGGGAAATAAGCATTAGAACCTTCAAAGTTATGCTGCCATCATCTCTTAAGGCTTCTGAATTCTGAAGACAAGTGGTAATATGACAAATATACAGACAGATAATGTTCTGAGCAAAGTAAAAAAGGTAGTAGAGTATCTAATTTCTTGTTTGCTACTCTAGGATGTACTAAAGACCACGCAAACCTTAAGACACTTTACTGTGTAAAGTTGACTTTCTAGAAATAAGATTGTATTATTAGACAATTGGACCTAAAACATTTTTATAGTTTAATGATGGCAATAATAAATATAATGTAAGAAAATTTTCAGTCTCAATTCCACGCCTAATAGAGTTGATACATTAATATGAAAGATGTTCATAAAAATACAAACATTAAAAAATGTATCAACTAAAAAATAACGTGATTAAAATGCTCAAGGATGGGTGTAGTTGCATGTAAGTGCCATTCCAACACCAAGGATGCTGAGTGAGAACAGCATTATCCCACAGCCAGCTTGAAATACATAATGGAATCCTTTTTACAAATAAAACAAAAGAAAGGAAGAAAAGGGGAAGGAAAAGAAGAGGAAGCAGAAAGAGAGAAAGATAAGAGCCAAAGAGCAAAATCTGGTTAAATGCAGTCATGTCAACTATTATAAGCAGTGTTTGGCAAAGAAAGAATACATACATACATACATATATACATACTATATAAATACATACATATATATGTGTGTATTATATATGTATATATATTGTAAGTATATATAAAAATATGTGTATATATGTATAAATTATATACATGTTTATATGTGTAAACATACATACTATATATATGATCATATATATACTCAATATAATGATGTATATGTATATATGTGTGTTTGTGTGTGTTTGTTAATACATATGTTGTAAAGCAAACTGTCTAGTAGTATTTAATGGAGTGACAAATGGGCATTGTTTAAAAATTAGAACTGCTTTATAAAGTAAATATACTTAATACAATGGAAATAGTTGAAACACATAATTTCAAGAACTATAAACATCATGTTTATAATTACATAAAAATAAGATAATAATGCATTGGAAATTTTAATGATGCTCACAAATTTTTTAAAAATGTAGTGACATGAATAGCAATTTGTTTAAACTAGAAAATAGTAAGAAAAAGATAAACCACAAATATTCATAAAATATATAATCACAGGCAAATAAAAACACTAAAGCATGCAGTTATGACACTCCAAGACAATGCAATCAGTGCCTCAGGTGATAAAAATTAAAGATTTTTGTACGAATCTTATTGAGATCCCCAGAATTTTTTTATTGTTCATGATCATTTTAGATAACCTGGGATTTTTAAATTTTTCCATATGAAGCTAATAATTGTTCTTTCAAGATCTGTAAAGAATTGTGTTGTTGGGAGTTAGGGGACCCTCTAGAAAATATCAGAGCCCCTGGAGGTGAGAAACTCTCAGGACTCAAGGTGAGAGATCATAGCCAACATGCCCAACAATGGAGAGAGGGAACTTGGAGTCCACCTTCAGTAGATAGGCAGGGCCTCAAGTGGAGGGACAGGGTTATTAACCTACAGTCAAAATTTCTGACCCAGAATTGCCCAAGTATAAAAGAACTGAAGAGGCAAAAATGGAGAAGTGACTGAAGAAATGTGGTCCAGAGACTGGCCTAACTGGGGATTTATCTCGTGGAGAGATACCATGTTCTGACACTATTACTGATGGTATGATGTGTTTACAAACAGATGCCTGGCATGGCTCTCCTTTGAGAACCCTTCACTAACCCTGAAGTATATACTTACACCCAACCATTGGACTGAAGTCTGAAACTCCTGTGGTAGAATTAGGAGAAGGACTGAAGACGTTGAAGAGGGGGGCAACCTCAAAGGAAGACCAGCAGTCACAACTTACCTGGACAACTGAGATCTCTAAGACACTGAACAACCAAACAGGCATCATACACGGGCTGGTCCAAGCCCCCAGTGGGAGAAGATGTGCTTAATCCTCAAGAGACTTGAGGCCTCAGAGAAGGGGAAGGCATACACACACAAACACACACACACACACACACACACACACACACAGACACACACACACTCAGCCCAGTGTAACAAAAGCTAATGAAAAAGCAAACTATGGATTTGAAAGAGTGAAAATAGGGAGGTATGGAAAGATTTAGATGGAGAAAAGAAAAAGTAGGATTAATCCAATTATAATCTCAAAAATAAATTGAATTAAAAAAATAACTTTTTACCCAAAGAAAATTTGAAGTGAGCTTTTTCAGGCTCTAGCCCATAACCTGTGATTTGAGCTTTGAGGAGTAGAGACAGGAGGTAAGACCATCCTCAGCTGTGTTATAGTTTGAGACCAACCTGGCATACCTGAGATATTGTCTTATGTCTGAAAATACCAAGAACCACCATAGACAGACAAACAGACAGAGCAGCAAATATACAAACTCACAAGAGTCATGATTATGTTAAGAACGGGATAAAACTGAAACAGAACCCATGACACTCTTGTCTTTTAAAGTTACTTTGCTAAAAGCAGGTAAGTAGATGGCAAAACCCAATTGCTTTGATTATACAGAACAGGAAAACCTTAAAGATAATCTTTTTGTCCTAGCCAAGCTGATTATGTACACACATTCAATAAGGTTTGTTTTTGGAAGATTATTGATACTCTATAAAAGTTTTATAATTCCTTTAGATTTTAAAAAATATAATTTTTAGATTGGTATAATGTAATGTTATTCCAGAAATTAAAAGGTAAACATACATATAATATATTAGTAATGACCTTCAATCATTGGTTCTTCTTAAAATTTTGGCTTTGGGTAAGGGAAAGAAGGATCAAATAAAATTAGATGTTTTGAAAAAATTAAATTTTTTCTAATACTAGTCATAAAACTTCAGAATTTTAACTTATATCTACCCTTAATATGTAGCTGTTTTGATAGCTTTCTCGATATAGGATGCTTAACGATATAAATTTACCTTGGCATCTGAGAATCAGTGTCATTTATGAATATAACAACATATTCACTGAAAGCATAATACACCCAGTGTGTGAAAAGTTTCAGGATATTTTGTATTCAGATCTTTAACCTAATGTTGTTTGACAACATGATGATATTAATCACATAAAGAGTTATGTGTATATGTAGAGATACTAAATCTAATATTGTCTTTTTTTAGAAGTCTGGTTTTGTCTTTAAAATGAACATTATAGACACATACTGAATTAAATATCTACTTATTGAATTTCTTAGTTTATAATAAACTATGCATTAACTATTAGCAATGACAAAGTTGTATAACAACTTTTTATATCACTAGCAAAAATAATCTATGTCAACACCGACAAGACTCGTATCTGCTGCACACAGAGCAGAGATCAGGCACCACAGAAAATGTCTCCACATTCAGGGCCAATCCTTTAATTTTTAAAAATGTTTTTAGCTTCTAAATTTATAAAGTTTTCAGGCAAAAACATACAAGAAAATTTTAGAAAATATGATGAAATCATATTTTAAAAAATTACTCTTTACATGCAAGTTATTGGTTATTTATTTTCTTGGTAAGACATAAATAATATTCATTCTACCTGTTGCACAAAAAATAATAGACAAGCTTTCTCAGATTATTGTAGGCCATAGAGTATTCTAAATATCACCAGTAAAGGCATATTTAACCGAGAGAACTTAGATAAACATATACATCAAGGTCTTTGTTTGTTATTATAGTTTTAATATAATTTTATAACTAATAATTGTACATTAAGATATTCATGGAGAAGAAACCTAATAATTATGTGCAAAAATTTGTATTGAACTTTTGATGGGGATTGCATTGAATATGTAAATTGCTTTTGGTAAGATGGTCATTTTCACTATGTTAATCCTACCAATCCATTAGGCAGGGAGATCTCTCCATCTTCAGATATCTTCCTCACTTTTTTTCTTCAGAGACTTGAAGTTTTTGCCATACAGGTCTTTCATTTGTTTGGTTACAGTTACACCAAAGTATTTTATGTTATTTGAGGAGATTGTGAAGGGTACTTTTTTCCTAACTTCTTTCTCAGCCCATTGCTTGTGTAGAGTAGATCTATTGATCTCTTAGAGTTAATTTTGTATCCAGCCACTTTGCTGAATTTTGAGGTCATTATGTATACTATCATATCATCTGTGAATAGCGATACTTTAACTTCTTCATTTCCAATTTGTATCTCCTTGGTCTCCTTTTGTTTTGTTATTGATCTAGTTAGAACTTGAAGAGATATGGGGATAATAAACAGATTTGTCTTGTTCCTGATTTTAGTGGAAATGACTTAAGTTTCTCTCCATTTAATTTGATGTTGGCTTATTACCTTGCTGTATATTTCTTTATTGTGTTTAGGTATGCACCTTGTACTCCCGTTCTCTTCAAGACTTTTATGATGAAAGGGCATTGGGTTTCAAACTATTTTTTAGCAACTAGTAATATGATCATATGCTTTTTTTTCTTTCAGTTTTGAGGTATCACTATCCCTGACTTCAAGCTGTACTACAGAGGAGTAGCAATAACATAGCATTAGTATAGAAGCAAACAGGTTGATCAACGAACTCAAATTGAAGACCCAGAAATAAAATCATGCACCTATGAACACTTTATTTTTGACAAAGAAGCCAAATTAATACAATGGAAAAGTGAGACATCAATACAAATGGTGCTGGTCTAACTGGATATCTTCATGTAGAAGAGTGCAAGTAGATACCTATCTATTAACCTGCACAAAACTCAAGTTGAAACAGATCAAACATTTAGTACATAGATATACTACATGTACTAAAATAGAAAGTGTGGAAGAGCCTTGAATTTATCAGTACAAGAGATAGTTTCCTGAATAGAAAACCAATGACTCACTCACTAAGGTCAAGAATTTATAAATGAAACCTCATGAGACTGAAATCTTCTATAAGGCAAAGGACACCATCATTAGGACAAAACAACAGCCTACAGCCTTCTTGGGAAAGAAAGGGTTATCATTAACCCTATATCTGACAGAGAGCTAACATCTAAAGTATATAAAGAACTCAAGTAGTTAGACAACAAAACAATAATCCAATTTTTAAAATGGTGTACAGAGCTAAACAAGTTTCTCAACAGAAGAATATAAAATGTGGAGAAGCACCTAAAGAAATGTTCAACATCCTTAGTCATCAGAGAAATGGACATCAAGTTGAGTGTGAGATTTTACTTTACACCCATTAGAACAGCTAAGATCAAATCCTCAAAGGACAGCAGATGCTGCCGACGGTGTGAAGCAAGAGGAACACTCCTCCACTGTTGCTGGGAACACAAACTTACACATCCACTCTGGAAATCAATTTGGCTCTTTCTTTAGACAATTGGGAATAATTCTACCTCAAGCCCCATCTATACCACTCCTGCATATGTATCAAAAAGATGCTTCACTATCCCACAAGGACACTTGTTAAACTATGTTCATAGCAGCTTTGTTCTTATTAGCCAGAAGCTGTAAACAACCTAGATATCTCTCAACTAAAGAATGAATAAAAAATGTGGTACAATGGAATACTACTTGGCAACTAAAAACAATAACATCATGGACTTCATAGGTAAATAGATGGAACTACAAAATATACTGAATGAAGTTAACCCAGACCCAAAATGACATGCATGGTGGAGCATGTGTCCTTGTTATATGTTGGAGCACCTTTGGGGTAGATGCCCAAAAGTGGAATAGCTGGGTTTTCAGGTAGTACTATGTTCAATTTTCTGATGTACAGACATAGAACAGAGACTGGGGGAATGGCTAACATATCATTGCCCCAAATTATGACCCATCCCATAGGCAAGAACCAATTCCTAATACTATTAATGATACTCTGTTATGTTTGCAGTCAGGAACCTAGCATAACCACCCTCTGAGAGATTCCAACCAACAGCCAATGGAAAGAGATGCAGAGACTCACACCCAAGCAATAGATGGAGCTCAGGAGGCTTACAGAAGAGTTGGGAGAGGGATTGAGGTGCCCAAAGAGGACAGGGACTCCACAGGAAGACCCAAGAAGTCAACTAACCTAGGGGCTCACAGAGACTGAATCACTAACCAAAGAGCAAGCTCAGTTTGAACCTAAGACCTCTGCACATATGTAGCAGATGTGCAGCGTGGTCCCCCAATAACTGTCCCTCCCTGGACTTGCTTCCTGCTTGCCTGTGGATCCTGCACTCCTAAATGAAATGCCTTGTCTAGCCTTAGTGGGAGAGAATGTTTCTATCCCAACAGGGACTTGAATATGCAAAGGGTGGAGGGCTAAAGGGGATGGCTAATTTACATGTAGATTGGGGAGTCTCCTTCTCAAAGAAGGGGAATGTGGAATTGGGAGAGGGATTGGGTACAGGGTTGCTGAAAGAAAAAGAAGGGCTTATGTTGAGTTGTAATGTGAGTAAATAAATTATTTTTTTTTAAAAAAATATAGTGAAAATTCAGTTAGGACTGAATACCAGACCAAGATTGAGTAAGCTTTATTTGCAAAGCCAAATGAAAGAAAAACTGAAGAGTATTATTAGAAAGTAGTTTACTACTTGTAGAAATGTTTGGTAAGGTAAGTTAAAGTTTGTATATTAATAAAATAAATATTATAAATTCTATGAAAGAATGTGTTAGCAGATACAGCACATTTTTTAAAAAATCACTTAAATTTACACATTAAGCTTTGAATATCTTATTTGATTAGACTTAGAAAGGTTTAAAATACAATTGTGCATCTAGAAGTGGTGTGAAACACTTGCAATAAGGTATTTCCAGGAAACGTTAAGTCTCTGTGTATATCAACCATCTCTGTACAAGTCTCTCTTGTTCTGAACTATTTTGGGGGGTGGGAGAAAGAAGTTTTAGATGAAGGGATTTGGACTTTCCAAAATAGCTCTCAGTGTCAACTTCCCACACAGCTTAACTTTGAGTTAACACATGCATCTGATCTTGAGACTGAGTGTAGTTTATTTTAAAAAGTCTGAGTAAAGGAGGGCTCAGGGCATCTGTTTCTTGAATATCATTTCCAAGAAACTAACAGTTGGGCTACCTTGTGAAAGTGTATATCTCTCTATACATTTCCAACCTTCTAACTTAGAGGCTTTGAATAAAGACTTAGAAATCTGTCATGGACAGAAAATCCACACAAGTTTTCGTTTCTTCTCCTGTTTTAACCCATCTAGCGTTGAACTGAAAACGGGTGCATAGAAACCACTGTTTTGGAGTGGTCTCTAACAAAACTTGCAGTTGTGGGGCTCTGACTATTTCAGAATATGTTCTTCCAATTGAGGGATTATTTATTGAGCATACTTTATATGTTAGAATCAGCATGAGTTAGGAGACAAAGTAAAAAAATTGATATGATTTTCCACTGGAAGGATCTTTATGTCTAGTAGAAAAGTTTGTGGAGTTGATTAATTTTTCATTTCTAATGGTTGTGACAAAGAGATGTGACAAAGGTATGTAAAGGGAGGGATGCAGGCAGATAAAGCACCTGATGAGTCCTGAGGGGTCAGTGTAAGGATAACACACGGATAAAGGAGAGACTGAGGAGAAATGGAAGAAGACACTAGGAACATTAGCAAAGCTATGCTAGTCAAGATGCACGCACACACACACACACACACACACACACACACACACACACACACACACACACACCGGAAGACCAATAAGGTTGGTAGCAAGCCAGCTTCATCCCAGGCAGAGACCCTGAGAGATTCTATGCCTAGTCAAACAATCAACCCACACTAAGAGCCCTCAACTCTTGCTTAACCTACTTACCTGTAATAAATTAAACCATTAGAAGATTCTGAACTGGAATCCTTTGTATAAATAGTTGTCTCACTTTCCTGTTCTAGCTACCACTTTCTTAATTACAGGCATTCCGAAGATATTTTTGATGATAACGAGAAGAGAGAGCTTTTCAACTCAACAATGAATAACAGGCTATGAACAACAATGATGATAGTGTTGAGGAAAGCTCCACATGTGGTTGATATTTGTCAATTTCTAACAACCACAATTAGAGCCATGACATCAGACAGAGAGAGGTGGGAGGGGCGGTGGGGCACTTGAGAAAGGGGATATAACACAGTCTAAATCCAGTGAGTCTGGCCGATATAGTTTAATACCATGGAATCATACTGAAGGAAGTCTAAAGAGGGATATTATTAGCCTTCTGTTTATGAGTTATTTAAAAGATTTATGTATCTATTTAAAAAATAAAATGAGTTGTGTCTTACATTGCTTCTAATGGAGCAGTGGCACCAGAGACCTGCATTTTCAGTGCTGCCGAAGAGGTTGCAGCTGTTGCTATGGTTTCCATGATGTGAGGCTGTCAACCCATGGAGCCGCACTGGTACCCAGTTATGCAATTCGACTGCAGCACATCAGGGCTTGTTGGGATTTTCTGTGTTTTTATTTTACTTTAAGTGTCATAAAAACTTCGAACTACATATCAAAATGATGATAAATCATTCTTATTATTCTTACGTTTTTCAATTTCCTACATACTTGCAGATATAGTTACAGAATTTTATATTTAACAAAGGTATGCTTTTTAATCTGTTCTATAAATTCTTTGATGCTCCCCCATCTCTCCTTCATGGTGTACACATTTAAATAGAAAAAATGAAGCCAGCCATATTTTATATTCTTACAGCAAACCAAATGCAATTCTTCATTGAAATCCTGACACAGACTTGACACACTGTGTTCCTCCTGACCAAAAAAAAAAAAAGGTGCAACATAAATAGAAACTTCAAATCAATCTTATATATTCCAGTTTAAGATAATTGATAATTAGTTACTTTAAGAGAGAGATTCTAATGTCTATTCACTTTATGAATGTCTAGATGCGGGTAACTTTGTGTTGTCCACCACTTCCTTGTTTTGTTTTGTTTTCTGTAAACATGACCCTCGAAAAAAATAAAGTGAATTTACACATGAATAAATTTCTATATTTCTTAATATAGACATAGAACATATCTGATCTAGACCAAATATGTTTTTCTTATTTTAAGATTAGCATACAAAATGGTGGGTGACATTATGATATTTTCATACATACATGACAGGTATTTTTCATACTTCTTTATATCTTTTTTAAAGTTCTACCTGTTCACATTTATTTTGTAGATGCTGTTTTTACATTATTTCCTTGCAACTGATCCATAACTTTAATCCTTTGATATTGTTTATCTACTTTGATGTAATCAGCATTCTTTACTAGACAGCTACAAAATCACAGAAAAACCATTGGCTTGTACAAGAGTACTCATACCTATGTGGAGAAAAAAATAAAAACAACAACATTCCTTCAAAAGTGTTTCTGATCTAGCGTAAAATTCCTTTCCAAAAATAACCTGTAGAATAACTTAGAATTCTGAAAATGTTTTTAAGAAAATATAACATACAGCCTTGTACATTATATTTTTAGACTGATTTAGGTTTATGCCATGCTTGAACAGTATTTGAAGTACTAAGATATAAAAGGCAATGATTTGTAAAATCTTGAATTGGTAAAACATCCTGCTGTCTTCTGGATTTTGGGTGCCCCTCACAAGCCTGTATGTAAAAGTCTTGCTTGGCAGAGTTGTGGGACTGGGCAACACTCTGAAGCCAGGATAGAAAGCCTATTGTGAGACTTATCACTGGACTCGTGGTGTTAAGGGAGATTTTGATGCCCTGACCTGTTTCTGTCTTGCGTTCTGCTTTCTGGCTCATGAAGTAAGTACTTTGTTATATCATTCTATATAGCACAATGTCCTGCCCCATGGAAATCGCCCTTTCCTCATTACAGGTAAATTTTCTTATGTGTTTTGCTATATTGATGGAAAGTTGGCCAGACAAAGCCATTCTGTCTTTTCTTTCTCAATACTGAGCAATTATTTCTCTACTTCTCTGGACTTTCAGTTGATGAATACATGTTCAAATTATGTCACATGAAAACCAAGTCTTAAAAATACATTTATAATTCAAAAATGTATACAAAAATGTAATTCAAAATTTAGCATTATATTGGGTAAAAGTGGTGTGTGTGGTGTGTGTCTGTGTGTGTCTGTGTGTGTGTGCACATGAACACGCACTTGTCAGGCTTTTATTTTTCCTTTTGGAAGATTTCATAGATGAGTACATGTTATTTACATAATTTACTTCCCCTTCAATCTTCCAACTTCTCCTATTTCCTGCATTTCCTCTCAAACTCATGACCTCTTCTTTTGTGTTTATTTTACACACACACACACACACACACACACACACACACACACATATACACACACACCACTTAAAATTGGATTTTCCTCTCTGGAATAACAGAAACCAAGAAACAACAGTGTTACTTCCTCTTTCAGCAGCTATCAACTGCCTATAACTCTTCATATATGAGTAGACAGATGGGAAACTTACCTTCATCTGTATTGGCATGTCATCTGGTGATGTTTTTGCAGGTCTTGTGCAGACAATTATATTGTTGAGAGTCCATAACTGCATCTTCTTTGTTGAGAAGAGTTCTGTCCTATCACAAAGCAGTTCTTTTGATTCCCCTAGGGTCTTGCAATTGATTTGTTCTCTATTTTATGGAGTTCCCTGAGCGCTAGCTCTAAGGGTTGTGTTACAGATGTCCCATTGGGGCTAAGAAACCTAGAGTCACAGATGTGGTTTGCTCTACTGCTGCAAAAGAAAGTTCCTTGATGACTGCAAAAGAAAGTTCCTTGATGAGATGTGAAAGCAGTGCTTTCCTGTGTGAATCAGGATGAGTAATGAGAGAGGAGTTGGAAACTTCTATCATTTTAGCAATGTGATAGAAGTATGTCCAGCTTTAGAACCCATGACCTATTTGGCCACAGGCTCTTGATTAGGTTCACAGTGCCAGGCATATGTTCTCTTTAGTGTAACAGGCTTTTGACCCAAATAAATAGCTGCTTTTCCCCCAAGGTACAAGTCCTGTTGTTGTAACATGGGAGATACCTTGGCAGTCCTGTCTTGGCTGTGGTTAAAAACACTCATTTCCATCAAGAAGCTTGTACAGCCCCTCCTTCCCTGACACTATAATAACTAGTTCCTGAAAAGGAGGTTTCTGCTCTGATGTCTTTCTGAAAGTATCTTTTGGCTTCAATAAAACTAAACTTTTGCCAGATCTTGAAACCAAGTTAATAGTATGTGGAGGATCATCTAAGGCTGTTTACTCAATCTGCTATCTTGTGTTATACTCAGCCTTTTCATAGGAAACTGTAAGGAAACAATGTAACCAACCTTACTATGGTTTGCACTTCTCAGGTATTCATCCTTTACAATCTAAGATAAATGTGTAGCTTTCATGCTACATTATAAGATTATTCATGTTCCCATCCCATAATCATGTGTGTGTGTGTGTGTGTGTGTGTGTGTGTGTGCGTGTGTGGTTTCTGAAGGCAGTCAACAGGTTAAAAGCAACATTAAAAAATAAGTAGTTCATAAATGTTTGGGGCAGCATGTGGATCTAGGTTAGTGATATCTGTTTAAGGTCTCAAGTGTTATTCTAGATCAGTTGTGGTCTCTAACATAACTTCTTACCTTATTAAACTCTGTGGAGGTTTCTGTGAAGAATAGTTGATATTCTATCCCTATATCATGATTTTTTGTGATGTTCAATTAATACTGGACAGAGATCGTTGTTAGGAGCAGGCAAGAGGGACAATTCCAGCATGCACAACAGATAGTAACACAAACAATCCACGTACCACAAACCTCAGACTGTAGAGTAAATAAACAAAAGGCAGAGGAAGAGAAACAGAATTCAAATTTGGTCTCACTCTTTATCAAGCTACACCATGAAAAAATCTTTCTTTCATTGGTTAATGTAATGTTGATGCATTTTGACGCCTCTTCTGATGCTTCAACATTTGATCAATAAAGCTTCTAGGTCAATAGCAGCTTGACTTCTCCAGTTCTGTGACTAGAATATGTAGTATCTTCAAGAATAATGTCATCCTTCCATATTCTAGTAGATATTCAAGGCCAATGGCAACATCTTCTATTGTTTTAGAGGTAGAATACTTGGACTCCTTCTGAACCACAACTCAAAGGGAGGTCTATCTCTTGTCTGAAACTAGAGATTTTCTTAGTCTATGACACCCATGTGAACACTATCTCACTGCCTAGTGTAACTATTAAAGTACATATAAATATATAAATAATAAGTTACTATATATACTGTTTGCAAACACTTTGTGTTATTCATGCCAGGCTTATCAATATTACATATACATTAACAGATAAACAAAGCCTTGGTAATGGGACCCCCTCAATACACACACACACACACACACACACACACACACACACACGTGCACGCATGCACGTGTAGGAGTGCACATGCACATATACTCAAGAAGGGAGGGAGAAAGGGAGAGAGATGGACTTCTGTTATCTATATCAGTATGTTCTGCCTGATATTAATCTACAAGCTAGGTAAATATATTTATAGATAGGCTTCAAAAGACTTCTTTGTGCCCTGTGATAATGTAGACCTGGAATGGTCAGTGCCATCCTTAACATCAGTGTAGCATAAGAGAGGCAGAACCAAAAGAACCGAGAGAGAATGAATTAGGGTGATGCCAACACAGCCCTGGGACCAACTTATTTCACTAAGCGCCAGTACTATTTTAAGTGTTGCAACATTTCTTCTGCTTCTTATGCTAGTTTGGATTGTTATTCCAGTAGACTTATGTAGAATGCTTTAGTACCTAACATTCAGAATACCCATCATTATTAAAAGAAGCTGACAATAAATATCCGATACTATAAGAAACAGTACATCATGGCTGAATCTCAGCTCTGGACTCTGACACTTACAATGAAGAAGTGCAGAGGGTCAGCATCCATAGGTCATTAAGTGTGTAGCAGACATTACACAGGGTCTGAAAACATAAGCTCATTTGCCTGCCCCCACAGTTGGCAGGAGTCTGGATATAACTGGATTATTTGCCCCATTTTCCAGACAAGAAAAATGAAAATGAAAGACATTTGTTGGTTTTCCTAATAGAGGCTGAAGAGTTGAGATTTCTTTCCAAAACTTTGGTCAAAGCTCAAACTGAAGACTCATTTAAAATGAGTGATTTTGTGCTCTGGCTCTTAAATTCTCTTCTTGAGATTTTGCTCTGGGAAACTGACAATTACATGTCCAGGGTTTTAGAGTCTTTCTAATTTAATACTTTAATCTTCCCAAAGATGAGCAAGCACTGGTTGAACTAACCGTCCAGTCTCAAAACAGCTTTAAATTTCTATCAAATGGCAATGCTCATCTCTGCTTTATTCAGCCAACAAATACCCCCCAGATCAGCTTCTCCCAGATAACTTTGCTGCATCTTCATGAAGCTTCACAACCCTATGTACAAGGAGATTCTTATCATGGTGTGGAGTCTTCTGACCATCTTTCGTCTGGATATGTAGTCACATAGATAGTGCTTTTTATCTTATTTTTATTAGATATACTGTCTTTATATTTGAGATGCTATATGTTTCCTCTACCCCCTCCCATTCCCCCTCCACCTCCATTTGCATTCAGGAAGGTGCAGTTACTCCCATTCACCCTCTCCACCCCATTGCCTTGTCATTCCCCTACATTGGGAAAACATGCCCTCTCTGGAACAAAAGCCTCTTCTCACATTGATGCCAGACACTGGTATCTTCAGCTACATATGCAACAGACTCAATAGGTCTCTCAAAGGTTGGTGTTTTAGTCCATGGAAATTTTGAAGAGTTTGGTTAGTTGATAATGTTGTTCTTCCCATGAGGTTGCAACCCCTTTCAGCTCCTTCATCTACCAAAATTTGCAATGACTTATTTTCTGTTATTTAAAAATCATGGAACTAAAAGGGTTTGCAACCTCATAAGAAGAACAACAATATCAACGAACCAAACCCCTTCCCCCCACAGGTCCTAGAGACTAAACCACCACCCAAAGAGTACACAGGGAGGGACCCATGGCTCCAGTCGCATATGTAGCAGAGAATGGCCTTCTTGAACATCAATAAGAGGAGTAGCCTTTGGCCCTGGGAAGGCTCGATACACCAGTGTAGGGGAATGCCATGGCTGGGAGGTGGGAGGAAGTGGGTGGATGGGTGGGGGAGCACCCTCATAGAAGCAAGGGGATCGAGGATGGAATAGGGGATTTCTGGAGGGAAAACCAGGAAAGGTGATAACATTAGAAATGTAAATTTAAAAAAATCCAAAAAAGAAAAAGATCTTAGTGGAAAAAAAATCATGAATAGAAACTTCCCTCCATGGTCTAACTTTTGAGATAGCAACTTCACTTTGTATCTTCCAAAATCATATTAAATAATTATAATAGAAAAATGTAATGGGTATGTCAACTTGGAGATAACATAGAGAAATTATTCTCCAGCTCTATAGAACCTCCAGCATTACAAATTATTTAATGTTATATTATATCTTTTATAGTGGAGAAAGACATTCTGTGTTATATATACACATATATATGATTTACATATTATACAATGCATATAGGATGCATATATGCATATAGAATGCATATTTGCAAAGGCTCAGTGTGTATGTACATGTATACTGATTTTTAATATTGCTGAATGTAGGATTCACTACATCAAAACAGAATTAGTGGTATTTAAGGAGAAAATGTGCTTAATAAAGAACAAAGACCAGGCTGGAGAGATGTTTCTGCCTTTAGTAGTATTTAACCAACTTCTAAGAGGACTTAAATTTGGTTCCTGAAACCCATGTCCAGTTACTTACAACTGCCTGTTCCAAGACATCTGTCACCTTCCCTTTTCCAGCACCATGCGTATCATGCCATATACTCCCATAAATATACACGTGCACATTAACAAAAATAAGTAAATAAATTAAGAGAGAGATTTCAGATCTGCTCATTAAGTTATTTAAATTAAAAATTTCATGTAATCTATCCATGGTGGTATGTCACTGTAATACCAGTACTGAGAAAGGTAAGGCAGGTGGACTGTAAGTTAAAAGCCAGCCAGGAACACATAGCCAAACTCTACTTTAAAATGAATGTCTTCCATTAAAAATTACATCTATAAGAAATGCATCTTTCATCTGTGATATAAAATACATTCCGATAAACACCCCTTGGTGGAAAAAAACAGAGAATAAAAAGTTCACCAGCTAGTAAAAGTTGAAATCCCAACACTACCCACATGGAATCACACACAGAAAATTGGTGAGAGACTTTTAAGATTAGTTAATTAAATTATTCAATACATGTGACGACCCAGTCCTCGGACTCGAATACAAGTTGGCATTATGAGATATTAAGGAGCAAGATGTTCAACAATGCGGAGACTGCAGAATTGCCAGCCATTACTGTACCAAGACTCCAGACTCTGTCATGGTCAATCTGAAGAGCTGTGTTAGTGGAAACAGTCCAGTTTGAACTGAATCATTCTTTATGCATAACTGATTTTTCTGGAAACTAAAGACAGTTTAATAAGTGAGCATCAGAGTGCACAGCCTGAGCTGGCGTGGCCTTGTTGTGCCAGTGCTGCATGCTGGGAAACATGAATAATTTAGATTGTCAGGATTCCTGGAGTATCTATTTCCTGAGTTCTTTTGGCAACTGAGGGGTAGGATAAGAGCCAGGATTAGGACAGTATTCTAGGCATGACTGAATTCATACCCATGCCAATATACAATGATCAATTTGTTCTTTATTGCTTAACTAGGACAGTAATTAAGAAAAGCTAAAATCTTTATGAATCTAATCAGATGATACATTAAATAATGCATTGGGATAGCCGTTCTGTATTCATGAATCCTCCTACATTGTATTTTAAATAAACTGAAGTTATTAGTTACGTAAGTGTCTATGTAACCTCTACCTATCTTGTAGCCTACAATGTGTTCCCAACTTAAAATGGCAGTGGTGTCTCCTGGCTTTCTTACTAAGGTATTTTGAGTCCCATTAGGTATGAGCACAGAATTACTACCAGCAAGTCCTTAAATAATGCAGTATCTCTGAGTTTATGAAAACCAGAGGACAAGGGTGTCAGTGAATAAGAGAATTTGACAGACAAGAACAGTGAAGACCTAGTAGTGATATCCCATATAACACCAAAATATAATAAAAGCAAGCCTCAAGACTCAAACTTTAGAAGTCTTTTTTTCCCCCAAACTAGGAGTCCTCATATTGTAATGATGAGCATTAGCATTCACTAAGATTCAACATCAGGAAGCTGTTAGGAATATGAGCTTAGAGTTGTTTGCTGGTATTCAAACTCAACTTCGACCAAATGGGTAAGCTACACATTCTTTCTAAGACTGTTTCATTTCTAATATAACAACAGCTCTGATTTACAGGGTCATTTTGATGAATAACTGAATTAAAATATGAAAAGGGTATAGATCACTACCTGGTCTAGAATAAGTGTGAAGAAGCAGGTGGTTTTGACATTTACTTTTATGTTGTGTTTGTCATGGCTTTGAGCAATTTAACATTGCACCTAAGTTAAGACTCATAAAGACCCTGTGGGATTTAGATGTGCAAAGAACAGGACAGAAGCAAAGCAACTTTTCTCAGTCTGCAAGAGTCTAAAGCAGCTGACTTAGGCAATCTGGCTACAGTGCACTGCCTTTCACCTCTATACCAGACTGCCCAAGCTTTCGGAAGGAATGAATTTCTCCATCAAGTGCTACTCTTTGCTTAGGACTGAATAACTGAAAAATAAAACATTTCTTGCAGATGCAAGCACTGCTGCTGAAGATTTTATCAAAACAACTGTTCACATGAATACTTAGGTTGCAAACTAGCATTTTTAGATTAATATATGTCTATATTTAGTGAGGCTGATTTTTCCTCAGAGGCAAAACAAATAATTTGGTCCTCTTATGATAGCAAAGCCTACTTCCAAATAATTCAAAGTTGTAATCTTCATAATTTTGTTCACTCAACAGTGATTGTATAATGATATAAACAGCTTGCATTTGGATTTTATTAGCTCACATAATGAATGCAAAACGAAAATGCTCAGTTTTGAAAATCAAAGCTCTCAGCCTGATACCTTGATACATGTGAGGAGAGTCATATCACAAGATAAAAGAAATGAAAGTTTACTGTGTCTTGATAATGCTGAACTTCAAACAATCACAACATTTAGAAAAAAAAAATGTATGTTGTTCTGGGAATGTATCCTTAAGTTTATAGATAAAATCTAACATCATTTTTATTTTGTTTTCTTGATACACAACTTCCTCCCTCTGCCAATAATCTATGTCCTCCCATGCAATAAATACATGTGACCAAGTTGATTTTCCCATGTTCCAGTAACAGTAGGGGATGATTTAAACATATTTTGTTTGAAGACAAAGAGGGCCTTGGCATACTTACTTGCATGACACCAAGTGCTGTCCAGGAAACAGTAACAATGAGACTTCTTTAGCATGTTCCCTTGAGTCTGTACATGGTTGCAAATGCACTGGTGAGCATTTCCATAGATGCCTTCTTTCTGTCCTAACAGCACTTACCAGAAATGGTTTTATGTTCTGGATTTGGCCTCACATTTGGGTTTTAAGTTCCTTAAACCCAGGGATAGCATCAGGTACCATCTCAATCCTCTACTTAGTGTGTACTTAAGTGTCAGGATAAACAGGCATGTCATTGCTCCCAGTAAGGACAGGCAGGCAAATCTAGAATGTACTCTTGAAGGTGCACTTGAAAACCTCTCATAACTGACCATTGTCTAATGAAGTAGAGAGTCTCATCCACAGGACTGAAGGTGACATGAAGAAAAAGATTGCCAACGCAGGAACTTGTACTTCCCAGCCTGCTGCTAATGGCTGAGACTGGGTGGAGCATTTTGATGCTATGATGTAGGGAGGGCATAAATGAGTGGGGCATCACATTTATGTACAGGGCAAGTTGTTCATAACGTAATTCTAGAAGGAACTGTTTACAGGAGCAATGCTATGCACACATCTGCCTGGAGTTATGATGTGTGCAAGTTCTAATTCCCAAAGACTCAATGAGATCTGCCCGGCTCTACCTCCCGAGTTCTGGGATTAAAGAGATGATGTCACCACCACCCAGCTGAACAAATTTTAAGGAAGAGATAGGACAGGATTTTTAAGAAGTCTTTTTACACAGTGCACTTTGCACAACTCCCATAGCACTTTAGAATGCAGCATAGGTTTACAGCATTAGGAATGGGGATGCGGCTCAGTGGTAGGACTCTTGCTGAACTGGGTCCACAGCATCACAAGAAAACTAAAACAAAACTCCTGATCATTCTAGAGTATTCTTAACAGATGTTAGTGTCAAATAAATGTTTTTTTTTAATGGTATGGTCAAACAATGACTGGCCCAGGCTGAGACCCATGCCATGAGAGGGAGCCCACCCCAGGCACTATTAATGATTTCCTGCTATACCTGCAGACAGGAGCCTAGTATACTGTCATCAGAGAGGCATTACCAAGCAACTGATAGAAACTGGTGCAGAGACCCAAAGCCAAACAGTAAGTAGAGCTTACTTGGGGAATGCTATGGAAGAGGAGGAAGGAGGCAGAGGGGTCAAGGACACCACTAGAAAACCTACAGAATCAACTATCCTTGGGTTTATGAGGGCTCATAGAGATGGGACCACCAACCAGAGTACACACATGCGATAACCTAGGTCCTTTGCAAACATGTGACAGTTGTACAGCTGGTTCTTCATGTGAGAGTAGGAGCAGGGTCTGTCTCTGACTCTGTTGCCTGTGTCTGGATCCTTTTCTCCTAACTGGGCTGCCCCCTCTAGTCTCAATAGGAGAAGATGAGCCCAAGAATACTGCAACTTGATATGCCAAGCCTGATAGATAGACCTTCCCTTTCTAAGGAGAAGGGGGGTAAATAGGGAGATGGGAGAAAAAAAGGAGGGACTGGGAAGATAGGACGGAGGAGAAGCTGCAACTGGGATATAAAATAAATAAATAATTTAACCATTAATAACAATAATAAATGGTAAATAGTAATGCTGGCACATTGGAGCCCTGGTATTTACACAGTTGACTTATTTGTATAATTAAACAGGCTCTTGAGTAATTGATCCAAGAGTAGTTTGAAATGCCAGCTAATATATGCAAAGTGGAGTGTGAGATGCCTTGAAGATTGGGTGAAGGATTATAGACTTTTATACTGCAGAACTTTAATAACTTGGTGGAGAAAGTCCAATATGTTCAAAGAAAAAATATTATGATTTGGATCAGGATCGGTGCCATAAGAGACAAAGAAATCAGGAGGTCCAGAAATGCAGCAGACGGGAGAACGAAAGTTTAGACTATAATGCAATTTTACAAAGAAGATAGTATCTACAGTTTATCTTAATGAGTACAGAAATTAAGGCATGCAAAAATCTGAGAAAATGTTGTACACAAACCTGCCTAACTTAAACACTTTTCTTATCACAGGAAGTGGATACCCAACAGATTGTGAACTTAGTAGTTGCTTTTACCTCAAAGAGCAGTTATTTCATGTTCAACACTCAAGCCAAGTTAATGTGGCTTAAAAATTCAAAATGTCTGAAAATACTTATAAAGAAGATCTCAGCGAATGATGAAGATACAGACTATCAGTCTTGGGGATTTCCATGTGAAATGGCCTCCTGTCTATTTGGTCTCCAGCTGGCTGTGTTGTTTGGGAGGATTATGGAGCCTGTAGAAGATGGAGCCTTGCTGGAGGAAGTAATATATCACTGGGTGTGGTTCCGAGATTCTATAGCATGGTCCCACTTTGATTTCTCTATACATCCTGATTGCAGGTGCAACGTCACTGGTCAGCTCCACTACCCCTCATTCCTTCCACCGCATGACTTACTGTAGCTCTTTTGGAAATGTAAGACAAAAACAAACGAATTTTCCTGAAAGTTGCTTTTGTCAGGGTACTATATCACCACAACAGAAACAAAACGAGAACATCATGGATTAATGATATACAAAGTAATAATTAAAATGCCCTAAGATGAGAAAAAACACAAGGCAAACTATATCTGAGTATATTTCGTGTGCCGTATCTTTAAAGATTGTGCCCAGAAAAGAAATAAAATAGATCACTGAATGCCTCCAGGCAAAAATAATAAGGAAACTAAAATATTTGCTGGTGTAAAAGAATTCCTCTGGTCTCATTTCTAACTGGAAAACAAGCACTTCAAAAAAATGAAATCTAATATTGTCTTAAATATAGAAACTCATAAACAATCCAAAATGTATGGAAGACTTACAGTTCCTTAACTTACACCCAAAGGAAGGCTAATATAAACATGTACAACACACACACACACACACACACAAGAGTAGGGGAGAAGAAAGATTTAATAAAAAGAGATCCTATAGTCAGATCGAATATTATGAGTCAGCAGTGTTTTCCACAGTACAGTATTACAGCAGTTTTACAGAATGCGCATGGTAACATCTGACACTACTGAACTGCTCTGCACACAACAGGGAAGGCAAATATATGAAGCAGATCATTCATAACTGTGGATTCACTTTGCTACATCCTCAACAACGCATCTTTTTTAGGATAGATCCAACTAACAATATTCTTTGATGTAATCAACTTATTTGTTCCAGAGAAACTGTGCCGACTAAGTGTTGGGGGAAAGAAATAGCCCAAGAGTACCAACGTGGGTTAACCCTGGAGTCACAGTGGCATTTATTTTTACATAAAATAATATTTTATTAACATAGACAGTTATAATATATTCTAACTCTAAGTAGCTAGAGACATCTTTGATATTATGTAGATAGATCATTCACTCCTTTAAAATATGGTCAAGGGTTCTTGTAAAAAAAAAGACAATATTTGGTGTTATGGAAGGGCTTGTAGGGGCAAAATAGTGAAGGGTTGAAAGAAAAGGGAAAGTGAAGTATTTGTGTTTTAATTTTAAAAGTTTTAGATAATATACCTTAGCAAATAAAAGAAAGCTGGAAAGCAGCAAACCCATTCTGAGTTTAGCATGCATTCCACTACTCCATTTTATTTTATTTTTTTTACTACTCCCATTTTAAAAGTGAGTTTTATTAAAATATGGCTTCTATAAGTAAACATACCATTTAAGTGTGTGGTGATCTGTCATGTAGAATATGAAGACTTCTAAGCAGGTCATTTTATTAACTGTTTTAGATCATTCTGCTCAGTCAAATGAGAAACTAAAAGGCCCACAAACAACAGAGTTTTATTTCCATAGACCTGGAGGCTGAAAATTCCAGGATGGGGGTATATTTCTAATAGACTCCCAGTAAACTCCTGCTTCCTGAATCACAGAAACAGTGGCTTCCACTGTAAGTTCTCATTGTGGAAGGGGTAAAGGTACTCTTTGGAGCCTGTTTTAAGACAATGCTAATTTCATTTATTAGGGCTCCACTGTGAAAATCTAGTTACTCACGAAAGGCCCTATCTCTAAATATTATCACAATGTTTTTCAATGTATATATTGGGGTGAGGTATAAATTCTGTCTACACTCTGATCATGTACAATTTGTGTCTATAGATTTCTGCTGACAGCAAGAACGTGGGAGGGAAATACTAAGTATCAAATGCTTATCCTATGGTACCACATTTACTTTGTCAGGTCTTCCTCGGACTAATTTTGTGATAACAACATTATTATTTTTTGTTTTGGTATTTTTAAAATGACCTCTGAATGCATGGGTAATTTTCCCAAGGTTATCCAGACAACAAGTCAAGGCAGGGAATGATTTGAGTACATATTTGCCTACCAAGACAATTTTAGCTTTATTGGCAATGCACCCCCCCTCTGAAAACACCAAGGCCCCCACCTCTATACACAAGTCATTTTCCCCAATTCTCAGCAGAGCCAAATCCTCAATGGGTGTGTGGAAGGAATAAGAATGGGACACGAGGAGCTTAGAAAAACACAGAATCCAGGAGTATGGCTCTGAGAACGTGGGGGTGACCCCCGGCATTTTGCTAGAGCCTGGCAGCAATGGGAACATGACATGTGATGCAGTAAGGGCTGTGGGGAAGTAGTTTTTTCTCACTGGAGTTGCTGAGGTGGAACTAGGAGTCCTGAGTGCATACATGGAAGGTTGAAGTACTAAAGGAACTTTAATCCTGGAGGCAGAAGTTCCTCAGAAGTGAGGTAGACATATGTTTATGCTTCTTTTATACTACCAGTAAGTGAACAATTACACTAGGGTACTATGACCAGGTCATTCTCAGTAACTCACACCAAGTCTGCCTGTGACCTACATCTTCATCAAGAAGGATGAATTATGGTAGGAACTATGCCCTCCAAAATCATATATATATATATAAAACACCGAGATTAAGATGCATTGTGGGAAATTCATTTTTTATGGATTTATGACATGCGTGTCAGCAAATTGACCTGAATTTCTACTTTTCTTGTTTTATATTAAGTATCATAAACTATATGATCCAGTTTTCAGCTAGTTATATCTTATGATGTTATCAGCTGAATTAACTGTGATAAGGTCATATAACAAATAATAAGAATTGGGATTTAGATTTAATTTTATTGTGTAATTTTTTAATATACAATATAATTGATTACTGTCTATGTAACTTGCATAGAAAAAAGAAACTCTTTGATGTGTGAAGCTCCCAGTCCTTACATTTAAATGTAAACTTTAATTGTTATGTTTTCAATGAAAATAAGTGTAACACAATCTTTATATCTTACTGTGTAGCATGAACCATTTTACATACTCCTGTGAACCAGGTAACTATTCATCTCCATTTTGTTTGAAATGGAACTTTCAAAGTTCGCTGGTTGTTACTTGTATACATCTCTCCATTAATTTCAGTTAATTTAAATATGATTATATAGCTATATAACTAATGTCTCCATTCCATAAGACTATTGCTCCATAAGTTCAGAAATCACAATAATTTTATAAGAATAATTGCCTGGAGAACTACTTTATTTATAGTAAAAGAAAAATGCATATGAATATTTTATGATGTAAAGTAACTTTCATACAAGAGTTTCATAGTGCTCTACCACTGCCTAAGGATGGAGGAAGAGAATGGAATGGCAGAAAGCTAATAAAACTTGGCAGGAGGAAAAGAATGAAAAGAAGTATAAACAAATTTTTGACATTTTCAAGAATGAGCTTGTTACAATTCACTGAGCACTGACTATGTTGTAAGACTTCTCTCTGCTAGCTGAGAAAGTGTGGCAAAAAGGTTGTGGTGGCTGCCTACAGCAAAGGAGTCTTGGGACCATAGCTGCACCTATATTAAGGGAAATATATAGAGTCCAGTTTTCTGAGCACTAGAATGTAACATAATATTGTTGAGCTTACAAATTTAATTGAGTCACTATTAAAGTGTCATTTGATTTTTAGGTTAAGCTGTTTGATTTGCATTGTTTAAGGTTTAGAGAAGTGGCAAATTAATCCTTAACTCATAAGAAGCATCTGACATTAAAAATCGAAAAGTCTTACAAAATAATCAAAGTTGGAGGACTCACTTATTTAATTAGTTTTAAAATGACTGCAAATCTACAGTAATTGAAACAGCATTGGAATTTCACAAAGATACATACATCAATCAAAACAATAGAATGAAGACTTAAAGTCATGCATTATGGCCAACATTTTTGACAACTTGCTGACCTTGACAGAAAATGCTCTCAACACCTTAGCGTGGATATGAAAGAATGAACTTTGGGTCCTGCCTCACATCTCAGAAAAACGTCACATGCAAATTGAAAAGACAAAATCAGTGTATTACTGAAGTTCTACAAAAGTCCTAAAAGTTCATAGGAACTAATGATCATGCCTTTGGGCTAGTCAACATTTTATTAGCTACAAAACAAAAGAAAATGAATTGGATTCAGTACAATGGACAGTTCTCTGTAATTAGCCAACCTTGAAGAAGTAGGACCACCACTTTGAGGCCACCCCAAAATACCTGGTGAACTCTATGCCAGCCTGAGCATAATAAAAATATTATTCCCTTTTTAAAGAGAATGAAAAGAGAATAAAAAATTAGTCACGGGTGAGTGGGAGATCTGGGCGGCCAGGGACAGAGAGATCTCTGCGGAGTGCTCACCCTGAGCTCGCCCTCCGACCTGCCTGATCCAGAGACCAGGAACAGAACTTTGGAACTTCTGTTTCCACCCGGCGACATCAGGAAAGGGAGCAGAGCCCGGCCCATCTGCCACGCAGACCGCCAGCTCCTAAGGTTGAGAGACTGGTGAGTGGGAGATCTGGGTGGCCAGGGAGCAGAGAGATCTCTGCGGAGTGCGCACGCGGGGCGCACCCTCCGACCTGCCTGATCCGGGGAACAGGAACAGAACTTTGGAACCTCTGTTCCCACCCGGCGACCCTGAGGCATAGAACAGGGCTGGGCCCATCTGCCACCTGGACCAGTGGAGATCCAGGGACACAGACCAGATACAAGGGAAAGGCGAGAACATATCACAACAAAATGGCAAGAGGAAAGCGAAAGAGTATATCCCAAGGAAATCAAGACAACCTGGCAACACCAGAACCCAGCTCTCCCATAACAGCAAACATCAGAATTCCAAACACTCCAGAAAAAGAAGACGCAGACCTGAAATCATACCTCAAGATGCTGATAGAGATACTTAAACAAGAACGGGAGGAAAAGCAAAATGATTCAGAAGCTTTTAAAGAGGAAACAAGAAAAACACTAAAAGAACTCAAAGAACTAGAGGAAAACAGAACCAAAGAAATAAAGGAATGGAAGAGGGAAATTAAAACAGAAATTGACACAATAAAGAAAACACTAAAAGAGATAAACCTAAAGGCAACCCCCTCCCCCCAAAAAAAAATCAGGAGCCATAGAAGCAAGCATTTCCAATAGATTACAAGAGATCGAAGAGAGAATCTCGGAGGCAGAAGACAACATTGCAAACATAGACGAAACAGCCAGAGAAGATGCAAAAAACAAAAAGCTCCTAACCCAAAATGTCCAGGAAATCCAAGACACAATGAGAAGACCAAACCTAAGAATAATAGGAATAGAAGAGGGAGAAGAGTATCAACTAAGAGGCACAGTAAATATCTTCAACAAAATCATAGAAGAAAACTTCCCTACCCTCCAAAAAGAAACTGGAGAGAGCTTACATCAGCAACCTGACAGCACAGCTAAAAGCCCTAGAACAAAAGGAAGCATATACCCAAGAAGAGTAGATGGCAAGAAATAATCAAAATTAGGGCAGAAATAGACCAAATAGAAACAAAAAGAACCACTGGAAAAAATCAACAAAACCAAGAGTTGGTTCTTTGAGAAAATCAACAAGATTGATAAGCCCCTTGCCAGACTAACTAGAGGGCAAAGAGAGAGTATACAAATTAACAAAATCAGAAAGGAAAGTGGAGACATAACAACTGAAACTGAGGAAATTCAAGAAATCAGCAGATCCTACTACAAAAACTTATACTCCACAAAATTGTAAAATCTGGAAAATGGACAAATTCCTAGACAGATACAAGATCCCAAAGTTAAACCAGGACCAAATAAACCATTTAAATAACCCTATAACTCCTAAAGAAATAGAAGAAGTCATCAAAAGCCTCCCAACCAGAAAAAGCCCAAGTCCAGATGGGTTCAGTGCAAAATTTTATCAGACATTTATTGCGGATATAACACCAATACTCTCCAAATTATTCCAAAAGATAGAATAAGATGGAATGCTACCCAACTCATTTTTTGAGGCTACAATAACCCTCGTACCTAAACTACACAAAGACCCTACAAGGAAAGAGAGCTTCAGACCAATCTCACTTATGATCATTGACGCAAAAATGCTCAAGAAAATCCTTGCAAACCGAATCCAAGAACACATCAAAACGATCATTCACCATGACCAAGTAGGATTCATCCCTGGGAAGCAGAGATGGTTTAATATAAGGAAATCCATCAATGTAATCCACCATATAAATAAACTCAAAGAACAAAATCACATGGTCATTTCGCTAGATGCTGAGAAAGCATTTGACAAAATTCAACACCCCTTCATGTTAAAAGTCCTGGAAGGAACAGGAATCCAAGGTCCATACTTAAACATAATAAAAGCAATATACAGCACACCAACAGCCAACATCAAAAAAACGGTGGGAAACTTGAAGCAATCCCACTAAAATCAGGGACTCAACAAGGCTGCCCACTCTTCCCCTACCTATTCAACATAGTACTGGAAGTCCTGGCTGGAGCAATTAGACAGCAAAAGGACGAACAAGGGGATACAAATCAGAAAGAAAGAGATAAAAACATCACTCTTTGCCGATGACATGATAGTGTATTAAGTGACCCCAAAAACTCCACCAGAGAACTCCTACAGCGGATAAACAAGTTCAGCAAAGTGGCTGGATACAAAAGTAACTCAAACAAATCAGTAGCCTTCCTATACTCAAAGGACAAACATGTGGAGAAAGAAATTAGGGAAAAGGTACCCTTCACAATTGTCACAAAATCTATGAAATACCTTGGTGTGACTCTAACTAAGCAAGTAAAGGACCTGTACGACAAGAACTTCAAACCTCTAAAGAAGGAAATTGAGGAGGATCTCAGAAAATGGAAAGATCTCCCATGCTCATGGATTGGAAAGATCAACATTTTAAAAATGACCATCCTACCAATAGGAATCTACAAATTCAACGCAATCCGCATCAAAATTCCAACGCAGTTCTTCATGGAATTGGAAAGATCAATGTGCTATTTCATATGGAATAACAAAAGACCTAGAATAGCAAAATCCATCCTCAACAACAAGAAAACATCTGCAGGAATCACTATCCCTGACCTCAAGCTATATTACAAGGCAATTGTGCTGAAAACTGCATGGTACTGGTACAGAAATAGGCATGTGGATCAATGGATTAGAATAGGAGATCCAGAAATGAGCCCTCACATATATGGTCACCGTAACTTTCAATGGAAAAAGGACAGCCTATTCAACAAATGGTGCTGGTCCAACTGGCATTCAACATGCAAAAGAATGAAAATAGACCCTTTCTTATCTCCTTGTACAAAGCTCAAGTGTAAGTGGATCAAAGATCTCCACATTAAACCAGATACACTGAAACTATTAGATGAGAAAGTAGGGAAAACTTTAGAACATATAGGCACAGGAGAAAATTTTCTGAACAAAACACCAGTGGCTCAAGCTCTAAGGTCAAAGATTAACAAATAGGACTTAATGAGATTGCAAAGTTTTTGTAAGGCTAAGGACATTGTCAAGAAAACAAAACAGCAGCCAACAGAATGGGAAAAGATTTTTACCAACTCCGAATCAGATGGAGGCCTAATATCTAAGGTATACAAAGAACTCAAAAAGCTAGACACCAGAGAATCAAATAACCCCTTTAAAAAATGGGGAACAGAGCTAAACAACACGTTCTCAGTTGAGGAATATCGAATGGCTGAGAAATATCTGAGGAAGTGCTCCACATCTTTAGCCATCAGGGAAATGCAAATCAAAACAACCCTGAGATTCCACCTCACACCAGTCAGATTGGCCAAGATCCAAAACTCAGATGACAACAGATACTGGCGAGGTTGTGGAGAAAGAGGAACCCTTCTCCACTGTTGGTGGGGTTGCAAACTAATACAACCACTCTGGAAATCAGTCTGGCGATACCTCAGAAAATTGGACATAATACTACCTGAAGACCCAGCTATTCCACTTCTGGGCATATACCCCAGAGACACCTTAGTACACAACAAAGATATATGCACCACTATGTTCATAGCAGCTCTATTAATAATAGCCAGAAGCTGGAAAGAACCCAGATGTCCTTCAGAAGATGAATGGATACAAAAATTGTGGTACATTTACACAATGGAATACTACTCAGCCACCAGAAACAATGACTTAATCAAATTCTTAAGAAAATGGCTGCATCTAGAGAATATCACTCTGAGTGAGATAACCCAGTCACAAAAGAACAGATATAATATGCAGTCACTGATAGTGGGATGCTAACCCCAGAGGCTTGCACTGCCCCAGAAACAACTCACAGATTGTATGAAGTCCAAGAAATAAAGAAAACAAAACAAAACAAAACAAAAAAATGTCTATACAAGAAAACTTTGACTATTTTACATGTTACATTTTGTTTTACATGTACTTTATGCTCATTGTAACTATTAAGTTTTCAATGCATACTATCAAACCTTTAAAAAAATCAAGTACTGACTAAAAAATGTATTCATACAGTTTTATGTTAAATTATTTTAAAATCTGAAAAAAAGTACTGACAAAATGTATTGTATAATTATATGCAAACAATGCTTAAAATCTGTACATTTATCTTTGTTTTGTAAAATAAAGTTGTTAAAAAAATTAGTCAGTAATAAAGCAAAACTAACAGGCTCAATGAGAGAGAATGTGTATAAATTGTATACCTAACTAAGGATTGTATCTTAGTTTTTTTTCTATTGCTGTGCCACGATACCATGACCAAGGCAACTATGGAGGAAAGGTTTTACTGGGGGCTAACAGTTCCAGAAGCTGAGTCCATGATCATAGTAGAGGCAAGCATGGTGGCAAACAGGCAGGCATGGCATGGCACTAGGTCAGTGACTGAGAGTGTACATCTTGGTCTCTATGTAGAAAACAGAAAGACAGGGTAAGGGGAGGAGACAGGAAATGGCCGACTTTTGAAACCTTAAAGCTGATCTCCAGTGACATATGTCTTTCAATGAAGTAGTACCTCCTAATCCTTCCTAAAAAGTTCTATCAATTAGGAACAAACATCAAAAGTTATAACCATTCTTATTAAAAACGCCACAAGCTTTTACTCAGAACAAAAAGAACTGTTACAATTCTCCTACAAAATATGTACTATTCAAGGAGTCATTTCAAAGCAAAACAACAAAACCAACAAACCAAAAACTAGCCAATAGACCTAAAAAGAACACTATATATCAATAGTTATTATCAAATGAAACTCCAAACCACTGTGATATGTTTTAGTCAGTACTGTGTCTAAACTCTTTTCTACAAAGGGTATAATAATGTGGGGGAGATAGACTAATAGACCAATCATGTGGGGAAATAGGCGGCTGAAACCCTGCTTATAAGAGGGAAATATGCCATAATTGTTGTGGAGGAAAAGCACAGTTTCCTCAAAGGCCAAACCTGGGATTACTTCATGAGCTGACTTTGCCAGTGAGGAGGATTCATCTGTTATCTGTGAAGACGTGCCTAAGCAATGATCTGTGACTGAGTATTAGCCTAGCATTAGTCACATCATCAGAGAGTTGCAACAACCAAGCACATCATTTGTTGACAGAAAGAAAATAAAACATGATATAATACAGAAATGAGATATTTGGTTTGCTATGACCTTGGCCAATTGTTTTGTTATAAATATAATAATAATGTTATAGAGGTAATATTTAAATCCACTGTAGGGAAACTTTCATCCATCAAAAATGATGCTTTTTAAAGCTGGGAAAACACTCATTTCCGTTCGAATGGTAAATTTTGTTCTGTCTGGCGGATTCTGACAAATAAAACAAGACATTTTTCCAATTTGTCTACCTTCATTGTGTAGCACTGCCTCGAATTTATACTTATTTTTAAACACTCAATGTACTTATTAGAAATAATTTCGTCTGCTGCTTCAAGGCAAGAATTTATGACTTTCCCAGGCTGGATAGAGCTTCAAACCCAAACTTCAATGACCAGTGTCATAGTACAGAGTTATTAAGCATTAGACACATTCTGCAGCCTACCATGTCATCTGAAAATAAAGCAACAGAACTCTAATCTCCTATGTTAACTGTGCAGGTGAGACACGTGGGTGCATTTCTTGCCCTAGAGGGTAGGACAGCCTTCTTAGAAAATAAAGCCTAGTGTGAGACAAACACTGTGCAGATAGTTCTTTTCATGAAAAAAATAAACACAGGAAGAAAATACGACTGGACAAAGTGCCCACAGCATACATACCATTGCTGCATTTTATGGCTTCAGTAAGGCTGTGAAGTATAGCTGTTTTGTCAGCAGAAATTAAAGCAGGTTGGACAATGTGGAAATCTCTATGCAGAGGGAAAGAGCACTGGTTTACAGTGTCTGTTCAATGCCCATAGCATGGCAGCTCAGCTGAAGTCCTGACAATTTTCTTTACTTATTCATAAGGACATCTTAAGACATTACATAAATAAAGCATATGCTCTTCAAAAGGGCATCACTAATTTGAATTAGTAGAATCCCTCAGGCACATCTGAACAAATATACATATTTGAATCCTTATGTATGTGCTAATGCTAAAGAGTCTTAGGCTCTTTAATAAGTGATAGCTTTTCAAGGGCGGTGGGAAAAGAGCTTCTGTTTGAAACTCATTAACTGTTCTGTTATTATTATCATTGGTTTCTTGTTTCAATTATATATTAAATGGGACATTAGAGCTCTTACCCTGATGGTCATAGACTTTCATTTTCTTCTCTAAATGTCTGAGCCTGGGACTATGTGAAGCTTAGAAATGTGGACTCATGTCTGTTTTGTCAAACATCAAAATCTCAGCATTTATTATGGTACCTGACATTTATAGCAAAACATACACAAAATGTGTGTGTGTGTGTGTGTGTGTGTGTGTGTGTGTGTGTGTGTGTGTCCGTGTGTGTGTAGTTTTGGAGAGAAAGAATTCTTTTGTTTCTTTCCTTCTGGTTCATTTCTTCCTTTTTATTATAATTCCCATTTCAGACTCTGCCTCATAGTTGATATATGTTCATTGCCCAAGACAGCTTAAAGATTTTAAGATGAGCAGAATAAAATAATTCAATCAGAAAATGACTTATATATTGACATAGATTATATCGTGTCATTTTCTACTTCCCTTCATAAATAGAGCAAGCACCCATCGGCTTTCTGTCATTTCACTACAATTTCATGAGATGAAGTAAATAAATAGCTTTCATTCATAGTAGTGTCTTGACTACAGAAGCTGTCCAGCACCTACCAGAATGTCGTACACATGACATCAAGAGACTGTACTTTTTGAGAAAAGAGGCTCTCTAAAGTTCTCATCCTCATCCTTGTTAGAAGTGTTTTCTTGCAGATCTGAGATTTTCTTGAAATGTAGAATGTGTTGGAGCTGTTTCTGTCTGCCTTTGGAAGAAGGGGTGTTGGTTATTGCACATTCGAGTCTATAAAACATCATCACATCATTATTAATTGTTTTCCTTCGTAAATTCATCTACCACTCTGGAAACTCTTATAGCTTTTACAAGAGCTACAATCAGCTATACAAGTTATTCTGATAGAAGCCACATTTTACCAAGGGCAAATTAACTGGGTTTACTCAGTTTAGTGCTTAATTTTTAAAACCTTAGCGTATGAGCTAATGTAAAATCTAAACTTGGCCAAATGTCTTTCTTGAAATCCAATATGAACATGATTTAAGATGGACCTGGAAAGCTAAGATATTTGGGACTGAGTCAGGTACTTTATAAACTCTATAAATTTTGAATATATAACAGTTACATTATAGAATAAATTTCCTCTCAAAGTCTTCTATGAAAAAGGAAATTGGAATATTTGTTGGCTAAATCCCATGTGAACCATGTTATCCAGGCTACAAACTAGTCAACAAATTGTTTTATACAATTTATATTACAAGAACATATAACAAAAATTTCAGTTGAGGGAAATTCAACATTATATTAGATATAACCAAATTACTCATTTATCTGGATGTTATTTTTAAGATTCATTTTCCAATTGGGTTCCAGGATGGAGCCTAGATCCACATCCTTCTGCAATCTGTACACTGAAGAGAGAAATAGGCATGAAGCTATTATACAGATGCATAACTAAACACTAACACTTATGTGGCAAAGTTTGATAATCACCTGTTCTATTCCATCACATACATTTTCCTGTCTAACATACCCCATATCTATTAAGTCAGTGTATTCAACTTTTAGTTTCTATAAAAAAAGGAGTTGAAAGATTTGTTGTTCCTATATATGGCTGAAAGAAATAAGCAAAGTGTCCTAGGTAGGAAATGTTGTTCTCTCATAGTGGTATGACTTGGTATAGTGGTTTGACTATGCTTGGCCCAGGGAGTTATTAGGAGGTGTGGTCTTATTGGAGTATGTTTGACCTTGTTGAAGGAAGTGTGTCACTGTGGGGGTGGGCAATGATCCCCTCCTCCTAACCAGGTGGAAGCCAATCTTCTAGCATCCTTCCGATGAAGATGCAGAGCTTTCAGCTCCTCCTGCACCATGCTTCCCTGGATGCTGCCATGTTCCTGCAGCAGCCAGGCAATCGACTGAACCTCTGAACCTGTAAGTCAGCCCCAATTAAATGTTGTCCTTATAAGAGTAAGCTTGGCCACAGTATCTGTTCAAAGCCGTAAAACCCTAACGAAGACTTGGCTAGAGGATTTTGACTTTATGCCTCCTCCTTCCTGGTGTTTGGAATTAACAAGATTGTCAGAAAGAGCAGATTTTTTTGTAATAATTTGTTAATCATGACATTAAGGTTCCTATGCTTAAGACTTTTATAACAAAATTGACAAGGATCCTGTCTCCTTCATACCTATAATGTTATAATATGAACTGTGTGCTTACTTTCAGCTTCATTTATTTAAAGGAAGAATACGATTTTATCATGTGTAGGAAATTCTTACTTTTCATTATTATTTTGCTTAAATATGGCCCAATACAAACTTGATTGAAACAAAAGATCATAAAGACCTATCCTGAAGCTGAGGATGGTGTTCAAGCAGAGACCTGGGATATCTTCTCTGGGAAGATGAGAGTTAAACTGAGCACTCATTTAGATGATATTGGTGAAGACAGAAGAAAGAAAAAGATAGAAATTTTTCAGGAAAAGCATAAAATATAAGAAACCTATGAAACAGAAAATAGTCAGAACTGTGCTTGGTAGAAGGAAAAAGTTGGTAAAGCTAGAACACAAAGTCATATTGAGATTGACCCACACTGTTATTTAAGACTTCAGAATGCTTTATAATAATCCTTCAGCATTTATGCCTCTTCAAAATCTCAAATTTTATACTTCATGGACAAAAGGTTTGAAATATTCTATTGTCCACTTAAATTTTTATTAAGAAGCTAGGTCATATGTTAAGAACGTTGACACAATGCAATGAGAAAATGAGATTTAAGCATAGAGGTGATGTAATCAAATTGATACATATACACTTTTAAATTATACGTGAGCACACTGTCATGTGTCATGAAATACACTGGAGAAGCGAACATGAAAAACAAGATGCCATCCCAGGGAAGAGATGGGATAAAATCTATGCATTTACCGTGGATGGTCCCCTAATACTTACTAGGATGGCACTAAATGAAATTTAGAAACTTCTAAGTCTTGCATATATATATATGCTACATAATATAAAGATATGTTACATAATATAAATATATAAACTCTAAAGTTTGATAGATTTTCCAAAACTTAATACAATGATATATATAAAACAAAAACAATTTTTTTCTTTCTCTACTTACAATCACCATAGTTTTCTGCCAAATATATCTCATATTCTGATGTACAACAGGCTGATTTGGCCATTATTTTTTCTGATATGAATAGACTCAGGTGTGAATTCCATTTGTGCCTGACTTATTTTTCTTCTTCAGCATTGTACTTAACACACATAAAATATGCTATGTTGTTTCATAACTTTGTATATCAGGCATTCTTAGTACTGTATATTAATCCATTCTGTATGACACAGAATATAAGTTTTAAGAAGAAGATATTTAATGCAAGATGGACAGAATTAAGAATGGAGAGAGAAAAACAGGACAATAAAAATTTAAAGCTTTAACAAAAGTAAAAGACTTCTAACTGAGTGGAAAGACTGAAAGGTTTTGAATGATGGTGTTAGTGAGAAAATAAAAAGTGAGATGTTATGTGACGCAATTTCTTGAATCGGGGCTGTTCAGTGTGGTGGTCACTTTTCATTGCCAGTGTGACATAATGTAGAATCTACTGAAAAGAAAGTCTCTGTAAAAAAATATCAATATTAGTTTCACCTGTGGGCAGGTCCATAACACACTGTCTGGGTTATGCTGAGGAAGGCAGTGCGGCCCATTGTAGGCAGCAGCATTCTCTACCCAGGAACTAAGAGGCATAAGTGCAGACAGGGCTGAGCACAAAGAAGCCTACCCTTAGCCCCTCTCTGCTCTCGAGTGTGAATGTGACATGACTAGATGTGTCAAGTTTCTGCCACCTCCAGTTCCCCGAAATGATAGGCTGTAAGCAAGAATTGTGAGCTAAAATAAATCCGTTCTCCTCTACGATATTTTTGTCAGGGTACTTTGTCACAGCAAAAGGATACGAAAGTAGGACACTCTTATTTCTGAAATCTGCTGTTAAATAAGGAGCTAAACACAATTTGTTGCGGGTCTGTGGGATTTAGGAACAAAAGTAAAAAGTAGATCTCACTGTGACAAAGCATTGAAAAGGCCGTAGATTCTGTGCATTGGCAGATGATGGCTGCAAATTCAATCACTTAATCACTACGCTGAAAGAGTAAGGACAAAAGCTGCTGTTCTATGGTTTACGTTGCTAAACGTGGGACCAGTATAAACAAACATTTGGAACATTGAGCTATTATTATTATGGCACGCCTACGGTTGTATGGAGCTAGAATATCTTGCTCTTAGAATAGGAATGCCAGTTAATAGGACAGAGACAGGTCACCAATATTGCCAGCTTGTGTTGTGGTAATTTCTTATCACAATAGGTCGATAATAACACACAACCAGGTTATTATATTTATGAGCTACATGTCTAGATTGGGTAAATCTGTCACTTTATTAATTTATTCCCCAGCTGTGAGACTCTTTACTACTTGTAGTTTCTCCAGGCCATGTGATTCTGCTCCAGATTGGCTTTCACCTCATCTTCCTCAATCTTTTTCTACTGCTTCCACTCTCTAAGACCTCAAGTCCCACCTTTTCCTGCCAAACCACATTCTCCAGCCTTTATTTGACCAGTTAGAATGAGGAGAAGGTACACATGATATCACTTGAGTATGTGATCTACCTCTCATCATGGGTAGCCCCTCTTGAGGAAGCAGAAATAACATCAGAATACAAACAAAACCAGTTCAACCCACAACATTTCCCACTTTTGGTCCAATAAAAAGGCTCCTTTTTTCCCTCAGATAAAAACTGAGCACAACAATAACAATTATGCAAATATAAAGTATGATATACATTTAACATCCAGTTAAATTTTCCAATTTATATAAAGTACCTTACCATCTATCCCAATCTAAAGAGTCTGCAGTTCTACATCTGAATTATGTTTTGATTTTAACTGGTATTACCATTTGAAAAACATCCTTTCAAATCTACATCACCTTCCTTAATGCTAAACAACTCAATCATGAGACTATAAGTATATTCAACCCCATTAGAAATATAAAAATGAATTAAATATTAGTTGATTATATAGGAAGCACAAGAAATCTTAAACCTTCTGGCCCAGGATCATCTGATAGTTCTTAAATGAAAATAAACTATGAATAACTAGCTACTCTGTCTGGGCAGAGTCAAACTGTTTATTATTCTGCATCATGTGTCCTCTTCTGGCATTCTTTGTCTGTATACAGATTAGAGCAATTTTTGTCCAGTGGCTATCTTGCCACAATTGGAGCAATTCCATATGGAAGTTATGATGCTCAATATCATCTTTGAACCATGAAAAGCATACTGTCAGGACCAAACATGTCTCATAGTCAAATGATCTTTAGTAATGAAGTAACCTTAAGTGTCATAGTCTATGGATTCATGATATTTTTGAAGACTGTCTGTGTAATGTGTATCTGAACTGTTAATCCTTAACTACTCTTAGCTTTTTCTATTTAATTAATATTGAAGACATTTTATTATAATTAAATTTAAATCTAATATAATCATGAGTTTACTTTCTGGCCCTTAACTTGTGTTACTTAATCATCCTAAAATGTTTATAATAGCAGCTATAGAATGACTGGGTCAAAGCCTTATTTTCTTAAATGTGTTGCATAGGCAAAATGTCTATCTAAGAGTAATAATATTAATTTCAAACTCTGTTTCAATATACAAAGATTTAAACCAATAAAAACATTAAACTTGTATCAATATATGTAAATTTAAACCAATGTAAGAAATTAAAAATTCAATTTTGCATTAATATCAGGATTTCTACCAATGTAAGACTATGTCTATACAATGTTTTGATTAAGAGTAAATTTAATATCTTATCTATATTTATCTATTTCTCTAATTTCTATAATATTACTATATCCCCCCTTTTTTCTTTCCCCTCGCCTTTATCCAAGAAGGAAAGGTAGAGAAGTGGAAAGGAAATGTAGAAAGCTCTGTGTCTATGCTCTCTAGTTTCCTGCCTGTTCAAAGTTATATTTGCAAGTTATCTTTTAAAATGACAACATATCTATAATTCATAAAATAGCCAGAACCATCCACTCTAACCTAAGGGACTGGGATGATGATCTTTTGTCTGCTTATAACTGAATTGGGGTGAAGAACTACCTCTGGGACCCAAAGAAAAACAGGAAAATTTGTTTGGTAAAAGGAAGACTACCTGGCATCATTTGACCTCCAATTTTTATGTACTGAAAAAGTTTATGGCTTAGCTAAAGTCCCAATTGTAACAGTCTGAAAGACTGGATGGGTGAGCTATCTGTACTGGAAATGACCTGAAAACATGTCTTTAGAGGAAATGGCTTCTATGTAGTTGAAGTATAATCAAGCAAGGAACTGGAATAGAAGGTGTCAAAATCTCAACATCCCAAAGTATGAATCTTGCCAGGGCTGTCTTTTTCCTCTTTCATTATGCAATATACAAGCCTTACAAGTAACACATATCTCTATAAATACATTCATATGGAATGTGCAGGTGCACAGATCAGTTAAGAAAGATCAGTTAAGAAAGATCTGTCTTTCTTTAAAGGTTAGTTTGATCACAAAATCAAACTACAATATAAATTTCTATTCATGCCATTATAAAGGATGGTATGTAATAATAGGTAATAATAGGTAATATGTAAAAAAGAGAATTTTGTATCAAATAAGTGTTATTGCAATATGTACACATTTATGTCTCAGCTTGTTCCAGAGCTGTCACTGTGTATGGAGACATATACATCACTATATCCTGTTGATATTGTCAATCTCCTTTTTCTTGACTATAGCAAAGGTCTTCTGGTGAATCTCCCCTTTTTATGTCTGATTTTTATAAACTTGGAAGGAACCCATAGTTTTCCTTCTTATGGAAATATAAACATAACCTTTCCATCAGTATAACACATTTTCTGTTTTCCATTCTGATGATAGAACATCCATAAAATAAACAGGATAATTTAGGTTAAGTTTTTTTTTTTTTAATTACAATCCCATGTCTTTCAGCAGCCATAGTTTTTTGTTCATTCTCATTTTTAAAAATTAATGTTAATAAAGCATTATGTAACCTACCTCTAGAGGTTTTTGTTGCCCCCTCTTGTCTGTTAAGCATCTCTTTAGAGTACAATGATATCTCTCTACAGACACTTGTCCTTGTAGGTTTGTGTGAAATGCTTGTAACATGTTTTATATTATAATATGCAAGAACTGCTTCATCTTATTAGAGACATATGCCAAGCTGTTGTCTGTTTTAATTTGTATGGGTATTCCCTTAATAGTCATAGCTTCTAACAAATGTGTAATTACAGAATCAACCTTTTCTGAAGCCAAGGCAGTTGCCCATTGAAATCCTGAATATGTTTCTATAGACTGATGCACATATTTCAGTTTACCACACTCTGTAAAATAAAACACATCCATTTGCCAGATTTTATTTCTTTGGGTACTTTTAGGGCTACTTCCTGTAGGTAATGAAGTTTGGTTATACAATGAGCAAGTAGGAAATTGCTTCACAATATCCCTGGCTTGTTGCCAAGAAATAGAGAATTCTGTCTTTAAATCTTTGCTGTTAACATTGTGGGTTTTTTTTAATGAAATTCTGAAGCCTCTAGTACATTTCCTATCAATAACTGATCAATTTCATAATTACCTTATGCCTGGCAGACTGCTATCAGATCTTACGTGTGTTATATACAGTGGATGACTCCTATTCCTGATTATTTGTTGTAGTTGAGTAAATAGTGGTCAATTCAGAATCATCCTGAATAAGTACAATAGTCTCTATGTGTTAAACAACCCTTTCTGCATATTGAGTCAGTTATTATATTAAGAGACTTGAAAAATCTGACAGCCCTATGAGTATTGCATATAATTCAGATTTTTGAACCGATTTAAAGGGACTATCAACACCTTACTTATATCTTCTGATTCATATCTTGCCTGTCCTGATTTATTAGCATTAGTAAAATGTAGATGCTTCTAAAATTGGAATTCTGATTATTATACTAGGGAGAATTCAAATAGTTCTTTTTATGAACTTAAGTCAGTTTCTTTTAGGGTATTTGTTGTAAATCTCGTCCATAAAGTTATGGCATGCTCTTTGCCAATGTTCATCTTTTACCCATAATGAGGGAATCTCTGCGTTAGTAAAAGGTACCACAATTTCAGCTGGATCCATTCCAGATAATTGCAGACAGGATGTTGGAGCTGTGCAAAAGAAAGAAGAGCTACAAAATATTATCTTTTAAGCAAGATACAGCTTTAAAGACCATGAACTTATAATAGCTGTCCAAAGATTCTCTGGGTGACAGAGATCAGGCTCTTATAATAGTCTACTGTTGAGAAGGAAGGGACCTTCAGGGCCTTACTACATAGTGATGCTCTATAGATAACTAACATATCCTAGGAAGAAAGAAGATAAAGCATTAAGTTGTGTACCAACTGATATACTCAACAGATGCTGATTGTTAGTACCAAATTCAGGATCACACAGATGGCCCCAATTAAACCTTGGGGAATACTAAATAAAAAAACAAACTAGTTAATAGGGAAAAGGGATTTTTAGGGAAGGAGTGGGAGCTAGATAAGGAGAAAGCAAATGGGATATAGTGGAAGGACCAAAATGCATACTGTACATTATAAAATTGTGAAGAAATAGCAGATTAATAAAAATGAATAAATAAATGAATGGATGAATAAATAAGTAGATAGATAGATAGATAGATAGATAGATAGATAGATAGGTGAACTTTCTTTTGAATGCATATCATTTTCACATCACTGTAAAGCTGAAACTTTTAAGCTGGATACCTTCGAAACTAACATAGTAAAGTAAACTTTTAATTCAAAACTTATTAAGATAGTTTTAAAAGGTCAGTTAATTAAAAAGATATAACAATTTCATATGTATATGCAATAAGGCTAGTGTTTTATGGCAAGCATGAAACAAAATATTTGTAGCATAGCATTCTTTTTAAAGGAACTCATTCATAAAATTTTAAATTTATTTTTATGACTAACTCATTATTTTGATATTTCACAAGATATCATTGTAGTATGGATAAACTTAGTCCAATGTACAAATACAGTGCTAAATTTGAGTATAAAACTAATTTTCTATCTTGGATCTTAAGGTTTCAGCAGTACACAATAAGTGCCTACTGTTGAATACCGTTTAAGCAGTTTTAAAAGTACATAAAACAATAACAAAATTCTTATATGTCATGCAAGCATAGAAAACTTGCATTAAAATATTTAAAACATAATTATTCTCTTCAAGAAAAGGTAGCAAAGATAATGGTTTCAAATTTCCAATTTAGACTAATGACACGTTATTTGTAAATAAACCTTTTTTATTTACTGTCCCTTAAATAAAACTTTAAATTCAGAATGAAACTAATGAAAAACAAATTTCACATTTTAAGGTATTTTTAGATGGCATCTTTGGCTTTCTAAATATCTGCCCTTTACTTTCTATAGCTAAATATTCTCCAAAATATTGGGGTAGCAATTCCCACAAAGTATTAAATTATCAGTATTAAAATGTGTGTCTGAGTCATGTCATAGAATTCCAGATCCTTCCACCCAGGATGTGAATTAATCCTTTAGGGAAGAGTCTCCATGTGGTATAGGCTACCTTCCCTGTTCAGTTTATTAACATCCCTCAGCAATCAGTGCTGTTATCATAGTGTGGTGTGTGCATGTTGCATGTACAACAAGTCCTATTATTTGCTCCCATGTATGGTTTCAGCAACTACTAGGGATCTTGAAAAATTCTCATTAATAAAGGGTGTTTATTATATTAATATAAATGGTGTTTTAAAAACACAAATTTCATCAATGTCTTCAAGTACCAGACATTTTTTAGCTATATATACCTTCTTATGTATTATTTCAAATCATCTTTCTCTGTGTTATGCTGTCATCTTAAATGATTTACTTCTCCCTCTAGGGACATTTCTGAGAAAATATATTTATTATAATATTTCTTCAAAGAAAGAATATATAAAAGTTGTATTTGAACTCAGTATATTTGTCCTCTCTGTGCACACTATCTATCTCAGTTCTCTCTTCTTCCCTTGTTTTGCTGTTTATAAAAATGTTATACTATGATACAACTGAAGTGAGTAAATTACTGGAAAGGAAAAAAGACATTTTTCTCCCATTTTATGTCTAAAGTATAAACTCTGTTTAACTTTTCTTCCTGTTTTCCTGCTCTTGTTTCCTTTAAATCTCCTTCCAAAACCTCAATGTTCTTCTTTATCCACATGAACTCAGTATCTCTGTGAACAGTAATGTCTGTCAAGCATAAGACAATCAGTTGGTCTTGTTTTCTGGGTAAATGAGTTCCACTTAGAAGTCCTTAAGTGTACCTCCCTCTTTTAGCTCATCCATTCTCCCTTTTTATTCTAGCAGTTTCAGGGTTTCAGATTTTAGAATGTCTTTGATCCACTTAGAGTTTATTTTTGTGAAGGGTGAGAGATAAGTGTTTATTTCCAGTCTTCTTTATGTAGATATCTGGTTTTCCTAACACTTTGTTGCAGATACTGTCTTTTGTTTTTTCCAGTGTGCACTTCTGGCATCTTTGATAAAAAAAAATCAGGCTAGCTTAATTATGTGTGTCTTCCATTCTGTGAATCTCAGTATTCATTTCCATGAGAGAACCACACTGTTTTTATTTCTCTGGTTCTATAGTAACTTGAAGTCAGGTATGCCTCAACAATTATTTTAGCTCAGGATTTGCTTCCCTGTGACTCTGCTTTTCTGTTTCTGTAAATAATGGCCTGGGGATTTTTGATGGGGTTGCTCTAAATCTGTAAATTGCTTTTGGCAAGATAGTAATTTTCACAATATTAATTCTTTCGTCTAATCTACGATCATGGGAGGGATCTTCATGGGAGGGATCTTCTAAATAGGATATCAGTTGCTGAGGAAATAAGAATTGACAAATGGGACTTTATGAAACTAAAAATCCTCTATACAATAAAGGAAATGATAGAAATAAGTGAAAGGGCATCTTACAGAATGGAAGAAAATCTTTGTCAGCTACACATCCGACAATACTTGGATATCTAGAATATCCAAAAACTAAAAGTCAAAACATCAAAAAAAAAAAAAAATCAGTGAAAATGAGCTATAGAGCTAAACATAGAAAGGTCAAAATAGTAAATACAAATGACTGGTAAATATTTTTAAGTTTTCAGCATCATCAGTCATGAGGGGAATGCAAATTAAAACTATTCTTAGATTCCATCTCACCTTGGTCAAAATGGCTGCCACCAAGAATTCAATTCAACAAATCCTGCTAAAGATATTGTAACCATTTGAGGTTTCTGTCTTCCCCAGTACCAAAACAATGACATGTAGGCTTATTTCTTATTGCCTATGGCTTATTCCCCAACTAGCTCATAGCTCAGTTAACCCATTTACACTGTACTATGTCTGCCACATGACTTGTCACGTCTCCCTAGTTTTATATGACTGATTTCCTCCGAATCTGGGTGGCAAATCTTCTCATCTATTTTCCAGAGTCCCTGTCTCCCTGCCAGATGCCCTGTATTCTAATCCTGTCTCAGCTTTGATGGGAAACATACAAACTTTGGTTGGTATTGGGAGGCCTCAGCTGTTCTTGGATTGTTTGTATCATAGTTGCAAGGAGCTTTTGTGCAAACAATGCTGCTATTTTACAGACTTCAGTTCGGGGTGAGAGGGAATTCATACATGATGGCTAAGTTACACATGGAGCCTTGGTGTACTAGCAATAGTGTACAGAGAATCCCTGCTGAGGCTGGAGAACCACAGATGCTTGGATGGTGATTCTATCATGTTTCAAACCTCAACTCTACACTTTAGAAATTAATGAAATACATTCCATTCCCTCTAGAAGTGAAATAGTTCTTGGGTATTTTATTCTTGTCAAGGTCGTTTAAAGGAGCAACTGGCTAAGAAATAATAACTAATGAATCAGACAAAAACTGGAGAAGAAACTAGAGATGCAGGTGTGGAAGTATCAAGAGTTACATTTTCTGTATCTCCTTTCAAAACATTAGACATAACTGAAGATTGAACAGATTTCCAGAATTAGAAATTGGGAACATTTGCAGACCTTTCTCCCAAAACTACTTGTGCATGTAGTCTAAAGCAATGCAAACTGTTTCTGGGCTTTCCTCCATACGATGAGGTCATCCCTTGTGGATTACTGGGCATTTCACCACATGTGAGGACAGTTCAGTCACGAAAGTGGGCAGAAGGACTAGGTCATCAAAGAGCAGAGAAGAGTTGGAGGCTCACTGCATCAACTTAGAGTGGTTTATGGTGAGCAGAAGACAGCAGAAGCTCTGACACTTCCATATTTCTTTACCTCACACCTCACTATGCCCATTTACTATTCCTAAACTCTGGATATTTACTGGGAAGTATGTAACTGTTTTTAATGTTGTTTTAATAAACACCTTTATGAGTTTTATAACGTGATGTTATTAGCTCATCTATCATTTCTGATACATTTCTGACAAAGGAGCAGGTATAATGTACATAAAAATTCCCAAGGTAATACAGTTGGTTTCATGTTCTATATCTAGACATGTCCATCTTATGAATAAGCTACCTTGTGCCTCTGAACCCTATTCCCTCTGCTGTTCATGGTAATAAGTTTCATTCCCTTCCTCTGTGTGTTTGATTTTTTTGCCACATATAAATGTGATCGTACACTATTATTTTCTTGCAGTCTGTTATTTTCACATAGAATAATATCTTCTAGGTTTGTATTTGGGTAAATGGCAATATTTTCTATTTAGAGGCTTGATGATATTTCATAATAAACACACGCATCTCCAGGACCACACTTTCTTTGTCTAATCTTCCACTGATGTATACTTAGGGTCTTTCTATACCATGGCTACTGTGGATAATAGTGTATCGAACTGAGAAATATAGTTGACTTCATGGGGTAATAATTTTACTCCCTGAAATTGTGGGGTATCTATCTACACAGGAGGAAATTGCTGAATGGTTTGGAAATTTTATATCTAATTGAATTATCTTAATTCCTTCTTCACACATCTTTTCATAATGGTCCCTCTAATTTACCTCTCCTTCAGGAGAATACTGTGTACTTTAGTTGACAGTTAACATTTTTAAAACAAATGTCCTAACGATGAGAAATGATATTACATGGCAATTTTAATTTGTACCTGTCAGTCTGTAAAAAAAGTTATGCCTTCTTTGGGAAAAAAAAGTTGTTGTGAGTGAGTGTGTGTGTGTGTGTGTGTGTGTGTGTGTGTGTGTGTATTTGTGTGAGTGTATGTTCTGTACCTGTGCAGAGATCAGAGGAATGAGTTAGATCACCTGGAGCTGGACTTGGAGAAAGTTGTGAGCCACCAAAAGTGGGTGCTGGGAACTGGACTGAAGCCCTCTCGGAGAGTCACTGAACCATATCTTTAGCATCATTAAAAGAAATTAAATAAATAAGAGGATTATATCACAGTGAAAAAATTTAGCTGTTTTTAGGAATAATAATGAACCTAAAAGTTTAAAACGAGACTTATAAAACCCTTAAAAAGCATAGTGCTGAAAGTAAGGAGGGTGGTTACATTTAGTGGCGGTCTTCAGAAGACCTGAAGGTTCCTGCATAGCATTCTATGGTTAGAGCTGGGGCACCTACTCGCGTTTTACAGTGTGGCAGCTGAAAAAACCACGTGCTTCTACTTCTCTAAGTATGGATGTGCAGCCATCTACTCTCAGCCTGCTTTGATAACGAAAAGGAAAGTGGAACATAAGATGACATTTGTCAAATTTAACATTAAGATGTTTTAGGTAGATTCAAGATGGCGGCAGCCACCAGCACCGCTTGGGCTGGGGCGCTTTGAGGAACCTGAGAGACCCACAGCGGTTTCCCGGGAAGATGTGGTGGCGGGTTGTGAGGTTGCAGAGCATGCAGCATCTCAGAAATAACCAGGAAGGGCGGTCTTGTGGAAAGATGCTTTTAAAAAGTGGTTTTGTGGAAACGCAGCGCGAACGGTGGAGACAACCAGACCTAGAGACACAACAATGTCTATGGGAGCGAAACTGCAGCAAACAAAGGAACATATCCTTGCCTAGCAGGACTAGTCCTCCGGCCACAGAGAGGCTCTGGCCATAACTGGCCAGCCTCACCCCGGGCTGCCAGCTAGACTGGTGCCAGGCCTAGACTGCCTCATGGAACTACTGCTGCGGTTTTGGCTCCTTCTTTCTGCTTGCCCTACTGGAGGCAGGCAAACATGAGCCATGGCACTACAAACACAGTGGGAGTGACAGGGTGGCCTGTACTGGAAGCAAGGAGGTTCCACCATCCCGGAGCTTGTGGAGGTTAATTTTCTGGATTATTTCTCTTCAAAAAGACTTTTGTGACCTATGCCACCACCCGATCTCTGCTGCCCCAGTGACTGTTTTGATGTCTGTGGTCCATATTATCGTGGACAGGAAGCTATTAAAGGCAGCCCCTAAAAATATGTGATAAAGATGGTAAAGCATGATAAGGAGAGACAGAGACAGAGAGAGACAAAAACAGAGACATACATAGAGAGATGCAGAGACCAGAGACAAGGGAGAATGTTGTAGAGGAAAGGTGAGGCTGGAAGAAGGGGATGCAAAAATGTGACAGAAAGAAAATAATGGAAACAAGCAATGGAAGAGCGCTGCAAAGGGAGAAGGAAAGAAGGAAAGCAGATACGGATATTGATCAAGGAACAGGGGGGAAGATTGACAGGAGCTAGTCTTACAGCTACCATCTCCAATGCGGTTTCCTTCTATTTCACAACCGAGAAGCCCTAGGAGCCAGGAAGATTTCATCCCTCCTGGGACACACTTAGGCTAGGTGATGAGCTGGGTTAAAGAGAAAACTTTAAACAGGATATAAGATTAAAGTTTAAATTTGCTGGGCCAACAAGTTAAGCAATCTTCTCAAGATGTCCTTTAAAGGTTCTGCCTTTTGGGAAGAGCTCATTAGCCTAGCAAACTGAAGTGCAGCTGTAAGAGAAAATGTACTCCATTTCCATGCATGCCTGCGACGAAGCCTCTCAGTGAAGGATGTCCTCTGCCTCCTTCAGCGTCAGAGGTGCCAGCTCTCAGACACCCAGCATGGCACTGTATGCACACTGGCCACTAGGAGGGCAAACATGCTGACAAAACACACTTATCAGCTTCAGCCTGGTAGGAACCACCCAAGTCTTGGGTACGACATTCTGCTCTCTTCTAGATTCCCCGGAGCAATAATGTGTCACTCAGCTTGTTCACGTTTTCTCCTAGAAAACAGGAGGTATTTCGTTGCCCATGTGTATCTTTCTGAAGCACAAGAAGACTCAGCTGTACTATCATGTGTCTCACTCCTACAAAGACTTCTGACAGGTACTTGATTGTCCTTGTGCCAAGATGGGGCAGACGCTGGCAACCTACAGAGACATGCTTCTTTACCACTTAATGCATCTTTTCACCAGAACTGTGCCACCTGTGTGAGGATCAACGTCAGCAGAAATACTTGTCTGATCTCCTAACTCTCCCCAGTGAAGTGTAGTGCTGATCTTGATGTGTGTGTGTGCATTTATAATGTGTGTGTATATATATATATATATATATATATATACATTATATATGTGTGTGTATATATTATATAAAACATATATATTTATTATAAGAGCTAAAAGGATCTAATCCTGACAGATTGATGGAGATCCCCTGCAATGCCATCCTTAGCCTTGAACAAGGAATAGCCAAGGATAGAAGTATAAAACCACACCCCTCATTTTGTTGTTGTATCAGATAGAGATAAGAAACTTTTCAAACATTTCTAGTTCATACAGGACTACCTGATATCCAAGATGTCACAGTGGTTCATAGCCTTAACAAGGGCCCAAATAACAAAAGAAGAATTTACAAGCTTTATGCAAGGTATGTCAAAATTTATAAACATCAGATTCCTATCTTTTACAGACCCTACCTTGTGACTGTCTAGGAAAATCTCATGTTTAAATTTGATTGGACAAATCAAGTAAGAATATATTTCTGTCTAATGCACCAATTTATGATCTAAAGATATAATTAAGACAGTGCTGTGTTTGAAACAAAATAGTAATGAATTATCTTTTTAGGAATTAATCTCTTCTTTATAATCTGATTACTCTTGAATAGACTTATATAGTAAATGTATTAAAATAAGTCCACTGGCCACCATCCTGTGTATTCAAACCATATACATGTAATAAAAAGATGAGCCCTATAACTTTATTCAAAATTCTATTAATTTCTAGTTAAATGAAAAATTTACTATTTAAAAGGAATATATATATATATATATATATATATATATATATATATATATATATATATGGTATTTGACATATTTTGGCTTATGTCTTTATTATTTTTATTTTTAGTGGAAAAAATGCCTGTTAAATTTAGTAACAACTTTATGTGAATGAAATATCCCATCTACAAAGTATAGACTTTAAATCCAGTTTTGATGCAATAGCATTATATTGCTGGAATAAATCTCTTCTGCCCATGTGCTTTCTTGTAATGCTATTGTGCTGGTACTTACCAACCTCCTCTAGAGGAATGATGAATGGCAGTGAGCCTTAACCCAATTCTACATCAAGTTCTTGCAAACCTCACACAAGCCTTTCATAAATCTGAATAATTTCTTGCTGCTGTGCAACCATTCTGTGAGCTCTAGAGTGGTGTTGCTCTAAAATTATGTATCATTACAACCTCCTTTGGAAACAAAGGGGTTCTGATCGTTTCCATAAGTGAATTATGTTTTCATATATTTTACACTGTTGTAGTGAGAGCATTGCTTAGCAACAAGTCTGAGTGAGGAAGTAGAACATGTCTTCTTAGGATAGGATACTATCCTCCACCCCAGGTTGCTATTGTCTGGAGAAATTCACTTCAGGCCCTGACTTGTCTCTCTCAGAAGAATGATTTCTTCTCACTTTGAGTGTTCCTCTGTGTGTGTGTGTGTGTGTGTGTGTGTGTGTGTGTGTGTGTGTGTGTGTGTATGCCCAGACTGTGTGTTTATGCTTATATGTATACATGTGTTCCTGTGTGTGTATATATATGTGTGTGTGTATCCAGGTATGTGTGTGTGTTTATGTGTATGTGTATTGTCCTGTCTGTTTCCAGGTTTCGTGTTTATATGTATGTGTGTGTGTGTGTGTGTGTGTGTGTGTGTGTGTGTGTGTGTGTGTGCATACATACAAAGGTTAGGTTTAAGTGTTGGAGTCCTTTAATTATCTCAACACCATTTTCTAAGGTAAAGTTTCTCTTAACCCTGGAGTTGGCTGCACTGCTAGAGTGGCTGTCAAGTGAACCCCAAAAATCTACGTGTCTCCACCTCCGAGCCATCATACCTGCCTTAACACAGGTTTGTGGGTGACAGGGCCACCTCCTCAGTCCCTTCTTCTTCCCATTATTCTTCTGTAAAACTCACCATAGTCACTGTTGCTACAACAAGGGTGAAATGTGAGAAGGCACCAGTCACTCAACATGCACCCCATATACACAAAGAGGATCATCACATAGAAATTATCTCACTCTCATTGTTAAAACAAAAATCCTCCAGCTAACCAGACTCGTGTGCCAGCACTGGATTTTTCTGCCCCTTACTTAAGATGAAGAAAAGAGGAAGCATGTTTGCAGGTGCGGTTCCATTGCAGATTTCATGATGAGAATAGGATGCTTTCTCAGCCAGCCCTCTTTATTTCAGGGGATATACTTTCAGAAGACTAGTATCTGGGGTAAGCCTAAAGCGAAAGCCAGTAACTTTCTTCTCCCTCTATGTAGGTTGGATGTCTTTGGTTGATTCAGACAGAAACATTTCTAAAAATACCCAAGATTCATAGCTCACTTCAAGATCAGTTCCGAATCCAGCAGAAGTTGTATAAGATAAGCACATAACACAGACCTTCCCAACTCAGGATTTGACTCACAAGCTGTGCAAGCATATTATGATAATGTGTTGGCATTGGCGGGAGCTATTTTTATCTTGCGTTTGGCCCTGACTTCCTGTGGGTTCCATGGGGAAGATGTTTCCTCACTCAGTCTACACAGTTGTTCTCGTGGGTGACATGAGCGGTGGAATCAAGCCAAATTTTTCTCATAGGCTTAATTTTTAAAACTGGGCTAAGGTGCTTTAAAAGCTGTTAAAGGAGAAATGAGGAGCATCAAGATGCTGAGGAGAAGGACAACCTTCTCAGGAAAGTGTAAGGCCATGTCCGTCTGGTAGAGGGGCTTCTACAAGTCAGTCAACTTCATTCAACCATCTCTGTCTCCTGCACACATCAACAACCACAAGTCTAAATCTTTTCTTTCCATCAGAGGACTGAACTTAAAATATGAAAGTGATGAAGGACCTTACAGAAATCAATAGAGAAACATTTGTCAAATACTTCTCTTGAGCACAACCACACACTACATATATTTTAAAATAAAAGCTATTAAGTGCCCATAATCAACTTGGTTTCAAAAGTGGACTTTGAAAGACCCTGAACCTTGAGACAGATGATGCTCTAGAAGAAAAGCAAAGATTAGTTAAAACTGAGACAGGAGATGTCATTACACACAACTTTATTAGACAGCGTAATGTCTGATATTCTAAATTTCTAATGAAGTTCAAAAATATCTAGCATTGCCTTCTTATATTGAATTATAATATAAATATACTCCAGGGAAAATGTAATTGTTCATCTGTTCTTGAACCTGCCATCCATAATGAATATTGTATTATGGCATGATTTTACAAAGTTAAATGTTTCTTTTGACAAGGAACATTTATCACCTAAAAATACTCAAGGCTTAGTTCTTTTTCCTCTGCTTTATCTTTTATGAGACTTATTTCCTGGCCTTTCCTGCCATTCCAGCACCTGTTGTTGACTCCGGAACATAGGGTGACAAATGCTCTGACTGTTGCACAGAATTGATGACTGTCCTACAGGTCTATAGTAGTGCTGTGAAAAGTTCTTAAAAAATAAGACTGAAAATTATGAATTTCAAACTTGGTCTCATATTTGGTTCCTAGCCATTATCAAAGGATATCTGCTTATTTATATGGCTCTCTGGAGAAGAACAACTACAGTGTCATAATAATAAAGCAAATATGCATTATTATTTAGATTAAAAATAGACATGGGGGCAGCGGGGTAACTAGAGGAGAGCGAGCTTCAACATGAGATGGGCAATGAGGAACGTGGCCCGGCGACCTCAGGGGCCGGCTGCAGAGCGGGACCACTGGCTCCAGCGCCTACCCTGCAGCGTTCTGGGCAAAGTTACCCTGGGCACCGACGGTGGCAGCTGTCCTGTGTCCTGGCTGGCGGACGCAGACCTGGCTGCGGCCCTCACTGGCGGAGCCGCGTTGGGGTTCCTGGGGACCCAGCCGGTGTTTGGTGTCCTGAGGGGCGCGTGCTGACTGATGGTGCTGCTGCTGGCATGACAGATGCTACAGCTGAGCTTTCACCAATTGGACTCTGTCTTTGCCTGCTGAGATGCTAGGGTCAGGCAGACAGATTCCTTCTGCTGCAGTCTCCTAAGCTGCCCCCTTTGGGCTCTGGTCTGGGAAGAGTGGATGAAGTTGACTCCCTGGATGGACAGAATAGGAGGAAGAAGAGGTGGCCATACCGTTGACCGCACCTCCAGCTAACAAGTGGTATTACGGAAAACTTGATTGAACTATAGCAGAAGACGGCCTCAGGCAGGCAGGGAAATCTGGAAGCTACTTTATAAGAGAGTGATCGGAGGCTGGGGTTCTTTGTACTTTGGTTTCTTAGCCAGCCAAAGGGTGTCAATCATTTTAGGATTATTGCTATGTGTGGTGATCACTGCATTGGTGGAAGCGTTTTTCTTCACTCTCAGACACAATACGTTAGTACAGTCATGTATCTTGTTTACTTAAAGGAGAAAAATTACCCAGTTGCATCCTCAGAGCCAGTAGATCGAAGACGTGCAGGAGCCATTCTGCCTGACACGAAAGTACCAGACACTGATAAAATAAGTGTCTTAAAAGGAGATACGTTTATTGTTCACAATGAGTTAGAAGATGGATGGATGTGGGTTACAAATCTAAGATAAGATGAACAAGGCCTTACTGTTGAAGACCTAGTGGAAGAGGTGGGCCGGGAAGAAGATCCACACGAAGGCAAAAATGATTCCATGGGAAGATTTCCAAACAAGAAGCTTATAATTTATTATTGACAGTTGGCCAAGTCTGCAGCTTTCTTGTGTGGCCCTCAGATAATATCCCTAGAAATTATTCCCTGTATTTTTGCACCAATGAAAATATTCAGCAATTTAAAATTTACCCAATACCTAGCAACCAGTTTATGATGGAAGGCCGCTATTATAATAGTGTCACAGACATCATAGAACACTATCAGAAAGAACAGGTTGTCGAAGGCTATTATCTTAAGGAACTTGTATCAATGCAGGATCAAGGACCAGTACTCAAGGACACCATGGATGGGAAGGAAATCTATAATACAATACGTCATCAAACAAAGGATGATTTTTAATAAAAATATTGTTTAAAAGGGTTATCTTCTGAAGAAGGGCAAAAGGAAACATAGGACAATTTTTCTATTTTGTCATAGAGGGCAGTGATGCCCAATTTATTTATTTGGAAAGTGAAAAGGGCTCATAGATCTCAGTGTATGTTCTGACTATGTTGCCCATGATAGTCTCTTCTGAAGGCCAACCTGGTTTTAGATAGTAGTTCAGCACTTTAGTGAAGAACATTACATCTTTTACTTTGCAGGAGAAACTCCAGAACAAGCAGAGGATTGGGTGAAAGGTCTGTAAGAATTTTGCAGTTTACGAAAAAGTAGCCAAGGGACATGTAATAAACGCCTTCCTCAGGTCAGCAGCCTTGTTTTACATATTGAAGAAGCCCATAAACTACCATTAAAGCATTGTAACATCTCCTTGAATAGTGTCCAAGTACCAAGAACTCATGTAAGGGAGGGCCAAACCCAGTATGGTCAGAGGACTTTGTTTTTGATGACCTTCCTCCTGACATCGATAGATTTGAAATCACACTTAGTAATAAAACAAAGAAAGGCAGAGATCCAGATATTTTATATATGCGTTGCCAGTTGAGCAGGTTACAGAAAGGACATGCCAGAGAAGAATGGTTTCTGCTAAGTCCTCATATACCACTAAAAGGTATTGAACCAGGATCTCTGCATGTTCGAGCACCATACTCTGTGAGAAAGATCACGCCAGAAGAAGAATACAGTGAATTTAGAGAGCTTATACTGCAAAAGGAACTTTATGTAGTCTGCTTTCTCACACATAAGTGGGCAAGACCAAACACTATAGGCCAGCATCTTTTTGATCATGAAGAGCTTGAGTCATTGTTGTTTTGCACACTAAGTGACAGAGAAATAAGTATGGAAGATGAAGCCACCACCCTATTTCGAGCCACAACACTTAAAAGTGCCTTGACAGAGCAGTATATGAAAGCCACTGCCACACAGTTGGCTCATGCTGCTTTGAAAGACGCCATTTTAAAGATCATGAAAAGCAAGAAATCCTGTGAGTTAAGTCCATCAAAGTTAGAAAAAAAAAATGAAGATGTGAACACTAATTAGCAACCTATTTAGCATACTTTTAGAGCTTGTGGAGAAAATATTCCTGGCTTCAGAAATACTTCCATCGACACTGAGATATTTGTATGGGTGTTTTCAGAAATCACTTCAGCATAGGTGGCCTACAAATAACACTATGAGAACAAGAGTTGTTAGTGGTTTTGTTTTTCTTTGGCTTATCTACCCTGATATATCCTGAATCCATGCATGTTTAATCTCATCTCAGATTCCCCCTCTCCTATTGCTGCAAGAACACTGACATTAGTGACCAAATCTGTGCAGAATTTTGCAAATTGTGTGGAATTTGGAGCTAAGGAACCTTAAATGGAAGGTGTCAATTCATTTATCAAAAGTAATAAACATCACATGATCATGTTTTTAGATGAAGTTGGGAGTGTACCTGAACTTCCAGACACTACAGAACATTCTAGAACTGAACTGTCTCATGCTTTAGCAGCATTGCATGAGATTTGTGTAGCTCATTCAGATGAACTGAGAACACTCAGTAATGAGCATGGCCTACAGCAGCATGTACTGAAAAAGCTTTTGTCAATAACAGAACTGCTTCAACAAAAACAAAACCAGTATATAAAAACCAGTGATGTCAGGTAGCAGACCAGTGTTCTGCATGGATTCAGTATGCCCAGTGTCGCAATTCACATCACCATGTCTCCTTTGCTCTAGCCAAAAAGAAAAAAATAATAAAAAGATAAAGACGAAAACAGCACACCTTTCTACATTCCGGTGATGTGTGAGCTATGCAAGCAAAAGCCCAAGAGTCTGCTGGAGACTTACTGCCAGCATCTTAGCAAACTATCTGTGCTGAATGTTGTGCACTTTCTCCACATGGAATCTTTACCAAACTCTGAGCCTTGGTGTACGGGTCACTCTTAACAACAACAAAAATGTAATGACTGACTGTCTTGTACTTTGAAAATATATTTTCAGTATATCCAATTTCCAAAGTTTTGCTGTCTCTCAGTGAAGGAACTATGAAATCAACTGACTGGAAAACACTTCCTATTGACAGCAGAATTTAACTGGATCACAGACAGTTCTTACTGTAATTTCTTCCTTATGAATATTGCCATTTGACTGTTCACTGAATTTATTTGTATTTACAGTTTCCAGAGTTTGACATCACAATAAGAACAACCTTGCTGTCTGCTTTTAAAAGATACTGTGCTATCTTCCCAGAACTGCTGAAAGATATAAAACGGATGATCTATTGCTCATCATCTTTATTTTTTAAACATACCACTCATTTTGTCGGAATTGCCAAAGACTGTATTTAGATCCCATGCTTTTGGTAAAATGTTTGCAACAGTACATAGTTTGAATTCAATAAATATTATTGGTTGTCGTACCAATTATTGCATGTTAAAAAAAAAAAAAAACAGACATGGGAATGGGTGTGATCCTATGCTGGAATATTAGACGGTTTGCCGTTATTCTAAACAGTGATAGCCACACTCCTGCCACTGTCATGTCCTGCTACCTGAACTCACTCTTCTTCCACCCGACATTCCTCAGGGAAGTGGCAGTGAACACCAGGTCTAGTGACCCAATAGTAGGTGTTTATGTTCCACTTGATTTTTACACTAGGCATCCGAGATTTGCATATGTTCAGATTGAGGATGTTTGTGACACGAAAGATGTTTTACATAATCTGGACAGAAGTTGAATTTGTGGGAGTCTAATTGACAAACAGTTTGCACAGGAGTGTCAGGAGACACTAGATCAAATGTGAGTCAAGGCAGGGAGGGATACGTACAGCTCTTCGTGGTGCAAAGGTTATGACTGATCTAGACACTGAAAGGAGGACACCAAGGAGTCGCTCTTTTGATTACAACGAGAGGAATAGAAAGCTGGCTGGAAAACTGCGTGGGGCAGAAAACAGCTCCAACAATGGTAGACTAAACTGCTGCTGGGACATCTGCACAGTTAGTTCTGCTTAATAGACTTTATCTGAACAGAGAAAAGAAACAGAGAAAGCAACAAAAAGGAGAGAAGGCAGCTCAAGCAACTGGGTAGGAGGTTGTGCAGTAAGAAGTATGTACAGACATTTTGATTATGGTCTATGACAATAAAATAATTGTCAAAAAAACAATATGGAAGGATTGAATTCCCTTCAAGTTTGAAAATAAGCATTTTAGGATAAATTAAAGAGATCATTTAATTCAACTTTGTCCTTGTGGAAACTAATACCTAAATATGAACAGGTTTGTAGTGACTCAAGGGTTGCAGAGTCATGATAAGTTACTGGATACTAGGATGTCAAAATATCAAGAAATAGACACAGTCCCTAATGGGTCTTCTCTTGCTGTGTCTTAACATAAATTGGATGGTAAAGATGGTTCAATATAAACATTTTCTTAGATATCTCTTTAAATTTAGTTCTCTTTATGTCAATGTTGCCAGGTCTTGCTTTGATTTATCCCATTACCAGGATTTTTTGCTTAACTGTTTGTTTTGTTCTCATTTGAACTTATTTACTTGCATATAATATGTAGTTTACATCTATCCTTCTTCACAAGTCCAGAAGGAGCAAGGTCAACATTTTCTAGGATTGGATCTTGCAGCCATTTGGACAACATAGGCAGAACATGAAATAGGAGAAATAAAGTTCATTGGCTCTGAAAGATATTTTCTCAGAGAATTCCTGGGGCAGAGATTGCATAGCATCAAGAGTATGACAATTAAGATGACTAGTACTACCTGAAGACCCAGCTATTCCACTTCTGGGCATATACCCCAGAGACACTTTAATACACAACAAAGATATATGCACCACAATTTTCATAGCGGCTCTATTTATAATATCCAGAAGCTGGAAGGAACCCAGATGTCCTTCAGAAGACGAATGGATACAAAAATTGTGGTACATATACACAATGGAATACTACTCAGCCACCAGAAACAATGACTTAACCAAATTCTTAAGAAAATGGCTGCATCTAGAGAAGATCATCCTGAGTGAGATAACCCAGTCACAAAAGAACAGACATAATATGCAGTCACTGATAGTGGGATGCTAACCCCAGAGGCTTGCACTCCCCCAGAAACAACTCACAGACTGTATGAAGTCCAAGAAATAAAGAAAACAAAAAATATACATATATTCACAAAACAAGAAGACTTTGACTATTTCCATGTTGCGTTTTGTTTTGCATGTACTTTACGCTTATTGCAACTAGTACGTTTTCAATGCATACTGTCAAGCCCTTGAAAAAAATCAAGTACTGACTAAAAAACATATTCACATGGTTTTATGTAAAATTTATTTTAATGTCTGAAAAAACAGTACTGACAAAAATGTATAATTTTAGGCAAAAAATGTTTAAAATCTTTACATTTATCTTTGTTTTGCAAAATAAAGTCGTTTAAAAAAATAAAAAGAAAGGCCAGAAAGTAAAAGCCTCAGTCCTTTTTAGAAAAACAAAACAAACAAACAAACAAACAAAAAAAACCAAGTGTATAGCACCCACTCAGACTGGGGAGTGGGGTACACCTAGACCTTAAATCATTAACAACTCAAGAGCTAAGAATATAGCCTTGTGGCAATTTTTGGTATTCAAAAATCATTATGTTTAATCTATACACACCAAGAAAAATTTGATTATTTCCATGTTACATTATGTTTTACATGTACTTTATGATCATTGTAACTAGTAAGACTTCAATGCATACTATCAAACCTTTAAAAAATCAAATACTGACAAAAATATATTAATATATTTTATGCCAAAAAAAAAAAAGATGACTAGTGCAAAACATTAAGAAAAAAGTCACTGGCCAAGGAAAGGTTAAATGGAGATGTGTCATGGTGTGAAGAATGAATAAATTGCTAAGCATGTTGGCATAAATAAACTCCAATTCAAGAAAATCCAACATATATTTTATGTCACAAGAGAATACAGAAGACATATCACTGCTCAAGGTCATTGGGATTCTAAAGCATGTCATAACATTTCACACTGTGTGAGCAATGGTCCTGGTATCTTAGTTTGTAATAGAAATAATTGGTGTTGAATCACCAAGGGTTTGTAAGTCTGGACAATAAAATATGATAGTCCTTAGTGCCCTTTTTCATAAGATGAAGATGAATACAAGATATGAAATTCATGGAATTTATGAGGGTGCTTTATAACCAGGTTCCCAAAACGTCATATCAAGTGACCCAAAGACAAAGATACCTCTTTCCTACTTCATAATCTTTGTTTAACTTGTCTAAGAGTAATGAGCTCATAAGAATAACTAAAGAAGGAAAAGATAAAGGGCCTAAACTTATTTTGTAATTGGTTGGCTTTATTAGTATATGTAAATTAAAATGTTGCAGTATTTGTACTCCAGTCCACTTGACTCATTGTCCTAAAAGGTCACACAAATGGTCACACAAATGAAAATATTTCCAGTAGGCAGAGCCATGGACTTCTATCTTTTTTGGGGAAGTGGCAATAAGTACAAGTGTACCTATGTATAGACAGAAGTCACTGACTTTCTTGAATATACAGAGATCTGGAAAGGAAAGGTCTGTATAATGGAAGACAAGGAGTTCAGCATTAAATATATGTCAATTAACAGATGTGAGATATCCCCCCCAAAAGATTCACATATATCAGAAAGCATCTACAACAGAAGAGGCACTGCAAAACAAATTAGCAACATGTCTTTGTCTATTGATATAACTTTTATTATTGATAGCCTTAAATTGGCATTACTGGAACATGAAATTGGTAGCCAGGAGAGCAAAAAAAAAATGTTAAGTGGTATTGTGGAATCCACAGTGTGGCTCTGAATTTTCCATAGTAGGTTAAATTATTGAAATCTTCTGTAGTCTCTGACTATCCTATATTTCAATAACCAATGAGACCAATACTGCCAACCCAGTATGGCAAAATTCACTGGGCTTCTTCTTTCCAACAAAAAACAGTGGTTCATCATACAAGAATATGTAATGCTCCAACTATATTTTGACCTTTCCTTCTCAGAATGTCTCAGTTAATACCACTTTCCATGGATTTATAAAATGTCCAATTTATATAAGAAGTGCCAGAAACCATAAGATCTGAGGTAGATATTTACATTACAAAATACCTGAAAACAATTTAGAAGTAGAGAGGATTTACTTTGGTTAATGACTTAATAGGCTGTTGTCTAGAGTCAACTGTCTCCATTGCTCATAGGTATGGGGTAATGCACAAATACCAACACAGAAGAACTCAATGGAGTAATGCATCCTGCCTTATGACAGCCAAAGGCCAGAAATATTAACTAACTAAAATAGGGCTAAGATATATCCTTCAAAGTGAGGTCTCCAGCAACCTACCTCCTCAAACTAGGATCCATCTAATAGTAATCCATTCAGTTATTAATCATCAACTGATTAATCTATCTATGGAGGTTGGTGATGTCATAACCCAATCACTTCTCAATAGGTGTCACCGGTTAGGGACCAAACCAGCAACACATCTAAACTACATCCATTCAAAAAAACCTATTTTACAGAAAAGATGTGGGAATCTCTATAAGAAATGATCATTGAAAGATTACCTCCATTATTCATGTCACTGATTTTATTACATCCACACCACCTAGTAGCAGTGAATCTCATAAATAGCTAAAACTGAATAGCTGAAAGGAACTTCTTAAAGCATAGCTAAGGTACTAACTTATAACAAACAACTGAAAGAGTCTATCTTTTAGGATAGCAAAAGCATTAAGATAGAGAACAAATGGTCCGAGTTATCCTCTAGTAAAAATAGTACTTGCATGTGGAAATCAGAGATCAAAACATGAACGAACATCTTTGGAAGTTCTCAATCATCTGACTTCAATGTGTTTATGTTTTCCTATACTCTACTTTTTATATGTGGCTTATTGATGGTGGTGGTGGTGGTGTGTGTACACACAAGCATTTAGAAGCAAGGGGTCAATGTTGAGTGTCTTCTTCAGTCACTGTGTACCTCATTTTTTAAGTGAGGGTCTCTTGCTAAATACGAAGCATACTGATTGGCTAGACTGACTTTTGCACAAGTTCCATGAATCTGCCTGTCTCTACCTCCTCAGCACTGAGATTGCAGGAATTCATCATTGCACCTAATTTAAATGTAAGGGTTATTGTGGCAGAAAGACTAATTTTAACAGTATTCAAACAATATAATGAAGGCTAAATTACCATAACATAATCTAAAATAAAACATGCTAACCTGTTGAATTGGGAATATGTGTTCTAGGAGTATTGCATGCTCTTACACTGGAAAGAAGGTGCTAGTAAAAAAAAAATGACTGTTGAGGATTCAAACATAGTATTGGGCCAGTTGACCTCCAGAGTAAATAATGAGAAAGAGTCCAAGATTAGTTAATGCTAAAAGAAAAATGAAAATGACCTCTGAGATAAGTTTCAGGTCTCGAAAACAGTAAATTGTGTCATAGGAAATGGTTCTTCTTTTGGCTCAGACCTCAGAAAGTTCTTTTTTTTTCTTCTTGTGCCAATCTCTCTGATAAAAGTTATCTCTAAGACACAAGTCTAGAAAAAATGTATTCAATATCCTCTGTGAACATTAATTCCCATGTACATTTATTACAGTTCAAGACTTACAATAATCCCCTGTAAACCAGGGCCAATTATTAACACATTAATTAGAATTTTCTTTGTAGTTCTATTGAGATAGATAATTATTTTTTGTATTAAACTTTGTACCCTGAGGACTTCATTTTTCACGCTGAGTCAGAACTCATGTTCTAACCGCAATGTGTGACTGCGCACGAGCACATTTGCACATGCTCTCTGCATTTATATACTTTCTCCCCACTTAGAGGAATGAACGACTATAAAGCATGAAAAATCATTATTGGCAAAAGGAGCATCAACATAACCCAGCCTCTCACATTTCCCATGGGCTTTTGGGTATCGTGCAACTACTTGAAAGCAAATAATCTCTCCTCCTCCAGTCTAAACAAGCCACGCTTTACTATAGATTCTCCTGACTTTCCAAAACTCTGGCACCAAAAGTTATGGATATGTGCATTTATATTTTAAAAATCAGAATATACCTAGTGAAATATTATGCTCTCCAACTAACAGGGCAGACTTATTCTGGGGGAATTCTGTTATTTTCATTGAGTTTGAGCTTTCGTGGGTATGTGTGTTAACTTTATGTCTCTGTATGCATTCAGGAATACTGTTGAGAAGTAATGATCTCCTTTAGGTGAGCTTGCTTATCCAGCTCAACTGTGAGGGAAACTTCAGGTTCTTATGTAGCTTCGCAAAAAGGGTTACCCTTTATGCAGGTTCGAGGGTCTGTACTGTGCCTTTCTTTAAAATAAGGTAATTAAGCTTGAAAAGCAATGTATTGCTGAAGACACAGCACTTTAGAAACAAAGGACAGAGGCTCATGAGTTGTAACTAAACTGTGTGATTCCTTCCTAAGAACTAGCTTTTATGGTACTTTGGCTTTTATGATATTTCTGCCCCTCCTCTACAATGTTTTGTGACCCTTATATAGGAGTGTTTTCTAGATAGATCCATTGAGACAAGCCCCACAACTCTGCATTCTGGTTGGTCATTGTTTTCTGATGTGTTCTCTGTTGCAAAGAGTAAAGACTACACTTATCTGTGAAGGCAACACGCAAACTTCTATAGGAAGGAAGCAGCCAAAAGTTTTACCCAACATTGATGTCTATGAAACCCAGAAATGATGAACATGACATGATAACCCTAATGGTACAGTAATGACACCCAAATCTTGGGGATAATCAAAGCCTCTAATTGGACCTAAGACACAGTGAACATGAGGAAAATGGGGCCTGGTACTGAAAACCTAGCTAACCATCCAGGGCTAATGAGGTCACAGATCTTGGAAAGAAATCTACAATCACTACTTTACTAAAGCAGCGTACTCTCTAACAATAATCTAGAGACATCTGTCCTTATACTCACAGATAAGTGTAGTCTTTACTCTTTGCAACAGAGAACACCTCAGAAAACAATGACCAACCAGAATGCAGAGTTGTGGGGCTTGTCTCAATGGATCTATCTAGAAAACACTCCTATATAAGGGACACAAAACATTGTAGAGGAGGGGCAGAAATATCATAAAAGCCAAAGGATTTGTAGAAGTTTAACTACTCTTCCTCCCATCCTCATGCTGCCAAAAATAAAACTCTGACTCAAAATAGATTTACAGTATACTTTGATCATATAGCTCGATTTTTCTCTGACTAGATCATATTTTAAAATAACCCATTTATTCTACTCTACATTCTGCTGCATGGTTGGTTACCTGTGGTCACGAACCATCTTCTTGGTGAATCACCACATACCTCACACTGTCCCAGAATCCTTTCTGCGTCCAGGATGTCCTACTACATATTTCCTGCCTAAGCCACAGGTCAACAAATTTATTATTGACGGGTACCACATCCATACAGACACAAGGTATTTTTTATGAAAGGATCAAGAAGTTTGCTGTGAACCAGTATTTTCTTATGAATGTCAGAATCTATACCACATAGTCTCAGTAAGATCATTACCCATACATAAGCCAAACAACGGTGATACCAATCACCATGCCAAAGCAGACAGGAGAAAGCCCACAAGGCTTCAAGCCTGTACAAAAAAGTATGGGCAAGCAAGGAATGATGAGAAGAGAAGAAATAGTCTTTCCCGAGAACTAGCACACCAATTTCTTGTCAACACCAAATGGTCAGCCTTGAAATGTGTGTGTGTGTGTGTGTGTGTGTGTGTGTGTGTGTGTGTGTGTGTTTTGTGTGTGTGTTGTGTGAGCACGTGTAAACATACATATATATATATATATATATATATATATATATATATATATATATATAATACAAACAGGTTGTATGGTTGTATTTGGGAAATATAGGTATAATCATATATATTCATGTACTAGCAATTAATGAAAACAAGAGGTCATGACATTGAGAAAGAGGAAAGGCCAGTATATGGTAGAACTTGGAGAGAGAAAATGGAAGGAAGACGTGACATAATTTTATTATAATTTCAAAAGGAATACACGGTAATGTACTGCTAGCTTCTGCTGCTTTGTCCTATTCCCAGTCTATACTTTTTGATTCTTGTTTTATTTTTCCAGCCAGAGAGACATCCCAGGAGTCATAGATGTAGCTTTACTTATATCCAGCAAGAACAAACCTTCTGCATGGCTGACTCTAACCTTGTACCTAATCAAATAGAGCTTAGTAGCTATCACAACAAACAAAGCAAGTGAGGGGAAAACAAGGGAAGGATTTCTAAGTTTTGCTGACACACTACTGTACCAGTAGCTAACAACTCTCTGCCAAAGGAAGACACAAAAGAAATGGTAACATTTGGCAAATATTTAACATTTGGTCTTGTGCTAGGATCCTATGAGATAATTATAAAAATAGGTTTTATCCTGTGGTCATTTAATTTGAGTGATATTTCTCTCATGCTACAGGAAGGAAGTTGAAGTCATGAAAGCTCTCTCCAAAATATCCCTGTCCTTTCTAGTATGATGTGTTCTGTGCTGTTTAACTGAGAGATAGAAAATCTTTTGGTGAGGAACAGTCACATTGTCACACAACAACAACAAAAAACATAGACAAACACACACACACACACACACACACACACACACACACACATACACTGAATGAAGCAAAAACACAAAGAGGATTTGGAAGCACAAAAGAACAGAAAAGGGACAAAAGGTGCAGGGAACATAAAATAAAGAACTCAAATCTGGACTTGTTCCTGATTAAATAACTCTAATGGGGTGTTTTTATTCTTTTTCTAATGTGACACCTATGCATTATTGTTGATTAATGTGCTTAATGCACATAACTAGCCTCTCTTATTACATTGTCTACCAACCCTTTGAATATATAAAATTCTTACTACGAGTTTTAGCTTCTAGTTCCATTACATCAATACCTTCTTATACCAATCAGTGTTTCAATTGAAAGCATTAGTCTATATATGTCAATAAACCTATGATAGTCCTAGTGTGCTAAACTACCTAGCAGAGATCAAGAAGTTTAAAATTGAAACAATGGGTATAGTTTTGGAAAACAGACCAAAGTTACAGCTGGTGCTGAAGGCTCCGCATTAAACTCAAAATTTATCCTTTGTTTACACCGTAAGGAAAACTGAGTGTGTACACAATGAATACTCAGTATAATCGGATCTGAAAGGTTGGTTCTGTCATACATGTATTTATTGTAGAACAAGAAAATTAACATTATTGTCAATGTCATCATCATTCATTGAACATTTGTTAAGCAATTATTCCAAAAAGCATTACATTTTTGTGACCCCCCAGTGATTCATTCAAGAAGTAATAATATCATCAAGGGAACTAAAGTCTAGGACAGTAGGATCCTGAATCTTATTAGGCTTGTTAAGAAGAGATTGAACCCAAGAGGAAGTAACAAGAGCAACTTTATTATTTTTCCAAACAGAAGGAAAGACCTTTTTCAGGGGAGAACAGAGCTTTTGCTTCAAAAATTTTATACTGGGATATTTCTATTACCCTCAAGTTCTTAAAGGCAAAGTCCCAGTAGGCAGTGTTCTGCCAGCCTTTCTGCATCCCATCACTGGTTCCAATGGTTCATAAATGTCCACCTGCCACATTGATTCCCTTCCCTTTCTACATATCTAATCATTTTTTCTTTATGCCTGCAAGGAAAAAAAATGCATATTCTTTAATGCATAGCTCAAAAACATCAACCTTACTTAAAGCTTGGTTTCTTGTAACTATAGCCTCCCAGTGATCAGCTATTTCTCAGGAGCATGCCTCACTTTTAACATGTATGTAAAACCGAAACACACATTTCAGTGTCATGCTTACCAACATATTTTTACATTATTCTAGCTTTGTGGCTTTCATCTTAAGATACCTGTAGGATATAATAAGGTTGAAAGAAAATGCCCAAAGTGGTCTAATGCATCTTTTCTACAGAGTTCTATAAATTTAGTATTTTGTAAAAATTATTTTTCAAATTGAAACTAGATAGTTGGCAGAGCAAGTATTACCTACATGAGATTTCATAAGCTCATATCTGACTTTAGGAATGTGAGTTCCCATTTTCATGGATTGATAATAAACTGCTCTTATGAAAGACCATTCCAGGGTGTGATAACCATAGATGGCTCACAAACTGCTTTGGAAAACAGTTTAAGGTGTGTGAATCCCATTGCTACTATGGAAGTAGGCATCATTCACAGACAGGAAGTTTACATGACTTTGTCAACTACACTTGAGATTCAGAGAATGGGCCATAGTAAGCAAGTGCTACCAAGTGGTTCTATGACCGAGTTATTAGGGAACATAGAAGGAAAGAAAGACAAACTGTGGGGTCAGACTGGAGCTTTAATTCTGTATCCATCAATGATTAGTACCTGTGCAGCACTGGCTAATGTTCATAACGTCTCTGAGTTTTAGTTTCCTTGTCTGCACAGTGAGAAAACTACTAATAACATTGCAGGATTGTTCAAAGCTTTTATTGAAGAATAAATAAAGTATCTATTATTAATTAAGATCTTAAGTATGGTTTTGGATTTTTCAGATCATATAAATCATGTAGAAAAGCTACAGACTCAGCTTCAACACCAGACTGTCTGAAAATACATTAATTAGAGATTATAATGCTCATGAAATGGAAATATTGAACAGAACCAAAATCTGTCTAATATTTTTAATTATTGATTATGTTTTAAAATGTTAGTTTAATATTGCTTTTTAATAAGCTTTTATTTTTCTCATGCTTAGTATACAAAATATTTAAGCTATTTCCTACCCTAGAGGCAGATTCTAAGATAGAGTTTAATTTAACTAGCGTTATGGAAAATCTGGTTTCTTGTCAGAGAAATTATATATGTTTACCATTTTCTCTTTCAAAAAAAACAGTTCTTTTGAATTCCATATGACTATTGGTTGGTGATCTTTCTTCTTGCAAGATATGCTCTATGACCTCTTACAATGTCATAAATCTGTTTTAACTTTTGATCTCTCTTACTCTTACTGTCTCATGATCCAGTAGACTATATGGCCTATTTGTTTCATATAATACAAACTTCATATGGTTGACTCTCATTATTAAACTATATCAAACAATGAAATGCATGATCTTTAGATTATTTTGTGAACATAATTTCTAAGAAATTACAGATGCACTGGAAGTTGCTTTGAGCAATGGGCAGAAGGATTCATGTTCCCTTACTCAGTACCTCTCAAGAGGATTGTCAATTAGAGGGAAGGCGATTGGTCCCGTGGAGGCCTGTTGCCCCCGCAAAGGGAGATATTAAAGGGGTGAGGAGGGAGTGGGTGGGCAATTAGGGGAACACCATCTTAGAGGCTAGGGGCGAAGGAGGGCATTGTGGAGGGCAGACTTGGAAGGAGGACATTTGAAATGTAAATAAATAGAATGATTAAAAAGTCAAAGCAACATTTTTTTTAAAAAAGAGAATTATCTTTCAGCAGTAACAAAAGCAGGGAGTAGGTGTTGGCAAAACCCACCAATCTTATTCTCATCCCAAAATTTTAAAGGCATTTGCTTGTGTCTGCACATCAATGCATGCACAGGTGTGAAATTCTGTGTAAATAGATTTATCTCTGTATATAGCCACCACTACAATAAACAGAATTGTTAGAGCCTAACAAATTCCCTCCTAGCAATTTTATGTACCCCTTATAGACAACCCCTTTCCTATTCCCTAAGCCAAGCACCTACTAACTTCTCTATTATCTTACTTCAATCATTTATGGAAATAGAATCTGACAATATATATCTAAGACTGACTTTTATAGTTGCCACATTCCATTTGTACATTTTTGTGGAATTCAGTAGTCTCATCTTTTAAAGTTCTATTTATGAATATTTGTGAATAGAGCTTTCCATCTTTGTCTTCCTATACCTGGTGTATTTCATTGAACATTGCACTCTCTAGTTCTAACCACTTGCTTGAAATGCCAGGATTTCATGCTAGAATAATACTCCATTGTTAACCTCTCCATATTCAAGTACCACTTTGGAATGCTTCCTTCTTACCTGAAACTTGGCTGAGTCACAGGTTTGCTGTATTCTCAAGTTTTAGGAAGGTTCACTAATTTTCCACAATGGACATCCCAATTTCCACCCACCTCTTCCTCATGAACATTTAGGTACTCGTTTTTGATTGTTTCATAATTACCATCCAAAATAGAGATGAAATAATTCCCCATTGTACTTCTGATTTGCAGTCCCATTGTGGTTAATTATATTAAACACTTTTATATATTTCTTATCCATTTGTATTTCGTCTTTTGAGGTGTGACTTTTCAGATCACTGGCCTGCTTTCAGTTGGATGGTGCATCTCAGGCCAGCTTCATCGCTATGGGGTTTCTGAAACCAGTGGAGAAAGAACAGCTTTCAAAATAATTGGTAATGAGAAAATGGGATGTACATATACCAAAGGCAAAAATGTGGACTTTCTCTCACAACCTCTGAAGTATTCAACATAACAGAGGCCAAACATGGAAATATAAGAAGCAAAATTCCTAAGAAATGAAAGGCGAAGTCTATGATAAGAGCACTCCACAGCATACGACTATGATAGGAAAATTCCAGAGCATAGAACTATGATAGCAACACTCACAGCATAGCAATATGATAGAACACTCCACATAGGACTATGATAGAACACTCCACATGGGACTATGATAGAACACTCACAGCATAAGTTTATGATAAAACACTTCACATAGGACTATGATAGGACACTCCACACAGGACTATGATAAAACGCTCCACATAGTACTATAAAGGACACTCCACATAGGACTATGATAGAACACTCCACATGGGACTATGATAGAACACTCACAGCATAAGTCTATGATAAAACACTTCACATAGGACTATGATAGGACACTCCACACAGGACCATGATAAAACACTCCACATAGTACTATAAAGAACACTCCACATAGGACTATGATAGAACACTCCACATAGGACTATGATAGAACATTCCACTTCATCCGATTGGACTTTGACCTCGACATGAGACACTGGATCAAAAAGGTATGAATTAATAGCCAATCAAGATGCTATAAAACAGAACTTGTCGGAGGAGAAACAGTAAACAGTTTGAAAAGATTCCCCACAACAAAATGAGGGACAATGATGGGCACTTAACACACAAATAATACCCAGAATCATTAAATGGAATGGTAATGGCACATGCCTCCAAGCTTAACATTTGGGAAGTTGAGGCAAGAGGATCACTGGTCCCCAAACTACCTGGGCTATGTCACAAGACTCTGCACCAATAAAAATGGAATATATGGTAAATTTTGCAAAGAAAAATCAACCGAATCCTATGAAAACCATGGTTCTAAGTTTCTTTACTTAAAACCTATAGCACCCACTTGGAGTGGGGAACACCTAAACCTTAAATCATTAATAACTCACGATCTGAAAAGATAGCCTTGTGGCAATTTTTGGTATTTAAAAATCATTGTGTTTAATCTATACACACCAAGACAACGTTCACTGTTTTCATGTTACATTTTGTACTTTATGCTCATGGTAACTTGTATGATTTCAATGCATACTATCACACCTTTAAAAAAATCAAGTACTGACAAAATATATTCATATAGTTTTATGCCAAAATGCTTTTAAAAATCTGTGTATGTATCACTCTTTTTTTTTAAAATAAAATTGTAAGAAAAAAAGACATATGCTGGAGCTTCCACCAGATGGTTGCAGGTGTTAATATTACTTTCCTTGTCTCTTCTCCGTGGTCAATGATAGTTCTTTATGGATTTATTCACAAACTTGTGACACTCTTTAGTGAAATGTCAGTTCCTGTCTTTTTGTTTTTAGAGTGAACTATTTCTTAACTTTTGTGATTCTGTATCATACATATGATGAGCCTTTGGTGAACATTTAACTTGTAAAAATCTTCACTGAGTCAATACTTCATCTACTTCTCTTCACAAATTCTTTAAAATATCAAAAGCGCTACTTCTAATGAGATCCCCCCCTTTTAAACTTTTCTATCCTAGGTTATATTTTTAAATAAATATAAAACACATTTATCTATCTTGCTACAGATTAGATCTAGAATGTCCGCTTTTGGTTCATGTGTGAAAAACTGGATTTGCAGCTCCTAGTTCTATGGGGAGGTGTGGAACCCATGGAGGTGAAAACTGGGGAAAAGGTGGGATGTGAGGAATGTGCCCTCAACTCTCCCTTCTGGTTCCTTCCTTCCTTCCTGACCGCCATGAGCCGAGCAGGCCCCTCTGCCACAGCTTTAAATACCTGTATTTGAACAAAAATCCTGTGAAATGACAGTTGATTTATTCTCAGTCATGAAAGGACAACATTCATTTCCCACTATAACTGTGACACTCACTGTAGTTTTGTTTTGTGTTTTTATGAGGACATTTTCCCTCTGTGTTCAATAAGAAAACGCATATCATGAGTCGGTACTGCCTTCTCTCAAACAATCTCTGTGTCATTGTACATGATCCTGTGAAATGCTGTCCTTGCTCTGTTGATCTAGAGAACCACCCTAATGAAATTTCAAAAAAAAAGCCAGCTCCGCATTTTAGAGTAAATCTCTTTGTTCTGATACATTAATCTTCCACACATTATTGGATTTGCTAATATCTTCTTAAGGATATTTACTGTAGGTTGAAAAAGACATCATTTTACAGTGCCATTTTCTCTCTTTGTACTGAGTTTGTGTGTTTGGAATTAAGATAATGCTGGTCTTAGAAAATGTGTTTCTTCCCATGAAAAGTTGATATTAATTATTCTTTAAATCTTCACAAAAAAATTCATCAGTGAAACTATTCTGGAGTTTCTTGTGAAGGAGACTTCAAGCAAAGGTGTTCCTTATTTTTATATGAAATTCATTTTATACTGCTCATTTTAGCTTAATGAAGTCTGGCCATTTGTGATTTCCAAGTAATTGGATTAATTTTTTTCCTGGCTAACCTGGGAACAACTATATGTTCATTTTTTAAATCTTGGTTTTAATAAAGATCTGCTCAGCAATTACTTACCTATCTTTGTGATGAATACGGTTATTTGAGCCATATTTAAAATTATCGTTGGTAATTTAACTTCACTAATCTTAAAATTATGTTTGTTATATTTTTATAGCTATTTTTCATTGGAAATATGGAGACAAGTATACAATGCATCTAGATGTTATCCATTCATCTCCAATTTTCTCCAGACCCTCTGCATTTACATTTCAGATGTTATCACCTTCCTGCATTCCTATCCTCCTGCCCCTCCCATTGCCTTCATGAAGGGGCTCCTTTCCCCAACCACCCTCTCCCACCTCAGCACATTGGCATTTCCCTACACTGGGAAAACAAGCCTTCACTGTACCAAAGGCCTCTCCTCCCATTGATGCCAAAAAATATTATCTCTGCTGCATGTGCACCTGGGGCCGTGGGTCTCTACATTCAAACTCATTGGTTGGTGTTTTAGTTTCTGGGAGCTGTGGTGGGCTTGGTTAGTTGATCATTTTGTTCTTCCCATGGGGTTGCAGACCCTATCAGCTCCTCCAGTCCTATCTCTAACTCCTTCATTGGGGTCCTCAGGTTCAGTCTGATGGTTAGCTGCAAGCATCCTCCTTTGTATCAGTGTGGCTCTGGCAGAGCCTCTGAAGAGGCATCCATAACAGATACCTGTCCATAAGTACTACTTGGCATCAGAAATAGTAACAATTTCTAGAAATAGCACTGAACTCCACTTCTAGATTCATTCTGCTATCTTTACTGATTGACCGTATTTTTTTAATTACAGTCTACATAAATATGGCACTATTCATTAAGAATTTAAAAAGTTTGACCAAAGAGATAAAATGATGGTTTAATGAGCATCTTTTTGACATAATGAGCATCTATAGTAATTGTTTAAAAACAATTATTGATTTCTTATAGTTAGCTCCAGATTTTCCAGTGGTGTTTGACTCTTCTTAAGAAGCAATGTTGCTTTAGAGTCGCACATACATATTTACATTCTTTTTAATGTTATGACTTAGTAAATTTTATTTGACCCCAAGGCTGTGTTTACTTTGCTAATTGGTTAATTCTGAGGCATGGTCTTACTCAGTAGCACAGGCTGATCTTGATTTGAGTTCAAAATACTCCTGCTTCAGTGTCTCAGTGCTGAGGTTATACCCATGAGCCATCATGCCCGGATATAAAATTATTCCTCTTGGAGATGTTATGAAAAATAAAAGATGCAAAGTACAGAAAGAATCATTGTTTCAGGAATATGTAAAATGCTAATACTCCTCAATGGAGCTAAGTTTTAAAAGATGTGCTATGTAAACATTAATGCTTTAGCCATACATCTCTTTGTTACTATGCCTAGATTGGATTTATCAATGACATGAGGCCTTGTAAAGAATTATATGAACTGTTCTCTATGTGCTTCTCAGAAATATGTGTGTATAACTGTGCATCTCACAAATTGTTCACATACAGTGACATTCTTACCTAAGCTCTTTGCTCTCCAGGTTTCTGAAAAGTACTCAACAGAAATATCCCAACATTTTTCCTTCTGCTTCAGTGGCATGGTTTTATTTCCCAGAAAAGTTTAGATATAGTGCAATTTGTCAAATGTTAAGGAAGCATGTTACTTTTAAAATTTGCTGACAAAAACAAGTAATCAAAAGTAATCATATGGTTATTTCCATTCATATAAACGATTTCATATATGTACATGTCTGCAGACCAGCTTTGATAACTTAATTCTCTAATGATGGCTGGAGATGGCTCTAGAGTGACTACCTGACAGGTGCTGATAAAAGCCTAATTCCCAACTGGGAGGAAACATGGGAACCATAATGGTTTCTGCCTGACCATAATTATGTACCTTCAGTGGCTGAATTATACAGTATTTCTGCTTCAGTGTTCACTGCCTGCTGTCACATAAATTTCCAACAAGAGAGTGTGTGATAATATCATATCATCTGCAAATGTGGGTACTTTGACTTCTTTTCCTACTTGTGTCCTTTTAATTTCCTTCTTTGCCTTTACCCCAGCTATATTATAGTAAATATACTATATATAATTACTAAACATATATATATTTAGTATTATACAATATAGGAGTACAATATATACATATATATTGTATATGTGTATATATTGTATACATGTATATACTATATATAATATATATTGTATATATGTATATATTGTACTGCTATATTGTATAATAAAAAGTGGGTATAGTGGGCATCTTTGTCTTATACCTGATTTAAATAAGAATGTTTTGAGTTTTTCTTCATTTAAGATTGGGTTGGCTATGGAGTTGTCATATATAACCTTTATAAGGTTAACATACAATCCTTATCTCTCTAGGACTTTTATCATGGAAGAACATTGGGTTTTTTCCTCCACAGCCGGGTACAAACATGACACACATCCATTAACTTATCAAACAAGTTTATATGTTAAATTCTGCATCCACAAACCCTCTACACAATAAGCTTACAACCAACAGACAAAGATATAAACTGCTCATTCATAAAAGATAAACTAGATCCATAGAAACCCTTAGAAATAATCATAACAACCCCATCAAGCTAGAGAAGCGCCGAGAGAAACATATACATTGGCTTCCATGTTTCCTCCAGAATTCCTCCTCCACCTCCTCTTCTGCTCCTCTCCATTGTCCAATCATATATTGCCTTAACATAAGCCTACACCTATCTTTCAAGCTGAGACAATTTTCTGATGGACAACAGATAGGCTGCTTTTGTCACTAGTTTGTGTCTTTTGATTGAAGAGATGAGGTCACTGATATTTAGAGTTATTATTAAAAATTTGATAAGAGTGCAATCATTTTGATTTTTCTTCTGCCGGATTGTTCTTAGTTGTTTTTTGATTTTCAATTAATTATACCTTCTTGTTCTTTCCTTTCCCGAGTCTATTGGCTGCGCTTATTTCTCTCTTCAGTTCAAAGTATCACTTCCAATATTATGTTGAACATTTTATTGCTAGATATAAATTTTCAGGCTTTTAGACATGAAATCCAAATAAATTCAATCAATTTTTTATTTCCACAAATTATGTTTAGAAGTTGGGAGCTGGCTAAGTGGTAAAGCACTTTCCACTTTAGCATGGAGACCTGAGTTTACTTAATGTACTCCTTTGATCAGATGAAAGCAAAGGTAGAAGAATCTTCTGAAGCTTGGGGGCCACCTACCCTGATGTATGCAGCAGAAAAAAAAAACTGGCTCAAGCAGGGTGAAAGGTGAAGAACAGCATCTGAGTTTGTCCTTTGTACTACAAACATATACTGTGGTATACATGTTCACACACACATTCACACATCTGTACATGTATGCACACAGTATATTTACATGTAACACACATGTGCATACATATACAGACAATATATACAGCAGTATGTGTCTGTCTAGAGTAATTCTCAAGTCTATAGAAAAAAATCAAACGGTATTCATTACATACTATAAAGTCATCTCTCCACTTATGTCATCAATTTGGTAGCAGATGCATAGCCCTTCATAGAACACATTTGCTTGCTGTGGCCCCAAATAAGATCTAAATACAGTTTCAGAAGCTTCCGAATAAGTGTGAATATATTCTATTCATTACTTCTCCCTGTTTGCTTCATTAGAATACTACAACTTTAGTTGCTGAAGTACAGGTTCAGTCCCACCTTATGTTTTAGTGTTTACAAGCTAAATACATATTGTCTAGGGGATGCTGGTAGTTTCCCTTGTTCTGCTTCTCCCCTTGCCTACAATATCTAGTAAGGTCTTTGCTGTATACTGCATCCTTCCTCTCACCCACAATGCTCTCTCTTCTTTTCATGTAAAGTTCTAGTGTTCTCTCTTGTCTTAGTTAGGGCTTTGCTGCTGTGAACAGACACCAGGACCAAGGCATCTCTTATAAGAACAGCATGTAATTGGGAGTGGCTTAGAAGTTCAAAGGTTCACTCCATTATCAAGATGAGAGCAATGCAGCATCTTCCAAGATGTGAGTTTAACATCTTGTTCTGAAGGTCAAAAGGAAAAAGTAATGACTTCCAGGCAGCTAGGAAGGTCTTAAAGCCCAGTTCCACAGTGACATACTTCTCTTAACAAGGACAGGCCTACTCCAACCAGGCCATACCTACAAATAGTGCCACTCCCTGGGAAAAGCATACCACACCTTCTTTATGCCCTTTCTAAAAGTGGGAAGTTGAGATTTTCATTGGGTTACTTCACTAGGAAGAGTTAACATAGAAGAAAGAGAACCTTTCTTTCTTCTGCATCTGAATATAAAGGCCGTGTTCACTTCTGTGGCAATACAGCTTCTCCTGGGAATGAGCGCAGTCTATTGTGCAGAAGGGAACAATGAAGTTTCTCGCGGGTTCAGTGCTCTGCATCAGATGCTGCTTTGTGGTCTGCAGGTACATTTGAAAGTAATTATCCTCTACTTAACATGCCAAAAATACAGTGAGAAATCCTACACATTCCCTCCACCTTTCCCACAGTAATTGGTTGCATGCTCATTTTTGTTAGTAACTCTCTTCCCTACCAGGACACTTAAAAGAAGAGTAGTTATTTTATCTGCAGAATTGATCAGTATCCTTGTGAGGACAAAATTTTAGCACACTTTCCAAAGGATGATGTACCAAAAAAGCAATGCTGTGGATGCTCAGTCTTTTCAATACAATTTAAATTAGAATAGCTTGTTTCAGGCTCTTTGTCTATATTTAGATGGGGTTAGAATTATAGTTGATGCGAGAATAGGAGAGAGAGAATAGAAGGTGAAAGATACAGAAAGTGGAATTTCAAGTGTTCTTATTACTAAATCATCTAAATATTTTATGATTGGCTTGTCTGGTATAAAATTTTAAGCTCAAAGGTGGAAGGCAGAAGTTAGTAAAAATGGGCCAGTTTTTTTGTTTTTCCAAAGGACAGGAGTGTGGGGATATGGATTAAAATGATAATCTCTACCTGTTTAATTCTACTCAATGCCTATATGATTAGCTAGGTTTCCTAAAACACTGAAGGTAAAAGCCACCTAAGCATGGAATGGCATTAACCCCTCTGGCTAGAAGGCATAGGAGCAAATGAGCTTTTCAGAGGAGAGAAAATAACTAGTTAATATAACCCAGGAGGGACTGGTGTGACTAGTAAGGAAAGATTAGGACCAAGGGCTTGCCACTGCCAAGAACCTTTCCAGCCTCTCATGTCTTCTCTCTTTTCTTGTAGTACACGCACTCTCTCTTAGTCTAGAAAAACCTTAAGCAGAAATACAAAAGAAGAATCTGCTTCTACAGAGTCATCTGGGACTTCTATGGCAATGAATTCTTGTGTACTCTAAGTAAAACAACAACAACAAAAATTTCAAACAAACAAAAAGCTGTCCCTGACGCCATTAAGTTTAAGCCTTGGAATGATATTGTTAGCAAATGCTGTGAGCTTAATTTATGCATTAACTTAAATGGGCACAGGATCCCAAACATTTGATCAGACATTTGGATGAATGTGACTGGTTCTCCTTCTGATCTGGAAATTAAGGTGTTCGTTCTCTTGGTTCTCAGATGTTTAGGTGTAAATTGAGCTACATCACTAAGTCTTGGGTCTCTGGATTACATATTGTAGATTATATCAATTCTTAGTTTTCATATTTGTGTAAGTTATCTCTCACTGTCTGTCTAACTATCTATCTACCTATCCATCTACCCACCTATCTGTGTGTACATTTACACATCTATATATCTATCTGTTCATCCATTAATCAATCTATCATCATCATCATCATCATCATCATCATCATCATCTTTCATCTATGACCTATGTACCTTTAGATTTACCTACCCACTCACCTATTTATTTTTCAATGATTTTCTTTAACTAGAGATCTCTAATGCTTACAAATAGTAGAGTACATATGTGGTTATGGAGGCTGAGGAAAAATTGAATGCTATATGTAAACAATACTGCAGTCCTCCTCCCGAGTTCTGTCTCAGTCCTCAGCACATTGGATGGCGCTGGCTCACATCTGTGTGAACAATCTTAACTCAAAATCAAATGTCAATCTCTTCTGGGAATTCTCTCACAGATACTTCTCCCAGATATTACTTTACCATCCATCCAGGCTTTGCTTAGTGAAGTCAAGGTCACACTAAAAATTAAACATGTTCTGTATGCTTGTTTTTGTGTGCACGTGTCTACAGCTTCAACTTTTGATGCTTCAACTGAATCAACATTAATACATTCGTATCAGTATCTCAATACACTGTTTAAAGTAATATGACAACTTCAGGACATAAAACAAAAGCTAAAATGTGTAGGTCAGTTACATTTCTGATTATTTGAACTATCTCATCAAACATAACAACCTTATAATGAAAATTACTATCCCCATTTTACAGATGGGAAAATGTCCATATGTTTTCAAATTGGTCAGTATATTTTCACAGACTAAAAGATGTTAATAAGTAATATAGCTGAGGTAAGAAACTGAAAATTGATGAAATTCCACACAGAATGTAATGTATGTAAATGTTGTATTAAGGAGTATTATTTTTATTCCATCCACGATTAATTCATATTCTCTTTTCATGCCCACTAATTCTGTTTTTGGCTCTAGAATGCTCAGCTTAATATGGCAAAATCATTGAGGCATGCTCAAATAGCTGTTGAAAGTGAAATACTATTTTTAACATTAAAAAAGTATTTAAATGATGAAATATATAAGAAATTAAGTGAAGATGACTAATGTTACTGTGTGGTTGTCATAAACTCAGTGGTGGATGACGAAGGGAGAGGGAGATTCACAGTAGACTCAGGGTCTTCTATACATCAGGATGACCAGCCAGGATATGTGAAGTGCTCATTGCCAGGTACCGTATAATGGAAACAAAGAATTTTCTCTCTTCCATCTCTAAACAGGTCCCTCTCTCAAGAGCAGAAACTAAAAGAGGCTCATTTTAACCCCAAACAAGCTAGAAATCTTTAGGACTTAGAATATAAAACAGTCTGTTGTTTTTTTTTTTTTTTTAACAATTAAGACTCTATGAAGCACCCCAAAATTTTGCTTTCATGTTCAACATCACTGAGTAGAAGTCAGTGTTGGAGACTTTACTACAGTGAAGTTCCTCACAGTAGACCTGACTCCTCCAACCTTTACTACCTTAAAATATTTTGTCATGCCAAAGAATTTTCTTTGGTAGATCAGAAAAACATTCTTTTTTCCTCCTTGTAACTTATTTCCAAATCAATTTTAATTAATAAAACAATAGCTTTGCATTTTCAATGAAAATTTTCAGGCTGATGCCACCAGCACAGTTAGCTTGCCCTGGGACCACATGCCAATTGGTTTACAAAGTACTGTAATTAGAAGTGTATACTCCAGGAAATGAAGAGAATATCCTCACAGACTATCAGCTACCTTTGCTGTCAGCAGCACAAAATGAAGACAACATATTTAATTACCTATGCATGCAAATATAGAGTATATTATTCAAACTTCATAGAAATGAATTATTCTTCATCATCCACAGGTCTAACTTCTACTGTGATTAATGCACTTCTAAGTGTTTCCAAGTGAGCTTCAGAGAAGAATAAAACTTCAGTGTTTACACTTTATGTGTGTTTAGCTACCTTGAAGCCATTTGTTTGTGTGTGTGAAAATTTTAATATATCTTGTAGTCACTTCAAATCAATCCCATCTTAATCATCTCTTCACCCATAATCTTCTGCAAATGATTTCACTAAACTTCAGGCGCAAAGAAAATGCAAATATACAGCTTGAGTTTGCGTCTTAGCATGGTCCAGATACCCTAGCCTTGTGAGGTAAGTTCACAGGATAGCAAACACGTGATCACACAAGGCTGGCAGAAGACAAATTTGTGTGGTGTGTTCAAAGGTTGTTTGCTTATGGTTTTATTTTGAATTTTTGAGGCAAGGCATCATAAAGCTGTACCTCAGGCTGACCTCATACTCACTGTGCAGCTGAGGATAACCTTGAACTCCTGATCCCCACACAAAATGCTGAAGGACAGTTTAAACTATAATGATGGGATGTTACTTAATAAGGTAACGATCTAACTATCCTAAGAACTGACTTGCTCACGACTCTGATCAACATTTTTATAAGATACATTTTAGATAAAAACTTGCCTCAAAGCCATTCCAAGTGATTTCCAGTAACATGGATAATTTCTTTAGAAAATAAAATGTTTCTGGGAATAAAACACAGTGAAAATCAGTAACAGAAATCCCCAAATCTTGGTATCTATGAAGCACTACTTTTAAAGTTATTTTTGAAGTATAATTTTTAGATGCTTCAACAGATGCCACTGTTATGGAATCTTCAAACTTGATGCTAAATTTGTTTCCATAAATTTTCTAAAATAGAAAAAAAAAATTTATCAGGGAACGAGTATTCTTGGTTTCTTGCTTTTACATTAACAACTACAGATTTCAAGAGAGCAGCAGAAGCTGCTTCCCAGGAGTAAGCAGACTTCAGTGTAAGCTCTCACAACCTGAGTTTAAGTAAGGGCCAAGGCCAAGGCCAAAGGAGTGCCCTGTTAGTATTATTAAGGTTTTAAGTAGAGATACAATGCTTGCTAACAAATCCTCATTAATGTTTTTATCAAGGTTTTTAGAGAGAATTGTTCTTAGAGAGAACAATCCGTAAAACCTTGAAAATTAACAAAATTTTTCTACAATAAAATCTTTATTATAATATTATATAAGCATTTATAAATCAAGTTCTCAAGATGATTTGTTTTCAAAGTATTTAACAAAAAGCTTCCCCATTGCATAAATAAGTCTATATTTTAATGTACTTAAGCATTAAAGTCTAGAAATAACTATAGATTGAAAACAATAAGAAAACCCAGAGCATGAAGTATTTTATCATGCAAGTCAATGAGGTGAAATAACAACCAAAGCACAAGATTCTCTGAACTGAACAAAGGAACAGCAAAGAAAGGGGTGCAGTTTTACCAAACGTTTCTAAAATATCTTTACTCCTTAACCTGATAATACCCTTGGATGTATTTATACTAACATATAATAATTATTATATATGAGATGGATAAACATCTCATACATATGTTTCAATAATCTTCATTACATAGCTTTTTTGGAAGCAAGTCAGATTTCCCAGAACAGGAAATTAATTGAATTACAATACAACCACTCAATGCAAATCTTGAAACCATTAAAGGCTATAATGTGGCAATAATTATATATACAATTTACATGAAGATGTGTTATTATTGTAACAAGTGATGAAACAGACTGTATTATCAGATTAAAATTCAACACATTTTGTAAATATGATTATTCATCAAACTTGTGCCCTTGGCGATAAAATTGTAAGAATGTACAAAGAGAAAATTCTGTAGGCTTTGATTTACTTTGTGCATCTCCATCTAATTTCCCTGTAACTCGAAGTGTTTTTAAAAGCAGTTAGTTCTGTTAAAAATATAATAGTATGATCTTCCTAGAATGGTAACTGTTGTGGCTTGAGTGAGAAACGTCCCCTATAGTTTGTGCATTTGGCATGTGGTTTCTAGTTTTGTCACTGTTTGGGAAGGTTTTGGAACCATTAGGAGGTAAGACTTTACTGGAGGAAGAATGTCACCAAGGTCCAGTTGTTGTTCTGTGAGCACTTAGCGTTATGAACTTGCCTTTTTAGAACAGCCTTCATTGTGTTCCATTAGTTTGGATATGTTCTGTATTCACTTTCATTTAATTATAAAAAGTCTTTAACTTATTTCCTAATTTCTCTCTTGAGCCAGTTTTCATTCCGTAATGACTTTTTCAGTTTCTACAAGTTTGTACCCTTTCAGGTGTGGTTGATATTCAGCTTTTAATCTGTGGTGATCAGAAAGAAATGCAGGGTCTCATATCAATTTTCTTGTGTCTATTGAGACTTGATTTGTGTCTAAGGATGTGGTCAGTTTTGGAGAAAGTTCCATGAGGTTCTGAGAAGAAGGTATGTGGTTTAAGTTTGAGTGAAATGTTCTTTTAAACTCTGGTAAGTCTTTTTGGCTTATAACTAGTTAACTCTACCATTTCTCTGTTTAGTTTTTGCCAAGATAACCTTTCTATTGTCAAGAGTGAGGTACTGAAGTCTTCTACTAGTGGTGTGTGAGTGTCATTAAACGATTTAAGCTTTAGTGGTGCTTCTTTTATGAACTCAGATCTCCTTGTGTTTGGTGCAGATATACTGAGAATTGAAATGTCATCTTCTTGGATTATTACTTTCATTAGTATGTAATGTTGTTCTTTTTCTCTTCTAAGTAGTTTTAGTTTAAAGGCTATTTTTATCAGACATTACTATAGCTATACAAGCCTGATTCTTAGATCCATTTGCTTGAAATATATTTTTTCCATCATTTTTCCAATAAGTAATATCTCCCTTGATGTTAAGGTATGTTTCACAGATGCAAAAAGATGGATTGTGCTTTTGTATCCGTTCTGTTAGTCTGTGTCTTTTTATTAGAGAATCGAGATCATTGATGCTGAGAGAGATCAATGAGCAATGTTAGTTGATTCCTATTATTTTCTTGTTGTTGTTGGTGTTGGTAGTGGTGGTGGAGATAGCGGTGGTAGTAGTAGTGATGGTGATCTGGTGTTGGGGGGTCTTCTCTTTTTGATTTTCTGGTCTGGGATTATTTACTCTTTGCATTTTTTTATTATTGGGTATTCTCTGTATTTACTTTTCAGATATTATCCCCTTTCACCCAGTCCCATTCTCCATCCCTCTCCCCCTCCCATTACCTCCATAAAGGTACTCCCTCTCCCAACCACCCTCTCCCACCTCAGCAACTTGGCATTTCTCTACACTGGGAAAACAAGCCCTCACTGGACCAAAGGCCTCTCCTCCCACTGATGCCAGAGAATGCTGTTCTCTGCTGCATATGTACCTGTAGCCATGGGTCTCTCCATGTGAACTCATTGGATGGTTGTTTAGACCCTGGGAGTTCTGGAGGGTCTGGTTAGTTGACAATTTTGTTCTTCCCATGGGGTTGCAGACCCTTTCAACTCCTTCAGTTCTTTCCCTAGCTCCTTCATAGTGGTCCCCGTATTCAATCTGATGGTTAGCTGCTATCATCCTCCTATATCAGTATAGCTCTGATACAGCCTCTGAAGAGGCATCCATATCAGATTCCTGCCAATAAGCACTAATTGACATCAAAAATAGTGTGTGGGTTTAGTGGCTGCATATGTGATGGATCCATAAGTGAGGTAGTCTCCAGATGATCTTTTCTCCAATCCCTGCTCCTCTCTTTGTCCCTTTATTTCCTCACATGGGTATTTTGTTCTCCCTTCTAAGAAGGACTGGAGCATCCACATTTTGGCTTTCTTTCTCTTTGAACTTCATAATTTCTATAAGTTGTTTCTTGGGTGTTCCAAGCTTTTTGGGCTAGTATCCACTTATCAGTGACTACATATCATGAGTGTTCTTTTGTGAGTGGGTTACCTCACTCAAAATGATAGCTTCAAGTTCTATCCATTTGCCTAGAAATTTCATGAAGTCATTGTTTTTAATGCTGAGAAATATTCCATTGTGTAAATGTACCACAACTTCTGTATCCATTCTTCTGTTGAAGGACATCTGGGTTCTTTCCAAATTTTGGCTATTATAAATAAGGCTGCTATGAACATGGTGGTACATGTGTCCTTGTTATATGTTGGAGCATCTTTGAGATATATGCCCAAGAGTGGAATAGCTGGGTCCTAAGTTTTCTGAGGAACCGCCAAACTGATTTCCAGAGTGGTTGTACCAACTTACAATCCCACCAACAGTGGAGGAGTGTTCCTTTTTCTCCACATCTGCTGTCACCTGAATTTTTGATCTTAGCCATTCTGACTGATGTGAGGTGGAATCTCAGGGCTGTTTTGATTTGCATTTCCCTGATGACTAGGGATGTTGAGCATTTCTTTAGGTGTTTCTCAGCCATTTAATATTCCAGTTGAGAATTCTTTGTTTAGCTTTGTACCCCATTTTTCATAGGATTATTTGATTCTCTAGAGTCTAATTTTTGTGTTCTATGTCTATATTTTATACTAGCCCTCTTTCAAATGTAGGATTGGTAAAGATTCTTTCCCAATCTCTTGGTTGCCATTTTATCCTTTTGACACTGTTCTTTGCCTTACAGAAAATTTGCAATTTTATGAAGTCCCATTTGTTGATTCTTGTTCTTAGAGCATAAGCCATTGGTATTCTGTTCCGGAAATTTTCTCCTATGCCTATGTGTTCTAAGCTCTTTCCCCTTTCACTTCTTTTAGTTTCAGCATACCTGGTTTTATGTGAAGGTTTTTGATCCACTTGGACTTGAGCTTTGTACAAAGATATAAGAAAGGATCGATTGCATTCTTCTGCATGCTGACTGCCAGTTGAACCAGAAGCATTTACTGAAGAGGCTGTTCTTTTTCCATTGAATGTTTTTAGCTTCTTTGTCAAAGATCAAGTGACCATTTTTCTTCTAGCACACCTTCTGCAGGGCTAGATAGATATTGCTTTTTTATTTTATTTTTACCACAGAATGTCTTATAACCTCTATCTATTTGTGATTGAGTTTTGCTTGGTTGTAGTCGTTGTCTGAGCTGTCATCTGTGGTCCTTAGAGTCTATAGAACATCTATCTGTGACCTTCTAGCCCTGAGAGTCTCCATTGAGGCATAAGGTGTTATTCTAATAGGTCTGTCTTTATCTGTTAGTTGGACCTTTTCCTCTTACAGCTTTTAATATTCTTTCTTTATTTCTGTGTTTAGTGCTTTGATTATATAGATGATTATATATGCTGAGGGGCCTTTCTTTTCTGGTCCAGTCTACTTGGTGCTTTGTATTTTAGTCATATTTCTCTTTCCTTAGGTTAGGGAAGTTTTCTTCTATGATATTTTTAACATATTTTCTGTGCCTTTGACCTGGATTTCTTCTCCTTCTTCTATTTCTATTATTCTTAGATGTGGTCTTTTTACAGTGCTCCAGATTTTGTGGGTGGTTTGTGACAATTTTTTTAGATTTAACATTTTTATTGACTGAAGTAATCATTTGTTTTACAGTGTCTTCAATTCTTGAGATTTTTTCTTGAATTCTCTTGGAGTTTGCCTCTGTAGTTCCTGTTTGAGTTTGAATTTCTTTTTTCACTTTAAAATTCCCTAAGTTGTTTATTATTATTATTATTATTATTATTATTATTATTATTATTATTAACAACTCTATTACAACTTTCAGGACTAAAACATTGTTTTCATTTTTATTGTATTATTTTCTCTGTTTGTATTCTCGCAGATGTATTTAAATTTATTTTTCATTTTCTTTTTAAGTATCCCTATGATATTCATTAAGCATATTTTAAGGTTCTTTTTTTGTGCTTCAGCTACATTGCAGTACACAGGGCTTGCTGTGGTAGGGTTGTTGGCCTCTAGAGGAGACATATTGACATGACTACTTTTATTTTATTTTTACTCTAGAATTGATACATCTGTGTTTGGAAAGATTTTAATTCTAGGTGCTGATATCTGGTCTTCTCTTTGTTAGATGGGCATTTTATTTGTTTATTTCTGTTTACATCTCTGGTTCTTAGAAATGTTTGGAGGCTGTGTGTTGTCTGGAAGGAAATTTCTTCTGGGATCCTAATAGGCATGATCAAGGGTTTTCCAGTTAAATGTTTCTAGGTATTGGGAGCTGACAGATTGAAGATGAGCTAGGGAGAGCAGGTGGGTTGAGAAAGCCTAGGAAAGGGAGGAAAGCAGGTTGTCTTTGTTAGTCTGCTGGGAATGGTGTCAGACAACTACAGAGAGGCCACAGCAGGTGGCTTGCTACAGAGATTAGGGTAAAAATCTCAAAAATAGACTTGGAGCAATGGGAAAAAGGTAGTTGCTTATTTGCAGTTGGCTTGCTTACTTCCCTGGCATGTGTACCCTAGAGGTTCCCAGGTAGTGCATACTGGGTTCAGGACTGGGATAAAGCAATGATCCGGGGAAGGGCATTGGAAGGAGAAGATCTGTATGATCCACTGGAAATGGAATAAAGAGAGAAAGGGAGGCTGCAAAGCTGGGGATGAGATTTGGGGGTTGGATTTGAAGGAGAAGAGAGGTGAGGAACTACAGTTCGCCTACCTATTTTACTTTTGGCTTGAATTCAGGCTTTATTTCTAAATCTGATTGGTTAAAATATTTAAACTTCCATGGAAAAGATCCCAATACTCCTTAAATTTTACTTTAAATTGAGATTTTTATCTGAGGAATCTTTTAGCCTGATGAATTTTAGTTATAATAGCATAACTAAATTAGTGTTTTCTAAGTCCTTTAATCTGCAACTATTTCAATATTACATGAAAGTTATCTTAATATTAAATGTTGACTTTCTGGATGCTTATTTTAAATGCAAATGAGTGAAAATTTTAGAAAACAAATACCAGACCATAAAAAAGAAAGAACAAAAATATCAGTGTGTCTTAGAGTTAATACATTTTCATCAGCAAGTAGCTTATTTGTTTTTATTAATTTTTGAAAATCTTATTTTCAGCCTATGATCTAGACCATTTCTTTAACAAAACATGTTTCATTGCACACAGTTCTTAAACAATAAGGTGGTTTAATGCTTCAAATTATGCAAACACTTTAACAGACATACAGGAGACTTGTTTTCCATAAACACTCTACAACTATATTGCGTGAGTAAAGTCAGTAGAAGACATAGGACCAGAAATTGGGTCCTGCACTTCCCTGTTTTTCTTCCCAGCATGACCCTGGGAAGAAATCTAAAAGATCTATATAGGTTTGTCTTGCATCACTTTGCCCTCCTCCAGCTGGACCCATAAGTCGGCAAACATCCTGGTTACTTTGGTTTGAGATATTTAAAACTGAGTTACTATACATAAGAGACAAGTTTTATCTAACTTATTTTCTACTAATTTTTACTATGTATTATACGAAGGAAGAATAGGTACCACCTCTTCTTCATGTTCTTCATATTTCTGGCTAACAAGGACAATCTGTCAAATAGCTGCTCTAGATGTCTCTAGACTCATTAGTAGAGAGGGGCCTTGGACCAAACCCATTTGCAGAGACCTTACATGAGAAAACCACACAGGGAAGTGGTGTTTTTGTATCTGCTCAGTGTATATAGAGATTCCTTCTAATTATAGGTACCACCTAGTTTTCTTCAGGTCCAAGAATCATTTTGTCATGTTCTTTAAATTGAGTATGTTAATTCTGGTGGGTATCATATTTCTCACCACAAAAACAGATTCTAGTGCTACCAATCCACAATGCCAAGACTCTTCAGCAACTACTTTTTTATTAAAACAAATAGATTATCTTGCATCTGTCAAACATTTTTAATACCATTGACTTAATGCTGTTGTTTCCATGGCTCATGAGACTGCCTCATTTTATCACACCACCCATAAGTATCTACTTCCGTGACTCTTCAGGAGGCAGTCACTGTTTCATCAATGGTGAACCCTAGGGAATCTCTTACCCAGAATACTCAAAAGACATGGGGAATGACCATTTCTTTATTGATTATGCTAAAATTACTATTTGAATTTTATAGCCTTCAGGCAGAACAATAAATGTTCTGTCTTCCTTAGTCATAATTGCTTCATTTCCAGAATACGCTTTGCTTCTTCTCAGACACAGACACCAGTAAAACAAACACACAGGGATGAAAAACAGTAGCACCATTCATGCAAGGATTGGCTGATCTCTCTCTGTATATACCAAGGCTTAGAATCCAACCCAGAGCATGCAGCACTGAAATTGCAAGCCAGCAGATTATCAGAAAGAACTCTGGTTCTAGAAATTCTCAAAGGAGATAGATGTAGTACCTTCCCCCGAAGAGACTGTGTTACTTTGCTGTGAATCCTCCAAAGGGAAAGGGTGGTTTGTTATGATGTGAGCAGCAGGGAGTAAAAGGCACCTATTATACTCCCTCAAACCCCATAGTCTGTATACCTGTGGCAAGACTGAGTGGGTGCAGTTCAGTTCCCATGTTAGCAGATGCACCACCATCAGTATACACACACACACACACACACAAACACACACACACACACACGTGTGTGTGTGTGTTTGTGTGTGTGTATGTGTGTGTGTGTGCACATCCTGTTCTTAGGAGTCACACCAATGATAATCTATACATCATGGTTATTGTAGTGGTTTCTATAATGTTCTTGAAAGAATACCATATAGCATCATAGTTGCAAGAGGTCCTGGATTATACTATCATAGAGACCAAAAACAGAGGATTAAAAGATGCTGTAATAAAAGTATAGAACTTTGTAGGCCCTGGTCTGGCCTGAAACAATACTGTTGACCCAAGTAAGTATAAGGTACCAGGACTCAGAAGGAAGAAAGCGTTCTAAAGTCCAGGGATCCCTGAGGCATGTTTCTGGGGCTAGTGCCAGTCTGCAAATCTTAAATTAGCAATTCTCTCTGATTTATAGGTCCCTAGGAAGTGATCTGAAAGATAATTTTGTATTTTCCCTAAGCCCAGTTGGTGTGGCTTTGCTAGAAGTGGTGTATGAACGCCATCATTCCATCTGTTCCTTCATCCAGCCAGCTAGGCTAGAACCAGTGGAAAGCTGCAAGATCTTAATAGTGTGACTCCATGGTAGATGCTTGACTTCTGGCTGTCTCCTCTCTCATGCTGCCCACATTTTTGGCTCAACTAATGAGAATGTCAAGATTTGTCTTTCTTGGTTCCTGTGAGAAGCTTAATCAAGCCATGTTCTACATGCAAAGACATTTGTTCAAACTCAGTTTTCTAACCATAACATAAACCAAGCCAATCACCTATCCCTGTACTGATAAAGCATTGTTGAACCTGTTTGGAAGTCTTTTACTCCCAGGAAGCCTCATCAAATACATGATTCATTTTGTGCTACCATAATATGATGTGCTGTTATCAGTCTCAACATCTGAATAAGACTAAGTCCACACCACCTCTCTGATGTCACCACAAAAAACAACAATGACAAAGAAAAATTAAATTTAATGACTCTGTAATTTGTGAATAGTGGTACAATGACCTCAACTTCCATAATGAAGGAGACTGTGCAGTTACAACTCTATGTAGGAATGCTCCTCAGATACACACTCATTTCACAATGCATTTTCTCAAAGCATATTAGAATACTTACCCAGGGAGAAGTCTTCCTTTTATAAAAGCTGATTAGAAACCTCAGTGGCCTTTGAGGTTGCAACATCAGTTTCTATCACTAATTAATTTTTACATAATTATTTACTTAGGTGCCTATATAAGCTACCTAAGTGTAGCTGCTTCTGCTACACTTGCATAGGTACATTGCTCTAGGGAAGGAACATGTGGTATTTAAAAACTGTCAAATAGTTGCATATGTGTTTCCTATCAAAGGCCTGCAATTTATGACAGTCCATTCCCAACAGAAGATCAGATTCATCATCTATACAGCTTCTTTTCCTTTTGGAGTTGGGTCTGAGATTCCAAAATGAAAAGTGAACAGGGACATGATTCACCTCCTATAGGTTGCTTCTTGAAAACTACTTGGTACTACTATCTTAAACAATACTTCATCAAACTGTATGGTATTTTTATAATAAGATCAGAAAACAAAAATTTATGCTTTGTCCTACCCCCATTAAATTGCTTATTTGGAGAACATTATTTAGTCTTCCTCCTGTAATATCCATAATATATCTTTCAGCTGTATAAATCTGTGATCTTTCTCTTTGCTAAATGTAATCTGAGCCATAGAAGATAAACATAATTGGTGAAAAATATAGCTGCAGTTGAGTATCATAATGGTGGCTGTAAATCAACTGAAGTCTCAAGTTACAAAGCTGTTGAGTTCAATATGACAGCAGGAAGAGCTAGTTAATCTCACTCTTCTGATATTCTGGTTGCTTCACCTGCCAAGGTCACACCGTTAAATAAATATCCACATGAATTTTTACCTGGATGCCCTATCTTCTGAAAAAAATGACTGAATCTAGGCCATATTGTACAATAAGGCCCCGTGAAGGCTTCTTTCATGTGTGTGAGATTTGGCCAGTGGATCACATGAAAGCTGTTGTGTGTGGGAAAGTATCAAGAGCTGGCAGCGTTGAACCACAGTGGCACAAAACATGAAAATTCCCTGGGCCCCATAAAGCATTCAGTGGAGAAATACTTTAAGATAATGCTTATTTATGTTGATTTAAAAAGAAATCTCTTGGAACATAGTTTAGTATTTTCTTAGAAACTACCAGAAGCTACTAGAAACATTAAAATATGTGACTGGGAAACTGGATAAACATCTTAGGCATTCCCTGGATGTTCCCTTGCAGGAGCATCGCGGTGACTTTACTGAGTTCCATCACACGGCAGCCTCCAGTGCATCTTTTCGTCTGTTCTCTATTTTCACTCTGAGAACGACAGTGATTTCTCACACCTGTGTTTGGGATTATTGCAAATCCTTATTGTTCAGCTGTTTCACTGTTAAATTCAAAAAATGAATATACAGTGATAAGAACTATAAAAGATAACTTGTAAAACTTTCATGATGTAAACTAAAAGTAATAAACTTTTAAATCTAGCTAAATAATTGTGATAAACTATACCAATTACCTGATCTCCTGTAAACCTATAGAAAAAATGAGAATTCCAACATACTTCAATTTCTTCCATTCCCTCCACTAACACTCTGTAGGATTTCTGAAATTGTCATGGATATTCTTTTCAGGGTTTTATTGTATGAGCATGGGTCAGACTAGGTAGATGTTATGTTTTTTTATGCATTCTATGGTAGTAGCAAATTCATTTTTATTGTGTGGTTATTTTATGTAACATCGTTTTTTAATTCTTTGGTAAACTTTGATCTTTTGCTTGAGATTGTTGGAGCCCTTACATACTTCAACCAAAGAGTAATTGGAACATGTGGCAATTCCTTGCATAATTTAAAATGCCTTTGCATCCAAGTCCGGTGATGCATAGATTTTAAAATCTTTGACTCTAAATCACATTATTGGACATTTATCAATGTTGTGCATAAGTTCATTTCTTATGCTTTTCATTGTTTTGATTATGTTCACAGACAGTTTCTTCTTGTTTCTCTTTATGTTGTGGGATTTGATCAACAGGAGGAATGTCATATATTGTTTTTTTAATTTTTCTTTCCATATTTGATGCTTTCATGCCTAGGGTATATTCTTTACATTACCATGAGTTAACTTCCCACCAGTAACCCTGTTAACCTGGTTTCTACTTAATTATGCAGTGTACACATTAGTAAGTTACTATTTCTTTCCTGGAAAATCAGGTATTTTCCCCTTTGATTCTGTTCATTTTCTCCTCCATGTTTCCTTCTTCTTTGTTCCTCCTCATTTTAGTTCCAATTTTTATACTTTGGGCATCTCCAAAATTTCTCATTGCTAGAATCGGTTTTGTGTGTGTGTGTGTTGTTTGGTTGTGTGTTTGTTTTTGAGATTATAATATAATTACATCATTACTCTTCCATGATTATCTCCAGGTAATGAAGAAACACTGTGAGCAGAAAAGATGGTCTTAGCCAGGGAACAGATCAGACTTAAAATAGTTACCCAATATTAAATAGCCCTGAAAACAACTATGTACAAGTGACATTATGCAGATTGAACAGTATGAATTTATGGATAAATGTTGGTTTATTGGAGGCTGCTTGGTCTTACAATGCCTTTTCTTCAAAGTAGGTTACTTCTTAATTTCTTTCTTTATTGTACCATACACAATAATAGTGGGAGACTTCAACACCCCACTCTCATCAATGGACAGATCATAAAAGCAGAAACTGAACAGAGACACAGTGAAACTATCAGAGGTTATGAACCAACTGGAATTAACAGACACCTACAGAACATTTCATCCTGGTTCAATAGTGGAACAACTGTTTAGGGGGCAATTAAACACTTTCTGGTGAGATTTGAGGTCTGCTCTATGGAAGAGAAAACATACCTACTACAAAAAAAAAAAATGTCTGATGCTACAAAGCTAATCAAAAGAGTATGGCTAGGGAAGTTGAGGTCCCTAGGGTAAAATCTACCATTGATACTTCACTAAATGGTCATGTAGTCAAATTGTGTTGCCCTCAGCTTGGTCACAAAGACTTCTTCCTACTGTAGGCAGAAGCTAATGCAAAGATTCATAACTGGACAAAGTACTGAGAATATGTGACTATAGAATGCGCAGGCAAATGGGCACATCTATAAACCAGCCCCAGTAACATACAGAAGAGGAAGCTGAAGGGTAGAGGATGGAGACAGGAGCTCTGAGATGCAGCCTTTTGGGCTTTACAAGCCACTGAAATAATCAGCAAACAACTGCTGTGACTACCTGCATAGAATGTGCACAATGAACCAGCGAAGAAGAAAGGAGATCAGTGGGCAAAGGAAGAGCATCAGGAGTGGGAGAGAACAAGGAAGAATGCGTGAAGAAAAGAAGGGTGAAGAGAGGAAGGAGAGAAGGAAGGGGGTGGAAAGAAAGAAGGAAGCAAACAAGGGATGAAGAAAAAAGGAAGGAAGGTAGGAAAAAGGAAGACTCTAGAACTTCCACTATATTCAAAGGAGACAGAAAGATAGTCCTGAGGTTGGCCCTTCTCCCCATTACTGAGAGTAATGTTTTTCTAGTACTGATGAGATTGAATCTGATCTGACACGTTTCCTGGGAGTGGAGAGATAGAAGGTGACTTAGTCCTATGTTCTGAGCTTGATAATCTAAATGTAAGGTGATAGATTAATCATTTCTTCTGAAAATAGTGATTAACTGTGAAACATTCTCAGGAATTGTTCTAACTTAAGATTTCTTCAGACACAGTCATAAGGATATGACTTTCCAGAGAATAGTATAGGAACAACACAACTTTCTGAAATGTTAAGATGCTCATGCTGAAAGGTGTTCTGCTGTAATGTGACACCTGAATCTTAGACTCCTCTTCTGTTCTGGTGGTAAGAGAGCATCACCAACTGTAGCCAGGAAGATCTGGGAACTAAGATGTTCCAGACTTTTTCTTCATCTGTATCCATCCATCATTGATGAGTTTAAAATTACTAATAAGCCTCAACATTAGACAACATATCTGATTTGGGTCTCATTGTGCATCTTCACTCAACAAGAATAAAAAACCAAAGAAATTCAGGTACAGTTTTCCACAGAGAGAAATAAGTATTAGTTTATAATATACATAAAGTGGAATGCAATACTATACAGCAAGGTCAATATCCTATTGTCCTGAAAGACAGTGGTCTGTGGAGCTACACAACTTGATTTTTGAGGAGGAAGGCAACCTTTGACAAGTATGAAAATGCTAAGCAATATTTTAAGGCCTGAGAAGGGCACTTCAATGTTACTGACATATAGAGTGGAAACTGATCAGCAATTATTTCAGGAATGCAAACAGAGATCACATCATCAATAGACAAAAATATAATCACTTAAAATAACCACATTTTTTAAGTAAAATTTTGCTTTGGGCTAGATACTTTCGTCACTTCCCGAAACTACTTGCAGCTGGCCCCAGGCAGGTTGTGCCTGCCAAAGCATTGACAAAGCTGGTCTTACAGAGAAACTGACATTGGAGTACACTGAGAAGATAAGATCATCCAACCCAATGGCTATAGCACCTAAGTTAGTTAAGGGAGTCAATAAATCAAACCATTGACTTTACCAGCATTTAGAACATTGTGCAAACCATCCCAAATTCGGTGGCAGCAAACATCTACTATTCTTTTATCTCTGCTTCTAGAAGAATTTGGGCATGGTATAAAGAACAGGTCATTCTCTGATTTATAATATTTGTAAGCTGGGGTATAAAAATAGAATGCCCCAGAAGATGGAAACAGCAGGGAACGGGGAGCCACCTGGAGAATTTCTCATCTATATCTGGAACCCTCATGAGGCATTTCAAAGGGTTTTGACCTGATAAAAATTCCAACCACAGAATCTTCCACTGGTCCCTTTAGTGGCCTTCCAAGAGGATATGTAGACTATGAAGAAGGCACGCATTTGCATGAAGTGCTGTTATGTAATGCTTCTTTGGGTGGAGCCTTGGAGATAGCAACTTGTCACTTTCCTGTGTCAAATCATTAACAGGCTTGCTATTGAATCCAGCTCAGCTGCAGGCAGAGGTTGCTAACCATTGCCATGAGGTAGGGAAGAATCCACATGATTTGCCTGGATGACTCTGTCTGTATGATGGAACTCAATTCTATGGCCCGGATTCATTGATATTGGAAAGAATCTACCTCTAGTCGGTACTACTGTTAATCTGAGGGCCACTAAGCTTTCTTGCCTAAGGATCACCCAGACTATGGGATGCCATTCTGGTAAAATTAAAGATGGGATGTTTTGAAGGTTTTGGTCCTTTCTTTACATGTCTAACTCTCAGTACATCAATTTTTGGAGCAGAATTAATATTATTCACTCATGCATTCATTAGGTAAAACTCTGATGTTTTCAGTGCAATAATTGCAGGTCTTAAAAAAATTAAGCATAATAATTTGAAGTCAGTTCTTTCTCCTTTATATTGTTACTTCTACATATAGGATCAGGAAGAGAAAGTGGAAAAGAATCATAAAAAAAAAGACCCCAAGACTGTAACCAAACTAAGTACAAACATCATGATCCTAGTGACAAGGAAGAGAAAGAAAAGAAAATGGGACAGTAGAAGTATTATTAACATGAATGTGTAGCAATTTCTATTTTTTTATTGTTTAGTTACTCAGGATTGGTGGTGGTATTTTTTAAAACAAAATTTGTTTTGTGGACTGTATTTCCTTCATCTCTAGATACCCCCATAACTCCCTTCCCACTTATATCCTCCCAAAGACAGGTGACTTAAGGTAATGTCATTATTGCTTGGAAGAAGTTTAATCTCCCAATCAACAGCATGCAATCCCACCCCTGCAGCTGTTCAAAAAGAAAATCAAACCTTAATACATATCATGTTCACATGAGGACAAAAGTGTCAGACAGCAGCAACAACCCTTAGGAACTCTGTCACTCCTGCAGACAGTGTGCATTGACCAGTTCACTTTAGAGGGATCACAATTTGATTCCTTAGAAAGGTCAGTGTAGCAGAGCATTATGACACTAATAAAACTAGCCTGCTCTGCAGAGGTCTTAAGAAGTGCTGAACTCTGCAGTTTAATCATTAGAAGAGATGGTGATGACCTAGTGTGATTTTACTATGCCAAGGCTGTTTATTGTAGTCAATGTAATTAGCAATCCATTTTGCCTCCTTGGTCAAAGGTCCCCTCCCATTACATCCTGTTATATCTAATGAGTAAATTGTTGAGACAAATTTCTAATGTGGCTTGACATGCACCTCTCCTACCACTCCAAACCCTTTACTGAATAATAACAGAAAGCTTTTGTATAAATTATGCCTCTGGTTTGCTTGAGGCCAATAGAAGAGAAGAGTATGTCTTTTATGTTCACTGAGAATTAATTCTTCATGAACATCATGTATTAGTTGTGAGTAATTTAGGTTATTGAATTGGTAGCAGAATAATAGGACTGACCTAGATTCAAACTCTGGGTCGGCTTCCTTGACATGTGCCCATTGACAAGTTACTCCACATCACAGAGTTCTAGCAATTGTACATTTTATTAGGAATGCTCTATCTTATAGGTCTTTCAGGATGTACTTGATGAAGAATGTGAAAAGCTCAGGAGCTGTACTCATAAAATACTGTGCTTTATAGTGTAATTTGTGGATAATAAATTCTTGTTATTTTTATGAACACTAATCTTAGAAAATTTAGAGATGATATTTCTAAAGAGAATGGAGAATGCTAAGAACATTACACTTACACGACATGGCTAAATTAAAAACTTGAAACTTTTCTTGAAATCAAAAGATGGAATTCCAAGAAGATACTAGACTAGAGCTGGGCATGGTAGCTTGTGCCTATGATGCTTGTATTAAAAAAAAAAAAAAAAAAACTAGAGTAGGAAGATGCCACAAATGTGAAATTAACCCGAAGATAGAATGTAAAACCCTGTAAAATACAACAAAACAAAAACAAAAGAAAGAATAGGCAAAATGAAGCAACAGCAACAAAAGAGGATAGACACTGAAGTAAAACAGGCTCCAGGTGCATTCTTAGCAAAGGATAGCATTGTCTAGCATTGTCTGTCAACAATGGGAAAAGAGGTCTTTGGTCCAGTGGAGCCTTGTTTTCTCAGTGTACGGGAATGCCAAGGTGCTGAGGTAGGAAATGGTGGTTGGGAGAGGGAGCAAAAAAAGAATGAATGAATGAATGAATGAATGAATGAATGAAAGAAAGAAAGGAAGGAAGGAAGGAAGGAAGGAAGGAAGGAAGGAAGAAAAGAAGAAAGAAAGAAAAGAAAAGAAAAGAAAAGAAAATAGAAAACAACAATAAAAACAACAAAAAAAGCAGGCACTTTCAAGAAAAGATCCAATATAGGCACAGACTTATGGCAAATACCAAACACTTGGAGCACCATTTTTAGGTAAGAACCACCTAAAAATGTGAACAAACCTCTAATAGCTGAGTGTGTATTCCTCCAAAGAGTGCAGTGTGTTGGAAAAAAAAAAGGAACAGAGGCAGAAGTTTTTTTCTATATAGTTTCATTGGGTAATGAAAATAGGGCTCACAACATCATAACAATCTCCATTTAAAAAGAGAAAGCCACTACAATCCTATTCTCAGTACATCTTCACAGGAAAGTGTAGGCTTAGATAAAAAAAAAAAAAACTAATAAGGATTTTTAAACACTTTAACTTTTCTTCTATCTCACTACCCATCAGATATAGTGGAAAGGAAAGGTTAGTAGGACAAAGAAGGATAAGGACCTGTTTACAGATAGTTCTTTTGGGTAAGTCTAGTCTTTGTTGTCAGAATATCACCAGTTCAGTTCACAGGAATCAGTAACAGTAGGTTGATTTAGAAGAAGCTGTGAGGTTCTGCCAATCAGCCCAAGTCCACTGAAGTGGAGAGAAGATACCAGAATATCACAAGAAGTTCTTTGATGCATTTTCCTCTACAAAGTCATGACAAATGATTAGCAAAGAAGGCAAGGCAATCCAATGCTACATCATCATCAGTGAAGATCAGTATCAGTAAAGCCCAATAAAAGCCAGCAAAAAGTGGCGAGGTGAACCAATGCCACAGCCTCATCCACTGTCTGTTGGATTATACTTAAACCATTGCCAAAGATCATGTGTCCTCTCAAGTGTCTGCTCCAGAAAAATCACATGCTCTTTTTCCAGGCAGCTTCCAGGAAAACATCATGTGTCTGTTCTCAGAAAAACAGGCTCTCACAAGAAAGTTTTCCAGAAGAACATGTCAGATTACACAATTAAGTCTCCAAGTAAACCAGAAACTTTGGCTTCAGGAAAGGCTCATAGTTGAGAGGAGAATGTTATCCTTGGGAGTGGGGGGGGGGGACTTAACACACAAGGGAGTGAACAAAATCCAAGAAACCTAAGCACTAAAGACAACAGCAGCACTGAGACACAATCATTCAGACAAGAGAGATGGCTAGATGGGTAAAGTGCTTCATGTACAGGCACAGGGACCTGAATTCATATCCCAGCATGCTTGGAAAAGCTCATCATGGGGGCTTGGCACTTTGTATGTAACCACAGTGTGTGTGTGTGTGTGTGTGTGTGTGTGTGTGTGTGTGTGTGTGTGTGTGTGTGTGTAGAGGGGTGGCAGGCAAATCCAGGGGACTTACAGGTATCCAGTCCAGTGTAAATAGTTTAAATTCCAGGTTTGAGAGATCCTCTCATAAGATAAATCTGAATGTGCCAGAAGACACTGGACATCAGTCTCTAGCTTACATACCATGCTTGCACACACCAACATATGTATATACTACACAGGCACAGTGTGCATGTACACACACACACACACACACACACACACACACTAATAAAAAATTGGAAAAATCAATTAAACCAATAGTTGATTATTAGAAATATTGACTAAAATTGTTAAACCTCTAATCAAGCTAAGAAAATATCACAGTTTTATTAATATCAGAAATAAAAGCAGGCATTTTATGACTGATTCCACATAAATTGACTGTTAAAGAATATGACCAATAACTTTATATATATATATATATTTCAATAATTTAAATGATATAGATTATTTCATTGTTAGAATATACTGGAGAATAAAAAGTATTTTCCCAAAGGAAGAAAAACAAGCACATCTGGTTTCCTCAACCAATTAATTCTTTTAAATACTTAAGAAAGAAATAACTTCGGTTCTATGACTATTTCAGAGAAGCATACAAAAGGAATACATGCCCTTATTATTGGATCAATAGTATAAGAATAAAAAAACTCAAGCAAGTGAGACTATCAACTAGAGTTTCTCATAAGCACTGATTATATTTAACAAAATATTAACTAATAAAATATAGCAATATATAAGAATGTCAATACATCAGATCAAGTGGTGTGGCTCTTGGGAATGTAAGGCTGGATTAACAATCCAAAGTCAACCAAATTAATTAAGTAGTAGCATACTAAATATAAAGAATACAATCATATTATAGACTTTATAAAAGCATATCTCAAAATTTAATATTTTTTGCTGATAATAATAGAAATTCTACTATAAGAAAATGATAGCAATCAAAAGTCTGTTGCTATGATCACAATAATATTCCTCCTTCTGAGACTGGTAAAAGGACAGAATGGGTATAAATAACCATCTTCTTCAAGCTATACTAGCAACCATATCCTAAGCAACAAGACAAAAGAAAATTTAAAAGCTATATACATTAGAAACAAACAAACACTGTTGCCTATATACAATGTAGCTTTTCACTTAAAATAACTTGAATTCTTGAGAAAGTCACTTTAATAAATAATTAAAGTTTATAAGAATATAGGACACAGACTCAGTATACAAAAAAATCACCTTATTTCTTTATAGCTATAATTGAATATTGCAGTCATTTAAACATTTAATTTAAAAAGTGATCAGAAAATATTATATAGCATAAAATTTCAAATAATGGAAGTAGCAAATTATAAAGCTAAATAGATACATAATTTATAACCTAAGTGCTATAATATACAAAGAAAAGATTTTTCCAAAGAAATTGGGGCTATATGTCATATTAATGGCTTATAAATTTCAAAATTTTTAATATCTTATACAATTCTGTGGGCAATAGGTGATGATTTAGTTTGCATTGTAGATAGCAAAAGCTAATTCCAAAATCTATTTACAAATACAAAAAATCAAACAAAGTAAAACTGTTAAAATTACTTAAAAAAGAATTGCAACAGCACATGAAGAGCCACCTTATCCTAACTTCAATACTTAACACAAAAAGTCAGTATGTGATGGATTCGATGAAGGAAGACATAGATTAAATAAGTAATATGTGAGAATCCAAAAGTAGAATCACTGTTCTGTGAAGGATGCTATAAGGGAATGAAAAGAATTAGAGGAGAAGTATTAGAATTTGCATATCTGACAAAGAATCATACCTAGAATACATAGGAAATGCTAAAAATTTTAAAAGGACAGAATGCTTCATGACTGTCATGGCAAAAGGACCAGCCACTTTATCAAAGACTGTTCAATGAATAGTGAACTAATAAAACGTGATCAAGCACTAACTGTGGAGAAATGAGATACTACTACACATCCCGTGGAAAAGCTAAAATTAGGAAAGCTGATCACACATAGTTTGGTGAGGGTGCAATTGAACTAGAAATCCCATATGCTGCCTGTGCAATTGGGAAAATAGTTTGCCAGTATCTTAGAACCTAAATATACACTTCTATATAGCTAGCCATTCCACTTGGAAGTCAACACGATGGGAATTAAAACAAATCTTCATCTTAAGACTTGACTTAGAATATTCAAAGAATCGTCCTTTGTAATACAAGCTACAAATAATCTAACTCTTCATGAACAGGAAAATACTTATAGACTCATTGCAGCGTACCTGTTTAATATACAAGTCCTGCAGAGGTATGAACCTTTAACACATACTCACTAGTGATTCTTCTTTACTCATTATTTCCTTTATTTTTCTGGTATTATAACATAATTACACCATGCCTTCATTCTTTTCTTCCCTTTAAACTCTTTCATATACATGCCCTTGCTCTTTTAATTTCATGGGTGCTTTTTCAATCATTGCCATTACATATATGTATATATGTGTATTATGTTTTGATATATAATCATTATGTATAAAACATATATGTTATATATAGGATTGTTGTTACATATATGTACACACACATATATGTAGTTATTTATTTATTCCCAAACACAGCCTTCTTTTTCTGTTTAATGCTACTGTATGTACATTTTTAGGGCAGTACTGTATTGGATAACCAGCTGTGCTTTTCTCTGAGAAATATGACTTCTCCCTGTCTCAGCATTCCTTAGTTGTCTGTCGTTCATCAGGAGGATTGAAGCCTCATGGGCTTTCCCAGCCCGTGTTAGTATGCGTATCCTTGTTGTTCTTGCTCAGTTCACATTCATGCAGTCATATTACTGAGACTTTATTGTGTAGTTTTGACAGTAATTAAGTCCAATTTTAAGAAGTCAAATGCCTGTATGGCTTATTATTCTATTTATATAAAATTCTAAAAATGACAAACTAATCTGCCAGAAAACAGGTTAGTTGATGCCTGAGGATGGGAGAAGAGGGGGGATGGGAAGTATCAGCATAGGGCAAGAGGAGATGCTTTTTGGCACAGCATATGTTCATTCTCCTCATGTAGGGATGCTATAGCATGTATACATATGTCTGAGAGCATCAGATTGTATGATTTATATATGTGCAGTTTATCACATGACCATTTTGCCTCAACATGTTACATAAGAAACTGTAATAATTCTATATTTGCTAGTGTTTACTTACCCAGATTAAATGAGAAATGAAAGCATCACTTCTCAATTCCCCAAACTACCAATATTTAGATGTTCAAAGACCCTCAAAATCTGGAGTCAATTTGCTAATCAGATCATTTTTGAAGACTTTGATTTCTTCCCTTTCATTTAACATTAGAAGGCAAGGTCGAAAGCAACTGTCTCCTGCATCACTCAGCCAGGCTTTGTCTTTAACATTTAATTAAGGATGAAATGGAGGAATCATTTGATTCTTCACCCCACCGTTTCTTTTGGCTTCAAACTCTGTGAAAGCTAAATTGTTTCCTGTAGGGAGCCGTTTGTGCTGCACCCAAACGTGGTGCCGGCTTCCCGCAGAGAACTCAGCAAACAGATCTGTGGCCCAGCCAAGAGACTTAATGCGCATGCACCACATAAGTCACAGCCCACCCCCGGGCACGTGATTGAGCTACAGGAGGATGCACCAATCAGGTAGCAACAAAAGTCTCTGAGGCATGTATAGCAGTGCTTTTTCTCCCCCACGTGAGAAGAAGAGGAAGACGGAGAGGGAGACCCCACGTGGAGGGATGGCGGAGAGGTGCCACGTGGAGAGAGACTTGGTAAAATAGATTGCGGGAGGTCCCGCGTGGACAGAGACTGGACAGAGAGAACGCTCGTGGGGGACTGCGCGTGAGAGGTCGTCTAGACAGTAGAACTCGGTAGGGAGTCCCCGACTCAGAGACAAGTTTCCTGCTCATGAAGCCCCTGCTCAAAGTGCTGTACAGTAAAGGTTATTCCGCAGAAGAAGCTGTTCGTTTGTTGCACGCCTGTTCCTAGCGGCGGGAAGCGTGGGCGCGTGACAGTTTCCGAAGAGGTGGCTGCTGGTTAAATCACATAAGCATTGAACGCTTCACACCTATTTCTGTAATTTTTGCCTAAACATGGTTCACAGCCCATACAGTCGGGAGGTTTGGGAAATGACTATGCAACACTACTATGGGTGCAGAGAACACCCAAAGGAGGCTTTGCTCGGACTCCTCCATTATGCAAAACACATAATTGGAGTTTCCTCAACACTGACCTATAGTGAATACTTACTGTGTCAGGCACTGAGCCAGGCCCTTCAGTTGTACACTCTTTTACAACCTCTAGTCTTTGAGCTACTTTTAATTTCTTTTTGAGGTTTATTTTTATTTTATATGAATGAGTGTTTATAGAAGTGTATGGGGCTGGAGAGATGGCTCAGTGGTTAAGATCACTGCTTCTAGAGGTCCTGAATTTTATTCCCAGCAAACACATGATGGCTCACAACCATCTATCTGTAAGGCCCTCTCTGATGTGTCAGGAGACAATGACAGTGTATTTACACACACGAAATAAATAAATCTTAAAAAAAATAAAGAAAAGAAGTGCATGTCTGTTTATCACATCTGTGTAATGCCTAAGAGGCCAGAAAGAAGTGCCAGATCCTCTGAGACCAGTTACAGATAATTTTGAGTGGCTATGCAGGTGCAGGATGGAACACCAATCTTCTGAAATACAGTCAATTAGTGTTTTTAACCACTGAGAGACATCCCTCCAGCCCAGCCTCATTATGCTACTTTTTAATTAGCAATGTTATTCTATATATGAGAAGAAGAAAACTTAGAAAACAAGCTTAGTCTTATATTCTTTTACACTCTTGTAGCGAGAAGAGGTCACATATGAAATGCACATCTGCTCCAATGCTGAAGTGGGTGGGCTAAGACAAGTGAACAGTAGTCTCCTCATTTAAATCTCAGCATTTTCATTCCAGAGTTTCCATCCTAAATACCAACCCAAAGGAAAGCCCAAAGTCATTCTGCCTGAGTGAGAAGGAAGGAATTAAACCCCAAGTGTTGGACCCACATCTCTTATCTGCAGTTTTTATCTGCAAAGTACATTATTCTCCCCTACCATGTATTAGACCCTTAATATTTGCTAGGGTCAAGTATGTTTAAACTGTGCAATTACAATGCCCTCTAAGAGAATGGAAAACAGGTATCTATCTGCTAGACACACTAGAGTGGGGTGACCAACACTGGATGGATGGCAATGCCATGTGTATCAATTCTTGAGAAAGTAGTAATCAGGGAGCATGCGTATGCCCATGACACAGTTGGCTAAGTGGTCCTTCTGAAGTGACAATTTAATCAATGCCATTGGTAGGGAATCTGTCACAGTGATGCATTTCACCACATCACCAGATCAGTCAAGGCACAAAGGTGATGGCATGCTTAAATGGGAACCCAGGGAGGCCTTTCTCTACCTTTGCCATTAGTCACTTTTAGAGCACCTCTCACTGATGCCTGTGTCACTGCTGGGTACTGGCCCTTTCACAAGTAAGAAAGAAACAACCTTAGCTGACAATTAAGCTGGTACCAAGAGCACTCAATCATTCTCAACTAGATGTTGGATCCATTCACATGTTACCTGAGTCTAGCAGGATGTTTTTCACAGGGAAAGCAAGACCAGAAACAATCCTGCAGGTTAATGTCTACCTATGGTTTCATTTTGCTTGGGTTGCTTGTGAGGAGGCTCCTGCGGGGACATCCTAGGGTATGGTAATTTGCAGGTGGCTCACAACCTACAGCACTGACACACCTTGAGGCTATAGTTTGATAACATTCTTCATTGTTGTCCTGGCACTGAGCAGGAGCCTGAGGCCAGAGAACTTTTAATTGAAACAGTTGTGCATGGAGATTAAATTCATGGTGTTCCCAACCAGCAAGCACTATTTGGGTGTTTTCTTCCAAATGAACACAATGAAGAATTCTTCAGGAAACAAGAGCAAGGAAGACCCTGTGGAAATGAAAAGAAAAATAAATTTTTGAAAAGTCTGCAGCTCATATCCTGAATCTATGACCCCTTGTCTGTGTGACAGTAGACAGGGCTTTCAATCACCCTAATCTCAGTTCTCTTTTCTATACAATAAGTATACTGGGGACAGCCTTAAATATGGCTTAAAATGGCAGCCAAAATAAATGTATCGGTTACTTAGTAAGATTTTGGTGACTGTGTGGTTGAAAATTTTAACAGCTCATGAAGCTAATGCAATGATGCTCTCTAAAGAAACTCCCTGTTCATCTGGAGAGAGAATTATCTTGTAAAGATTACTAGAAATCCTGAGTTGAATCAAACTATGTTTCAGAGGTCATTTGTACATTATCAACTGCAAGCTGTAAATAAGTTTTTAACAAGTGTTTTTCTTCAGTGGCTCTAGGCAACAGCTTAGTTTACAAAGCAATTAGTATACTTATAATCCCACAGTGAGATTTAGAACACATTTTTAATTTGTCTATCATAACACAAGATAGCTTTGCTAGAATACTATGATCAGCCAATAGGTCCTTTAGGAATATTGATGATTCATGCAATTTGTTTTTTCTGCAAGATTTTTAAAAGACTTGCTAGTGCTAAGACAAACCACAATATCTTTTGAGTTCTTCTAGTTTTTTTGGTAAAATATTCCGTTCGGCTCTATTACTTGTTTTGTGATTAAGATGACTTATAATGCCACATGTATTAAGGAATATACCCTATATTTCCTTAAACTAATTTTTAAATAATACCTCAGCAATGAATGTCCAAGTGTAATTGCTGAGTGATAACATAGCAAATACATACATGGTTAGTTTTATTAAGAGAAAAAAACAACCCTCTCAAACCATTTTCCAGGATAACCATACCATTCTTTATGTGTATGAAGGAATGGAACCCCTATCTGCCACTTTGTGTCACTACTCAGCATGGCCTCTTGACTTCAGGGTTCTTTTCTCTTTCAGCCATCTTAGCTGGTATGCAGTTATAGCTCATTGTGGTTTGATTTTTGTTTTCTAATGTCCAATAGAACACCTTTCTGTGTGACTATCTGTCACTGCATGTGTGCCTTAGCAAGACATCTACTCATGTTCTGCCCAGTTCCAAACTAAATCATTTTGCGTTAATATTGAGTTTTGAGATGGTTTGAAACGTTTCCTTTAGGTTGATATGGTCCTATGTACTGATTGTTTTCTTTAATAGATATTTGGGTACCTTTGCTTGGAATGAAGGACCATAAGGGCTTTTACAGTCCCACACCCTCTTTTCAGCTTCCCTCTCCTGCCTGGGGATAAGACTAGGCCAAGTTCCATTCTCCACCCACAGGAACACTCTTGAGTTAAAAAAAAAAAAATTCTCAGAATGTACTGACTGACCCTCTGAAAGCACAAGGTAGAGTCCAAATGCATGCCATGCTTCCTAGTCAATAGATTAAAAGGTCAATATGCTTAACTAATAAGTTTAAACTATAACCTTGCTGATGTAACCTGTACTCCTAAAAAGTATAAAAACTGCTTGTCATACACATTCGGGGTCACCTTCCAGTCAGTCATCATGAGGGGCTGATTGAAAGTTGACCCCAATGCTCTAAAAGATTAACCTCTTGTGTTTGCATCTATACCTGATCTCTCATCTCAGCCAAGGGAGACTCCAGGTAGGTAAGGGTCAATTTGAATCTTACAAAACTTTACAACACACTTTTAGTAGCATAGCCAAAATGTCACCTATTATTCTATAAATGTATACTTTTATATACAGCTTTAAGCATATGATCCATTTTGATGTATGTATAGCATATTTAGGAAGAGGTATTTTGGGGGCTTGATTTGGGAATCGTTTGGCCTATGTCATTTATCAAGAAAAAGCTATTCTTCCTCTGATAAAGGGAGCTTTGTGTCTTTATTTAAAAATTTTAGAAAGAGTGTGATCATAAAGATCTACTTCCATATTCTTAGTTTTGTTCTAGTGATCTGTGTCTTCCACTCTGCTAACAGTGATATCTCTTGATTAATATGTCTGTGCAATATAACAGAGTAGAATAATTCCCTCCATATTTTATTCTTTTTAAAAAGTGATTAGTTATCGTGAATGTTTCTATTCTCCTAAGTATACCTTTAGTGTGTGTGTGTGTGTGTGTGTGTGTGTGTGTGTGTGTGTGTGTGTATGATTCTTACTGAGATTTTGGTGTGAATCATAAAAATTTATAGATCAACTTGGGAAGAATTGGTGTCTTCCCTATGTTGTGGTCTTCTAGCCCATAAATTGAGTTTTGAAACTTTTAAATATTACTTTTCAGTAGATACTAGTGAGTCCCATTTCAGTGCTAACATAGACCACAATAAAGAGCATTGCTCCTCATTTAAAAACAGAGCTGTCATCAACAACTTACTTGTTCCAGTTGCCTGTGAACCTAGAAGCAGGGAAACTAGAAACCAGGAAAACTTCTGTAGATCGATGGCTGACCTGAGAAGCAGGCTTTGAGCATTTCACCCGAACAAGTATCCCACATAGCATCCATCTTATTCAGAAAGAAGTGCTCAGATAAGAATGTGAATGACCTACTGAAGACCTACAAGCTTCAGTGAGAGTGTGAAGCCATTGGAAGTGCATATTCATGGGGCTTAGAACTTATTTGTAGATTCATATTCCATGAATTATTCCATGCACCAAAATAGAAATCATAAGAATTTGGAGAAAATTGTCTATCTGATATGACCTAAGGAGTCAGCAATATTTTTGTAAACTCCGAAGATCATTGTCTTCGATACCATCTATGGATGTAGCATTGAGATTCTCTAGAAGCCTAGCAAAACTGAGGGAGAAAATAAAAAAACTCCCTTTACTGAGGATAGAAATGCATGCTTTGCTGATGGCTGAGTCTAAAGAGATCAGGGTGCTTATGAAGTTGAAACTTCTGAAACTCAGGGTACAATGACTACAGATGACATACACTTAATACACTTAATAACCACTCCCTGGTTCTTTTTTATAGAAGACTAGCAAACATCCAGCATAACTAGTCATGGGACACAAGTGCGAGAAGGCAAAAGAACGATTCTCTCCCAAGCATCCCTCAAAGGGAAAGCAACAATGTGAGCAGAAACTGGAAAGCAAATCCCCAACAAACCAGCTCACAGCTCAAAGCATCAATACTCAAAATTAGAGCTCTTGGTGTATAAAATAGAAAATACAGTCTAGGAATTGCTCAGCTGGACACGAACCTGCACAGTTCAGAAGGAAAAGTAGGTTAATCTGAAAGCCTACATTCCAAGTTCCTAAGGCAGCTGATATAGAAGAATGATGACATCCAAGGTTAGCCAGGAATATAGAGTGAGGTTTAAGGCAAATTAGGAAGACACTGTCTTACAATCAAAATTGAAAAGGGGGATGAGGATATAAGTTAATGATAGAGTGTTTGCCTTGGATGAAGGAGACCCAAGTTCAAAGTGTGTGTGTGTGTGTGTGTGTGTGTGTGTGTGTGTGTGTGTATGTGAGTGTGTGTGTGGTGCTGAGTGTACATGTCCATGTGTATATCCCTACAGAAATTTCAACCTTCATAAAAAAAGCACGAGATTCAGGATAGCAAGTAAAATCTTAGGTGAAAAGCAATCATCAGAGCAAGTGTCAAATATGAGACAGATATTGAAACTATAAAAAACAGAACCTGAAACAATTACATATATGTTGAAGGCATACAGGGTAGGATGGTAACAGCATGTAATGTCATGTGAGTAATTTCAGGAGAGCTGAAATTAACACGAGATGGCTGGACAAAGCAGTCTTTTTTCAAGGTCCTCTACTTATCAAGGAGAAAAATACCTCTCCAGTTGTTTGAGGAAACACACACCACTGTTGGAAATGAAGCACTTTGTTTCCCTTGGTTTTGTTTTTTCTCTTTGTTATAGCTGTGTTGATTAAATAGATCAGGCCAAGAGTGGGAAGATCTCTGGATTCTCACATGCTAGATACCTAGACAAAGAACTACCTGATCTAGATTGTTCCTGATCCCAGTTTGAAAATATTCATCCAAGCACAACCCTCAAAGCTGGGTGGTTCTAGTCTACTCCTATAAATTACAGCACTCTAGATCCTCACTCCTACACCAAGTTATATACCATCTCTCTCAACAAGTATGTCTTCTCTCTCTTTCTAAACTATTGCTTTTGCACATGGTGTCTGTAGAATTGGAGGGAGAGAATTTTCACCCCCATTAAGCCATGAAATAGATCCAATAAACATATGCATAAGACCCTGACCATAACATAATTTACACTGAAAATACAAAAATGCTATATGAACTTGGTAATTTTCTAGATATTTTGCTTGTGTTTCTATTTTTTTCCAGCAAAATTTATCCTTCATGCATAAGCAATTGTTTTTGAGCAATACTTTCTAAACCATGAAACACAAGGGAACTACACACAAAAAGATAATCTATCTGACATAGAAAATTTCTATGTTATTTCTAGATAACTTTGGTTAAGTTTTCATCCCATCATTTTAAAGAATGATGCCATGTAAATGATATTTCGGTGGAAATACACACTTCAAGTGATTTAAATTACATAACACAAGCACTTCACTAGTCCTTTGAACCAACTTGGAATTATGGTATACTTGGAAGACACTGTTAAATTACAAGATAGTCAGGTAAAAATCAGGGTCCCCGGTGAAATGAGAACAGCCAATAAATTCCACATAATTCATGTAGCACTATGCTCTTTTCAGGTTCAGAGATGTCCTTGATCCAAATTAATATGTCATGTTTATATGAGTACATTGTTAATTATGTGCCTCTTTTCCTTAAGGATCAGTTATACCTGTAAAGATGAGGAACTAGGTTAGAAATTTCAGACTCAGAGTGGTATCATAGACATTGAATTTCAAGTACAATTCATAGCCATCAATAGATATGAGACAGCCACTCTGAATCAGTTTTCACAAATATTGCACCAAAGGAGCATTGCCTTAAAGAGAACAGCTGGGTCAAGCTGAGATTCATTTACCCGAACATGTCAAATTTAACCACCACTCTTTTCCTTTAGTTTTTAAACCACTACAATTTTTAGCTCATAAAAGAACTCAGATTAGCTCAATGACTGAGATGACATTTACAGGACAAGAATGTTTCAGAGTGAAAGAAAAAAAAAAAAAAAAAACCAAAAACAAATAAGCAGGTGTTCTTCCTGTGAGTCTTAGTAAATCTCAAGGCCAAGCATACTAACTGCTTACATAATCAGACATATTTGGGAATGACTAGGCTGAGATAGGAAGTCAGTTGAGCTTTATGTAAAAGAAAACACTTGGGAGGAGGGGTGGATACAGGGAGGGGAGGTTGGGGGAAAGGACTGGGAAAAGAAAAGAGGGAAAATTGCTGGTAGGTCAGGGTGTAAAGTAAACAAATTAATTAGAGAGAGAGAGAGGAAGAGGGAGAGGGAGAGAAGGAGAGGGAGAGGGAGAGAAGGAGAGGGAGAGGGAGAGGGAGAGGTAGCGAGGGAGGGAGAGGGAGAGGAAGAGAGAGAGGGAGAACACTTTACCATTTCATTGTTTTAGACAAGTAAGTCAGAGATGTAATTCTGAACTGAGATCATTATCAGGTTCTCCAGAAAGCAGAGTTTGGGGCTTGGAAATGAGGAATAGTGCGGATGAGGGATGGGGAGGAAGAAAAGTCAGACTTCCTTGGTTTCAGAGAAGGCTCCAGAACATGGGGACTAGAAATGCACCAAGCAATTAAGAAGTTGTGGTCTATCTGCCTAAGCATGTGTCAGGGCAGAAACTAGAGCTGGTTGGAGAGAAATGATTAGGACACCTGAGACATCTATTCCAGCCTTATGAATACACTTCACTGAGAGCAAGAGCTTCCAACCGTGTACATACGTGTTACCATTGTGGCTCTGTAAGGAGGTGGGATATTGGGGATAATGTGATTACATCATAAGGTTATGGCCCTTATAAATGGCACCTGTACCTTTGTAAATTTTGTTGGAATATCTAATGTGTGGTTCTTCCTAACTGCCTAAGATGTGAATAAAAGACGAGGTCTTTGCATTTGTTACACCTGAATCTGTAATATGGCAGCTATACCCGGTATAGAGTAATGAGTTCAGCCGTCACCCACCTTATATAAAGCCCTGTGCTTAATCCCTGTTACTACATCCACATACAAAGAGTGGGTTAGTTATATTTTAAGAGGCAATAGGTAAATACTTGGCCAGCATTGATGGCCCTGCTGTTTGGGGAGACAGGAGGAGTAGTTCAACAGAGGAAGTGTGTGCATCACTGGGCAGTCCTTGAGAGTTTAGAGCTTTATGCTACATCCTGTTTTCTCTCTCTACGTCATGCTTGCTTGAAGATGTGAGCTCTCAGCTTCCTGGTCCTGCTGCCAAGCCTTCTGAAATGTTAGCCAAATAAACTCACAGTCCTCTAAATTGTCATTATTTATGACATTTTATTCCTTCCACAGAAAGATAATTAACACACCCCCTAAGCCAAGCTTTTGTCTATAATGGAAACTCTGAGTTTCTCACTCTTTTAAGGAGTTATCACGAAAAAGACACACTGACTTATTTTATTGTTTCTTTCCATATAGCCCCAAGCACCTTCACCTCCCTCAGCCCTGATGACTACCATCTACTCTTGAAGCATGATATTTTCCTACGTTAATTGCATAGCATGCTAAAAATAACCATAATTATACATTATACATTTCTCTACCACGAACTGTAACATCTAATGCCCTCTTGACAAAATTGTAAATCTTTGAGGTGATGGCTGTGTTAATTAGTTCAATTTCATTGCATTCACAAATCACAGCACTGCTTTTGCCCCATAGATATTGCAACTAAAATGTATGATACAGGTCTTAGGGGTCAGTTTCCTGAGTCCAGCCATCTCAGGAACAAGTTTCATCTTGCTGGCAGGGCCAAAAACTGAGTTCATGTTCCATGGCCCCAAACCAACTCCTATCCTGCTTCTTCAGGTGTCTCTTATGTAAAGAGGGAAGTTATGTATTATCTAAACTAAGACACACCAAGTTGCCTGTCCTGACTTAATTAACTACTTATAACATGCCCACTCCTTTGTTCCCTTACCATTCTAAATTCTGGACCAGAGTCCAGGAGAGGAGCTCACTGCAAAAACATAGACCGCACATAAACACAGAAAGTTTAGCCTGAATATTAGCATGTATGTCACAGTCTTAAAAGAAATCAACAGCATACTAATAGAATGCAAAACCAAAAGGGGGAAAAAAGAGACAGTCTCCAGTATTCTGGATGCAACTCAAATCCAATTCCACCTTAGACGTCTGAAATGCCAGAAGCAGATGGTCAGTGATACCGTGGTAATCACTTTATCATCAGCATATGGAAAAGGGATGCTCACAGTGTACAGACACAGCATTGCCACATTGAAGCCAGGCCCCAGAGTGATACATGTTCTTTTAGAAAATTGGCTGTTTTCAGCTTCACTTAGAACGGTTCACTTGATAACATTACTCCCCTTCTTGGTGAGAAATTTAAGGGGAGGCTCACTTGTTATCCTAATTGCTAGATAATAATCAGGAGTGATTGAAACCCATGTTACTATGGTAACTGGGGTCCTACTGAGTAGCTGTTCTCTGCTTCAAAGAATTAAATCTCCCTGTTAGTAAATTAGTGCCAAAGTCACTTTCATTCTTCCACTGGATGCTAACCCTGGTCCCTCTAACCCATTCTCTGTTGCAACCTAGTGTTGAGCAACAGGTAAGTAAAAAATTTGTTTTCTGGAGTCCATTATGATTTCTAGACAACACAGGGCTTTTCCCCTCGAATCTTAGCACTATTGATAATTTGGGCTGGATAGTAGGAAAGTAGGTTCTGTCCATTGCAAAGTATCTGTCCAATTGCAAACCTGCCTCCTGAGTATCTGCAGCAGAAATTAAATTACTGTGATAACAGATATTAAATGCCTTCAGAAATTGACAAAGTCTTTAGATACAAACTACTAACATAAAGAAAAGCTCAGTGGATGAAATAGTTTGTTAACAGAAGCTAATATGGCTGACATGCCTGAGTACATATACCATCATCCTAATAATGTTTGGAATATGTGCTTATTTTATTAGATGATGGTTGATATGTTTGCTAATTATAGCACCCTCTACCATTGAGCTTAGCTTTGTCTTGCCTTTACTTTTGTAGTAGAAGCATCTCTTTTCCAGCAATGAAAGCTTATGCAAGTATAGCTGTCAGTAGGTTGGGAACTGGCCCACCTGGTTGCAAGATCTGCAGAGGTTATTTTGGGTTCTGACTTGTTTTTGTTCTAAACCCTTTTTTCCCAGTGTCTGCTAGCTATTGTCTTTGAGGTATTGACAATGAGACACTGCACTGAACATAATATACATGAGCAAATATAAAATGAAAACGGTGCAGCCTGCTTTCTGGGAACCCAACAATGAGCAAATGTATTCTGAAGCTCAACTTAGGTTTAAATGCCTTTGGAAGAGCATTAAAAGCAATCTTACCAAAGAGCAGGATGGAGGGTTTGGGATTTTGTGCTGCTGTAACTTGCCAGTGCTTCTTTTGAGACTATTAATGCTGGGATCTAGATTTACCCAGCAGCCCTTGCGAACATTCTCACTGTATCGTCAGAGATGCTACTACTCTCTCAGTGGGTTTCACAGACACTAGGGCTGAATCATTATGAGCTGGCAACCCCTACCTTATGTAAGTTCTCAATAAGAAACTCTTTGCTCTGAGAAACAAAGCAAGATTTTCACATCCTCTCTTCACTTCTGTGTCTTGTCACTCTCCTGTCCCTACAAGACAGTGAAGATGCTAACAATTGTGGCACTCAGTTAAGAAACTTTCTGCACGTTATGTATGTTCATCAAAACATGTGATTTGAATCCTAATGAAGTATTATTTTTTGGAGCATGCTTCAAAAAATACTGCAAATGAAAATTATCAAGAAAGAAATGCCGAGATGCAGGGGATGGCTCAGTACGTAAAGTATCTGCCACACAAGTGTGAGTAACTGGAATTCTGATGTCCAGCATCTGCCTAAAAGCTAGTTGTATATGTCAGCCTACAGGGCATTCTGGCATTCCAGAGGCACAAATAAAGAATCCCCAGAAGAAACTGGCTAACTGAACGAGCCAAAGTCATAGCTCTTGAGCACTTGGTTCAACATGAGATTTAGCCTCAGTAATTAGGTAGAAAGCTATCCAAGAAGATATGGATGCACACACATGTACACAGACCTATACATACACAATCCCCACACATGCTACAGTGCATAAACACACACACACACACACACACACATACACGCCACACACATGCCAAAGAAAACAAAACAAAGAAAATGCTACCACTGACATAAAAAGTCATCCCAGGACACAGAGCCTATCACATTTCTGGAGCTTGTCACCTAGCCAAACATAACAACCAACATACATGCAGACAATAGGCATGCTTTGGGGACAGCACTCAATTCCTAGATGTGCTAGAAACAAAGGGCATTTGAACCTCCCATATACCAAACACTAGTTAAGGACCTTTCTCTGAATACTTACTTCATAAAAAGAGCTAACTACAAAAGTGGAACTCAGTGCAAAAGTATACAAAATGTCTAAATACTAACAGCTCATCCTACCAAAAAGGTGATCTCAAACAAGGTTCTAATCCTAACCAGAATCTCAATTAAAAATTTTACATGTATTTAATGATGCATTTTTATATAGCATATCGACATCTATCCCTGCTTTGATTGCTGTTTGTATGTTCTTTTTCCAAGAGCTGTGTGTGTGTGGTTGTTTGAATATGCTTGGCCCATGGGAAGTGGCACTATTAGGAGATGTGGCCTTGTTGGAGAATGTGTGCGTATGCTGGAGGAAGTGTATCACTCTGGGGGTGGGCTTCAAATCTCTGCCCAGGGCTGAAGAGTCAGTCTCTCCTGGTTGCTATCAGATCAAGATGCAGAACTCTCAGCTCCTACAGCACAATGTTTGCCTGCATGCTGCTGTGCATCCTGTCATAATAATAATAGATTTAACTTCTGAAATATAAGCCATCCCCAATTAAATGTGGTCTAGTATAAGAGTTGCCTTGGTCAGGCATCACAACAATATAATGCGGTATGGATATGCTTGGCAGCAGACAGCACTGTAACAGGAGTAGAAACAATAGGCAACTTCTTCATGTAACTTGCTTGTCCCTTCAGGACCCGCTTGGACCTGATCATGTATATACCACTTTGATTTGATAATAGACTGCTACTGTGCATGTATTACTTTATGACTTGGTGGGTTCAATAACACCCAGCTCATCATGGGCAGTTCAGGTCGCATGGTAAGTTGGTGTCTTATTGTCAAACATTCAGTTTCCACTAAGACCCAATAGCAGGCCAAGAGCTATTTTTCAAATGGAAAATAGTTGTCTGCAGATGATGGTAGAGCCTTGCTTCAACCCCCCAAAGGTCTCTTCTGTGATTCACCTATAGGGTCCTGCCAAAGACTCCAAATAGCATCTCTATCTGCACTGACACCTTAAGTACCATTTCGTCTACTGGAACATGTAGCCCAAGTGGTAGAACAAGCTAAAGAGCAGCCAACAACTGTTGGTGAGCTTTCTCTTATTCCAGGCCCCATACAAAGCTAGCAGGTTTCTGAGTTGCTTTGTAAATGGGTCTGAGTAACAAAAACAAGTGAGGAATGTGCTGTCTCCAGAATCCAAATAGACCCCCACTAAACATGCTTCTTTCTAGGTGGTGGGAGGGGCCAGGTACAATAACTTATCTTCCACATCAGAAAGAATCTCTGCATGCTCCATACCACCGGACTCCTAAGAATTTCCCTGAGGTAGATGGTCCTTGAATCTTGGTTGAACTTATTTTCCATCCTCTAATATGCATATGCATTACCAATGAGTCCAAAGTGGTTGCTATTTCCTGATCACTTGGTCCAATCAGCATAATGTCATCAATATAGTGTACCAGTGTGATAATTTATGGAAGAGACAGATGGTCAAGATCCCTTCAAACTAAGTTATAACACAAGGTAGGAGAGTTATCCTTGAGGTAAAAATCTAAAGGTATACTGTTAGCCTTTCCTAGTGAAAGCAAATTGCTTGTAGTGGTCCTTATGGACAAGTACTAAGAAGATATTTGCTAGATCAATAGGTGAGTACCATGTGTCAGAGATGTGCTAATTTGCTCGAGTAAGGAAACTAAATCTGGTACAATGACAGTAGTCAGAATTACTACCTAATTTAGCTTTCAATAGTCAGCTGTCATTTTCCATAATCCATCTGTCTCCTGCAATGGAAAGATAGAAGAGTTAAAGGGAGATGTGGTGGGAACCCCTGCATCTTTCAAGTCCATCATGGTGGCACTGATTTCTGCAGTTCCTCCAGAAACATGATACTGTTTTTGATTCACTGTTTTCTTTGGCAGAGGCGACTCTAAAGGCTTTCATTTAGTCTTTGCAACCATAATAGACCTCACTCCACAGGTCAGGGAACCAATGTGAGAATTCTGCCAACTTCTAAGATTATCTATCCCAATTTACACATTCTGTAACTAGGGATATGACCACAGGATGAGTTCAGAGACCTATTGGACCTACTCTGAATCAGACATTAGCCAAAACTTCATTAATAACCTGGCCTCCATAAGCCCTTACTTTCACTCAAGAAGCACAATGTTTCTTGAGATCTCCCAGAATCAGCCAGCTCAGAATTAGAATCCAACAGCCACTGAAATTCTGACAATTTTCTTTCCCAGAGTGTACAATTTCCCTGTAAAAGGCCATAGGTCCCTCTGGAAAAGAATGAGAGAAAGTCTATCAGCAAAACTTTCAAGTCTTATCAAGGTCCTTTCTCAGGAGAACCGGGTCACCCCTTCATTCCAGAGGTTCTAGGTCTGCAAACTAGCTCAAGTCCTGAAATTGATTCACTGGTCAAGATTGGCTTTTGTAGACATTCTTTGGTTTGTTTGAGAATTTTTCTGCTTATACAGATTAAACAGAAAGGTAGTAGATGTTTTATATATTTTGTGCCTGGAAACACCATTACTGATTATCCAGTACCAAAGATTCATACACGTCATGCCATTATAAAATTGACCTTGCCTGTGCTGACCATTCTAGTTAGGTCATTATGAACATTGTTTTGATCATGCTGCCTATTATAATAACTATGATCACCCTGCCTCTGGCAACTCAGTGCTGACACCTGGCCCCCACTACCTCAGGGTCCAATTAAACTCATTGCATTTACTTTAGCCAGTTGAGCAGCAGCATCTCCAACCCTAAGGTCTGGCACAAGGAAAACAGCAACAACAAAACTCTTCAAATATGCTGGTGCCCCTCCCTACTTTTCCTCTTATAGCATGTATACTAGCTGGATTTGTGTCAACTTGACACAGCCTGGAGTTCATCACACAAAAAGGAGCCTCAGTTGAGGAAATGCCTCCATGAGATCCAGCTGTAGGGCATTTTCTCAACTAGTGATCATGGGGGGAGGGCCCAGCCCATTGTGGGTGGTGCCATCCCTGGGCTGGTAGACCTGGGTTCTATAAGAAAGCAAGCTGAGCGAGCCAGGGGAAGCAAGCCAGTAAGCAACATCCCTCCATGGCCTCTGCATCAGCTCCTGCTTCCTGACCAGCTTGAGTTCCAGTCCTGATTTTCTTTGGTGATAAACAGCAGTGTGGAAGTATAAGCTGAATAAACCCTCTTCTCCCCAACTTCCTTCTTGGTCATGATGTTTGTGCAGAAAAAAAAAATGACTAAGAGAGCATCTATGAATGGCATGTGTTCCTTCCCATTGTGGAGGATTAGGGTTTACACAGTGAACCCATTCTAACATTGTGATTTCTCGGAGCCTTAAAATCCCTTCATCAACACTAAACAAATACCAGATATCTCCTCTTTTTCAGCAGGCAATCATTTGATAAATGCTTCAGCCAATTCTTCAAACAAACTTTTGATACCTTTTTTTTTAACTATGTGAGCTTCCATATTAAACCTAAAATCTCCACTCAGAGGGCCCATGTCAATAAACTCAGCCTGATCTAGTTTTATGTTTTTTCCACTGTTATTCCACACTCTTAAATTCCATTCCCACACATATTCCCCAGACATGTGCTTGAATGAATTAGCAAACTCATAAAGCTCCTCGTGGACTACAGTTTGTGCTTCCCCTCTAGAGACCTGCTTTGCCTTGAGTCTGGTTATAGGTCTCAAGGCAACTATTGGTAGGCTTTAGAGAATATCATCAGTATTGTCTTGCTGGCATTTTCTTCAGAGTAAACTAATGCTGGTTTATGCTGGGTTTCCTGAGGCTTCTTTTGTTAGTACAATGAATCAAAATCTCTTTATCTTAGCTTCAGGTAGCCTCTTCAGAAAAGGGCAAAAAGCAGCCACATTCTTCACCAGATATAACAACAACAGTCTCTAGGCCACATACAAAAATTCTTCTCCTCTGAAACCTCTTGAGCCCTACAGTTCAAAACACCCTCAGGAACATAGTCTTCCAGTAAGGCCCACTTAAAGCATATCCACATTTATCCAAATATAAGGGACATTTAATTAGGCCTAGCTTATAGTTTCTGAGGATCAGTCCATTAACATCATGGCAGGAAGCAGGGCAGCATGCAGGCAGACACAGTGCTGTAGAAGGAGCTGAGAGTTCTGCATCTTGATCTGACAGCAGGCAGGAGAGACTGACTTTTCCATATTGGATGGTGCTTCAGACTCATGCAATAAGACCACACCTCCCAATAGCACCATTTCTCCTGGGACAAGCAATTCACACTACCCCAGTGTGCCACCTTCAGTCACTAAGAGTATGGTTGATTTTGTATATAAAGTAGAATATACCAACTCCATATTGAATAGCTGAGTCCCATATTTACAGGAATTCTAATAAGAGAACTCACTGACGGCTTGTTCCTTATTGCTACATTGCCCTTATTAACCACAGCCTTCTAGAAATAATGTCATCCTTAAATTAAAATTGGCCACATTCCCAGAAGCCCTTGAGCTGCCTTATCAAAGCCTCCTTCCACTGCTACAATGGTTCAGAGGAAACCCTCTGAGTTGATAATTGCAGGATATGTATTATGATTACTTCCTAGTCACCCTTTTGATGAAAGGGAGTCTGGACCCTACATAGTAAGATGTGGCTGGATCCCTTATTCTGGGGACCAAAAGATGAGGATTTTCATCACCATTGGTTTTCTCTCCATGGATTTCATAGATATCAGACCTACATGGTTTTGAAATTATATTCCTTCTTTGTGAATCTTCTAAGTAATTAGCCATCTCTTATTTCACATATATATTCACAGTATGAATGAATGGAGACACAACCTGTCACCATGGTTACCTATAGACTAAAACCTTGGTTTCTACATGCGGATATGATGGCTTGTTAATAATAGCAAGACAAGTTAACATCAGAATAAAACTTATCAATCTGAGGACTGGTTGGCTATGAGTTTTCTGGTTGGTAGGATATCCAAACAAATGGCGACTACATGAAAACCAACTTTGAGAGACCTATTGATTCAGTTTTGTATGTAGCTGAAGATAGCAGTGTCTGGCACTGATGCGAGAAGGGACTTTTGTTCCAGAGAAGGCGTGTTTTCCCAATGTAGGGGAATGACAAGGCAATGGGGTGGAGAGGGGGATCAGAAGGGAGTGTACCTTTGTGAAGGCAACTAGAAGGGAAGAGGGAGGGGGAGGGGGAATGGGAGCAGGGAGGGTAAAGGGATAACATCTCAAATGTAAATACAGAGTATCTAATTTTTAAAAATTTAAAACCAACTTTCTACTACATGAAAGCTGTATCTAGAAAGCATAGGGGTGTGTGTAGGTCTTGGGATCATGAGAGGCTCAAAGACCTCAAACAGTACTTACAACTGAAAGTTTACAAATGTATCATGTGCTTTTAAGAATTTATCTATTATTCCTCCCATTTTACACATATGGCAAAAACATTACAGATGGTACACGAACTATACCCAGTCTCATAAGCAGATTGCAGAATATTGCCCTCTTATCTTCCTAAATGTCTTCAATGAGGAGATTCCACTACTTGAAGAGACATCAGAAGAAAACGCTTGTCCCTTATTTGCAGTACTTTTGGTGCTGGCAATAACACAGCAGTGAAACTCTGGAGAGTCATTCCTTGTATTCAGGTTTCACAGCTGAAGACCAAGTCAGTATTACATATGATTGAAGTATTACTGTGTCAAAGGACCTCCAATTAAGGATTCTCAAGATGCTTCTCAGAGCAATTGATCTTCATACGTAGACAGGTGGCTCTGGCAACCATCAAGTCATCTCATTAAATAGGTAGCTTCTGCTCAGCATCAGATCTAGACTTGTGTGATTCAGACTCTGGTCCCGGACTTTTCCTTAGACTCTTTCTCACTTATCCAGCTATGGGTGCTGTCTAACACAAAAGCTGTTTCTTCTTTCTTATGTGTTATAAATGCAGAGTCAAAACATCTTGTACATACATTTGTAGCGTACATGTCTACTCATGGACAAACATAAAACAATAATGTAATAAAGACACTTAATAGATGATAAAACACCACTCAGCCTTTAAAATAAGGAATGTACTGAAATACATCTTAACATGAATGAACCTTAGGGAAATTGTGCTGAGTAAATTCAGTTGGTCAGAAGGCAGGATATTGCATGATTCTACCAATAGGAGCATCTAAAGAATTAAATGAATAACATTAAAGAAGAACTTTCAAAAGCAAGGAATTACTGATTAAAGAAGTACAAATTCTCAGCCAAGCAAGAATAAGCTAGATATGCACTTTGTGACATGAGACCTGGAGTCCACACTAATGTATCCCTCTAGGTTTGATCATTTCTGAGAGTAAACACCACATACAACAGTCCTACAATACATTTCTTTACAAATATCACCCTCATTTTAACTTTGCCAGTTTTAACTTTTAAAGGAATCCTTCCTTTTGATGAAAACACTTTTAGATGAAAAAGAAATATGAGGTAATTGTGGAGTGCAACAGCCTCAGCGCCGTCCTCCTGGTTAACATGTGATGGAAGTGAAGTGCCCTGTACATCATAGAATACGAAGTTGGTACATTACCACCGTGAGCCCATATTTAATTCACACATGCCTAGATTTTATTTTATTTAATTTACTGCCTATATATCCTTTCTTGAACACTGCATTACACTGTAACATCCCCCTTGGGCTCCTCTCAACTCTAGGCCATGGTATTTTTTTGTACAGGTTGTGGAATAACTGCTCAGCAGCATGAAAGTTTTGATCGTTTCATTTATCCAAATTTTTTTTCATAATAAGACTGGTGTTATAGGTTTTTGAAAGAAGCCTAATGGTGCAGGTCTAGTCACATTATATCTATATCGTATGGGGCACATTGAATGCTAGCCATGGTACTTATCCATTGTTAAGATCGCATCGTTAATGTGGTTAGAACTTCTCAATTTTCTCCCCTGCAATGTTTTCCATTTGACATTTAACATGTATTCTTTGAAAAGTGTTAACTAGGACCAGACTACATTAAATGAACAGAGAGTTGTGCTACACTTCTCGATGAGTAAAATATGTACAGAAACTTTTAATTCCTCTGCAAGACCATGAGGCTTTGTCTATTTTTTCCCTCCTCTGTATAGTTTCGAAGACAGTTATGCCTGTTTTACAATCCACTGCTCCTTTACAATACTGGTTATTTTACCACCTACAGCTTTTCTTGGGATTCACAATGTCTCTTTCACACACCCCATCATTGTGGGAAAGTGAGGAGTGGAGAGAGGAACATCTACTGAGCACTCAGGCATAAGTAACTCTCAGATCAGGACCATAAAGGTTTTCATCTGGGAGATCTGACTCTTTGCATGTGAAAAATAGACATGAAAACAAAGACACAGCAGAAGAGTAGTATTGAGAGTCAGACATTTGACAACTGTCACTTACAACCAAGGCAGTGAAAAGCCCAACTGGAGCAGCTTCGTTTTCATTCACCAAACCCTACTATTTTAATGCACACCCCATAGGAATACAAGATGGGACTGTATCATGGGCTATTGCCAACATGAATGTGTGTGAAAACTTGCTGTGAATGAAAAATCTCTTCTCCTATTTCTGACATTTGAAAATAACTCTATCTATATTGATGAGAATAAAACTACATCAGGCCACATTTAAACATGCAGATGGAAATATTTTTCCATTCTAAATAAAGTGCCATTCCAGCCCATTACCAGTCATAAATGGCCACAAGTACACACAAAATTAATTCACTGATATTTTTCTAGACTTTTGTCTCATATTGCTTTGTTTATATATTTATTTATTTTTTTGGTCTTACAGTTCTTTTTCTTGAATATTTTTATTTTGGTTTGGAATTTTTATGGATTTGACTTGTATTTGAGTCTGTATGTATCTAGGGACATATGCATATATGTATGTACATATGTACATATGTATGTATGTATGTATGCATGTTTCTGTGTCTGTGTGTGTCTGTGTCTATATGTGTGTATTGGTTTCTTCCTTGTTTGTTTAAGGGAGTAAGAAACACATATTGTAGAATTGGATGGAGGGGAGGTAGTGAAGATATTGGAAGAATTGGGGAGGGAAAATCATGATTGGGATATACTATATGAAAACCTTTTTCAATAAGAATGAAATTTTTTTTTAAAAAAAGTATTTCACAATCACCATCCCACACTCAGCTAGAACATCTTTATCCTGGCATAGTCCCAGCCCAGTCAGTAGCAGGCTGTGGATGGCCCTGCCTTAGGTTATGCTGCTCTCTCAGTCACAGGCAGATGGTCCTTTTGAAAGCTATTGGATCTGTCAGCCCCACCAGCTCCTACACTGCACTTGCTCAACTCATTAACTGGATGTTTCAGAGCAGACAACAGCTGAGAATCCCTGCTCAAAAAGATCCATGTCATCTTTATCAGCAGCAATAACAGTACCAGTGACTGCCAAACATATTCAGATCACAAAAAGACAGCATAGAAATGGACTGAGGACTTGCCCAGTGGAATCAGCATCAGAATACAAACACTGCCACAGAAACAAGAGGCCCAACAGGAATCTTGGCTTCAGAGAAAAGGAAAGCTGAGGTTAGTCCGTTCTTGTGGCTCAAATCAAATGGTGTTGCGCCTGCTTCTGAAATGGTTCATATGTTTCCTTTAAATGGGTGCAGTCAGTATGAAGCCAATGAGCTCTACCACAAACGTACACCTTGTGGTTTGCCAAATTCTTACTTCTGTGCCCAGCTCTGAGTTCAATAATTTGAAGATACCCCTTACGCAAAGGCGTGGCAGAGGGACAAAGATCATATTTTATGCATATTGTCACCTAATGACCTGGGTCAGACTCATTCTAAATCTTGACAGAGGCCACTCTGTCTTCCCATGTTCTGTCCTCAGGTCTCAATTCTTCCTGCTTTGGGAAATTTCAGATCATTATTGACAGAAAATCTCCCCCATGTTCTAGACCTTTCAAGTAAACACACAGTCTGGAGACTATTCCCTCTAGAAGCCTCTAGTGCATGCAGTTCCTAACCTTTGGACGAGGAACAGAGCGTAGGTGTGACTGTAAGCATTTGCTTTCCCAGCTTTGTGGAAACCTGGCTTCCTCCATGAAGGTCCGGCACGCCTGTCAATCTTGGCACTATGCCAATCTAGTTTTTAATCCTAGCAGGTTTTTCTTTAATAATGTCATTATTCCCCTTTAACATGCACACTCAAAGATACACAGGACAAAAAATAATCCGACTTTAAAAAGTATTTAGCAAGCCTTAGCTCGTACTGTATACAGAGGAATCTTAATTACACTGTTACTACAAGCTTCTGACAAACATTTACCTGTTTAGACACTTCTTGCAAACAAATGATGATTTATGTTGAGCCCTTTCTCTGTAATATAATGCTATTAATAAAATCCATTCATTATTTATAGGATTATGCTTTAAATTGTTCCTTCACAACCTTTCTAATAGAATGAATAATTTTTAAATACTTTATTAGTTGAGAACTGCATACAATGCATTTTGGTCATATTCACCCCAGTTCCTCCCAGACTCATTTTCTGTTTCCCTGCACACCTGACTTTGTGTCTTTATTTTTTTTTTCTTTCTTTTTTCTTTTTCTTTTCTTTTTTTTTTTTTTTTTTTTTTTTTTTTTTTTTTTTTTTTTTTTTTTTTTTGTACTACTCCCATACTCTTGGATATGTAGCCTTTCAGTAGAGCATGGTGACAAATCAGGGCCTATGTTATTAGAGAAAACTGATTCTCCTTCTCCCAGAAACTATCATAAGTTGCCAATAGATCATCAGCTAGGAGTAGGACTTCACGTGGGCTGGAACTTCATGCCAAACTGCCCTCTATATGCTGAAATTTTCCCTGGGCTAAGCTTGTACATGCCATAATCATGCTGTCACAACTACTGTGAGGTCATCTGTGTAACTGCTCTATTGTGTCCAGAAACATTGCTTCCTTGAAGTTATTTGTCACCTCTTACTCTTACAGGCTTTCTTCCCTCTTCAACAATAATCTCTAGGCCATGGAAGGAAGAAAGGTCTTACAGACATCCCACTTAGGGGTATAGTATTCTATTCTCCACATCTTACCCTATTGTTAATTACCACCTACTGCAGAATGAAGACTACGTGATGAGAGCTAAAAGACACAGCAATCTATTGAGTATAAAAATAAATCACCAAGAGTTCGTTTAATACTATGTCCGTTTAATAGAATAGTAGTAGTAATCTCTCACAAAGGCTTTATGATCTCTTAAAGAACAAATTGGATTCTTATAATGGGGCCAAGTGTAGAATGGGTTTTCTATCTCATTGAATGGGTTTTAAATACAATCTGAAAGTGACTGGTTACCTTCATGACATTTGTGCCACCATTGTACCAATGGACATGCTTTGATAAGCATGATAAGCTTTGATTATTTTAAATGACATTTTGTTCACAGCTGGATAAGACTGACTTATGATCATTTTTTCCTCTGGTAGCATGCATATAACCTATTACTATGAAAAGTATCCATCAGGGGTAAGTTTCCAGGTGAGTACCAGCTTGGTTTTTCCACATTCTATGACTCACATAATTGGTGTATTCAATGGTAGGGTATCATCATCAAATTCCTGAGAGTAACTAAGAGTTGCTGAAAATAACATGCAATGTATGAGTGTCTATATGTAACCTTATTGGTCAACAATCCTGAGGGAGATAAGCCATTCCATACCCTAAGTCTTTCGATTATTAGCCTGTTGTTGTCTAGTATATTGGTAGTAAAATGACTTTATTACTCTTTTTTTTTTAAGGGAAGCTTCATCATTTGTAAGAACCTGAGTGAATTAGGAGGACATTATGTCAGGTGGAACATGACAAGCACAGAAGACAGAGTGTGGTTTCTCTTCTATGTGAAATCTGCCCATAAAAGCAGAGAGTAGAATGGTGACTCTTAAAAGCTGAGGAGGGAAACTGTGTGCAGAGGAAAAAATAAGTGTTCAAAGGGTAAAAAATTTCAGTTGGACATGGGAATGAATTCTGACCTGCATTGTATGGCATGGAAACTTTAACTACTAATAGTATATTTCAAAATCATTTAGACTAAATTTTAGATGTTTTTACTATGAAAAAATAACACGCACATATATGTGTTATTATATATGTATATGATATTTCTTTGTAGTAAAAGCATCTAACAGAGCCCGGCCCATCTGCCACGCGAACCGCCAGCCCCTAGGGGTTGAGAAACTGGTGAGTGGGAGATCTGGGCAGCCATGGAGCAGAGAGATCTCTGTGGAGTGCGCACCCTGAGCACGCCCTCCGACCTGCCTGATCCAGGGACCAGGAACAGAACTTTGGAACTTCTATTTCCACCCAGCAGAGACTTCAGGGCGTGGAGCAAAGCCCCGCCAATCTGCCACACAGACCGCCAGCTCCTAAGGTTGAGAGACTGGTGAGTGGGAGATCTGGGCGGCCGGGGAGCAGAGGGTTCTCTGCGGAGTGCGCACGCAGGGTGCACCCTCCGAACTGCCTGATCCGGGGACCAGGAACAGAACTTTGGAACCTCTCTTCCCACCCAGCAACTCTGAGGCATAGAACAGGGCTGGGCCCATCTGCCACCTGGACCAGTGGAGATCCAGGGACACAGACCAGATACAAGGGAAAGGCAAGAACATATCACTGACAACAAAATGGCAAGAGGAAAACGAAAGAGTATATCCCAAGGAAACCAAGACAACCTGGCAACACCAGAACTCAGCTCTCCCATAACAGCAAACATCGGAATACCAAACACTCTAGAAAAAAAAGACACAGACCTGAAATCATACCTCAAGATGCTGATAGACATACTTAAACAAGAATGGGAGGAAAATCAAAAAGATTCAGAAGCTTTTAAAGAGGAAACAAGAAAAACACTCAAAGAACTCAAAGAACTAGAGGAAAACAGAACCAAAGAAATGAAGGAATGGAAGGGGGAAATTAAAACAAAAATTGAAACAATAAAGAGAACACTAAAAGAGATAACCCTAGAGGCAGAACACCAAAAAAAGAAATCAGGAGTCACAGAAGCAAGCATTTCCAATAGAAATCATCAGATCCTACTACAAAAACTTATATTCCACAAAATTAGAAAATCTGGAGGAAATGGACAAATTCCTAGACAGATACAAGATCCCAAAGTTAAACCAGGACCAAGTAAACCGTCTAAATAACCCTATAACACCTAAAGAAATAGAAGAAGTCATCAAAAGCCTCCCAACCAAAAAAAAAGCCCAGGTCCAGACGGGCTCAGTGTAGAATTTTATCAGACATTTATTGCGAATATAACACCAATACTCTCCAAACTATTCCAAAAGATAAAATCAAATGGGATACTACCCAACTCATTTTTTAAGGCTACAATAACCCTCATACCTAAACTACACAAAGACCCTACAAGGAAAGAGAACTTCAGACTAATCTCACTTATGAACATTGACGCAAAAATACTCAACAAAATCCTTGCAAATCAAATCCAAGAACACATCAAAACAATCATTCATCATGACCAAGTAGGTTTCATCCCGGGGATGTAGGGATGGTTTAATATAAGGAAATCCATCAACGTAATCCACCATATAAACAAAGTCAAAGAACAAAATCACATGGTCATCTCACTAGATGCTGAGAAAGCATTTGAAAAATTCAACACCCATTCATGTTAAAAGTTCTGGAAAGATCAGGAATCCAAGGCTCATACTTAAACATAATAAAAGCAATATACAGCAAACCAACAGCCAACATCAAACTTAATGGCGAGAAACTTGAAGCAATCCCACTAAAATTAGGGACTCGACAAGGCTGCCCACTCTCCCCCTACCTATTCAACATAGTACTGGAAGTCCTGGCTAGAGCAATTAGACAGCAAAAGGAGATCAAGGGGATACAAATCAGAAAGGAAGAGATAAAAACATCACTCTTTGCCGATGACATGATAGTGTACTTGAGTGACCCCAAAAATTCCACCAGAGAACTTCTACAGCTGATATACAAGTTCAGCAAAGTGGCTGGATACAAAATTAACTCGAACAAATCAGTAGCCTTCCTATACTCAAAGGACAAACATGTGGAGAAGGAAATTAGGGAAAAGGTACCCTTCACAATTGTCACAAAAACTATGAAATATCTTGGTGTGACTCTAACTAAGCAAGTAAAGGACCTGTACAACAAGAACTTCAAACCTCTAAAGAAGGAAATAGAGGAGGATCTCAGAAAATGGAAAGATCTCCCATGCTCATGGATTGGAAAGATCAACATTTTATAAATGGCCATCCTACCAAAAGCAATCTACAGATTCAATGCAATCCCCATCAAAATTCCAACATAGTTATTCATGGAATCGGAAAGATCAATGTGCAATTTCATATGGAACAACAAAAGACCTAGAATAGCAAAATCCATCATCAACAACAAGAAAACATCTTTGGGAATCACTATCCCTGACCTCAAGCTATATTACAAGGCAATTGTGCTGAAAACTGCATGGTACTGGTACAGAAATAGGCATGTGGATCAATGGAATAGAATAGAAGATCCAGAAATGAGCCCTCACATATATGGTCACCGGATTTTTGACAAAGGAGCCGTAAACATTCAATGGAAAAAGGACAGCCTATTCAACAAATGGTGCTGGTCCAACTAGCACTCAACATGCAAAAAATGAAAATAGACCCTTTCTTATTTCCTTGTACAAAGCTCAAGTGTAAGTGGATCAAAGATCTCCACATTAAACCAGATACACTGAAACTATTAGATGAGAAAGTAGGGAAAACTTTAGAACATATAGGCACAGGAGAAAATTTCCTGAACAAAACACCAATAACTCAAGCTCTAAGGTCAAATATTAACAAATGGGACTTAATGAGATTGCAAAGTTTCTGTAAGGCTAAGGACATCGTCAAGAAAACAAAACGGCAGCCAACAGAATGGGAAAAGATTTTTACCAACTCCGAATCAGATGGAGGCCTAATATCTAAGGTATACAAAGAACTCAAAAAGCTAGACACCAGAGAATCAAATAACCCTTTTAAAAAATGGGGAACAGAGCTAAACAAAACGTTCTCAGTTGAGGAATATCGAATGGCTGAGAAATATCTGAGGAAATGCTCTCCACATCCTTAGCCATCAGAGAAATGCAAATCAAAACAACCCTGAGATTCCACCTCACACCAGTCAGATTGGCCAAGATCCAAAACTCAGATGACAACAGATGCTGGCAAGGTTGCAGAGAAAGAGGAACCCTTCTCCACTGTTGGTGGAGTTGCAAACTAATACAACCACTCTGGAAATCAGTCTGGTGATACCTCAGAAAATTGGACATAATACTACCTGAAGACCCAGCTATTCCACTTCTGGGCATATACCCCAGAGACACCTTAGTCCACAACAAAGATATATGCACCACAATGTTCATAACAGCTCTATTTATAATAGCCAGAAGCTGGAAAGTACCCAGATGTCCTTCAGAAGATGAATGGATACAAAAATTGTGGTACATTTACACAATGGAATACTACTCAGCCACCAGAAACAATGACTTGACCAAATTCTTAAGAAAATGGCTACATCTAGAGCATATCATTCTGAGTGAGATAACCCAGTCACAAAAGAACAGACATAATATGCAGTCACTGATAGTGGGATGCTAACCCCCAGAGGCTCGCACTGCCCCAGAAACAACTCACAGACTGTATGAAGTCCAAGAAATAAAGAAAACAAAACAAAACAAAACAAAACAAAAAATCTTTATACAACAAGAAAACTTTGACTATTTCCATGTTACATTTTGTTTTACATGTACTTTATGCTCATTGTAACTATTAAGTTTTCAATGCATACTATCAAACTTTTAAAAAGTCAAGTACTGACTAACAAATATATTCTTACAGTTTTATGTAAAAATTATTTTAAAATCTGAAAAAAACATACTGACAAAAATGTATTGTATAATTTTATGCAAAAAAATGCTTAAAATCTGTACATTTATCTTTCTTTTGTAAAATAAAGTTGTTTAAAAAAGCATCTAAAATCTACTCTGAATATATATTATACTATATATGTATATAATAACATATATTACATATATATTTGTAGATATGTTAATTTTCCTGAGTACATTATACAAAGTATACATGTAGTAAAATGTTTTATTATGCCCTATTTACTTATACAATTATTTTTCAATTAAAACAAAACCAATTTGAAAAAAAATGTTAAGAAATAGGAGAGGTGGGCATTGTGTGAACAAGCACAATCTCAGTAACTCAAACAGTTGCAGAAGAGAGGCAGGGGCGAAACATAAAGACATGTGAGTGAGCTGTGGATGAAAGGAGAATCAAGTAGATTTACATGGAAGCTCCTCTCTGCCTCTTAGCTTTTCAAGTTTTCCCTCTTACAGTGAACTCTTACCTTCTTCTCAGTTTAAATGAATCTCAACTAGTGCTTCAAGCAATGTATTGATAAGAAATAGAGAAAGTGGACTGACATCTTATTTCTGACTTTAATGATGTTGTTTTGAGCTCTTCTTCTTGGAATGCTGTTGGCTGTGGGTTTGCCTTATAGAGTTTATATGATATTTATTATGATAAGCTATGTTCCCTTCCGCCCTCCTAAGACCTTTATCCAGACACTGGATTTTGTCAAGACCTTTTCTGTATCTATTGAGATGATATTTTTGTCTTTAAGCCATTTATAAGATTTATTACATTTATTATCTTACATTTGTTGAATCATCCCTGAAACTTTGAGATAAAGCCAAGTTTATCACAGTAGATGATATTTTTTTATATACCAGTATTTGGTTTGTAAATATTTTATTGAGAATTTTTGCATCTATGTTTACTCAGGGTTACTAGCTTGTAGCTTTCTTTTCTTTCATGTTTTTAACCAGATTAGATGTCAGGGTGACAACGGCTTCAGAGAAGAAATTTGGAAGTGATGCTTCTGCTTTATTTTTAATAATTTAAAAAGTTTTAGTTGCAGGTTTTCATTGGAAGTCTGGTAGAATTCTACTGTGAGTCCATCTGGCCCTGGGCTTTTTGAGTCAGAAGGCTTTTTCTTACTGTTTCTCTATCCGTATTTGTTACAAGTTTAAGTTATTGATAATTCATGAGTAATCTCTTTATGGATTAACTTTGGTAATTAGATGAACTTAGAAATTCATCCCTTTTTAAAAGATTTACTAACTTAATAGAGTATATGTTTTTTAAACATGTCTTCTTATGACATTCTGAATGTTTTGGTGTCTGCTGTACTGTTTCCCTGCTTATTTCTCACTATCTTAATTTGGGTTCTCTTTTGGCTAAGTTTGTTCATTTTCTCAAAGAACCAGCTCTCAGATTCTTTGGATTTATTTTTGTTGTCGTTGTTGTTTCTATTTTATCAACTTCGTCTCTGGTTTTTACTATTTCTTTCCATCTACTAGATTTGAGTTTGGTTTATTCTTTTTCTAAACTTTTAACTTGTATCATTAATTCATTTCTTTGTTCTCTTTATCATGTTTTTAAAGCATAGACATCTCAAGCTGTAAGTTTCTCTCTTGGAACTGCTCTGAGTGTGACTCGAGGTTTTATTGTTTTGTGCTGTCATTTTATTTTATTCTAGAAAATTTTTATTCCTTTCTTGGCATTTTCTTTGACCCATCCATCATTTGGTATGTTCCTTTTTCTGTTTGAGTTTACATACTCACTGGGAATTTGTTTGCTGTTGATTTTAAACTTTATTGTATTGAGGTCAGATAGGGTACATGGAGTTATTTCAATCTTTCTGTATTTGTCAGCAATTGTTTTTGTGTCCTTGGGTGTAATCTATTTTAGAGATACTCCCATGTGCTGTTGAATAGAATGTGGATTCTTGGGAGTTTGAATCAAATATACTGTAGATATCTGTTAGGTTCATTTGGTGTATGATGTCATTTAATTCTAAAATTTTTCTGTTTATAGTTTTATCCAAATGACCTGTTTACTCTTTAAAAAATGCTCTATGGAAATGCTCTAGTCAGCACAGTGCTTGATGTTTAAGCATGAAAACCTGAATTTGAATCCCAATAAGCTACTAAAAGCCAGATGTTTTTTCCATTCTGTCATAATCCTATTGCTCATGAGAAGAGGGGTTTACATACAGAAGAACCACAGCACTCTTTCTGTCCATTCAATCAACAGTGAGCTCTTGGTTCAGTCAAGAACCTGTCTCCAAGAAATAAGTTAAAGAGAAATTTAGGAAGACACTAGACATTAGTGTCCTCTGGCTCCACACAAACATGTACATACGTGAATATAGCACACAAACACACACAAATATGAATAAAATAATTTTATATGAAATCTATAGCAAATTGGGAAAGATTCTTATCATGTGTCCTCAAATTTGTTGTATAGATCAACCTGGCATCCAACTTGTAATTATCCTCCTGACTCTGGAGAACTGGATGCACAGATAGACAGTACCATACTCTGTCAAGTTACAGCTCTTAAAAGTACTTTTTCTTCAGATGCACTAGGATCTATATTTCATTTACTTCTGATTTTGAATCTTCTAAAATATTGAAGATGATTTCTTTGAAATTATATACATAATATATAATCTCACTGGATTAAAATGCATCTTCTTAAGTAAAGATATCTGATCCACAACTGCAGGCCATTGTACCTTGTGGGTGAAGTAGATTTTAAAAATGTACAAAAAGAGTATTTAAGTCAATATAATAGAAACCCCAATGCTAGTTTTAGTCAAAACAAGAAAAGATCACATTGAGTTTTAAAGGTGGCCAAAATACTCATAAAGTAGCTTATAATGAAGAATGAACTTAAATGAATTGGATTGAAGCCAATTAAAGAACTCTCTTTCTAGCCCTGGTCCATGTGAGTGAGGATAGAGAATTCATTCAGAGAGCAGAGATTGGGCTGGAAGAGTGAGTTGCTCAGATAAAAAAATGTGATAAACAAAAAGTTTCCAGAATAATAAAATGATTAAAATTATACTAAGGAGAGTTTGGAAGAATTAGAACTGAGCTGAGAGTGTTCAATTTGATCACCAGCCAGGCTCTGCAGAAAATTTCTATACAGTGAAAGAAGCAAAGGCCTGGGGTGTACAGGATGAGGACAGTGAAAGGGGGCTTTGCAGAAATGGGATGTGTAGCACTGGAAAAGGAGAAGAGGAAGAATGGACCTTTCAGAAGTACACAGACAAAACACACTTTATATAGAATTTTATAAAAGAATCCAGAAAAGATAAATTTAGATGGCAGGGGCAAGGATCACCCCAATAACATCTATTGAGATGGAAGACTCCACCTGAACATAAGAATAATAGAAGACATCTTAAAAGGTCTCACAAAAAGCATCCATGTGTCTAAATTGTTCTGACATGACTATGTAGTCAGGAAGACTGGGTGGACATAGTAAACTAAAAGATTCAACCACTGGGGCTTGTGGGCTTGAGTGCTAGTTAGAAGCTCGTCTCTGCCTGCAGACTGACTGTGGCTAAGCCAGAACACTTCTCTGAACCTAGGATTACTCGTGTGCAATTGGAAGTGATGTTACTCACATCCTTTGTATGAGCCTTTCATTGTACTCACAGGATATCTACCATAGACAACTTAAAAGAGGGAGGATTTCAGTTCAGAGTCTACCTACTTTGTTCCTATGGTCCTGTTGTGGGGCAGAGCACATAGCTAAGAAAACTCTTCACCCTACAGCAGCCAGGAAGCAGAGAAAAAGGAAAGGATGGTCCACGGACAAGAGATACTGTTTAAAGTCATATCTCAATATTGGAATTTCTCCAGTTAGCCTCCACATTCTACCAGCCCTTCAGCGATGAGCTCATTGGTGCACTGATGATGTCAAACCATTCATGATTTAAGCCAGCACAGCAGCACAAGCCTGCAAACAAGGTTTCAACACATAGCTGTATAAGCATATTTATTTATATATAGTTATGAGGACTGGGTAATATTTAAAACTCTGAGGGTCACCAAAATACCCTGGAAATGATATCAGAGTTTCTGTTAAAACTCTTTTAACTGTTTTAAGGGATAAATGGTTTGTTTACATGTTCATAATATAATCATATAACCAGTGGTTCTCAACATTTCTAATGCTGCAATACTTTAATACAGTGTCTCATGATGTGGTAACCCACCCAACTATATATTATCTTAATAGTAATCTCAAAATGTCAACTCAAAATTATGAACAAGCCATTTTAAGAAATAAAGAAAATATGTTCTGGAAATTTCCATGGCCTTTCAATGCAGGCAAATCCAGCTGATAAGTGAAGGATTCTAACCAAGCACCCAGCAATGTAACTCAACAATTAAATTCTAGTATTCTGGTTTTGAACACTGCTTAGAACATCCCCACATTTATGGAATGTTAATTTTCTTTTTCCCAGTACAGGAGAGAAAGTATGGGGAAATATTGATGGGAACATCTGGCAAATGTTGAGTTTTATTTCCCCCACAATGATTCTCTTGTCTTTAGCAAAAATGAAGAGCCATGAAGATATCCATCACTTTGGGCCCTGCTGTCTTCCCCATGGGATCCCAGCATTAAATGTCTGATGATTCTGTCTGAACATTAAATTCAAAAGTCACTTTATGAAATAAATGATCAATGCGGCCCCATACTAGTGAGCCGACTGTCAGTTTTGCAAGAACGCTGTTGCTTCTAGCTATGGATGTGTGTGTGTGTGTGTGTGTGTGTGTGTGTGTGTGTGTGTGTGTGTGTGTGTGTATGTGTGTGTGTGTGTGTGTGTGTGTGTGTGTATGTGTGTGTGTGTGGATGTGTGTGTGTGTATGTGTGTGTGTGTAAGTCAGGTTGCTGCACCCAAGAGGACATCTCAACCCCAAGTAAACCATTAAGGATTGATGAAGTTACCAGAATCCAATTTACATCTTCCCTGTTTAAATTCTGCTCACGTGGAGAAAATGTAATTTGCAGTCTTGTTGATCTAACTGATAGACTCCCCAGCAGCGGATCTACGAAATTTACTTTTTCCAGCTTTCATTAGACATGAAATATGATCATTTATACTTCCACAGACAAGTGAATGCCTAACAGATGCTTCTCACTGAAGAGAATCATGATCCCTATTTTGTTTCTCCACAGACTGGCACTTTAGAAAGAAACTGGTTGTTTTAAACACTGTCTTGTTTTTCTTGCTCTAATATTTTGGTAGTTGTTGTCACATCTGAGAAGGACCATTAGCAAAATGAATTCAAGCTCTAGCTTCTTTATTATCTTATGTCTTAGACTCTCTGATACCCCAACCCTGCCCCCCAGCTCTATCATCTCTAAAGCTGAGGAATGATTTTACAAAACTTCTTCAAAGGGAGTTTGTATTGAAGTCTAGAAATTTCATCTCAAATCAGCCTTGATACATTTTATCTTTTATTTAAATATAAAGAATGTTGGGATAAAAAGGTATGTGCTATTCCATTAACCAACATGCATAGCCTTCTCCTCAGTTCTGCTGCAGGGGAAGAGAGAAGGGATATTCTTGTTGTTTCCACATCTTGTCCATCTTCAAGTTGATCGATGGCCATTTGGAAGGTGAGCAGAAGGATCTAGGTCTCTGCCTCCATACCTAGCAAACCAGGCTAACTGAGAATTGATTGCTAATGATGAAATCTACAGGGCCATGCTGCTAGATAGAAAATGATAGAAAGTGTAAGTGTATTAGTATGTCTGCCAATATGTAGGTACTTTGGTCATGTCATTTGGAAGTAATTTACATCTTATAGAGTACAAGAAGTTTCCAAACTTAAATCCCTATATCAATAACCCAATCAAGGTATAGCAGTACATATGCTGTGTTTAGGCGTCACTTTGGAGTGACATTGTTTATGGAGCAGATTCTAACAATAGAGCAGAGAACTGAATGACTGTTATTTAAGATTATCCGGGCTGGAGAGATGGCTCATTGGTTACGAGCACTGACTAACTGCTCTTCCAGAGGTCCTGAGTTCAATTCCCAGCAACCACATGGTGGCTCACAACCATCTGAAATGGAATCCAATGCCTTCTTCTGGTATGTCTGAAGACAGCGACTGTGTACTCATATACATAAAATAAATAAATCTTTTTTAAAAAGATAACTAATGCTAAGAAAACAAAAAACAAACAAAAAGATTATCCACCTTTAGTTACTAGATTATGAGTAATTCCAGGGCATTATCATGTGAGAGGCAGTTGGAAGGAGGCCCAAGTGAATTGATTTTTTGACTCCACCAGGCACAGAAGCATCATGACAACAGATTACAGTAGTAGAACATAGACTCCCCTGCAATCTCACCCTTTTTCCACTGTACCCAAAAATCTCAAAGGACCAAACCCTATTCAGAAATTATTTACAATGCATATTAATTCTATTGTTTTTCTTGTTTGTTTCTATGTTAATTTTCTCACCTGAAAAAAATTCCATCACCTGAAAACACTCTAATTAAAACAAAACATTAAGTTCAGTATCTGTCAGATTTTGTAGATGTACCAGCTCCACTATATCGCTAGCTCATTATTACTGTACAATTCCAAAAAAAACGTAAACACTCTAAAGATTCCCAATTACCACATTTATGCCACTCCTGAAGTTTTAGAAATGTCAGTTTTGTTTCCTTTGATTTTAGTAGCATCCCTTTTTCCATTATATTGGAGTTTGCTTCTGATAAAACTTGGACAAATATTTTATTGTGAATTTGGTAATAAAATGTGTAGATCATCAGAAATCTATCGACAACTGCCATCAACAGTGTTGCAAGGAGACTCCCAATGTAGGTTTGCTAGCATATGTGTGTTTATGTAGACTTTTTGTTTCATTTTGCTTTCTTTAAACATTTTTTGTCTTTGCTTGTACATTTGCATTTCCACTTTTATGTTTTTTATGTGTTGTTTATTTGTTTGTTTTTTAAAATTAGAAAAAAAAGGAAGAGCATAAACTTTCAAGGTTAGGAGAATCTGGGAGGAGTTGGGGAAGGGAAGAAACATAATTAATATATATGAAACATTTTTAATTAAAAATATAAGTATGTCGACAAAGACAATGTTTCAACAAATTAAATAAAACTTGAAGTATGTACAGCCAAATAAATATAGTAATATACATTAAAACTTTATATAACTAATTATCTCTTTTAAAACAACAAAAAGGTGTTCATGGGAAGCATTTTCCATGCTCTATGTAGTATTTGTTGACTATATGACCCCACCAAAACACAGAGAAAATCTTAGTGTGGATAGGGGAGTGGGCACAAAGGTCCTACTCCTAGCTGAGGAGCTATTGGCATTTGGTAGCTTCTGGAGAAGGGAGAGATCAGTTTCTCTGAGGAAATGGGTCCTGGTAAGTCAACCATGATTTCCTGGATGACTTTACAATCAGGAGTATATGGGCAGCAAAAACTGGGTGTAATGGGCATAAAAAACAACTTGATTTCACAAGTTCGATAGGTAGACAAGTGATGTGCATCTGGGAAGTACTGGGACAGGAAGGCATATATGATCAAAATATACTATGTAAAATATTCAGGTAATTAAAATATAAGAATAATAAAGATGAAAAGGATTTATGTGAATTACAACTTTTGTGCTTTTTCCACTCTTCATTGATAGGGGTCATTCATAGCCCTCATTCCCTAACTATTTTCTTTGAGTCCAAGGTTTTCAGGGATAACATAGAGTGTTCTCAAATCTGAGTGTGCACAAAGAAATCATTTCCTGAGTGACAATGTTACCACAGCACTATTGACTGCCCAGTGTTTTCAGTCCTCAGCGTCATTTTGTTCTAAGGTTACAGATTTATGCCCTCTGTTGTGTCTGTTCTCTGTATCTCACACACATGCAGAATGTACGTGCTGATGTTGGACTTTACTATAAGACTTGTACTGGCCAATAAATTAGTGTTCAAGCCATGCAGAGTATGGAAGTATGGTCTGTGTTTTTGTGGACTTCTGTCATCTCTATGAGAAATACTCTAGGACCCATCACAGTGTGTGTGTGTGTGTGTGTGAGAGAGAGAGAGAGAGAGAGAGAGAGAGAGAGAGAGAGAGAGAGAGAGAGAGAGAGAAAGAGAGATTGAGAAAGAAACCAAACCTAGATCACTGACTATGGTGAGGTCAACTTGACCTACAAAAGTCTTTCTATGTAGATTAGTGATATGTTTTTTATACAGGCAGAGTCATAGAATGTTGAAATAAACATGCCATTCATAAAAATCCAAATACATTTTTATAAACAAAAGAATTTCAAACTGACTCCTTTTTATAACCTTCTAGATTCATCTCTATTAATGAAAACTACAAAGGTAAACATTATTGTGATATATATTAGAGTTGAAAGTAAAATTCCTGAGAGATGAAATCATTTCAATATTGATTGTGAAGTCAGTTATGAATGCAAATGAAGATTTCTACTAGAATCTCTGATAATATAGTATATACTGGACTATAAGAAAGTTGGATAGAAATCAGGATATTTTAATAATCCCAGTTTCTCAGATATTGACTATCATTAAATGAGGGACTTTGGTCTATATCAAGAGATTAAGCAACAAGGTCAACATTGTAATTGATCTCATCTCATGCCCAAAGCCATGTGACAACCATCAGGGTGAGAATAAATAGACTACAAGAATGCAAAGTAGTTGAAGAAACAGAGTTGTTGTTTGGGAGTTCTGCAAGCTGTAATATACAAAACAGTAAGTCAGAGAGAAGAGTGAAATGCAGGAGATGTCCCAAGACATTAGTACAGAAGACCCCAGGACTTTGAACTCTAACAAACTCAGACATAAGGTCTAAAAACCATTGCTTGGCCAAGAGCCATCTCCAGGGGAAGACAGCTAGAGGAAAGTTGTATTTTTAACCAACTCCAGAGCTTTCGTGGGGTTGGAGGTCATCCTTTCTAACAAACTAAAATGAAAGACTCATTAGACAGCCAGAGACCCCCATGAGCCTCTGCCTCAGTACTGGACTAAACAAACTCCATCTACAGCAAAAGCAAATGTTTAGTGCCTTACTTTCTGGTATTTCTTGTCCACTGTAATGAGTCCTAAAAACAATGCTTGAGAGAAAATAAATCACCTGCAGACTAGAAAAAATCTCTACACTTTTTTCAAAGAAGACATAAAAATCCAAACATTTACAAAACAAACATAGGCGAGAACAGAGAAATAAAACTCATTACCAAGAAAAACTAAAATAATATGTGAGCCAAGTAAAACAAAATCAAAATAAGATGGAATCATAACCCAAGACAGAACACAACAAATATTTTAGAACTACATAGAAAACATGAAGAATTTAGAAATTATAAAAATATAGAAATACAGAGCTAAAACACATGAGTGAAATTCCCACTGATGATTTCTGCTACATATTGGTACTGCAGAAATAAAGGCAAGGTGACTTGAAAACAGAGAAAGAAAAAAAAAGGAAGGAAGGAAGAAGGGAAGGAAGAACAAAAGAGAGAGAAAGAGAAAGAGGGAGGGAAGAAGGTAGGGAGGGAGGGGGGAGAGGGAGAGGGGGAGAGGGAGAGGGAGAGGGAGGGAGAGAGAGAGAGAGAGAGAGAGAGAGAGCTTTGAGACCTGACACACAAGTAGGGAAATTGAAAGAACCTCAAAGATTTGGAAGATAAGATCAGCTGGTCCAAACACATACAGACTTAGAGTCAGAAGAGAAGGTAAGCAAAAAATAGAGGGAAATTCGTCACTATAAACACATACACTAGAAAAACTTCAAAAATATAATTTTTTAAGTTTTAATGATTTTTAATTAATTATTTTATTCATTTACATTTCAAATGATATCACCCTTCCTGGTTATTCCTTCACAGATCCCTAATCCCTTCCTCTATGTCCATTCCCCTTTGACTCTATAAGGGTGCTCCTGCACCTGCTCACCCACTTCCACCTCACTGCTCCATCATTCCCCGACATGGGGTCATCAAGCCTCTACAGGACCAAGGTCCTCCCCTCCAATTGATGTCAGATAAAGCCATCCTCTGCTACACACATATCTGGAGCCATGGATACCTCCATGATTTTAATCATTTGGTTGCAACCTTAAAAATAGAGAAAAAGAGAATGTAACAAGCAAATGACATGGATGGCAGACTACCACCAGCAGGCGAGAATTGTGTGGGTGTCATTCAGAGACCTGTGGTATCCATGAGCTCTGGTGCTGCTTGAAAGTGAAGGAGCCTTTAGGACTGGGCACATGATAGGATGTTAGATGATGATACTATGGTCTGGAAAGCAGTAGGAAGACACAATCTTTCCCTTTCTTCTTCCTTCAGTCTCTCTGCACAGTGATGCTCTGTGTAACCACAGGCCCCAAAGAACCAGACCAACCAACCAGAGACTGAGTTCTCCTTTTTTTTACAATTCCTTGTTAGGACTCTTCCTCTGAGTGTCTCTTTATCCTTCCTTTCATCTTTTATTTTGAGATAGTCTCACTAAGCTATCCAGGCTGGCCATAAGCCAGGCACACCTTGAACTTGCGATCATCTTACCTTCAGTCTCTTGGGTAACAGCAATTCCAGGCTAGCTAACTCTTTTCCTTATAACCTTATTTATCTCAAGTATTTGTTACAACTGTAGAAAGCAGGCTAACACAAAGCATAAATCCATTAAAAACAAGTAGAAGGAAAAAGGAAAAAATCAATAAGATGAAGCTTCTTTGAAAAGAAATTAAAAGTGTTAAAACATTAGTTTTGCCAAAAACATAAACTGAGACAAATATGACCATGAAACTAAAATGATAAAAAAATAATGACTAAGGAAGGTTAAAATTTTACTTTAAAATTAACATCTTTGATGAAAATTACAAATTTGCAAGAGATAATTATAATAAACAATAATAAAAATAATTTTTGAATAGGCCTATAATTAGAAAAAATGAATTTATAAAGTTAGAATCCTTATGATGACGCTATGCCTCCCAGTGAACTTTAATGCCAAGTGTTCTGGCTGGAGAACAGCATGAGTTATTTAGGAAACAAAACGTGGATGTCAACCTCACATAAAAGAGTCAAGGAAGAAGGATTAATTCCTTGCTTTATTTTGCCAAACGTCATGTTACAGGAAAACTGGAAACCAATACCCCTTAAAATCAAAAATGGATGGCCAAAAGAATGGCTCAGTAGGTAAAGACATTTGCAGGTAAGTCCGACCATCTGAGAGACATTCCTGGTCTCTCAGGAAGGAACAAGAAGGAATCCTCTTACATCTTCTGGTTGTCCTTTGACTTCAATGGTATATACCCACCAGTACTTACACATACCCATTTGCACGCAAGCGCACACACGCACACATACACACACTAAATAATTAAAATTTAAATTAACATAAATGTGATACTATAATATTAAAATTGAAGGCAAAAAAAAAACCAAAATAGATATCATCTCTAAGTGTAAAATTTGAATGCTTGAAAAAAATAATGTAACTTGCCACATATAAACCACAGAAACTAAATAATTTCTTTATGGCTACAGAGAAATTACTTGGGATAGGCAAGTTGCAAAAATCATATTATAGAAACAAAAAAAAACCCAAAAAAATAGAGATTTTTTTTCTCAGCCTGATCAAGGTCAAGACTATAAGTGTTGACTATAGGGTTATTTGTGAATGATTTTTAATTTGCTGATTTCAAAACATTCATGTTGCATTAAGGCCATAATAGAATTAAACACAATAGAATTGAAGTCTGTAGCCTTAGATAGGCTTTGTAAAGACACTATGTCCCTGCTATATTGCAGTATTTTTCTCCTTTTTGAAATATCTACCCTCTTCTCTTCAGGCTATGCTATAAAATTCCACAATCTGAGCTTTTAAACAATAGACTTCTGTCTTGAAGTTTTAAAGGCTGGAACTCTAAGAACAAGTTTTAGTAGGTTCATTCCCTATGAAAACCTATTTCCTTGTTCAGAGAAGGCCCTGCATCATAACATTCTTCCATGGTGGAGGGGGCAAGTGTTTCTCTGTTGGTATTGATAAGGGTATTGATAACCCAGCTTGTGAAGAATGTACATTCTGACCTAATCACCTCCAAACACCATCACCAGGGGATTGAGAATTCATTGTATTAACTAAAGAGACATAAATACTTAAATCTCAGCAAGATCACTCATGAAAAACAACCTGATAGCTCTAGAGAGTAGGATTGGAGTTGTCTTTCTCCCTGATATACCAAATATCTTCAGAAATAAAAATGGCAAATGAAATTATGAAATGCACAAGCAAATAGACAGAAGTAGGAGAAAATATACTGAACCCAGTTACCGAGGTTCAGAAGAACAAACGTCTCCTGTACTCTCTCCTGTGTGAGTCCTAGCCTAGTAGTTTTTACTCTGTATGCTCACCTTGGGGTGCATGTAGAAGCTAGGAAATTAAGACTGTCACATTCAATGGGAAAACACTGAAGAAAAAGGGATATTAAAATATAATTAAAATAAACATAAAGGTGGAGACTACTGCAGACTGGACAGAACGTGAAATAGATGGAAACGGGAAATAAGGGAGGGAAGGCTTAAACAAAAGAGTATTGAAAAACTAAATGGAAATCTACAATTTTAAAACCCAAATGAAACACTTTTAAAGAAAATAAAATATAGGTGTCATGACAGAACAGGTAGAAATATTTTGGAAGCTGGGAGTGTAGTAAAGAACAGAAGATGGGGGTGACTTAGTAAAAAAAATATAGGGGGTATGTTGAAGTAAATATTAAAATGAAATGGTTGATCTCTTTATCAGCTCCCACAGTCTCACTCCTCGGATGCTGCTTTAATATGGAGCCAAGCACATAGACTCTGTCACTCGGTCTAAGCCACTCTCTCCACACCATTCCCTTCACAGGCGGTTCACTCTGCCTGTGCCTGCCCTGCTTCTTCTGCCCTGGGTAGATGGCATGTTTCTTTCCACTACTGCCCAACACAAACATTACTCCAAAGCCTGGTTGCTTTTCATTGTAGGTTTATATATTAGATTCTCAATCCACAAACCCTCTACACAATAAGACTATACAATAGACAAAGATGCAAAATGATCTTCTATGACAGATGAAAAGACATATCCCTTACAAATATTCATATCCACTTATATCTAATTACAATAAGCAGGATCTAAGTCTGCTTTCTCCAGCTCCATCTTGAGCTCCTCTCCATCTCCTTTTCTCCTCTTCTTTCGGTTTCCTACCCTTTTCTGCCACCTACCTCTCCACTATCCAATCATGTATCACCTGAATATAAATCTACAGGTATATGAGGTTTCTTGAATAGTCACTATATTGTAACCTAATTTTAAAATGTATCAAAAGAGCAGTTTGAATAGAGGTATGCTGTTGAGTTCAATGTTGCTCCCAGAATATTTGGGTTTTTAATAAAACTCTCAATGCCAGGTATGAGATGACACAGGTCATGTAGATCACAGAGTCACCCAAAAACAACAGAGGCTTATGTATGTGGGACATAGAAAAGTCAGTTTCAAACTTACAGGAAAACACCTTTGCTGATGACTAGCTGTAATGGTAACAAAAAGGTCCTGTGCAGGCTTCTGGCAGAGAAAGGGAATCTCTAGTGTTCAACCTTGAATGATGTAATAAACTTGCCTGATAATATGTGTTCACTTGTGCACTAGTGGTCTGACAGGTATGAGGTAACTGACAGCTCTTTGTGTTTGAGCCTACTACAGCGGAGATACTCCATGTCTTGTAATCCTGGTCAAAGTCTATGACAAGGGCTATCAAAGTCTCTAGCAGAAAGCTTTTGGTGTGGTTTTATAACTGGTCATTTTGTCAAACTACCTTCTTAATGCTTGTGCTTATAAATGTAGATTTTTATTCTTCAAGACCTAGGAGAAACTTTTTTGTATTAAGTAATGATTAATTCATAGAATCATAACTGAACAAAGTAACTGTAAGTGCTCAGTCATAGATGAGTCATGGGTATAAAATTCTCCCCATCCTAGGATGGGCATCACCGAAGAAGAGTAGGTAGAAAAACTGAAAGTGGATTCAGAAGATAGAAAAGAGAACTGTCAGATGATAAAAGATCTGCATACGATCAAGCCAGTCAAAAGTTCAGTATGGTTGGGAGGAGGTCTCCTGAGATCCCATCCTTAGCTAAGAATTTGTTGACAGCAGATGGCTATGGGGGTAGGGAGAGTCGTTTCTTTTGTGTGGCCAGGGTTAAGGTGCTTATGCACCAGAGGATGACCCCAGATCTTTCAGTAGCATGAATTGGACTCTAAAGCCTATTAATAATGACTTTTAAAAAGAGGATATGAAGTTGGAATGGGTTGGGGAGTCTAAGGAGAACTGAAGAAAGGTAGTGGGTACTGTGTCTGTGTGTGTGTGCGTTTCTTTGTGTGTCTGTTTGTATATATGAGATTTTTCAAAGATTCACTATTATTTGATTTTTTTTAAAAATAGAGACTCTAAATGACACAAAATACTTTACCTTTTTTTCTGTAGAACTTTATAGCAAACTTAGAAATGGACTTTTATGATGGAAGACTTTCACAAGACTGAAACTGATTTTTTTTTCATTGTACATAAAAAGGAAGCTCTAAAACTTTTTAGCAAGTGCTTTAAAGTACTATAAAACAATTTTTCTGCTGTTTAATGTCAAAGAGATCAATTTAGACAAAGCTGTCACTAGTATTCTGAAAGAGTTCTACCATCCTGTCTTTCTTCATAATTCCCCCTCCCATGCAGTCTGCACTTGGCCCTGCATTCTTCCCTCCCATCTTCCTCTCTGCAGGAAGCCAAATATCCTTCTCTAAAAGCTCTTTGCTGCAAGAGAGTTGTCACAGGGAGAGAAGTCTGCTTAAAAAAAAAAAAAAAAACAGACAAAAAACAAAATGGGAGTTGTCTGCTTTAAGAATAAATAAATACAAGTGTGCTTTAAAAAGGACATTCTTAGGAACAAAAGCAATAAAAAGCTCTTTTCTGAAATTACTAGGAATGCCTCTTCACTAAGATAGAGGTAGGCAGATCATTTCTCTTTAATATTGTGGTATGCCCATTAATAGACTTTCCCTCATTGTGAGATGAGTTTAGAATGTGTTAGTGCACTCTCGACAGCTTGACGGTTGTCAGTCAGCTGCTCACGTTCTCAAGGTGAAATCAATGCCCTTATCTGTTTCCACTGCCAAGGAAACACATCTGGTAGGCCCAGGCATTACCATTCCATAGGTTGTCACGTACATATTTAAAACACATATGCTTTTATCAACATAAAGGAAACTCATTGACTATTCCATGTAAAAGACAGAAATATGACTCCATATCCATTTGGGTGGGCGTTAAAATACTTTAACTCTACTCCTCTCTTGCTGACACAATTTTCAAAAATAGTATTAAAAGAAAGACTAAGCCAAAAATGGCAGGAAGCTCACCTGAGGCTCAGCATACTCCACAAAGAACCACTCTGCTAAAGGGCTAATATCCAATATATACAAAGAACTCAAGAAGTCAGACTCCAGATAATCAAATAATCCTATTAAAAATGGGGTACAGTGCTAAACAAAAACATTCTAAACTGAAAAATATCAAATTACCATGAAGCACCTAAAGAAATGCTCAACAGTCCTAGTCATCAAGGAAATTAAAATCAAAACAACTGGGATTCCATCCCACACCAGTCAGAATGGCTAAGATCAAAAACTTAGATGACAGCAGATGCTGGTGAGGATGTAGAGAAAGAGGAACACTCCTCCATTCTTGATGGGGTTGTAAGTTGGTACAACCACTCCAGAAGTCACTCTGGCTCCTCAGAAAATTGGACATAGACCCAGCTCTTCCACTCCTGGGCATATACCCCAAAGATGCTCCTATATGTAACAAGGACACAAGTTCTACTATGTTCATAGCAGCCTTATTTTATAATAGTCAGAAGCTGGAAAGAACCCAGATGTCCTTCAAGAGAGGGATGGATACAGAAATTGTGGTACATTTACACAATGGAGTACTACTCAGCTACTAGAAACAATGACTTTATGAAATTCCTATGCAAATGGATGGATCTAGAGAATATCATCCTGAGTGAGATAACCCAGTCACAAAAGAACACACATGGCATGCATTCACTGATAAGTGGGTACTAGCCCCAGAAATCTCTGAATACCCAAGAAACAATTCCTAGACCTTATGAAGATCAGAAAGAAGAAAGGCCAAAATGGGGTTGCCTCAGTCCTTCTTAGAAGGGAAACCAAAACACTCATGGGAGGAAATACAAGGTCAAATACAGGAACAGGGATTGAAGAAAAGATCACTCAGAGGCTGCCTCATCTGGGGATCTACCCCATATGCAGCTACCAAACCCAAGCACTATTGCTGATGCCAAGAAGTACTTACTGGCAGGAACCAGATAGAGATGCCTTCTCAGGGGCTCTGCCGGAGTCATACAGATACAGTTGAGGATGCTTGCAGCTAACCATTGGACTGAACACAGGGACCCCAATGAAGGTGCTAAAGGACTGAAGGAGGTGAAAGGGTTTGCAACCTCATGGGAAGAACAATATTATCAACCAACCAAACCCTCCACAACTCCCATGCTCTAAAACACCAACCATTAAGCACACATTGAGAGACCTACTAATCCAATTGCATATGTAGCTGAAGATAGCAGTGTCTGGCATCAATATGGTAAGAGGCCTTTGGTCCAGGGAGGGCACGTTTTTCCAGTGTAGGGGAATGCCAAGGCAATGGGGCGAAAAGGGTGATTAGGAGTGAGTGCACCTTCCTGAAGACAAGTGGAGGGGGAGGGGGAAGGGGAATGGGGTAGGGGAATGAAATTACATTTCAAATGTAAATACAGAGAGTATCTAATAAAAATTAATTTGAAAATTTAAAAGAAGGTAAGACTAAAACTGACAGTAATTAATCTACACTGGCTTAGGGTGGCTGTGGTGATCAACTAGGTCGCAATGTCATCGGTTTCTGAGGACACATTTATCACACCAGCCTGCTGCTAGTAAACAACAGAAAAAAGTCCTACTCACCTCAGTCTCTCTAACAAAGCTCTTGGGCTGCTCTCTTTGGTCTGAAGGGCCATGATTTTCTTATCACTTGTCACAGCCTGCGTTTTCCCGGTGCATCAGCTTGTATTAAGTGTGCAGGCTCTGTAGCACTGTCTGCCCAGGGCCATTTTTTCTTTCTCTCCTTCCTAAGTCTTTTCAGGTGCTTGCTGCTCTCCTGAACTGAAGGAATGAACTCTCCATCAACTGCAGGACCCTCTCTGGTCACCATGCTCTGTGTGGTACCATACCTTTCCTGCCACAATGGGCTCTGTCCTAGAGCCATAAACCTAAGCAAACCTTTTCTTCCTGAGCTGCCTTCGACGGGTGTCTATCACAGCCACAGAGTTAACACATCTACTCACTCTTCCCAAAGAAGAGGGGTCGCTTCCTCCTCTGTTCTTCCCACAGGCTCCTCGCTTCCTCCTTTCTTCTCCATAGATCCTCCTTAATTCTTCCTTTCTCCTTTGCATAGTGACGAACCTTGGAAGTATAATCAATTCTCACTACTTGCTATCCTTTTGTTTTTTTCAAATTGGCATGTTACTGAATGAGTGCTGACTGGGAGTTAGATGCTTGCAAGCTTTTTCCTTCTTTTTTTTTTCTTACAACTTTATTTTAGAAAGAGAAATACACGTACAGATTTTTAAAAGCATTTTGGCATAAAACTATATGAATATATTTTTGTCAGTACCTAATTCTTTTAGAGATTTGATAGTATGCATTGAAATTTTACTAGTTACCATAAGCACAAAGTACATGTAGAACAGAACGTAACATAGAAACAGTTTTCTTGATGTATATAGATTAAACATAATGATATTTGAATACCAAAAATTGGCACAAAGCCATATTCTTAGCTCTTGAATTATTAATGATTTAAGGTCCAGGTGTACCACACTCTGAGAGGGTGCTATATACTTTTCTTTTTCCAAAGAAGGATTTTTTTTTTGAGCTTCATATGACCTGTGAGTTGTTTCGGGGGTTCTTTATAGTTTTGCTTTGTATTTTATTTTCGATTGGCAGGGCACTAAATGTACATATTAATGAAGTCATAAATACAGTTGTCTCGTACGCATATTGCCACATATTGTGTGTTGAGCAATGCCAGCTTCCCTTCCCCATGCATGCCTCCTTCCAAAACTCTAGTGAGCACCCTTCTATGTTCAAGCGGACTTTTACACATTATTTTTACATCAAATACTTTCAAATAATAAAAAAGAAATAAATGTACAAAGCAGAATGATCAACATTAAGAATCAAATTAATAAGCTAGAAAACTTAGTTGAAATGTTTACTTAAAATGTTGTCCCCCGAGGCACAAGTTGAAAACTACAGGGAACAAGGAAAAAAAAACAGATGCAAGTAAAAAATATAAATGCAGAAGTTTCTAAACCTTTCTTAAGGTTTCTAAAATTAGAGGCTGGAGTGTGTTGCAGTGTATAGTGTTTGCCTATCAGACATGGGGCCCCAGCATGTCCACTCATGCTTCCCAGAAGAAAAAAAATCTAGGAATCCATCATAGGAAACAAAATTAAAATAAATCACAAGAGAAAACATCCCCAGGCTAAACAAAAAACCTCTGCATCTTCTTAGCTAAGGGGAACACTGAGAGGTGGTAAGTAATAAGAATATACGAAAGTTAGAAGTATCCCAGTATAGTTTCAGCACCTCCATGTGAAAACAAGGTGCTAACTCTTGTGCAGCAACCAGATCACCTACGAAGTAATTCACGTAAATTGGTGCTAGGACATTGTGAGCCTTCTGAGTCATACTTAGGTGAATTAATGCTCAACCCAGTAATAATAAAGCCCTAGACATGGTCCAAATTCTCCTGTGTAAAGCTCGGTTCTCCAACAACTATTTACAAGAGTTTGAAACTCAGACTTGTCTTCAGATGAATGTTTATGTTGACCACAGAACAACCAGCCTTTTCCCCTATCTTGTTGAGTAGCTTTAAGCCTGAGACAACCTGAGAAAATGCACCCAGATTCCTAACCCACAGAAGCAATAATTAAACGTGTGTCGGTTGCTTTAAGCCACAAGGTGGATTTGTTGTGATGTAATAAGACATTTACATATGAGCAAGGGCACAAATTATAAGTGTTTCAGAAATACAAGTTCTAGACTATACCCATCTACAGATCACTCTGGAGCAATTACTGAGAATGTGTCCTAGACAAATGAAGAATTAACCAAGAGACACGAGGAACTTGACAAAATTCTCAAGTATTAAGTAGTAAAAAAGATATATACATTATTCTGGACACTTGCTAAAATTACAATTGTGAAACTTAATGCAACTCGTATTGATGTAGTATTAACATTGATAAAGATAAAGAAAATTGGAATTATATTTATCACAAGAAAGATTGTGTGTTAAGTGAAATAAGCCAGCTGCACAAAAGCAAACACCAGAGACAACAGAAAGAAAGAGAGATAGAGAGAGAGGGGGAGGGAGGGAGGGAGGGAGGGAGAGAGAGAGAGAGAGAGAGAGAGAGAGAGAGAGAGAAGAGAAGAGAAGAGAAAGAAAGAAAGAAAGAAAGAAAGAAAGAAAGAAAGAAAGAAAGAAAGAGGGAGGGAGAAGGAAGGAAGGAAGGGAGACATAAAAGAGAAGGAAAGAGAGGAAAAAGAGAGAAAAGAGAAAGGTCATGAGGCTGAAAGGAAAGGGCTATAGACTGAGACCTGAATGTGGGAGAGGACGTAAGAAAGTATTGCAGAGAAGATGGGATGGAATGGATTGTGAAAATCTTTGCTTTGTATAATTACTAATAAAACACTTAAGCTCCTCAGAAGGCAAAAGCAGAGAAATTGTAGCAAGCTTAAGACCAGGTTAGGCTTCATAGCAAGACCCTGATTCAAAAAATAACGTTTAAGCTTCCTTAAAGGAATTGTTCTAAAAACCTTATAAACCATAAAAAAAAAAGAAAAGGAAAAAAGCAGAGTTTAAATTTCAGTATTTTCAAGGACACTATATTAGATGGAATAAAAAAAAAATGTAAAGATGCTAAAAATCAAATAATAATTTCAGTAACTGCAATCATTTCTGATGCGTGTTAAAAGTGAAATGTTATCTTGGTATGGTGTCATGCACCTTTAATCGACACATCTTGGAGGTTTAGGCAGGAAGATTTCTTAGCGTTTGAGACAGCCTGGCTTACATAATGAGTTACAGGCTACCAGGGCAACATAGTGAGATTCTGTCTGAAAAATAAAATAAAGTAACCATCAGAAGAATGCAAATAAGAGTATATATACTAAAAATGGGAAAGACTGGACAAACCTGACAGCTAAACAAATGGAAGACATGACAGAAGACTGAAAAAAAATTACACATGAACATAGACATGTATTCATGATCATGAATTACAAACATTACATTACATTATATTAAATAACACAGCATGCAGAAGTTGTAGGTTTTCAATTAGGGTTTTTAAATTAACCATGCTACTTACAAACACTTCATAACAATACCAGACAAAAACTCTGTGCCTAAGAAATTGTTAAAAAGCAAAGACATGCCCTTTAAAGAAACACAAGGGAGGAAATGAGAAAAGCAAAAATAGAAATATTAAAACATGGGTGATGTTTGAAGTAAAATTTCTTTAAGCTCAGCTTGAAGTTATTAAAACATAAATATTACATCCCATTGATACCAAAGATACGTCAGTAAATATGTGTCGAATGACATGTATATATAAATATGTGTCTAATGACATGTATGTATAAATATGTGTCTGATGGCATGTATGTATAAATATGTGTCTAATGACATGTATGTAAAGCAAAGTCTATTGGAATACAGAGTGAGGATAGATATTCTAGCACTGAATATTTAGCCTTAATCATTTCTATTGGTTTAATTTTTCTAGTCAACAAAATAGGGATTACATGTTCTTTTTTAAAATGATTATTTTTCTGTTTGCTGAGACAAAATCTGTTATTCTTACCACAAGGAAATATCTAAAATTAAGTCTTTAACAAAATAAGTTAGAATATAAGGAAAACAAACAAATATACTTCATAAATAAGTAGCAATTATAAAAGTAGCAATTAATCATATTGGTGTTAAACAGACATGAAGAAATTTCAGCTCTCTTATGCAGTAATTAGTCATTAAGGTATTTGAAAAGACAAATTCAGAACTTTTAATTAGAATTTCAAATATCTCTGATAATTCATTTTTAGAAACTATCCTCAAGTATAGATACCCCTGCCCCTGTGTATCCAGTCAAAAACTGTTCCTCACAGCATTGCATTTATAGCAGCATCTGAGAGCCCATAACCAGGCTTCAATTAAAGCCTGTTATATTGTTATATTGATAGGGTAGCTTTAATTTTATTTTTCTGTATTGTCTGGAAGATAAATACCAGAGATTTGTTATTAAATACAAAATACACAAAATATTTCTAATTTGGAAAGATTTAACTATTTTAAATTGCATGTACATGTTAAGCATTTAAATTATCTTTATGTGGAAATGTATATATCAGACTATTAGTAGTTTTCCCTGCGAAATGAGAAACTAAAAATTGGGTCCTATTAAAAAGCAAAACAAACAAATGAAAAAGCAGAAGTACAATATGTGCCAGCCATGTATTTGGATATGTGGCCTCCAGTAGAGTATGGTGGCCTTATAGGAGCCACACCATTAAAAACAATTGACTGTCTCTTTTTCAGCTGTTTTCAGTTGCTAGTGGTTCCTTTGTAGGGGTGAGACTTCACGGCCACCTCCCCCCTCCAAACCTGGATTTTACGGAGTTGGGTGGGCCAGAAAGCATTTGGATCTGGAAAAAGTTGAAGGAAGGAGAAGAATATCATCAAAATACAGTGCATGAAATTCTCAAAAAAAATAATCTAATAAAAAATAAGTTGGAAAATGACTACAGTTTTCACAAGGGAGCAAAAAAAGAAAAGAAATTAAGGACACAGTGCAAATGAATCATTTTCTAAATCTCAACTGTGCTTCCCTTTTGTAATTTAAAACCAAACAAAAGCTTTGCTTTTTCTTGCCACCCGAACTATTTTTCAGCATGCAACTTTAGTGACTCATCAGTATCCTGGTCCTTACTTTCTCATTTGTTAATGGAACGACAACTGCTCCGTGTCCCTAGCTGACCCAGTGGGAAGAGTAAATAGAAAAGGGAATGGGAATATTCTTTAAAAATCTACTTAGCACTATATAAATGCCATGGGTACAAAAGGCAGAAATAAAAAAGGAAAATGTATGTCTCCCAGTGAAATGGAAACAGTGTTGCATGACTTCTTCCAATCTGTTCCTCCCAGAGAAAGGCGATGACAACTGAAAATATGACAAAGATCTCCAGGAGGTCAAATAAGTTGACATCCCCAAGATTTAATCTGTGTGTGTTTGTGTGTGTGTGTGTGTGTGTGTGTGAGAGAGAGAGAGAGAGAGAGAGAGAGAGAGAGAGAGAGAGAGAGAGAGAGAGAGAGAGAGAGAGAGAGAACAACCTTAGGATGGCATGACTTTTATACAAAAAGCCTCATGACTCAGCTTTCGGCTTTCTGATCATCTTAAGGCCCCATTAATAATTTTGCTACATTCATAGCTGTATTCTATGATTTTGATATTCCTAGATATTACTCATCATTCTACCAACAAATTTGTCTTTCTCTACAGGGGATTTACATGTGAAGACACAGAAGACATTATCTGACTTTATCCTGAAAGTCAAACTTTGCTTTTATAGCCAGTCCCTCAATTAAGAACTTTGTTTGGAGACTGAAAACTGTCATCAGATCATATCTGTAACAATTTACTAGAAAATAACCCTCACTTAAAAGTTAGAGAAAGAAGATATTTGATGATGGAAAGATCTCCCATGTTCTTTGATTAGAAGAACTAATATTGTGAAAAATGGCTATATTACCTAAAGCAATCTGCAGATTCAATGTACTACCCAGAAAGATCCCAATGGCATTTACAGAACTAGAAAAGGCAACCTAGAATTCATATGAAAACACCAAAGACCACCAGTAGCCAAAACCTTCCACAGTGAAAGCCTACTACTGCTAGAGGCATCATAATATCTTACCTTAAATTACACTACAAAGTCACAGCGCCAAAATCTGCATGCAGCTGTCAGAAAAGCAGACATGTGGTTCAACGGGATGGAATAGGGCACATTGTAGTGAGAATTTTGGAATTTTGGTTTCTTTAAACAACTCAGAAATACTATAAGAACATATTTTTGTTTTGATTCTAGGTGTGGGATATTGGACTGCCTCAGATTGTCCACAGCAGCTGACTATGATTTGCTTCATGCTCTGGCAAAGGTGTGGTTTTGCCAGCTGCAAAGAGTTTCTGCAGCTGTGTGACTTTTGGAATTCTGGAAACTTTTCTGTTCCCAGAATCCTCATAGATGGTTTGTTGTTAGCTGTTTCTGATGATTGTTTGTCATAGTTTGTTAAGAAGTCATGGGCAAAAAAAAAAAAAAAAAAAAAAAACAACACAAAGAAATTAGATATTCTGACAGCAAAGATCAAACTTGCCCCAAATTGTCAGGAAGTAGTCTAACAATAATGCTGCCTTCTTTCTTACCTCAACTTTATTCAGGGATCTCTTTCCTTTTTCTCGATATTCTTTTTTCCTCTTTTATTTGGTGTTGGGAGACTTAAAGGGTGAAAGAAAGGGGCAGAGAAGGTGAAAAAGCAAAGAACTCAAAAAGTAGCAAAAGACAGAATGTAGCACATGATCTCTCCCACATACAGAGTGTAGCTTTTAGTGTTTACGGCATGTATACATATGTGTCTATATGGAAATATTGTTGAGTGTAGGGTATGAAACTAGGACAGAGACCACAGAAAGTGTGGAAGAGGTTTCGTAGAGTGGCAGGATGCACTGGGACACACATGGCATGAAAAGGGACCATTGGAAGGGTGGAAGGTGGGGGTGGGGATGAGTGAAAGAGATGGGAGCACTCTCAACAAGAGTCGATTGAAAATGCCACCATGAATCCTAGTGTTTCTGTGTCAATTAAAATAAACAAGCAAACAAATAAAAATGTAAAGATCAGGTTGATTCCAAATCGCAACGTGTTGGCATTTTTGACCTTTGTGGCTGAGTTCTTCTCTTTAATCAAATTCTAGAAAACAGAGAAGTGATTCATATACTAAGTACTGCTCATGTACAAATTTTCTTTGGAAGTTACACATTCACAAGGGTCTTTCCAGCCCAGAGTAATAAATGCATATATTAAGATTAATGTCCTGAGAGAAAGTTAGTAATTTTGAAGGTCCAGATCCTGATTAATACTTTTTAAAATATGGCCTTGCTAAACTTGGCTTCAGGACAATCAACTTGCACTGTGAAAGAAAGACAATAATATTTAATAGATTGGAAACCCATGAGGCAATACCACATGACTGTTTTCCATTTTCTGTACCCCTTCTGGACAATGGTGCTAAATAAATTTAAATTTATTGTAAAACTTTGCCTGAAAGGAAAATTCCTGTGCAAAGAAAAAAATATATCATTTTGCAACCTTCAAAATGGCACGACATGAATTCTGGTAGTTAGGCAAGCATTTGAGTGCAACAAAAAGGAAGAAAATAACTCATAAATAACAAGACACGTGCCAGTTCTTAAGCTAAAGTTTCAAATCTGTAGATATGTAGCACCTGCTTTAATGTGGCCCAATTAGATAACCTGTTTCCTGCACAGATTTGACACATCAATGGTTTTCAAGAACATTCATTAAACTAATGTAGAAAAAAAATTGAAGGATGAGACTTTTTTCACCTTCTTTCATGAGTGATGTAAGACTTTTCACTTTTGCTCATGAATATGTAAGTTGTACTATGAATTCATCTTCACTGAGGCCAAGGACTTCTTGAAACTTTGTTGTTGCTGGTGCTGCCCTGGTTATTTGTTCTAAACTAAAAGGGACAGATAAACTGAGAGAAGAGATGTATGGAACTGTGTAACTGACTAATATTCATTTTTCATATGACTAAAGGGTATAAGTCATTGCTTCCCAACACCACACTTAGGTTATAACTTCAGGAACTAGATGCTGGCAAACTGGAGCATCTGAAGTGGGGGGATAAAGTTTCTAAGAACAGGAAGAATGCACTATACTTTGTTACAGGGTTTACCAAAACCAATGGGAATTTTTAGTGTTTGCTGGTATCATGTGAATTCTTCACACTTCTTTGGCTTTGTACTTTTCTCATGCATCTGATTTACTGAGACTTCTATTATTTACTTTATCATCCACTGTCTTTTATATGTTCTAGAGAAAGTTCAGGCATTAATTTGTCTTCAAAACCCTCTCCAAATAGTACCAAAGATATACCTCATAGGTCAAACATGCTTGATATGCAAGCTGACCACATGAGCTCTATGCCCAGAAATTATAATATTAAAAAACAAATTCCCAAGACCTGCCCTGTGATGTATGATATGTGCATTTGGGCACATGTGTGTGAGCACATACACACACACACACACACACACACACACACACACACAGAGGAGTGGAGAGGTAGGGGAGTGGAAGGAAGTAAGAGGGGAAGAGAGAGAAAGAGATTAATAAGGATCTAAAACTGAAAAAACAATAGTCTATCTTTTGTTTTAATTTCTCTTCTATTACTGTGATAAACCACTGGCCAAAGTCTACTTGGGAAGGAAAGGGTTTATTTGGTTACAGATTATAATTCATCACTGTGGGAGGCCAACACAAGAACTGAAGGCAAGACTGAAGGGACCCTAGAAGAACCCTCTCTCCTAGCTTGATCCTCATGGCTCGCTCAGATTGCTTTCTCATACAGCCCAGGACCACCTCCCCAGGCATAATACTGCTCCTAGTGCACTGAGCCTTTACACATCTATTTATTATCTCAAATGGGGCCAACTTGACCTAGAAGAAAATGTAATGGGGGCATTTTCTCAGTTGATGGCTTTGGCTTGTATCAAGCTGACAGAGATTTAACAAATGTACCCAACTTAAGGTCTCATTAACAATGTCGACAGGCTCATATTTCTGTTCTACCATTTTGATATCGCTGCATATGCCCCATTATCATCTAAAAGATTCTCTTTATTTAGTGTATAAGAAGCCTTTTTATTTCCTTAGTCTTTACTTTGAAGACATTTGCACTGTGGAAAGCATTGGTTGATACAGTTTCTATTTCTTACTATAAATCCTTGGCTTCCTGAGAGAGCTTATCAAATAATAACCATCACTGCAGCTGATGTAGGTGCATTCTTTCTTGTCAAGGATGCAGAAGCAGAAGTTAATAAGCGAGTCTTCCTGCAAGCTCCCTCCACTGTAGAACACTTACGAAGTTTCTGTTTCCGCCTTTAGCTCTCTGCCTCTTGCTCTCGTGAATGTTAACCTGATTCTGTGCTCATTTCTCAATGTGACCATAAAACAACAAAAAATGGATGAAAGTCACATTATGAAGATGGGTAATCAGAAATACAAAATGAAAGCCTCATTCTATGATGGGTCTGGGTAGTGACAACAGCCTGGTGGTCAGTCTTGTGAATGATTTACCTTTATTTTTTAAAAAAATAGTTAGATTTTGTTGCAAACAAGTCCTATCATGACACACACCTTTCCCTCTTCCAGATGTTCAGTTTGCCTCACTCCTAAGGCAGCATCTTCTACTGCCCAGCTACAGTTGAGCTCATCTACTGTGTCTGCCAAATGGACCACAAACTCTAAGACTTTGATGTTTTCTAATCTTAAACACAAGCCTTCTCCCTTCGGCTCTCTAGGTACCCATGCCTTCCTTTAACTTGAGACAAGATGGAGCCCAATGCCACCACAGTTCTACTCATGACCAGCATTATGATCTCATATCTTAACCACAATGTCCCTCAGAGTCCTCATGAAAAATACTGAAATAACAGTATCTGCTTCACAAGGTAGCTGTGAGCAGAAGCCAGCAAGCTACAGCCTATAGGATCTATAGCCAGCCTACTTGAAGTTTGCTTTCTGCTTCCTAACTTCAGGTGCCATGTGACCAGCTGCCTTATACCCCTGCCACCAGGCACTCAACAAAGTGATGAAATGTATCACTTTTGTTGTGGTACACACACATACACACACACACACACACACACACACATACAAGCACACACACACATGCACACACAGAGAGAAAGAGAGAGAGAGATTTAAAAATCAAGACTATACATGAGACACAATGACTTTTTTGACTCAGAAGCAGCCATGCATTATAAACATTACATATGTATCCGCAGGCCTTTGATTCTTTTGGTTATAACAGTCTAGTTTAAGTTGTTTTGTGACATGTGGCAATGTGGTAATGTGTGATGTGATATGATGAGGCATGAAGTGATATGATGATACAATACAATATAATGTGATTTATTGTGGTGTGATGATGTGTTACTGTATTTTGGTGTGATATGATGCTGTGTAAAATGGTGTGGTTTGGTGTGATGTCATATGATATGATTCGGCATGGTATGGCTTGACATGCTATAATGAAGTGTGGTGTGGTGTGGTATAATATGATTACGTGAAGTCATGATGAACTGCTAAGAGTAATGTCAAAGCATTTCTTGAGTCCGGGTATGAATGTTGGCAGTATGTGCAAACACCTAGCAACCATGGATTCCTCCTCCCAGATGAGATTGTTCCTCCTACAAAGGCCAGCTGAACACTTCTTCTAGATGTTCTAAGTTATTGCACCATTTCTACTGCTCCACCAATGTGAGCACACCACACCAAACTCAGCTTTCTTGCATGTTTGTCCTTTCTCCATCCCCCTGTCACCCCAGTTGTGGCAGATTTTACTCGGGATTTTCTCTAATGTATTTTACCATGCTACCTTATTATCAAACACCAGGATCAGCCAAATCAAGACTTAAAAAAGTTTTTCAAATAAAATACACCAACAATATAAATGCAATCAAAATATATACAGAATCTGAATAAGCCTTAACTCCCTTAAGTTGTTTCTTGCCAGATATTTATTTGGTGACAGTGACAAGGAAAGCCACTGCTTTTCCTAATTGCATCCTCACTATCAACAAATTGTATTTCAAACTGATGTGTCTCTCATGGTGGCTCATGTTCTGCCATGATGCACAAGCATACTTAATAAAATTCAGCCTGTGCTGAATGAAACCATGTGTAAAAATGAGGAGTTTTATCATTTCGTCTTTCCCCTTTTTGTTCATTTCTTCATAAAATGGCCAATGAAGTGAGGCAAAGTACCCTCGTCTTGCTCAACCCTCAATTTCTTAGCGAAAACAACACCATTTCTGATCATTAGTTTTTGGCAGCCCACATGGACGCGTCCATTCATAACCAAGGTGTGAAAATGTAGGCCCTGGAAGTCCAGAACACCAATATCACAAGTTCTACATAGGTGAAGAAGCCAGGCAACAATGTGGGTGTTTTCCAGGTTGAGGGACTTCTCCAGTGGACGATCACACCATGCTGGTTAATCTGCGTTAGATTTGGAACCACCAAGGAGACCTAGGAGTTTGAGAAGTTTAGATGACAGAGAATTCACACCCTGAAAATAGAGTCCACCTCCCATTGGCCAAGGTACAACACTGAATAAAAAGGGAAAAAGGAGACAGCCAGCTGGCCAATGACAGTCCCTTTCTCTATTTCTTGTATGGTACCTCGGACTAAACCACTCTACTACTATGGCTTCCTGGCAGTGGTAGACGCTGTGAACTCTGGGTCAAAATGAACCAATCTTACATTGTTTCTTGTTATATACTTATTTGGTTACTTATTGTGCACACCATGAGCTAGTGCTGAAAGATAGATCACCAACATTCAGAGGATCAGAGGAAGGGTGAAATACAAATAAAAGAATGGGTTACCAAACAATGGCCACTTTAAGAAGTTTCTGACAATCAGGTATACAGCTCAGCTCAGCTCAGCCACCACATACTACAGTCATTACAGCAATATTTTGAATTCTCTAAAACCTAGTTTAATTACACAATCAAAATAATTCATGTTCATAACTCATGCTAAGTAGGCCCCTCTCCCAGCCACCCGGATGTCGATGACACTCTGAAATGACTCCAGTTCTTCCAAATACACAACCCAGTGGCTACCTGCCTTAACTGCATCCTGAACTTTGTGTTTTTGAACTCTAGATTTTCAAAAGTCCTATAAAGATTGGCTTATCTGAGCACAGAGAATTCACGTTTTTCTGAACCTGTCTTCCTAGTGTAAAAGTGTCCTATAGGTGACCCACCATAATGATGCTTGAAGTAAAAATATTTTTAGTCAATGCATTTGCTTGGTGCCTGTTCACAGAATTCTTATTGGATTTAGACTTTTAGGTCTACCTTGTTTTGCTCCTTACCCACTGGCTTTTTTCAAGTTTCCATAGAAGTTCTCCCATTCCCCAGATGGCATATACAAACACAGTTTCCTGTCACTTCCAAGCTACAGTAGCATATTGCTGAAGAGCTACTAGGCCTTCCAAGACACTGGTAAGACTACTTCGTAGCTGCCTACTCTGACAGGCAAAGTGTGCCTACCACTGCAAAGCATCTAGTGTCAGTTCTGTGGTGTCTGCCTGTTCTGGGTAAATCATTTATGCCTAAGATGACTAAAAAGAATTTGCATGTGACTTCCCTGAAGGCATTATATTTAATTCAGAACAAATCTCTACTCTTTTCTCCAAATATGTAGCATTATTTATAGATAGGGTAGCCATTTATCTTCTCTTATCCCAAATGCCATTGTTTATGCCTGTTGTCCTAGTTAAATTATTAACAGAGTCAAAGTTGCTGTGGTCTGGGGACAAGCTACACACTTACCTTATCCACAGACCAAACACATTCATCTCACCCTTATTTCTTTAGTCCCTCATTCATATAATCTTATGTTAAAGCATTTCTCTATTTTATACTTTATTATATAAAACCAACCTTTATACCCATCGCTCTGTACTGTTTACATGAACGGCACACAAGCACCACTGCTCGCAATTTAAACTCAAATGTTAATTCTTCAGTTTATGCAGTTTTTGTATATTTTGGGTTTAAGTAACTCAAGAATCCTGTAAATGGTAACACAGAATTAGGGGCTGAAGTGTAGGTGGATAAACTGCACTCTTGTCAGTGAGCTCAGGATTCGAGTGTGTTTTATTGGGTGTAACATGTAAGAAAAGAATCAGCCTGAAAGGCAGAAGATCTTAATTCCAAACATGCTTTTGTCACTTGTGTAGATCTTGTAGATTTTTTTTAGGTCAGGAAACCTAACTGATATGTATCTATTTTTAATCCAACATATTATAATGAGAACTCTATTTTACCTTTCTCTCTCAGGTAGAATACTTGCCTAGAACTTGGTTACATTTTCAGCACTGAAATTTAAATATAATAAATGAAAATATTAACTGCTCAATGTGTTCAATCTTATCATTCATTCTGTATAAGTATAATAATACTTATACAGGTAAACAGCAAAAGCTCTAGCAATGACATTTAAATGATTGATCTTTTCATAAGAGCTTCTAAAAGTGGTGTCACCGACTTTCACTAACCACAGGAGCACTCAGTAACTCCTAAGTATGGTGTTTTGATGCTCTTAGCCTATGAAATATTTAGAAATGTAGTAGAGGTATTGACTTTTTTCTGGAGCATACCACCAATGAAAAGTATATATTGAAAAAAATCCACAAAATATTACAGTAAGTACAATACAAACCTGTTAAGATTTTAGTAAGAAAGTAACCGTGAGTTGAGATTATTTTCAATCTGTGTGCTATTTACAGTTTTTTTGGACCATCTCATATTTTGATACTAAAGATGTCCTGTGCGTTGTACTCAGCATCCCTGGTCTCTCTACCCCACCAAATTGCACTACTATCAATTGCTCCATGGGAGAAAGTTTGTTCCTCATTAAGAGATTACCTGAGGCAGTAATGGCAGAGCAAGACTGAGCCCTGTGTCTCATTCAAAGTTATAGCGTTGGTTAAATGTGTAATGTCTACTTATTCATGGGCGATGTATTTGAACAAAACACATGTCTGTTAAGAACACTTTCTTTGTGAAAGCTGCTATGAGAGCAACAACCTGAAATATGGATTATCCCACCTTGAACTCCAAAACACAAGACATTTCTGTAATGAGTGACCTCATTTTAATTCAACATGTGTCCATTTTATACCATCTGGGAAAGTGGGTAATACGTTTACGGAAGATCTAACATGGTTTCTGGAGTAATGTAAGTTAGCAAATATTTGAAATAGATCATCTAAGGGAATAGGATAACAGCACAGAACTATATTATTCAGGTCACAAATATTTGATGAGTCAAGGAACAAATTCATATAAACTACAAAATGAAAGGCTTTGAAATGCTTTAAAGAAGACAGAGTCTTCTGGGTAGAAACATTGCTGAAAGGTGCTGGCTTTTTCCTGGGTACTGAGAAAAGTATAGGGAAGCCCACATGTTAGTTTAAAATTTGTGGGGTTTTTTTTTTCTCTTCAGTTTCTGACATTAGGCTTACACAATAGAAAATGTACAGTATAAAGATTTAGGAAAATTGGTGGATAAGCTTTAATCTAGTCTGTGAGTTCTGGGCTAGAGTGTGTTTTATTAGGTATAACATTAAGAAAAGATTTAGCTTGAAAGGCAGGAGATCTTATTTCCAAACTTGCTTTTGTCACTCCTGTGAGATCTTGTAGATTTTGGTTTAGGTCAGGAAACCTAACCAAGATCTACATCTACATCTACATCTATATCAATACCTAAAGATAGATAGATACCACATATTATAATGAGAATTATATTTTATCTTCCACTCTAGAATTAACTACCATAAATACATCCAAAAACTGGTAATAAAAAAAACCGAAATCAATCATTTTCATCCACAGGCTTTCCATGTTCAAGCCACTCTGACTGACTGCATTTAGGAAAAACATTTTTCTGTACTGGAGATGTGCAGACTGCTCTTCTGAGCATCATTCCTGATACAATTTTCAATGTAACAACTGCTACCATATGTAGTATAGTGAATAATGTCTAAATATAGTAACATGGACAAGTTAAACAGAAATACAAGATTGATTTGGGTTCTTGAGGTTAGGTAGGAACCTAGAACCAATACCCATGGAATAACAATGGAAGACAATATAATCTGTGAATGGTATATAAAATGGGTCAATATATTGAGTGTTTCTCAGTATACTGAATGCTTTAGACTGCCAGGTCTAAAGCAAGCTGTAGCTTTATCATAAAACTGCTCAAGTCTTCATAATAGTGAAAAATTATTTTAAAATAATATATAGGTACTAGGATAGGAAGATTCACTTATAAACTTACCCAAGTAAGTAGGTTGACATCTGGATAAAGCATCTGGATAAAACCTTTACATGACTGATACTTTTAAAAAGAACTAAAAGTATGTTAGCAATTCAGTTTTATAAGACTTGTGGAGATTCCCTAGCTGAGTTTCAAATCTTAAAGTAAAACATTTCCATAAACATTCTTGCTCCTAATTTGTCTTTATCCACTAATAGAAAAATAACCATAGCTCAGAGCCTAATACCCTGACTACAAAGGAGGCATCACAAAGCACATTTCATCTCCTCTAACTAAGTCATGTTTTCACACAATGAAGCACTACTGGATTTTTAGTGCAATATTTTTATCAGCATTATATGAATTATACAAAATAACAGCCTGAATATGGTCAAAGTATGTTGTGCACATTTGTGAAATAGCATAATGAAACTTTATTGAATTTTACTACTAAGTTCTAGCCTGCCAACTATCCTTAGCTTTCTACAGGAAACAAAGATAGAGTATTTATCAGAACAAGATGTTCAATTCTCATGGCACCTCATTTTCTTAAGAAATGTAAGGGCAGAAAAATTAGGGTGTATGGGTTTGATCAAAATATGTATGCATTAGTATTAAATAAAGTATTTTAAGAAGCATATTAATGTTGTAAATAACTGTATTATCTGTGCAGTGTGTAGTAATGTCTTGACACAGGTCCAAGATCATTATAATGTTGTTTTTCAAGTGACTGAGTTGGGTGAAGCCACGTGCTTTTCCCCCCTTAACAAAGCAGACTCTCATCTTTATGATTTCCTCTTGCAACCGTTTTCCCAAGGGGATCCATCCACTTAAACAAGGGAAGCTAGTGAAATGGTGACAGGTGGGGCAGAGAAAACTGGTTTTATTCAAGGAAGAGTGGGGCCAAGGAGAGCAAGAGGGTCTCTCTGAGTTTCTCTGACTTCCTCCTCCCTCATGCCTCTTCTCTTCCACATCTGACACAGAGCTTGGGTGGGGTGCATCTATATTTGGTACTTCCTTTGTCTAAATGGGAATCTGCAATTTCTTCCTATCTGGCAAGGATGACTCACTTTGGTTTTCTCTTCTGAATTTTTCTACTAATTGGAGAATTACCTCACCACAGACATGCGCATGGCTCAACATTGCATCTGCATTATGTCAGAGAAACACTTATGAAGAAAATATTTAGAGTTCAGTGTTTTAATTTAAAATATTCTTGATAAAAGCCCTTGATGGGGAAAAAAGTTTTCTTAAACACAAAACTGAACAATTAACACAAAAACTAAGGCTGTGCCTACTCAAACTATGACCACCATAAGAGTATCTGGGCAGGAATACAGAGCAACAAATAAAAAACATAATAAAAATACTCCATTGCATTTACATTGGCAAAGAAACTATGTCCTGGAAGAAAGGTGCTATTTGGTGCTAAGATAAAACATGTGGCACAGAAAATCCAATATAAATACAAATGCTGAGTAATAAATCAATAAAAATGATAAAAAACTACATGAAACATCCCTTGAAGTAACCCCACCGTTGATCTTCGGGGGAAGAAACTATGTGATTCATGAGTGGTAAGTATCTGTATTGGCAATGCTCCATCACAATAGGAGGATTAAATGTGAGCACATATGTTGATTAGGAATAAAAACACATTTCAGAGAAGGGTGTCTGTCTGTTTAACTTTAATTCTATGGTACACTATAGTCCAGGCCACACCCTGATTGACATCATCACCTCATATGAATGGAAAGAACAGATGTAGTTCAAGCAGTATGTAGTGGGTAATCTGATCCCATACATTGCACAGGCAATGGTAGACAGAAGCTGATAGTGTGTGTATATCCTAAAATGTCAGCCTTGCACTCTTATTTCACCTAAACAGCACTAAACAATGGGAACTCTCATCTTGAATGGATGAAAATTCCAGCATCATAGGGTCAGCTGGAAAAAGAGAATACTTTAATATCATAAAATGATAGCTTGCCTTGGCTCCACACTCTGCTCAGATAGAGACCACAAATCTGGAAGTGACTGCTCCTATTGATTCTGAACGCAGCACAAGCACTCCGGGTATGTTTAGGAACAGATAAGCTTAGATTCCTGTAGGATGTTCTTCCTTGTCAATAGAACTGAATGGAGCTAGCTAAGAGATTGTGTCAGATTTGAGTAACAACACTGAAAAAAATAATACCATTTCCTATTTTTATTGGTGTCATTAAAAACTCCTATACAGCTGACTGAAAATGGAGAAGTTGAGCTGGTACCTGCATAGAACTTTTACCTCTACACTTCGGTGTCTTTACAGGAAGGTACTCTACAGGATATCAAAAGAGAAACATAAACAGCAACTCAGCCACAGTATGTCCTGCCTGCAAAATATTTCGGACAATGGCAGCACAGGAATAATAGAAGTAACCAACCAAATTATGATTTGATTTGAGGCCTACTCTATGAAATAGAACTCTTACCTGGCACTTTTTGGGTGACCAAAAAGAAGAGACTAGATAGCCTAGAGACCTAGGGTAAAGCCAAATATTACTGGTCTAAGAAAGAAAAGAAGAAAGGCATTAATATAATGACTTCTAAGTATATTTCACTGTACTTATATTGATGTCTTATTCTGCTACCAAAAGACAGGCTTCCTCCTGTAGCAAATAGGATCAAATACAGAGACCCATAGCCAGTCATCACATAGAGAGAGAAAGATCTTGGAACACACATCTCTAAATGGAATGTCTCTATCAATTTTCCCTCTTAGAGATCAGGGAGCCCTGAAGGAAAGGATGTGGAAAGAGTGTACAAGCCAGAAAATGATGGAGGATACCAGGAGAACAAGGCCCTCTAAATTAACTGCTCAAAGTTCATACGAACTCACAGAGACACACAGCAAGAGCAGAGCCTATACTGGTCTGCACCAGGTCTTCTGCATACACATTAAAACTTCAAATCTGGAACTAGTGGATCTCTGACTCTTTTTTTTTTCCTTTTTAATTTCTTTTTTTTAAACTTTATTTTAAAAATACAAAGATAAATGTGTACATTTTTAAGAATTAATGCATAAAAGTATATGAATATATTTTTGTAAGGTTGTAATTAAGTATTTGTGGGTACATTTACATACACATATGTATATGTGTAACAATAATATAAGAAAAGAGGTTATTAATTTGAGAGGATAGGAGAGAAACTGAGAGGGGCTGTAGGAAGGAAAGGGGGATGTGATACAGTTCTATTTTAATTAAAATATTTTTTCTTGAAGTTCACACAGTCTGTGAGTTGTTTCTGGGGTGTTCAGAGCATTCTGGGGTTAGTATCCCATTATCACTGACTGCATATTATGTCTGTTTATTGTGACTGGGTTATCTCAATCAGGATGTTATTCTCTATATGCATCCATTTTCTTAGGAATTGCATTAAGCCATTGTATCCAATTTTTGTATCCATTCATCTACTGAAGGACATCTGGGTTCTTTCCAGCTTCTAGCTATTATAAATAGAGCTGCAATAAACATTGTGGTGCATGTATCTTTGTTGCATGTTGGAGCATCTCTGGGGTAAATGCCCAGAAGGGGAATAACTGGGTCTTCAGGTAGTACCATGTCCATTTTTCTGAAGAACTGCCAGAATGATTTCCAGAGTGGTTGTATCAGTTTACAACCCCACCAGCAGTGGAGAAGTGTTCCTCTTTCTCCACATCCTCACCACATCTATTGTCTTCTGAGTTTTGGAACTTGCCCAATTTGACTGGTGTGAGGTGGAATCTCAGAGCTGTTTTGATATGCATTTCCCTGATGGCTAAGGATGTCGAGCACTTCCTTAGATGTTTCTCAGCCATTCGATATTCCTCGATTGAGAACTTTTTGTTTAAGTCTGTACCCGATTTTTAATAGGGTTGTTTGATTCTTCGATATCTTGCTTTTTGAGTTCTTTGTATACCTTGAAAATTAGGCCTCTATCTGATGTGGGTTGGTAAATATCTTTTCCCACTCTGTTAGCTGCCATTTTGTTTTCATGATAGTGTCTTTAGCCTTACAGAAACTTGGCAATCTCATTAAGTCCCATTTGTCAATCTTTGACCTTAGAGCTCGAGCTATTGGTGTTCTGTTTAGGAAATTTTCTCCTGTGCCTATGAGTTCTAAGGTTTTCCCGGCTTTCTCATCTAATAGTTTCAGTGTACCTGGTTTAATGTGGAGATCTTTGATCCACTTGCACTTGAGCTTTGTACTGGAGATAAGGGTCTATTTTCATTCTTCTGCATGCTGTGTGCCAGTTGGACCAACACCATTTGTTGAATAGAATGTCCTTTTTCCATTGAATGTTTACAGCTCCTTTGTCAAAAATCAGGTGACCATATATGTGAGGGCTAATTTCTGGATCTTCTATTTTATTCCATTGATCCACATGTCTATTTCTATACCAGTACCATGCAGTTTTCAGCAAAATTTTCTTGTAATATAGCTTGAGGTCAGGGATAGTGATTCCCGCAGATGTTTGCTTGTTGTTGAGGATGGATTTCGCTATTCTAGGTCTTTTGTTATTCCAGATGAAATTGCATATTGCTCTTTCCTAGTCAGTGAAGAACTGTGTTGGAATTTTGATGGGGATTGCATTGAATCTGTAGATTACTTTTGGTAGGATGTCCATTTATAAAATGTTGATCCTTCCAATCCATGAGCATGGGAGATCTTTCCATTTTCTGGGGTCTTCCTCGATTTCCTTCTTTAAAGGTTTGAAGTTCTTGTCATACAGGTCCTTCACTTGCTTAGTTAGAGTCATACCAAGGTATTTCACAGTTTTTGTGACTATTGTGAAGGGTACCTTTTCCCTAATTTCTTTCTCCACATGTTTGTCCTTTGAATTTAGGAAGGCTACTGATTTGTTTGAGTTAATTTTATATCCAGCCACTTTGCTGAACTTGTTTATCATCTGTAGGAGTTGTCTGGTGGAATTTGTGGGGTCACATAAGTACACTATCATGTCTTCTGCAAATAGTGATGTTTTTACTTCTTCCTTTCCAATTTGTGTCCCTTTGATTTCCTTTTGCTGTCTAATTGATCCAGCCAGGACTTCCAGTACTATGTTGAATAGGTAGGGGGAGAGTGGGCAGCCTTGTAGAGTCCCTGATTTTAGTGGGATTGCTTCAAGTTTCCCACAGTTAAGTTTGATGTGGGCTGTTGGTTTGCTGTATATTGCTTTTATTATGCTTAGGTATGGGCCTTGGATTCCTGTTCTTTTTAAAACTTTTAACATGAAGGCGTGCTGAATTTTGTAAAATGCTTTCTCAGCATTTTGTGAGATGACCATGTGGTTTTTTTCTTTGAGTTTGTTTATAGGGTGGATTATATCGACGGATTTCTGTATATTAAACCATCCCTGCATGCCAGGGATGAAGCCTACTTGATCACGGTGAATGATCATTTTGATGCATTCTCAGATTTGGTTTGCAAGGATTTTGTTGAGTATTTTTGCATCAAAGTTCATAAGTGAGATTGGTCTGAGGTTCTGTTTCCTTTTAGGGTCTCTGTGTTGTTTAGGAGTGAGGGTTATTGTAGCCTCGAAAACTGAGTTAGGTAGTTTTCCATCTGATTCTATTTTGTGGGATAGTTTGGAGAGTATTCGTATTATGTTGTCAGTAAATGTCTGATAAAATTCTGCACTAAACCCATCTGGACCTGGGCTTTTTTTGGTTGGGAGGCTTTTGATGAAGTTATGGGATTATTTAGATGGTTTATCTGGTCCTGATTTAACTTTAGTATCTTGTATCTGTCTAGGAATTCATCCATTACCTCCAGATTTTCCAGCTTTGTTGAGTATAGGCTTTTGTAGTATGATCTGATGATTTCTTGAATTTCCTCAGTTTCAGTGCTTTTTTTCTCCACTTTCCTTTCTGATTCTGTTAATTTAGATACTCTCTCTTTGCCCTCTAGTTAGTCTGGTTAGGGTTTATCAATCTTGTTGATTTTCTTAAAGAACCAGCTCTTGGTTTTGTTTATTCTTTCAATGGTCCTTTTTGTTTCTATTTTTTCGATTTCTGCCCTTAGTTTGATTATTTCTTGCCATCTACTCCTCTTGGGTGTATCTGCTTCCTTTTGTTCTAGAGTTTCAGCTGTGCTGTCAAGTTGCTGATGTATGCTCTCTCCAGTTTCTTTTTGGAAGCACTCAGAGCTATGAGTTTTCTTCTCAGTATTGCTTTCATTGCATCCCATAGGTTTGGGTATGTTGTGTTTTCGTTTTCATTGAATTCTAGAAAATCCTTACTTTCTTTCTTTATTTCTTCTTTGACCCTGCTGTCATTTAATAGAGCATTGTTTAGTTTCCATGTGTATGTGGGCTTTTTGTTGTCTTTGTTGTTGTTAAAGACCAGCTGTAGACCACGGTGATCTGAGAGGATGCATGGGAGTATTTCAACCTTCTTATATCGATGGAGGCTCGTTCTGTGTCCAATTATGTGGTCAATTTTCGAGAAGGTGCCATGAGGTTCTGAGAAAATGTGTATTCTTTTATTTTTAGGATGATATGTTCTGTAGATATCTATTAATTCCAGTTGGTTTATAACCTCTGCTAGTTTTACAGTGTCCTTGTTCAGTTTTTGTTTCCCTGATGTGTCCATTGGTGAGAGTGGGATATTGAGGTCTCCCACTATTATTGTGTGGGGCGCAATGTATTTTTTGAGCTTTAGTAGGGTTTCTTTTATGAATATCAGTGCTTTTGTATTTGGAGCATATATGTTAAGATTGAGAGTTCCTCCTGACAAAATTTCCCTGTAATGAGTAAAAAGTGTCCTTCCTTATCTTTTTTGATAACTTTTGGTTGAAAATCTACTTTATAGTTTGTTTCTTGGGGCCATTTGCTTGGAAGGTTTTTTTCCCATCCTTTTACTCTGAGATAGTGTCTGTCTTTGTTTCTGAGATGAGTTTTTTGTAAGCATCAAATTGCTGGGTTTTGTTTATGTATCCAGTCTGATAGCCTATGTCTTCTTATTGGGGAACTGAGTCCATTTATGTTAACAGATATCAAGGATTGTGGTTGCTGTTTCCTGCTATTTTTGCTTTTGGAGGTTGAATTGTGCCTGTATGTCTTTCTTCTTTTGGTTTTCTTGCTTAGGAGTTTTCTTGTTTTTATTAGGATGTAGTTTCCCTCGTTGTATTGGGTTTTCCATGTATAATTCGTTGTAGTGCTGGGTTTGTTGTCAGATATTGTGTAAATTTAGTTTTGTCTTAGAATATTTTAGTCTCTCCATCTATGGTGATTGAGAGTTTTGCTGGGTATAGCAGCTTTGGCTGTCAGCTGTGCTCTCTTTGGGTCTGCATGATGTCTGTCCAGGCTCTTCTAGCTTTCATAGTCTCTGTTGAGAAATCGGGTGTGATTCTGATTTGTCTGCCTTTATATGTTACATGGCCTTTTACCCCTACTGCTTTTAATATTTTTTTCTTTACTTTGGGCACTTGGCCTTTTGACTATTATGTGTCCGGAGGAATTTCTTTTCTAATCCAATCTATTTGGATTTTGGTAGGCTTGTTTTATGCTCATGGTCATCTATTCTTAAGGGTAAGGAAGTTTTCTTCTACAATTTTGTTGAAGATATTTACTGTGCCTCTTATTTGATATTCTTTGCCCTATTCTATTCCTATTATCCTTAGGTTTGGTCTTCTCATTGTGTCCTGGATCTCCTGGACATTTTGGGTTAGGAGCTTTTTTGTTTTTGCATCTTCTCTGACTGTTCTGTCTATGTTTTCAATTTTGTCTTCGGTCCCTGAGATTCTCTCTTCCATTTCTTGTAGTCTATTGGAGATGCTTGCATCTGTGACTCCTGATTTCTTTTTAGGTTTTCTATCTTTAGGGTTGTCTCTTTTAGTGTTTTCTTTATTGTTTCAACTTTTGTTTTAAATTCCTTCTTCCATTCCTTCATCTCTTTGGTTCTGTTTTCCTCTAGTTCTTTGAGTGTTTTTCTTGTTTCCTCTTTAAAAGCTTCCAATTCTTTATGCTTTCCCCCCCATTCTTGTTTAAGGATCTCTATCATCATCTTGAGGTGTGATTTTAGGTCTGAGTCTTCTTTTTCTGGATTTTTTGGCATTCTGCTGTTTGCTGTGATGGAAGAGCTGGGTACTGGTGTTGCCAGGTTGCCTTGGTTTCCCTGGGGTACGTTCTTTCTCTTTTCTCTTGCCAACTTGTTGACAGTCTTGTGTCCCTAGATCACTGCTGGATCATAGCTGGCTCACCACTGGCTAACAGCTGGCTCACCACTGGCTCACCTCTGGCTCACTGCTATTCCTGGTGGCGGATGGTCTGAGTGTGCATTCCTCACTCTGTGTTGTCCGGCTTTGAACAGCCTGATGCCGGGTTACTGGTTCCCTGAAGCAAGCTGGGGAGGGGAGGGGGAACCGCGGGATGGCACTTTTCTGCGTGCTCCTGAGAGATCTCTCTGCACCCGGCTAGTTGGAAATTCTTTTCAACATTCCTGTCTTTCTGGCTCACTGCTGGCTCACTGCTGGGATCTCTGACTCTTGTGCCTGCTCTTGAGGCTTTTTTTTTTTTTCTTCAGATGGGTTGCCGTGTCCAGTCTAGATGTGATGGTTTTTGTTTTTATCTTATTAGATGTGGTTATGTTTGGTTGTTACCTCCTAAACGCCTGTTTTTTTGTACTGAGGAAAAGAAAATGAGCAGAGGCAGAGGGGAGGGGAGGTAGGAGGGACTAGGAAGAGGAAACGGTAATCAAGAAATGTTGTGCAAGAAAGGAGTCTTTTCAATAAACAAAAATTGTAAAACAATAAATAATTACTTTTAAAGATATCCTTCAACTGACAAATAGATAATGAAAATATGGTACTCATACACAATGAAATTATTGTTTAGTGGCTGTGCTGGCAAGACTTATATTAACTTGACTCAAGCTAGAGTCATTAAAAGAGGGAGCCATAGGGGAGGGAGGATGAGAGTGAGGGAAACCGGACAACATTTGAAATGTAAATACAGAGAATATCCAATAAAAAAAGAGGGAGCCTCAGTTGACAAAATGCCTCCACAAGACTGGGCTGTAGGTAGCCTGTAGAACCTTTCTTAATTAGTGATTAGTGTGGGAGGGTCCAGATCATTCATGAGGTACCACCCCTGGTTGGAGTCCTGGAAAATCCACTCTGAACAAGCCAGTAAGCAACACTCCCCAATGGCCACCGCATCAGCTCGTGTCCCCAGCCAGGTTTCTGCCCCAGTTTGAGTTCCTGCTTTCCCTTCCCTTGGTGGACCATGATTGAGGATATGGAAACCAGTAAACCCTTTCCTTCCCAGGTTGTTTGTTTTACTATGGTTCCATCCCAGCAATACAAACCCCAAGTAAGACAATCAGCAAATAGATGGAACCAGAAAATGATACACTGAGGAAGGTGACCCAGGCTCAAAAAAATTCTAATGTATCGTGTTCACTCATACATGTGGATTATACTCTTTTTTTTTAAACGACTTTATTTTGCAAAACAAAGATAAATGTAAAGATTTTAAGCATTTTTTGTTTAAAATTATACATTTTTGTCAGTACTGTTTTTTCAGACATTAAAATAAATTTTACATAAAACCATGTGAATATGTTTTTTAGTCAGTACTTGATTTTTTTCAAGGGCTTGACAGTATGCATTGAAAACGTACTAGTTGCAATAAGCGTAAAGTACATGCAAAACAAAACGCAACATGGAAATAGTCAAAGTCTTCTTGTTTTGTGTATATATGTATATTTTTTGTTTTCTTCATTTCTTGGACTTCATACAGTCTGTGAGTTGTTTCTGGGGGAGTGCAAGCCTCTGGGGTTAGCATCCCACTATCAGTGACTGCATATTATGTCTGTTCTTTTGTGACTGGGTTATCTCACTCAGGATGATCTTCTCTAGATGCAGCCATTTTCTTAAGAATTTGGTTAAGTCATTGTTTCTGGTGGCTGAGTAGTATTCCATTGTGTATATGTACCACAATTTTTGTATCCATTCGTCTTCTGAAGGACATCTGGGTTCCTTCCAGCTTCTGGCTATTATAAATAGAGCCGCTATGAACATTGTGGTGCATATATCTTTGTTGTGTATTAAAGTGTCTCTGGGGTATATGCCCAGAAGTGGGATAGCTGGGTCTTCAGGTAGTACTATATCCTATTTTTTGAGGTATCGCCAGACAGATTTCCAGAGTGGTTGTATTAGCTTGCAACCCCACCAGGAGTGGAGAAGTGTTCCTATTTCTCCGCAGCCTCGCCAGCATCTGCTGTCATCTGAGTTTTGGATCTTGGCCAATCTGACTGATGTGAGGTGGAATCTTAAGGTTGTTTTGATTTGCATTTCCCTGATGGCTAAGGATGTCGAGCACTTCCTCAGATGTTTTTCGGCCATTCGGTGTTCCTCAACTGAAAATGATTTGTTTAGCTCTGTACCCCATTTTTTAATAAAGTTATTTGATTCTCTGGTGTCTAGCTTTTTGAGTTCCTTGTACACCTTGGATATTAGGCCTCTATCTGATGTGGTGTTGGTAAAGATCTTTTCCCATTCTGTTGGTTGCCGTTTTGTTTTCTTGACGATGTCCTTAGCCTTACAGAAACTTTGCAATCTCATTAAATCCCATTTGTTAATCTTTGACCTTAGAGCTTGAGCCATTGGTGTTTTGTTCAGGAAATTTTCTCCTGTGCCTATGTGTTCTAAGGTTTTCCCTACTTTCTCATCTAATAGTTCCAGTGTATCTGGTTTAATGTGGAGATCTTTAATCCACTTACACTTGAGCATTGTACAAGGAGATAAGAACGGTTCTATTTTCATTCTTTTGCATGTTGAGTGCCAGTTGGACCAGCACCATTTGTTGAATAGGCTCTCCTTTTTCCATTGAAGGTTTGCTGCTCCTTTGTCAAAAATCAGGTGACCATATACATGAGGGCTCATTTCTGGATCTTCTATTCTATTCCATTGATCCACTTGCCTATTTCTGTACCAGTACCATGCAGTTTTCAGCACAATTGCCTTGTAATATAGCTTGAGGTCAGGGATAGTGATTCCCGCAGATGTTTTTTTGTTGTTGAGGATGGATTTCGCTATTCTAGGTCTTTTGTTATTCCATATGAAATTGCACATTGATCTTTTTAATTCCATGAAGAACTGGGTTGGAATTTTGATGGGGATTGCATTGAATCTGTAGATTGCTTTTGGTAGGATGGCCATTTTTAAGATGTTGATCTTTCCAATCCATGAGCATGGGAGATCTTTCCATTTTCTGAGATCCTCCTCAATTTCTTTCTTTAGAGGTTTGAAGTTCTTGTCATACAGGTCCTTCACTTCCTTAGTTAGAGTCACACCAAGGTATTTCATAGTTTTTGTAACGATTGTGAAGGGTACCTTTTCCCTAATTTTTTTCTCCACATGTTTGTCCTTTGAGTATAGGAAGGTTACTGATTTGTTTGAGTTAATTTTGTATCCGGCCACTTTGCTGAACTTGTTTATCAGCTGTAGGAGTTCTCTGGTGGAATTTTTGGGGTCACTCAAGTACACTATCATGTCATCAGCAAAGAGTGATATTTTTATCTTTTCCGTTCCGATTTGTATCCCCTTGATCTCCTTTTGCTGTCTAATTGCTCCAGCCAGGACTTCCAGTACTATGTTGAATAGGTAGGGAGAGAGTGGGCAGCCTTGTCGAGTCCCTGATTTTAGTGGGATTGCTTCAAGTTTCTCGCCATTAAGTTTGATGTTGGCTGTTGGTTTGCTGTATATTGCTTTTATTATGTTTAAATATGGGCCTTGGATTCCTGTTCTTTCCAGGACTTTTAACATGAAGGGGTGTTGGATTTTCTGGAATGCTTTCTCAGCGTCTAGTGAGATGACCATGTGATTTTGGTCTTTAAGTTTGTTTATATGGTGGATTACATTGATGGATTTCCTTATGTTAAACCATCCCTGCATCCCAGGGATGAAGCCTACTTGGTCATGATGAATGATGGTTTTGATGTGTTCTTGGATTCGGTTTGCAAGAATTTTGTTGAGTATTTTTGCATCAATGTTCATAAGTGAGATTGGTCTGAAGTTCTCTTTCCTTGTAGGGTCTTTGTGTGGCTTAGGTACGAGGGTTATTGTAGCCTCAAAAAATGAGTTGGGTAATATTCCATCTGATTCTATCTTTTGGAATGGTTTGTTGAATATTGGTGTTATATCCCCAATAAATGTCTGATAAAATTCTGCACTGAACCCGTCTGGACCTGGGCTTTTTTTGGTTGGGAGGATTTTGATGACTTCTTCTATTTCTTTAGGTGTTATAGGGTTATTTAGATGGTTTACTTGGTCCTGGTTAAACTTTGGGACCTTGTATCTGTCTAGGAATTCGTCCATTTCCTCCAGATTTTCCAATTTTGTGGAGTATAAGTTTTTGTAGTAGGATCTGATGATTTCTTGAATTTCCTTAGTTTCAGTTGTTATGTCACCACTTTCCTTTCTGATTTTGTTAATTTGGATACTCTCTCTATGCCCTTTAGTTAGTCTGGCTAGGGGTTTATCAATCTTGTTGATTTTCTCAAAGAACCAACTCTTTGTTTTGTTGATTTTTTCAATGGTTTTTTTTGTTTCTATTTGGTCTATTTCTGCCCTAATTTTGATTATTTCTTGCTGTCTACTCTTTTTGGGTATATCTGCTTCCTTTTGTTCTAGGGCTTTTAGCTGTGCTGTCAGGTTGCTGATGTGAGCTCTCTCCAGTTTCTTCTTGGAAGCACTTAGGGCAATGAGTTTTCCTCTCAATACTGCTTTCATTGCATCCCATAGGTTTGGGTATGTTGTGTTATCATTTTCGTTGAATTCTAGAAAGTCTTTAATTTCTTTCTTTATTTCTTCTTTGACCCTGCTATCCTTTAACAGAGCGTTGTTTAGTTTCCATGTGTATGTGGGCATTTTGTTTTCTTTGTTGTTGTTAAAGACCAGCCGTACACCATGGTGATCTGAGAGGATGCATGGGAGTATTTCAATCTTCTTATATCGATGAAGGCTCGTTCTGTGTCCAATTATGTGGTCAATTTTCAAGAAGGTGCCATGGGGTGGTGAGAAGAAGGTGTATTCTTTTACTTTAGGATAGTATGTTCTGTATATATCTATTAATTCTAGTTGGTTCAAAGTCTCTGCTAGTTTTGCAGTGTCCTTGTTCAGTTTCTGTTTCCCTGATCTGTCCATTGGTGAGAGTGGGGTGTTAAAGTCTCCCACTATTATTGTGTGGGGTGAAATGTATTTTTTGAGCTTTAGTAGAGTTTCTTTTATGAATGTGGGTGATTTTTTATTTGGAGCATATATGTTAAGGATTGAGAGTTCCTCCTGACAGATTTCCCCGGTAATGAGTAAAAAGTGTCCTTCTTTATCTTTTTTGATAACTTTTGGTTGGAAGTTTACTTTATTCGATATTAGAATAGCCACTCCAGCTTGCTTCTTAAAGCTGTTTGCTTGGAAGTTTTTTTCCCACCCTTTTACTCTGAGATAGTGTCTGTCTCTGTCTCTGAGATGAGTTTCCTGTATGCAGCAAAAGGCTGGATTTTGTTTATGTATCCAGTCTGATAGTCTATGTCTCTTTATTGGGGAGTTGAGACCATTTATGTTAATAGATATCAAGGAATAATTGTTTCTGTTTCCTGCCATTTTTGCTTTTTTGGGTTGAGTTGTGTCTGTGTTTTTTTCTTCTTTTAGTTTTCTTGTTTAGGAGTTTTCTTGTTTTTACTAGGCTGTATTTTCCCTCCTTGTATTGGGTTTTCCACCTATAATTCGTTGTAGTGCTGGGTTTGTGGTCAGATATTGTGTGAATTTTGATTTGTCTTGAAATATCTTTGTCTCTCCATCGATGGTGATTGATAGTTTTGCTGGGTATAGCAGCTTGGGCTGGCACTTGTGCTCTCTTAAGGAGTGCATGATGTCTGTCCAGGCTCTTCTAGCTTTCATAGTCTCTGTTGAGAAATCTGGTGTGAGTCTGATTGGTCTGCCTTTATATGTTTCCTGACCTTTTTCCCTTACTGCTTTTAGTATTCTTTCTTTACTTTGGGCACTTGATGTTTTTACTATTATGTGTCGGGAGGTATTTCTTTTCTGGTCCAACCTATTTGGAGTTCTGAAGGCTTCTTTTATGCTCGTGGTCATCTCATTCTTGAGGGTAGGGAAGTTTTCTTCTATGATTTTGTTGAAGATATTTACTGTGCCTCTTAGTTGATACTCTTCTCCCTCTTCTATTCCTATTATCCTTAGGTTCGGTCTTCTCATTGTGTCTTGGATTTCCTGGACATTTTGGGTTAGGAGCTTTTTGTTTTTTGCATCTTCTCTGGCTGTTTCGTCTATGTTTGCAATGTTGTCTTCTGCCCCCGAGATTCTCTTTTCGATCTCTTGTAATCTGTTAAAAATGCTTGCTTCTGTGACTCCTGATTTCTTTTTTTGGTGTTCTGACTCTAGGGTTATCTCTTTTAGCGCTTTCTTTATTGTGTCAATTTCTGTTTTAATTTCCCTCTTCCATTCCTTTATTTCTTTGGTTCTGTTTTCATCTCGTTCTTTGAGTTCTTTGAGTATTTTTCTTGTTTCTTCTTTAAAAGCTTCTGAATCTTTTTGCTTTTCCTCCCTTTCTTGTTTAAGTAACTCTATCAGCGTCTTGAGGCATGATTTCAGGTCTGTGTCTTCTTTCTCTGGAGTGTTTGGAATTCCGATGTTTGCTACTATCGGAGAGCTGGGTTCTGGTGTTGCTAGATTGTCTTGGTTTCCTTGGGATATACTCTTTCTCTTTCCTCTTGCCATTTTGTTGTCAGTGATATGTTCTTGCCTTTCCCTTGTATCTGGTCTGTGTCCCTGGTACACTTTCCGTGTGCACTCCGCAGAGATCTCTCTACTCCCCGGCAGCCCAGGTTCCGGGTGGCAGCTGGGCCAGGCTCCGCTCTGCGTACTGAAGTTGCCTCCGGGTGGGAACAGACTTTCCTAAGATCTGTTCCTGGTCACAGATGCTCAGCCTCTCCAAGCCACCTTTCCGGCTGGCAGGTGGGCCAGGCTCTGCTCTGTGTCCTGAAGTCGTCTCAGGGTGGTAACAGAAATTCCTAAGATCTGTTCCCGGTCACTGGATTGGGGAGGACAGGGCAGGTCAGGGCAGGGGGTGCCCTTTCTGTGTGCACTCCGCAGAGATCCCTCTGCTCCCCCGCAGCCTAAGTCTCCCACTCACCAGTTGCTCAGCCTGTACCAGCCGCCTTTCCGGCTGGCAGTTGGGCCAGGCTCCGCTCTGTGTCCTGAAGTCATCTCCGGGTGGGAACAGAAGTTCCTAAGATCTGTTCCAGGTCACAGTTGCTCAGCCTGTACGAGCCGCCTTTCCGGCTGGCGGTTGAGCCAGGCTCCGCTCTGCGTCCTGAAGTCGTCTCCGGGTGGGAACAGAAGTTCCTAAGATCTGTTCCAGGTCGCAGTTTCTCAGCCTGTACGAGCCGCCTTTCCGGCTGGCTGTTGGGCCAGGCTCTGCTCTGTGTCCTGAAGTCGTCTCCGGGTGGGAACAGAAGTTCCTAAGATCTGTTCCCAGTCACAGTTGCTCAGCCTGTACCAGCCGCCTTTCCAGCTGGCAGTTGGGCCAGGCTCCGCTCTGCGTCCTGAAGTCGTCTCCGGGTGGGAACAGAAGTTCCTAAGATCTGTTCCAGGTCGCAGTTTCTCAGCCTGTACGAGCCGCCTTTCCGGCTGGCTGTTGGGCCAGGCTCTGCTCTGTGTCCTGAAGTCGTCTCCGGGTGGGAACAGAAGTTCCTAAGATCTGTTCCCAGTCACAGTTGCTCAGCCTGTACCAGCCGCCTTTCCAGCTGGCAGTTGGGCCAGGCTCCTCTCTGTGTCCTGAAGTCGTCTCCGGGTGGGAACAGAAGTTCCTAAGATCTGTTCCAGGTCACAGTTGCTCAGCCTGTACGAGCCGCCTTTCCGGCTGGCGGTTGAGCCAGGCTCCGCTCTGCCATACTCTTAATATTTAGATGTGGAAGCAACAAAAATTCATGAAAAGTAAAAGTTAGTCATGGAAGGGGTGCCATGCCGGGGAAGGTTTAGAGGGGATAGCAGAAGACAGGCATGGTGAAGGAATTGGGAGGTGGAGGATGGGACTTTAACTGGGGAAATACAAGAGCAGTTTAGAGGAATAGATGGGGAAGGGAGTCACTAAGGTTTGGTTAAAAACATGTATGTATGGGGTGGAAATAAGGCTTAATGGTTAGGAGCATTTGTTGCTCTTTCAGTGACTTGAATTCAGTTGCCAGCACCCCAAAATGTGTGAAATGGTGTCTCATAACCATCTTTGCTCTAGTTCCATGGTATGTGACTCTCTCTTCTGGCCTCTGCAGGCACTGCATAGACGTGGAACACAGCCTTACATACAGGCAAAACATTCAGACACATAAAATAACAATAAACAAATGTATTTTAAATATGTATTGCATATGCACATGTGTATATGACTATATGTGTATGTATATTTTTAATATAGTTATACTGCTCAGAGTGATAATGCCCAACCCAAGAACTATACACTAACTAAAGCTCTCAGGTAGGTATAGAAAACCTTCTTCTAATTGTTGGTCAAGGGAGTCAAAGAGATTCCAAAAATTATATAGGTTTCCTTCAAGAACTTGAAATTAAGACCTTACTGCTGAAGATATCATATAGTTCAGACACAGAGGAATTGTGCTGGAAGTGACCCAGAGGTCTTTTTCTAAGGATTAGCTCTCATATAGATTCTGAAGTAGCTACATGTTGCCAAGAAGGAAAAGGTTGTCAGTAGTCTTACACAGATGTAAACCCTAGGAATCACAATAACTCAATGGTCTCAATGGTCGAGTAGTAGCAAGTCCATCCCAGAGGTAACCAACAGCTATCTAATTAAACATAAGAGCCACTCAATAGGAAAGCATGAATAATCGGTACTGTCAACCTAGCTGCCTACCCATAGCTAGAGAGACCATGGTCCCTAGAGGAGAACCTATGAATGTCAATTTCCTAAACTAGCATAACATCAAACTGCATCCTAAATAACTATCAATGGAGTCACAGATAAGTGTAATTCTCACACAGAATCAAAACTTCTCTTGCAGTAGATGGAGACCATTGCAGAAACGCAGATCTGGTAAGTGTGCAGAGAATAACTAACCATGAGGTGTCCAACCCCAACTGATACATTTACCACACAATCCCTACAGTGCAGGTTCAGAAAACACCAGGGAAGAGCTGGCAGAAAGACTGTAGGAGCCAGAAAGCCAGAACGTCTGAGTCAAGATGGCATTTTCTATAACCAACAAGAAAGCTTGGATCTTACATCCTCTGTCTGACTGTTGTTTGCCTAATGGCTGTCTTGTGAATCTGTCTCTGTGTCTGTTCTTGCAGATCTGTGTGAGTGTATCTGTCTATGTCCATTCCTAAGAAAGGGTAAATCTATCAAGACCCCAACACTATAAAGATCTACAGACAACTAATGGTTGCCAAGCCAGGAAGACTCAGTTTTCTCCAGGAATGAGCCCTGTGATAGAGCCCTCACACTAAAACTATCCAAGGAGGTCAGGCCTAGACACATACAAACAAGCAACACTAAATATACTAATCCGGTTGTGTGTGTGTGTGTGTGTGTGTGTGTGTGTGTGTGTAACAATAATATTTAAAAAAGAAAAGATCACAAATTTGAGAGGGAAGCATGGGAGGAATTAGAAGGGGAAAGACGCAGTGGAAATGACGTAAATAATGTATTTATATAAGAAATCATTTTAAAAATAATTTTTAAAACAATTTAAATTGAAATAAAAAACTGTGAGTATATAGTGTGGCACATATAAAAATAAGAATGGCAGTGTTAAAATTTTTAAAGTAATATATTGTTAATAAAAATTTGAAAAGTGTTTCAGATTTTTAAAAATTGAGACATTATCATCATCTATTAACTCTGACCCAGGAATGAAGTAACAACATGCAGGTCATTGGCCGGGTGAAATCTCCTAAGACATGTGTCAATGGTTTGCTGTAATTCAAAAAGCAGTCACTGTTACTGGTTGTATTTCAGAAAGTAAAGAGTTCTTTTTGTTGGATACCCAAAATAAAAATTAATGTGAATGAATAAAGTGGAGCAGCAGTGTGTGCATCCCTATACATGTGGAGTGTGTGTGTGTGGGGTGTGTGTGTGTGTGTGTGTGTGTGTGTGTGTGTGTGTGTATGTGTGTGGTATGGTGTGTGTGGTGTGTGGTGTGTGTGTGGTGTGTGTGTGTGTGGTGTGGTGTGTGTGTGTGGTGTGTGTGTGTGTGGTGTGGTGTGTGTGCGTGGTGTGTGTGTGTGTATGTGTGTGTGTGTGTGTGTGTGTGTGTGTGTGTGTGTGTGGTGTGAGTGTGGGGGGGTGAGTGTGAGTGTATGAATGTGGTCAAACTCAATGTTAGGCACTAAATCTTAACACCCTCCAGTCACTCTACAGAAAGAACTCTGGGCTACAAATGTTCAGAAGGTTTCAATAGTAGAAAAGAACAACACAGCCAAGTCAGTAAATCTGATGTCCCCAACTGCTGTCCTGTATGACTGCCTGAGGCCAGGGGATGACTTTCTCTGGAACTCATATGGCTTCTTTAAGACATGAGGGGACCAGGCAAGAGACAATGGCCTTAGCAGCTATCTGAACCTCGTTTTGACTACACTGGAGAGGTAGATTTTTTTGGAGAGTTGAGGAATCAGAAAAATGCTTGTGGAAAGGTGGTCTATCACCATTCACTCACCCACAACTACTGTGCCTCTTTGTCTACTGTCTCTAATTAGGACAATGTCATCTGAATTTGAAAAAGAAACCATTGACAACACATGTCAGCAGTCATCTAGCAGATAAATTCCACTAGTGGGTAAAGTAAATGCTACCAGCAGGGTTAGCATCAGTGCTATAGGAACAGAGTTGACACACAGCCTTGGAAGTCAAGGCCAGCTACAAATGACAGGGACGCTGCCTGGAGCAAGGTTGTCTAGAAATATTCTGACTTAAAGAACCTTCAGGGGACAATCAATGTCCTATAGCCTGACTAGCAAGGCTGAGTATACTAAGATGTTAGAAATTTGTGATAGATACACTGAGTGCAGGATAAGAAAATATTATGTTTACATAGGAAAATTTTCAGAACCTTTTTCTAATTTTAGTTACTTGAGTATTATGTTTCTTTCCTCCTCCTCCTCCTCCTCCTCCTCCTCCTCCTCCTCCTCCTCCTCCTTCTACTCCTCCTCCTCCTCCTCTTCCTTTTCTTTTTCCATGGTAGAGAACAGGAGACAGAAGAGCAACAATTGAGGCAGGATGGGAGGGATTTGATTAGATGAGAAGGCTGTCTAAGTCAACCACAGGCTGAGGTCTCGTGCTAGGGCCATGGGAGATCAGCACCTATTCACACAGTGCTTCGGTGTACTTAATAAAAGTTGCTTAACAACAAATCTGAACATATCTTTTAAAGGTACGCAGTATTTTTAGAAAAGGTTATTGAATAACTTTAATAGATACTTTAAAAAATATGTAGGTTCATTGGTAAGAGATTTTTATTAAGAAAGGTTGAATTACATCCCCATGTTCTGCAAGAGAGCAGTGTTGGAGTATTGTCTCTCTCTCTTCTGTGAAGAGATTACGGAACATGAGAGAAATGATGGGAAATTTTAGATTAAGGGTTGCTTGGCATGAGTGAGGCCTTGGGTTCAAGTTCTCTACCGCCGCTAAAATTTGTTTTAAAATGCTATGTTAACAAACAGAGACTCGTAGCGCTCAATGGAGATTGATCCCCATGAACTGGTCTCTAAGTTATGTTTAAATAAATATTTATGAAGAGATCCTTTGTCCATACCTAAAACAGCAAGAAATGCTTTCCCTATCAATGTTTCAGCACTATCCCAAGCTGATCCTGAGATATTATTGCAAACCTTGGCCTAATAAAACTCAGTTTGGAAAATTATCATGGGCTATTCTTCTTTTCCTAATGAATTTCTGTATTACTCTGAGTTTTAATTGACACGCTAAATTAAATCTTCAATAGATGAGCATTAATTTGTCTAAAACATGAACTATATGTTAGTGCTGTGGCTCTCGACTTTCCTAATGCTGTGACCCTCTAATACAGTTCTTCATGTTGTGGTGACCTCCAACCATAACATTATTTTATTGCTACTTCATAACTGTATTTTTGCTACTGTTACTACTCATAATGTAAGTATCTGATATGCTGCCCTCAAAGGGGTTGCGACCCACAATAGTGTGACATGATTGGCCCTAAAGTATTTAATGTTCCTGAAACAGTTAACTCATTTTGAAACCCTCTGTGCCTAAAGACATGTGACTGGGATAAAGATGAGATCTGAACAGCATCCAAATCTCCAGGATCAAGCCACTCTGCTGTGTTGCCTCTGCCCCAAAAATAAATGCACATTATCTGCCCCTTGTACAGAATCTTACTTTTCCCCAATTCATATATTTTTTGACTAAGACGTGGAGAATCTCAGAGACACTATTGGACTCTTCTAGATGAGTTTCAAGACTCAGAGAAAGGAAAGATAAGCAGCCAATACACCAGGAACTAAGTTTTTACAAATACCCCACTTACAGCACTTGGGTCAGCTCATTCTCAGACAATAGGAGCTGAGAATTCAAGTCATGATACTTAATTTAACTCTTTGACTGGTTAATTTTTTTCCTGTGACCCACAAAAATGTACTTTAATGTGTTAATTTCACTGATGTATTTCTTGAAAGGCTACATACACATTTATGATCCAGGATAAAAACAAGCTTAGTCAAACCATGGTTAACTCCTGCTTATGTTTTCTGGATCACAATTCCTAGATGCAGTCACAAGTCCAGTCCCAATCATTCTTACTATTCCTGTCCCACACTGCAGACTAACCCATTTTGTGTAGACATTTCTAAATGTTTATAGATCAGTCCTGACTTCTAGTCAACAGAGGTTTCCAATGGTGTGTAGCTGTCTTTTGCTATTTTGTGGCTTCATTTTCCATCCATCCTTCTCTACCTTCTTTTCCAAACTTTCAACCCCCTAATACTAGATAGAAAAGAAAAAATGATAGAAACAGGGTGGCATTCTAATTAGACTGCTTCCTGCTGAGTGGGGGTGTTGAGTTCTTTGGGGCATGTTTGATCTTCACCCATCAAGGTATCTAATTTCTTCTTCTTCTTCTTCTTCTTCTTCTTCTTCTTCTTCTTCTTCTTCTTCTTCTTCTTCTTCTTCTTTCTTCTTCTCCTCCTCCTCCTCCTCCTGCTCCTCCTCCTCATCCTCTTTCTTCTCCTTGTTTCTTTTTTGCACCTAACTTCTTAACAAACCATAAACCAACAACAACCAACAGCAAACAACCAACAACCCACTCCACTTCTTGTGGCCCTAGCATTTATATGTCTTCTGAAAGGTCTCTAGAACGCCAAATGTCACACAATCACAGAAACTATTGGCAGCTAGTAAAATCACACCTCTGCTAGAGAAGAAGACAAATGATGATCCGCTGCTGTGGACAATGTGTAGCAGCCCTATTTCTCATACCTGGGATTAAAACAAAAGCACAGTCTTATTTCTGCTTTTTAAGAAACCAAAATTCTCACTACAGTGGAGGATTCCACAAAGGTAGTAAGAAGTTTTGGATCTAGGCAGCCAGATAAAACAAAAAACAAAAAACAAAAAAGTGGCAGTATCCAATGACATCATATTCAGATTATTCGCATTAAATAAACTTAATCCTAGAAGGAAGGAATCTGATATAAAGACATCCAAAAATTTCTAATTTATTCTTCTTTGCACATGTAAGTTTCTGTGTTAATGACTTATTTGATGAGAGTTGAGTTATGTATTTATCTAAGGGTATAGCACCAAGTTATTAGGGATTGTTTTTATACTATATCCATTTAGTTGGATAATAGTAGTATATTTTTCCCTATGGCTTATGACCGACCCAGGAGTCAGTTCTTCAGTGTATCCTTACACCTACTGTATGACTGTACTTCCGGGTAAGCCCAAACCCAAGATTAGTTGGCAACACAAACTGCACTTGATGAGTTTTTTAAATAGAGAAAATACAAAAGTTAGGTGGATATAGATCTTGAGGAGTTAAGGGTAGGAGACAATATAATCTAAATACATTGTATACAATTCTCAAAGAATTAGTCGCAATATGATTTTTAAAACTGCATCATTAGCCACATAAAATTTAGGTATTACTAAAGAAAGATAGAATTTTCAACTCCAAGTAGAGTGAAAAATTCTTAAAACAAACAACAAAAATTGAGAAAAAATTTTGTACATATATACATATGTATGAATACATGTATGCACTATGTATGTATAATACATAATGGCCTCAATCTATTCACTTACTAGAACACTTTTATCCAAAGTATATCTGATCAAACATACCCTGCCTTACCAGATTGTTGTCACACTCAAAAATACTTTTACCATGTGTCTCTATTTCTGAACACTTAAAATGTTAGTTAGAGCACTGAACACAATAAAATCTTATTTTATAAAATAAAACCATACAACGGTGACAATGGCAACAAGACAGGACCCGTCTGAGGACTCGTCTCCCAATGAAAGGAGCATTGTGTCCTGTCAACAGACTAAGATCATTTCACAGAGATTAATATCGTCCTAGCCAGGGCGGAGAGACCTTTCAAACACTCACTGCTTCAGAGTCACCTTACTGATGACTGTATTCTCCCTGTGCAGACAGCCATCCTGAGTGCCCAGCAGGTAAACATCTCGTCGAGCTCATTAACAAGAAATCAAGAAATACTGCCATGTGATGGAACAGCAGAGCCCAACCTTGAAATAAGACAAAAGAGTGTCCAGTGTCAGGGCAAGTGTCAGAGCTCTGTGCTGGAGTCTAGACGCACATCCTCACTTCCCTGCCTACAGAACCCTGGGTCTTTCTCTACCAAGCAGCAGTGATGTGCTCTCTCTCCACACAGCTCCGCCAGCCTTCATGTTTTCCGTTGCCTTATAATCAAGAACATGACAACTGAAGGCCTGACATGACGTTACTGAGATCATTTCCTTCCAGTGCGTCCCCTTCATTAAGTGGAGCTAAGAGGGAATTAATTCTCAGCAGAAGCAGGGACTGAAAGTGAATGGCATCAAGTGTTTTATCATCACATCCAGCCGGCAACTTCGTGCTTGGCTTTGTATCCAGACAGCAGATTATTGTAGCTTGCCCAACAAACATGATTAATAACGTGGCCAGGGCCTTTGTACTGGACTCAGCCTTTGCCAAAAATGGCAGAATTCAATGGATAAGGGGCACTGCAGTGACAGTCACTTCCTTGCCCCCTGACCCTTCTTCATAATTAAAACCCAAACTCAATTATGTAGCTTACGCCCAATGACACATCGTCCTCCCTTCTGCAAGCGACGATTTCTGGACCAACACTATTTTCACAACTCTGGGATAAAGTGAAAAGAACTATTGCTGATCTCTCAGTGTGGGGGCTCCGCATTCATTTTCATAGCCACCGTGCTGTCAGGCTTAAGACTCCTGTCGCTCTGCAAGGAAAGTAGCTTTTGTTGAGGAAGAGATAAACCAGAGTATATACCCTCCTGTGTCGTCTGTACCTGATGCCATTTGGAAAAGTGCTGTGGCGGACACTTATTAAAATCCTGAAGCCGCACCATCTTCAGACAGTCGCCTGATGAACCAAATTGCCAGCGATGAAGCCGTAACGCTGCGGCTACTATTTCTGCGACTGAGAAGCTTTTTCAACCATACTTTTTCCCTTTCCTCCTCCTGGTACAGTTTGTTCCTTCCAGTCTAGTGCTGTGCCTTCCCTGCTGAGGAGGCTTCTAAACAGCAGCTGCAATGCCACCCACCAGCATCCTAACAGTGTCGACAGACTCCAGTAAACAGGCTGTGTGATTTGACCTCTCCTACACACGTGTGAGGAAGCGCTGGCTGGTGCAGCCTTCAGCTGAGGGATGCCTCCAAGGAAGCAGCGGCCCACTCAAGGGAGGCTAAATCCTGCCTGCCTAGATTTTGAGGGACGAATCAGTTTATTTATAAAGTTCCTCTCCTGGTACCCTAGAAAGTAGTCACAATAATGACTAGATAAAAACGTTAATTAAGACATCACAAGCCACCCCAAAGACACAGGGATAAGAATAAGGAAGGAGTTTGTAAACGTGGAGGTTTCTAAAGGATCTAAAGAGATTCAGCAAGCAAGAACTGTTTGATAGCAGCAGGGGGCCCAGGTCCTGAGAGGACCCTGGAACACCGGGACTGCAACTTCAGGTCCTCCTCCAGAGAGAAGACTGCACAGATACAAACAGGAACTGTGTGAGAGCAAACCATGTCTCTCAAGAGTGAAGCCAAGAACAATGACATGGGTAGGCCTAGGCCTGAGTACTCAAGTCTTCTTCTAAACCTCAGTGAAACCAGCCAGGGGAATCCATGCTATTATTTGCTTAACTGTTTATATAAAACCTAAAGTAATAAGCATGTGGATTCTAGAATCTAAGTTGATTATCAGAAATGTACTATGGCTAGAATGTGTCCCCAGAAGTTCATGGGCTGAAACTTAATCTTCTATAGTATATGGAGAGGATATTTGGAGATGGAGCTTTAAGGTGGTAACTAGGTTTCAATGAGATCAATTGGGAGCTGATTTACGGAATCTATGGTTTTATGCAGAAGGTCTGAGACAGCTCCTCTTGTCTCCCTGTGTATCCTCTGCAATGTTAGGATATAGCAAGAAGGCTCCTACCGGGGGCTGAGCAGATGCCAGAACCACGCTTTGGAAATTCCTAATCCTCTAGAACGGTGGTTCTCAACCTGTAAGTCACAAGGTTGTCTATCGGATATATAACAGTAGCAAAATGACAGGTATGAAGTATCAATGAAACAATTTTATGGTTGAGGTCACCACAACATGAGGAACTGTGTTCAAGGACCCCAGCATTAGAAAGGATGACAACCACTACTCTATAACAATAAATCAAGTAGATCTGTGTTCTTTACCAAGTTACCAAGTCTCAGCTACCTGGAGAACATAGACTATGACATTCCAGTCTTCTGTGATAACAGCTATTCCCAAGAAGTGAAGGGGAAATTATAGAAGATGCCTGATAAGTGGTGTTAACAGATGACTGGATAGAGTAAAGCAATGTTGATTGAATATCCATCCATCTGAGCAAAGGTAGACATGTGCACAGAAACTCATAAAACTTGGTATTTTTCTTGTTTAGAGCCATTCATGTCCAAACCCGTAAACTTTCTGTACAGCCAAGGAGAAATGATAAATGAAATATTGCAGGAAAGAGTGCCACATACCACTTATCTTCTCTCGAGTTTTTTTTTTTTTTTTTTTTTTTTTTTTGGTTATTTTATTTATTTACATTTCAAATGTTATCCTCCTTCCCAATTTCCCCTCTGCAACCCCCCATCCCATGTTCCCTCCCCTTTGCCTCTGTGAGGGTGCTCCTCCACTCACCCTTCTACCATCCCCCTGTGCTGAGGCATCAAGCCTCCACAGGACCAAGGGCATCCCCTCCAATTGTTGGAAGTAGTGTGTATTTGGAGCCAGGGATTTCTCCATGTGTACACTTTGATTGGTAGTTTAGTCCCTGGGATCTCTAAGGGTCCAGTTAGTTGATATTGTTATTCTTCCTTTGAGGTTGCAATCCCCTCTAGCACCTCAGTCCTTCCCCTAGCTCTTCTATTGGCTGCCCTGGGATCAGCACAATAGCTGGCTCTATTTGCATCTGTATTGGTCAAGTGCTGTAGAGTCTCTCAGGGTTCAGCCTTACCTGGCTTCTCTCAGCAAGCACTTCTTGGCATCATCAATAGTGTTGGGGTTTGGTGTCTGCAAATGAAATGGATGCTTTGGTGGGGCCTTTCCTTCTGTCTCTGTTCCAATGTTGTCCCTGTGTTTCCTTTAGATAGGAACAATTCTGGTTTAAAATTTTTGAGATGGGTGAGTGGCCCAATACCTCAACTATTAGTCATCCCTATGAAGGTGAAGGTGGTCCCTAAAGTTTCTATCTCCCTGTTGCTGGGTATATTGATAAGGCCATTCCTGTTGGGTCTCTCACTTCCCTGGAACCTGGGACTTTTTAGTGGCTACCCTTGTTCCCCAGGCTCCACTGCTACGTATTTCTATTCCATTTCCTGAGCATCTGGATTTCTCCCCTGCTCTCCCCTTATCTCTTTCCCCCTTCTCTCTCCCTCTAAGGTTCTTTCTCTCTCTCTCTTCATCCCATGATTATTTTGTTCCCCCTTTCATATAGGATTGAAAAATCCAGGCTTTGGTCTTCCTTTTTCTCAGACATCACGTGGTCTGTGAATTGTATCATGAGTATTTTAAGCTTTAGGGTTAATATCCACTTATCAGTGAATACATACCACGTGTGTCGTTTTGTGTCTGGATTACCTCACTCAGAATGATATTTTCTAGTTCCATCCATTTGCTTAAGAATTTCATGAAGTCATTGTTTTTTAATGGCTAAGGAGTACTCCATTTGTAAATGTACAACGTCTTCCATTGAGGGACATCTGGGTTGTTTCTAGCTTCTGGCCATTATAAATAAGGCTGCTATGAACATAGTGGAACATGTGTCCTTGTTATATACTGAATCATCTTTTGGGTATATGCCCAAAAGTGGTATATCTGGGGTCCTAAGGTAACAGCACTATGTCCAATTTTCTGAAGAACTGCCAGGCTAATTTTCAGAGTGGTAGCACCCGCTTACAATCCCACAAGCAATGGAAGAGTGTTCATTTTTCTCCACATCTTCATCAGCATCTGCTGTTGCCTGAGTTTTTTATCTTAGCAATTCTGATTGGTGTGAGGTGGAATTGGTGTTGTTTTGATTTGCATTTGCCTGATGACTAAGGATGTTGAACAGTTTCTTAGGTGCTTCTTGGCCATTTGAGATCCCTCAGTTGAGAATTTTGTTTAGCTCTGTACCCCATTTCTGTTTTGCATTGCAATTTTTTTAAAGGAGTGGGTTGTGTGCAGGGGGGTTAAATGCTTTATAGACAAGGAAAAATGCACTAGAATCAACTTATTCATCATCTTCTTCTTCATCATCTTTCTCTTCTTCTTCCTCTTTCTCATCCTCTTCATCCTTCTCACCATCTTCCTCTTCCTTCTTCTTTTTTTTTTTTTTTTTTTTTTGCTCTTTTCAGACTTGACCACCCCCTTAATTGCTGCATCAGGTTTTTCTTAAGGTCTGTAGGCAGCAATAATTTTCTCATACATCTCCATCAGCTTGGTGACCTTCTTCTCACAGAGCTGCTTGTCATTCTCAGCAATGTTGTTCTACATTTCTCCTAGTTTCTTTGCAACATCACCAATGGATAAGCCAGGATGCTCACCTTTGACTTTGGGGCAGTACTCAGAACAGAGCAAGAAGAAGGCCGAAGGAGTCCTCTTGGGTGCATTGGGGTCCTTGAACTTCCTTTAGGTATCCACTTTGAGGGGGATGCAGATTTTCATTTCTCTTTCATAACAAGCCTTGTCAGCCTTTGCCATATCTTCAAATTTCCCCTTTTCTTTAGCAGACATGGGCTTCCACCTCTCTGAGCATGACTTGGAGAACTCTGAGAAGTTGACAGAAGCATCCTGGTACTTCTTCTTGTGCTCCTCCCAGCAAGTTTGCACAAAGAATGCATATGAAGACATTTGCCTCTTGGTTTCTTAGGATCTCCTTTGCCCATGTCTAGTTGATTTTCCTCCAAGAGGCACAGATTCACCCAGTGCCCGTCTGACTCTTGATTGCCCAGCGCTGTCTCAGTGGAGCCCAATGTACTGCAGTGGCTGTGAGAGCGGGAGCCAGATGAAGCCTCCTCATTCTCTCCACTCTGTAACTCTGTACCCCATTTTTAAAGGGTTATTTGGTTCTCTGGAATCTAAACATAATAGTCTACCTAAGCAACTCCCAAAATTCCACCAGAGAACTCCTACACCTGATAAACTACTCCAGCAAAGTGGATGGATATAAAATTAACTCAAACAAATCAGTAGCCTTCCTATACTCAAAGGATAAATAAGCAGAGAAAGAAATTAGGGAAATGACATCCTTCACAATAGCTACAAATAATATAAAGTACCTTGATATGACTCTAACCAAGCAAGTGAAAGAACTGTATGACAAGAACTTCAAGACTCTGAAGAAAGAAATCAAAGAACACCTCAAAAGATGGAAAAATCAGGCCTAATATCCAAGGTATACAAAGAACTCAAGAAGTTAGACACCAGAAAAGCAAACAACCCTATTAAAAAATGGGGTACAGAGATAAACAAAATGTTCTCAATTGAGGAATATCAAATGGCTGAGAAGCATCTAAGGAAGTGCTCGACATCATTGGCCATCAGGGAAATGCAAATCAAAACAACCCTGAGATTCCACCTCACACCAGTCAGATTGGCCAAGATCAAAAATTCAAAAGACAGCAGATACTGGCGAGGATCCAGAGAAAGAGAAACACTTCTCCACTGTTGGTCGGGTTGTAAACTCGTACAACCATTCTGGAAATCAGTCTGGCGGTTTCTCAGAAAATTGGACATAGTACTACCTGAAGACCCAGTTATTCCACTTCTGGGCATATACCCCAGAAAAGCTCCAACATACAACAAAAACACATGCACCACAATGTTCATAGCAGCTCTATTTATAATAGCCAGAAGCTGGACAGAACCCAGATGTCCTTCAGTAGATGAATGGATACAAAAATTGTGGTATATTTACACAATGGCGTACTACTCAGCTACCAGAAACAATGACTTTATGAAGTTCTTAAGAAAATGGATGCATCTAGAGAATATCATCCTGAGGGAGATAACCCAGTCACAAAAGAACAGACGTAATATGCAGTAACTGATAATTGGATACTAACCCCAGAATGCTCTGAACACCCCAGAAACAACTCATAGACTATATGAAGTTCAAGAAAAAACAAAGGCCAAAAAAGAAAAAGAAAATGAAAAAACATTATGCTTAATATTTACACACCAAGAAAACTTTGACTATTTCCAGGTTACTTCTTGTTTTACATGTAATTTGTGCTCATTGTAACTAGTAAGATTTTAAGGCATACTATCAAACCTTTAAAAAAATCAAGTACTGACAAAAATGTATTTGTATACTTTTATGCAATAATGCTTAAAATCTGTACATTTATCTTTGTTTTTTAAAATAAAGTTGTTCAATTAAAAAAAAAGAAGAAGAAAATAGCAACATTGAAGTGAACTATCTGCCAGGGACTTTAATGTGAGCCATAAAAATAAAATCTATGCTTTGGATTTAAAAAAGAAAAGAAAAGAAAGCCATGGAACCGCTGGATCTTGCAAGAAAATGAGGCAGAATTAAAAACTACATGAACCCTTCAAGTAATATCTGGCTTTCTTAGCAGATTCAGTTCATTATCATTTGGCTTAGAAAATGGATACTTTACTCATTATATATTAAACATAAACTTAAATTTATATTGCCAGAATACATGTATAAACACCATTACAGCTAAGGTTTAATTGCCAAACTCTACAAAGAACAAAGTAGTTGGCACATATGGAATGGAACAGTTTTATATATAACAAATTCTACTATAGCAAAATTGGGATATTTTCTACTATAGAAAATTATTGTTAATTTTTAGAAGGTATTGATTTTTATAAAATTAAGCAAATTCTCTCTATATTACATAGTATTCTTTGTGAAATTTCATAAGGGAAAGATGGATTGTTATAGTAACAATTATGTGGGGTTACCTTTTGGCAAAGCAGTGGAACTGGTTAGGAAAGATCAGAGGAAACTATGCTTTATATTTTCTATTTATTAAGTTGACTAAAATAGAACAGTTTCTTTTATTTACTGGTAAGTAATTAAATTCTATGTGAAAATATATTTTTTAAAAAAAAATGGAAAAATCTCCCACGCTCATGGATCAGCAAGATTAACATAGTAAAAATGGCCATCTTACCCAAAGCAATCTACAGGTTGAATCAAAATTCCAACTTATCTTTTTATAGAGATAGAAAGAGCAATTCTCAAGCTCATCTGGAATTAAAAAAAATCCCAAGATAGTGAAAACTATTTTCAACAACATAAGAACTTCTGGGGGAGTCATTATTCTTGACCTCAAGCTGTACTACAGAGCAATAGTGATTAAAAAAAAAAACCCACATGGCATTGGTACGGAGACAGACAGGTAGATCAATGAAATAGAATTTAAGATCCAGAAATAAATCTACACACCTGTGATTACTTTATCTTTGACAAAGAAGCCAAAACCATCCAATGGAAAAAAAGACAGAATTCTTAACAAATGGTGCTGGTTCAAGTAGTGGTCAAAATGTACAAGAATGCAAATTAATTTATTTTTATCTCCTTGTACTAAGTTCAAGTCCATGTGGATCAAGGACCTCCATATAAAACCATATAAACTGAACCTAATAGAAAAGAAACTGGGGAACAGCCTGGAACATATGAGCACAGAGGAAAATTTCCTGAACAGAGCTCAGGCTTTAAGATCAACAAATAGGACCTCATAAAATTGAAAAGCTTCTGTAAACCAAAGGACACTGTCAATAAGACAAAACAGCAACCTGCAGATTGGTAAAAGTTCTTTACCAACCCTCCATTTGAGAGGACTAATATCCAAAATGTACGATAAATTCTCTAACATTTTTAACACTATTGGTAAAAAAAAAAATCTACTGTTCTTTCATATAGACATGAGTTTAGAATTCTTCAGCATTTTAGCATTGCCATACATTTTGTGTATGAATACACCATGCACTATATATTGTAGCATTTCAGGGTGAAGGTGCAGGTATCAGCTAACAAAGCAACAGATGAAAAAGAACAACAACAAAAAAACCCAATTAATCATGTAAAACATCAAGACCAATTTAGTATGTGGGAAGTAATGTCAGGCTGGCAAACAAATTCACTCTTTAGATCAGATGAGAAAAAATAGTGTTTGGAGTGCAGTGGGTTCAGCACTAACAGAATCACCTTGTGATCAGGGGCTGTTGTGCTCTATGCTGGAAGAGTCCTCTTCCAGTTAGAGGGAGCACCACAGGTGCAATTCCTGGATGATCGGTGCTTGGTCTAGGCGGCTTAGTGGTATTGGGTGGTAGTCAGCCCTGATCACTGACCCACTCACACCCTCCAGTTCTTTTCATTTTGTCTGGAATAGAACCAGGGTTCTTCTTTCCAGTATGCTTTCTGGGCCAGGCTTATACCAGGAATGTTAGTTTCTTCAGGTCTTTTCATCACAGCTGTCCACATATAGTGTGCTGGCTGGTTTTCTGTCAACTTGACACAAGCTGGAGTTAATCACAGAGAAAGGAGCCTCAGTTGAGGGAATGCTACCTGTAGGGCATTTTCTAAACTAGTGATCAAGGGCGCATGGCCCATCCCATTGTGGGTGGTGCCATCCCTGAGTTGGTGGACCTTGTTCTATAAGAAAGCAAGCTGAGCAAGCCAGGGGAAGCAAGTCAGGGGAAGCAAGCCAGTAAGTAACATCCCTCCATGGCCTCTGCATCAGCTCCTGCTTGAGTTTCAGTCCTGACTTCCTTTGGTGATAAACAGCATGTGGAAGTATAAGCTGAATAAATACTTTTCTTTCATGGTGTTTGTGCAGGAATAGAAACCCCGACTAACACAAATTGGTACTAGAAGTGGGGTATTCCTGTGACAACCTAACCATGTGTTGGGGAGGACTGTGGAAGTACTTTGGAACTTTGAGCTAGAAGAGCCACTGGGATATTAAGAGCTCTGTAGGATGTTCAATAGGAGCTTGGAAGATAATGTTGAGAACAGTGCAGAAGATGGAGGACTGCCTTGTGAAATTTCAGAGGGAAAAGTAAACACTCTTATCAGGGCTATTGCTATTCTGATTGTGACAATTCTGTGGTTTTGGTTGACCGGATCTGCAGAATCAGCTGTGGTTAACAAGATACCAGAACTACTAAAGCAAAACCTTTGCATTACTGGGAAAATTGATGCTGGTCAGCTGGAGCTAAGAAATTAGTGGTGATTAAGAAGAGACCAGCATCACTGAGGCGAAATCTTCTGGGAAGTGTCTTCTGAGAGCACAAAGAGTCTGTGTTCCAGAGATAGCCAAGGTTGTACCTCGTGCATGGCTGGACTTGGTGATGTATAAGAGTCACCCAGGTGGTATTGGTTTTGAAGGCATGAAGGGGTCATAAAGAGCAGCTGAGGCTCTGCACTGTGAGAGGCCATGGAAGGCCATTGGTGAAGGTGCATCCTCAGTTGCAATTAATGTCCCAGAACTAAAGGGGTCATGCAAAGGAGTTGAGGCTTGGCACCATGAAGAGAGCCTATGAGAAGCTATTGGTGAAGCCTAGTTGCAGTGAAAGACAGTAGTGTTTTGGAGATGCCAGTACCATGAGATGACCACCAAGAACAGCAGCAGCAGTGGAGAACAGGCAGCTGAAGCCTAAAAGACAAGGTGTGTGCTACAAAGGGCAGAGTTGGAGAAGTGACCCAAGCCCTTGCAGGAGCCCAGAGTTCATGAGTGGATCCCAAGCATTGGATGATTAGAGTTTGATTTTGCTTTTGATTGTGACTGTACCCTGATATTTTTCCCTCTTGAAGGAAGGATTTTATTGGAGTCCACAGTTAAAAGACTTGAATTGAAACAAGACTTTAAATTTTTAAAAAGATTGAATATTTTAAAGAGATTGAAATTTTAATATGAAAAATATTTTGTAAAGACTGGGACTCTTAAGGCTATTTAGATCTTGGGGATGAATAAGAAAGTAAGGGTTGAGGCTTAATAGTGATGTGTTTCTGTGTCAAGTTGACAAGGGGTCAATTGTACTAGCTGGTTTTGTGTCAACTTGAGACATGTTAGAGTTATCGCAGAAAAAGGACCCTCAGTTGAGGAAATGCCTCGATGAGATCCAACTATAAGGCATTTTCTCAGCTAGTGATCAAGGGCAGAGGGCCCAGCCCATGTGGGTGGTGCCATCCCTGGGCTGGTAGACCTGGGTTCTATAAGAAAACAAGCTGAGCAAGCCAGCAGAAGCAAGCCAGTAAGTGACATCCCTCCATGGCCTCTGCATCAGCTCCTGCTTCCTGACCTGCTTGAGTTCCAGTCCTGACTTTCTTTGATGATAAACAGCATGTGGAAGTGTAAGCTGAATAAACCCCTTTCTCCCCAACTTGTTTCTTGGTCATGATGCTTGTGCAAGAATAGATACCCTGACTAAGACATATGGTATATTTTAGATTGTGAGTACATAAATATTTTTATAAAAAATATACACTCCTTGAAAAGTATTTAAGGAGCATGGCCTCCTCACCTGATTTGGCCACTGTAGTCATTTTCACTTTGAGGTCAGTTTTAAAGTAAATACTTGCTCTAAGCAAAAAGTTTGTGTGTGTGTGTGTGTGTGTGTGTGTGTGTGTTGTCTTTATGTCTCTGTATATCTGTATGTGTCTATGTGTTGGATATCTATGTGTGTGTGTGTTGTATATCTCTATGTTGTTTGTTTCTCTGTGTTATCTATATATGCCTGTGTATATGTCTTCATGTATATGCTAGTATGTGTGTCTCTGTGTATAATGTAGCTACATGAGTATTTGTGTCTCTCTGTGTGACTATGACTCTCTGCATTGTGTTTGTGTGTCTGTGTGTGTTGAATATCGTCTGGATTTGTGTTTGTGTTTGTGTATATGCATCTGTGTATATTTGGGTGAGTGTTCCTCTCTTTGTGTGCTTTGTATCTGTGCGAGTGTCTCTGTGTGTCCTGTATCTGTCTGTGTTTATATGTGTTCTGTATCTGTTTTCTGAATGTCTGTGTGTGTTGTGCATCTATGTGTGATATCTACCTGAGGGTGTATGCATTTGTGGAGAGGTTACAGGTCAACCATGAATATTTTTCTCAATCATGCTTCATCTTATTTTTGAAACAGGGTGTCTCTCAGAACCAGTTCATCTGTCTGGCTGGACTGGCTAATCAGTGAGGGATACAAGAGGTCAGGAGTCACAGACATGTTGGACCATGCTTGGCTCTACATGGATGCTAGGTATCCATAACCGAGTCTTCATGTTGGCATAGCAAGCACTTTACCAACTCAGCAATCCAGCCCCCAAAACTACTTTCACAGAATTTTTAATATAATTAAAGTTTTCTTGAAAAATAACAATCTGAAATTCTTTTGGAAGAACTGTAAGGTCCTTTAGGACCTAAGTGGTGTGGGACATGAACTTGGCATCAACTTGCAACTCAGTATTATTTGGGGACTGCAGCTAATGTGACTCTAGTTGTTCTTATCCCCATGAGTGCTGGTCTTTGTTGAGATGCCAACTTCCTATTTGGACCTTTCCTATTGCTGCATGCGACTCTGTTTATCCTAGCTTAGAGAACATCCCCTGAAGATACATAGCTAACATAAAGCATGCCAGTGTACGTCAGCAGCACCTGTCTCGTGTGCATCTGAGCTCCTCCTGCTCATGTCCTGGCCATCAAAGTCGGTTCCTAAAGCTTCCGGTGCCTCCTATGTTCCAGGAGTTTGCAGAAACCACCTACCCAGTAAAACAGCTCTTCCCACCATCCCACCAAACATGCTCCACCTGACCCTGCTGTGACCAGGGTTCAGTGTATCAAAGACTCGTGTGTGTGCAACCTCGTATGTTCTAGAACTGAAGAAAAGCCCTGAAACGACTGTGCCCACGTAGGTTTTATCAACCAATGAAAGGCAAATGAAAAGATGGCTGAATGTTTTAGATCATGTATAAGTTCAGCACCAGCCATAAAACACAGACATTCATTTACTTTGTAATTTGAGGGAGCAGGTGTAATGATCTGTGATTAATACCCTACAAGAAAGTTAAACAATGAATTAACTCTAACTTCTCCCTAAATTTCCAAATTCATCCAATTCAACAGAAGACAATTTTCTAGAACTGAGCCCAATCTTGCCTTACTCTGATTTACTAAAATTTCTGCCAATATTCTCTTTCTTAAATTCAACAGTGACAGGTTTCATGTTATATTACAAAGTTAATAACACAGATTATATATTAAAGCCAGTCTTGGGGTTTTAAATGTGCATGCTACTGAACTGCATTAACATCAGCCACTTGAGCTATGGGTTTTATGAGCAGACATACGATGTTAATAACTACAGCAACCATCATTCACACAGAGAAAATTATTTTCTGTGGCGGCATAACAAACCTCTCAGATTTAAAAGAGGGGCCTGTAGTATTCTGGAGGCAGTGTTGGTGCTGAGATATCAAAGCACTGTCTCACATTCTTCACAGAAAGTTGTGGAGAGAGAGAATAGGTGGCAATTAAAATCAGTGATCGTCACGGCAGAGACACATTGGGCCACAAGTAGCAGAAACCCCTAGTAAATGGAGGGTCTGAGGGGTTTGATGGTGTTGTTTACTCAACAAGATGCTGTGGGAGAAGGTGACCTGAGGCTGGCCCCTCAGTTTTATAACCTTATCATGTACCAGGTACTTGTTGCTGTTTGCTTCAGACATTCTTAAGTTATGGCGTTTGTTTTTCTGGTCACAAGGTAATATAGTTGGAACCATTCCACTCGTTATGTGCCCCCTCCAAGGAAACAAGAAAGAGCAGAGGGATAAATAAATAAATACATAAGCAAACAAAGCCCATGAGGCAAATCCCCTGTTGCACCTAAAAGTATAAGCAGAAATGGCTGCATTTCACTCCTCAGCAATGAGTCCATCACTCCTACCTGAAAGAGAAGGTGTTCCATCACACCTAAATGGGTTCTACTAAAAAGTGAAGGGGAATGGCAAAGTATAAATGGGAAGGAAACCACAGAGCCTTCCATGGGTGCAATGAGAGCTCCAGTATTACCCAGCATAGGGGAGGACAATTCGCCAGAGCACTAACATGTTCTCTGGGAGAGTCCTTAGTCAGAAAGATGCCTAGGTAGCATTGAGGAGGGGGGACAGGAAAGGCATTCAGTTACTAGGTAACAGAGGTGGTCCCAAGGAACTCAGCATGCTGGGAATAAAGACCAGTGTGGGGAGTGGATGACAGGGGAAAAGACTAGCTAGGCAGATCAGCACCTGGAAACCTCCAAAAAGCATTATGGGTAGGTGCAGTGATAGCTCTGTATGTCTTGTGGCTGACATCATGACCTTGCCTCATGGAGGAGCCCCCGGCGAAAGAACTGTACCTATGCCTTTCTCTATTCTCTGCCCCCCCCCCCCAAAGGAGAAAGTCGACAGAAATGCACGAGATGGCACCAGGCCTGCTCAGTTTAGCCACCACCTCCTTTTGGGTTATCCTGTTCCTCCATGTTACTAATTGTGGAGACCCAGATTCTCTAACTGAACGAAGGAGGTATGCCGCTGCCCACCACTTCCCTTGATGAGTTTTGTACGTCTGACGCTGACATAGGGCAAGAATGCTAACAGCAGTAGGAAGATAGTTGCAGACTTACAGAAACCCAGGTTTAAAAATCCAGCTTTACTGCGCTGCTGGTATTTCGCTTTCCTTCTCAGCTTCTCACAGACCTGAGCAGAAACTCCGACTACACAATACTTGGTGTCTGGGATTTCCAGGCACGGGCCAGCCATGTTTGCCCCTCACCTAAAGCTTATTTCAGCCTCTGGGGGAGCTGCTAGAGCAGAGGGTTCTCATCATGACCCTTTAATACAGTTCTTCCTGCTGTGGTGACCCCCCAACCCCCGCCAACCATAAAGTTATTGTTGTAGCTATTTCAGAACTGCAATTTTGCTACTGTTGTGAAACATTGTGTAAATAATTTTAGAGGCTGAGTTTCCCCAAAGGTGTTGCAGCCCACGAGACTAGGACCACTGCCCCAGGGGATCTGAAACCCCTGCAGTCCGGTAGATGGGCCCTATTCTGTTCCCATCAAGGTTAAGTGGGAGGGTACTCGGAACCTTCTGTACAGTGGTGAGTAGGAGCTCTCTCTGTCTGGCACTCTCAGCCTAGAAATGTTTGGCCAGAAGTCTCTCATGTCTCCCCAACCAAAGCTCTGCAGTAGCTGCCTCTGGCAAAACCCTAGAAAAGAAAAACCAGAAAGTAAGGCAACTGTGCCGGTGACATTGATGGCACCAAATTGACACATTTGCCTGGCTAATGGCCTTGTGTTACAAAGAAGTAAATGTGAAAAGGAGAAATTGAAACACGCGGGTCCTCACCTGGCCATGTTCTTGGGAATTGCTCATTAGTAGACTCCCCACGCTCTCTGGATTGGAAAGCAGGCTACAGCTGTACAAACATGGCTCGCCCAGCCTCCAAGCAGATCGGCAGAGAATAGCAATGTCAACTAGCAGCTTTAATGAGCACGCTGCGGCTCAGAGATAGGAGGCTCAGAACTGCTGCGTGCGGGCTGGGGAATGCAGGAAGAACGGAAGAGAAGAGAGTTAAATACTGAAAACAAGCAAGGGCCTCCTTCGTCTCCAGGGACAAAACCGGAAAGGACCCGTCTGGATTTGACCCCCTGTCAAAGTACAAAGCACGAGAGATTTGGAGCACTTTTCTGCAGACGAACTATAAGTGATAAACAGTTGTTAACATATCAGAGTCATGAGGCTCCCTATTAATGATCATGCTCCGAGCATCATGGGACCAGGTGCTACTCTGGCACCTCTCACTTCTGTCTCTGTCATGCCTTTCAGGCACAGAATGTCCGTGACTGACACTCTTACCTCAAATATATTGCCACCTTCTCGAATTCTTCCAGAATACGGGCCATGGGGCTGAAAAAGTACTGAACAGAGAACACACCAAGCAGGGAACACAACCCTTCCTACAGAGTTCAGTGCTTCTTGCTGTCTGCCCATTCACACATTTAGCTGGTGTTTTGCTCAATAGGAGACTGCCCTTGCCCTTATGCCCAGGATTGGCCTCAGAGACCAATACTGACCAGAAAAATCTTCCTTTTCCCTGACCATTCCTCTCCCTGCCCCATGATGCTGCACCTGCCTCAGAGTTTTATTTTTTTTTAACTACTCAAAACCTTTCGAAAACTGTGTTTCCAAATATCTGAAAATCTTTTATATGATAAAGAAAATTAAGCCGGTATTCAGAAGCCCTGCTCCGGGCCCCAGAAGTCCTCTTTATAGATGCCAGTTGTGCCGGGCCCTGGTATATGCTTCAGAGAGCGTCTGAAGCCTGGTGCAGGCTTTGGTTCACCTCTCTGAGATGTGGATGACGAATAGCCACACATAAGGCTGGGGCTGCTATGACAATTAAAGAGCAATTCCAAAGTAGCCTTGCATGGAGCAGAGCAGTAAAGCATCGTTTCATAGTGATTAATGTTATTGGTTCTAACTCAATTTTATTTGTATTGTAAGTTTACTCCAAGTTAGAATCAATGAAAGATTAGGCAGAAAACATTTGGTTAGGGTGGCAAAGTAAGCTATTCTGGGTGTATGTATATGTGTATGTGTATGTATATGTGTATGTACATGTGTATATGTATATAACATTAAGCCAAAACTTAGAAAACCTGTGTTTTGCACTTGATACATGTACATAAGTTTTGGAAGGTATATGGTCATTTCTGTGTCAGTAATAGCTCAGCCTCTTACTGGAATTTCCAATGGACCCTTAGACCAAGACAAAGACCAGGGTTAAAAAGTAAGGCCCCCAGAAGCCTGACTGTGTTTTAGCTACATCTAAATCCACTAGATCAGTGTAACACAGTTTAAATATCCGTATATGTATATGATAATCTATATTTTAAAGAATAGAAAAAGGGAACAGACTCTACTGTAGGTGAGAGATGAATGCAAGAGCTCTTGAATCATCCCTGCTCACAATATTTTTCTGATATGAGGAAACTATAGCATAGTTCATAGTGCTTGTGTATGAGGTTCTCAAATAATAACAAGTTAAATTTAAAACATGATGTCTCCTGATACTGTATTCTGTCCTTGCACATCAGAATAAAAGGATAAAGAACAGTTGAAGAAGCTGCCCCATAAATGTTATCGTTTAAAGTTTGACACAGCTATGAACAAAAACTGTGACGTGACTTTCTTTAAAACTAGAGAAATACCATGAACATTGATCTTTATGGGAAAAAAAATACAGCTGTTTAGGCTCAGCAGAAAGCAAACTTTGCCTATGGCAAATTTATAAAATTTCATAATTCTACCACAGGCAAGTGTCAGAGCTCTCCTCTGGGGAGCTTCACTCCCAGTTGGAAAGGTGATATTTTAGCTTGGAAAGAAATCTGGATGGTTTTGCAAAAAAAAAAAAAAAAAAAAAAAAAAAAAAAAAAAGTTAGAAACTGATTCTCTTAAGTCTGGATGAGGCCAAGCTAAGGCACAGTGGAGGAAGCAGTAATGAGGAAGAAAAAAAAGGAGGGGGCGGGGAAGGTAAGAATTCAGAGAAGTTTCACTACAGTTTCAAGAAAAAAGGAGTCTGCTATGGCTTGGGGGGAGTTTTCGAGATGTAATTTCCTAAAACAAGCACACACAACCCTACGATCTTTCACAAACACCCCATGCTTGTTCAAAGACTCCAAAGCCCCACGAATCTCCAGTTTCGTTTGGAGCCCCAGCTCCTCACCCGTGCAGCTTCCACCCACATCACACAGAAGACAGAAATTATGTGCTTGGGATGGTTGTGTGCAAGGGAAGCTTAAATATACGGTTTTAATCCCACTGATGAAGAATAGCTATCGGGGGCGGGCTGGAGACTATGAATGTGAAGCTAAAAATGGTTTCTGTTTTTGAAAATGATGTCCCTTCCCTATCCCCGAACACTTCAGCATATCTTCTCCTTCATAACCAGAGAATTGGCTTATTCAGTCTTCAAACTAAAAAAAAAAAAAAAAAAAAAAAAAAAAAAAGAGAGAGAGAGAGAGAGAGAGAGAGAGAGAGAGAGAGAGAGATGCCTTTCAAACACCAATAGATGCAAATTTTCCTTTGAGTACACGTAACCTTCCCAGGAAGCAAATTCAAATAAGTGTGCCCAATTAGCACTGTTCTCTTGTCTCCTAGCAAAGCTGATATAAAGGCTACTGAACCATATTATACAGTGTGTCCTCTTTACCACACAAGCTACCTGCCCTCAACAGCCCTTGGTAGTCCTGGTACCTATGATGGTATTGCCCATGTGAACACTGGGGTATCTTTCTTCAGCCTCACTCAATCGGAAAACCTTCAGCAGGGTGTAATACCTGATGTCGACAGCTTCTCACTGTGCAGTGGTAAGCAGTGACATTAAATCTCTACTTGTTTTCTGTGATAAATCAGTGGAGAAATCTTCTAGGCTTGGGTCCCTGAGCTAGATAAAGGAAAATAAGTAAGAACTTATGGATATCCAAACTGAATACATTTTGTGAAGAACTGCATTTAAAACACCTCAACTCAGAGATCTTGAAGCTATTCCCCCACAGGAGATCCACGAATGAGGAACAGTGAAGCCTGAGATGGGAACTTTCATATTCATGCTAATTGGTGAAGCAAAAATGATCCCGAGCAGCCAGGAAATCTTCACGGCATTCAGAGAAATGAATGTCACAACTAAGAGTGACAGTGAGCCTGAGTGACTAGAAAGGCCTGCAGGGATGTGGACACTCTTACAGCACCTACTGAGAAGAGGAGCCATAGGTGTCTCTGGGGAAGATCTATTGAAAGCACAAGAGGACCAGGTGATATGTAGAGGAGCAAAGAGCCTCAGACACAACAGAGCTTTATGAGGACTGCCTCAGCCTCTGCACACTTGCTGAGTTTCCTTGTCAGCCTCTAGAACTTTCAGCATATCCACTTTCTCCTGGGAATTCTTATTAACAGGAGGCTCCAGTTCAGGACATCTAGAGGATAAGCGTCACTCTGAATTCCAGGGCTTCCCAATGCCTCTCTGCTATGTGAGACACCGTGAGGAGCATAATACCTGGGTCTGAAACTGGCAGCTCCAAGGAACCATCACAAAGCACTGGCTGTGTCCTCTGGGATAATGGGGGTCATAGAGCCTCCGGTCCCCGGGAATCTCTGATTCACTTTCCGGCCACGTGGCTTGGCTCTATTCTTGCAAACTATAAAGCCGTGTGTGATGAAAATGACACCGACTTCATCTGAGCTCTACTTTCCACACATTATGACTTTTATCATCTAGGAAAAAAATATTCAATTTCCTTGGCCTGAGCTCTCTAAAACGGTTGTCATTATGCAATCTTATTTTGAGACTTACAATTTTCCTGTGTAAGAATAAAGCTACAATAAGAACAAGGTGAGGTGGCACATGCCTGTAATTGTAGCACGGGGAAGCTAAAGGCAGAAGGACCAAAAACTCAAGGCCAGCTGAGGCTACATTGACTGTGTCTCAATTAAAGGAGGAGGAGGTGGAGGAGGAGGAGAAAGGAAGGAAGGAAGGAAGGAAGGAAGGAAGAAAAAGAAAAACAGAATAAGAAACACCAATGCCTTTTCTTTCTCTTGCTGTATTATCTCTATAAAGAGCCTATCTCCAAACAAGGTTATATTCTAAAGTCTTAGCCAGGACTTCAATAATATGAAGTTATCAGGAGGTGGAAAGATGAACAATTCAACCCAAGATGGTCATCAATTCAGGAACACCACAAAAGGAAATGGGAAGAAATGGTTGCAAAGCTTTGGAAGCTGGAAAGATGCTTTAAAAAAAAAAAGTCAGAACGGCAAATGCATTCTGGAAGAATTTACTCAGGTACTTCATATCACTCACTGAACACCAGAAAATTTAAGAAATGGTATTACCTTCCCAAAAGGGTAATAGAAGCAGGCAACTACCTACTTGTTGGAAAATACATGTAAGGAGAAGCTGTAACCCTCTGCATCTTTTCTGTCTGCTAGCATGGACATTCCAAACCCATGTAGGACTGAAGTGTGTGTGTGTGTGTGTGTGTGTGTGTGTGTGTGTGTGTGTGTGTGTGTGTGTGTGTAGTTGGGGGATACTGTATGGACAGTGGGGAGATCCCTTGCTAATTAATAAGGGAACAAGAAGCCCTAAACTCCTCAGGAATGCTGAACAGACAAGCAAATGCTACCTCAGTGAATGGGTAGTAGTTTAACCCCTAGAACAATTACAGAAATCCAGAAAGACAGACATAGGTTGCTGGAGAGATGTCTCAACAGTTAAGGACACGTGTTGGTTTTGTAGAGGCCCCAAGTTCACTTCCCAGGACCCATACAGTGATTCACAATCATCCTGAACTCCAGTTTCAGAGAATCCATTGACTTCTTCTTGGCACTGTTGGCACTCGGGACACATGTTCTATACGGACATATATGTAGGCAAACACACACATAAAATTGTAATATTATTTGGGGATTGCTACCCTGCTTTAAATCATTTAGTTCCCAAATAAAAGACACAACCCTGTATATTTATAGTAAACCTTAAAAGCACCAGAGCTGGGCAGATATCAACCCTCAGTGCTATTTTGTCTACTTCCTTGTCAATAGCCCTGAGATATGGCTTGCAGTGTTCTGTCTGGGCTGTTCCTACTCTGATGATCACGGCTATGCTCTAATGATCCACCTACCCCATGCTGTTCTCTCCCTTCTCCTTCTTCCTCTCCTCCTTGTCGCCTCTCCTCAGATGCCAAGTCTAGCAAGCAAAGCCCTGCCTACCTCTCTGATGTCCAGCTATAGGCCTTAGGCAACTTTATTCAAACAACAGTGTAAGTTAAGGAGCAAGATTGCATAGCATCATTTGGTATGTGTGAGGATCTCCTCATCCCTGAGAATCTCCTCATCAGGGGCAACCAGATTTTGGGGGCCAGTATTATAATACAATAGCATTATATAGCAACAGAGCAAATTTAAAATAAATATATTTTTAAAAAAATAGACAGGCATTGACAAGTGCAGGTCCCCTCAGGAAATATGTTGACACCTGCTCAGGGTACTCTCAGTGAAACCTGCACATTGATAGTTTGAACCTGTTTATAAGACTTGAAACTATATTTCTCAATTCCCATTCTTTGTTATTTCTGCATATGTGTGTCTACATATGTTTATATGCACACATGCGTGTGCATGCTTGTGGAAGGCAGAAGAAGAAGTTGGATCCCTGAGAGTGGAGTTACAAGCAGTTATGAGCTGAAATATAGGCACTTGGAGCCAAATTCCAGTCCTCTGCAGGAGCGGCAAACACTCTCAGTTGTTGAGCCATCCCGCATTCGTAAGTGTTTTTATTACAAAGTATACTACAGACCAAAATAGTAGCTAAAACAAAATAAAGTCTATCTACTGAAAACCATACAGGAAACATTTCTATAGCCATGACACAAGCCAATAAATCAAGCACAACACAGAAACTGTGCGTTATGGGTTTTCCAATATAGCAAGCTGTATCAATTTAGACCTTATTTAAATGCATACATATCTCATATATACATATATATGAATATTTTTGTCTCAAAATTATACTGGAAAAGTTGACTCAATTTTAAAACTATTCATAGTATATCTTATTTTGCCATATAATATTTTTGTATGAAAATACTACAATGTAATATTGCTGCTCTAATTTTAATAAATAATCATTATGTATAATTTTGTTTTGTCTTCCTCAGTCAACATTATCTTTCTCTCTATCATGAGAGCCAAATATTTATAAATTATATTGCTGGGTTTTTTTTTTCATTTATATGCATGGTAGTTATCATTGTTTTATGGATATTGTATCCGTGAATACATGTGGGCTTCCTGGGTGTATTTTTACTGAAATCTAAAAGAATTGTGGTATAGGACATGTGTATTTTAAAAATATTGTAGCCTAATTTCTTCTAGTTATTTTGGACTAATTTGCCCTCCCAAAGATAATCTAGTACAAGTCTTTGTTTCTCTCATCATGATAAAAACTAAGAATTTACATTTTTTTAAAGTTTAGAGTGCCTTACTCTTACAAAAAAGAATCAAAATAAAAAAACTATTTGAGGAAAGATAGAAACAAATAATAAAATAAAAACTGTGACTGTAAGCTATATGGACCAGAGAGAACAGTCAGAAAAGGAAAATCTTTAAATATTTTACAAAACTCAAATGAAACACATACCTAGACAAAATGCCTTTAAAAGTTGAATATAGGCTGTTGTGGGGTATTTGAGCACAGTTAGACCCCTGAGACTGTTATTTTCTGAAATAGCCTGTTTCTAGTTACAGTGTGACTCAGCTCTTAGCATACACCTTTAACCCCCTGCTGGAATACAGACATGTCCTTAGCACACACCTTTAATCCCAAACACTGAAGGTAAAGCTAGTTTGTAGAAAAAAACACCCATGTTTGAAAGTGATGTCTAATTGAATGACAGACAAAGTGACCAATCATAGAAAGATTTGACAAAATAGGATCTGCCCACCCCTCATAAGGTGAGGAAAGGGAAGCTACCTAAGAGACAGTGCAGAGAGTAACAGGGAGGGGAGGCAGTCTTACAGGGAGAGTTTCACAGAGGCAGGTTGCAGGGAAAGAATAAGCTAGACACAGGTGAATACATAATTAGTCAAAGAATGAGAATGAGCTGGAAGATTAGAGTGGATTTCCAAAGTTAGTTTGAGGCCAAACAGGGCAATTCAGGCAGAGGCCCAGAGAGAAGCAAGATTGAATCAGTCAGTTTGGAGAGGAGTTTGAGCCAGAACAGATGAGTTGACCAGCCAGCCAGAGATCAGAAACAGTTAGAAAAGGTGAAGTTATTCAGCAGCAAGTCTGAAAGAGGCTGAAAACATTTTAGGCCTAGATTAGATTTTATGCAAGCTAGCAGCTTCCAGGACAAAGCCTAGGTAAAACACTGAGACAACAATTACTACAGGAAAATTAGAAGATACATTTACAATTGGCTAAGATCATAAGAAGTCAGGAGGCATGGAGGACACCAGGGGAACATGGCGCCCACTGGATCAACTAAACAGGGTGCATATGAGCTCACAGAGACTGGAGCAGCAGACACCAGTCCTGCAGGGTCCGTCTGCACCAGGTCCTTTGTTTATGTTGTGGCTGTTAGCTTGGTGTTTTGTATGGACCTCCTAACTGTGGATACAAGTGTTTCTCTCATTCTTTCGTGTACTCCTGAGAGTTTTCTCCTATTGGTTTCCTTGCCCAGCCTCAATATGAGGGTTTTATCCTTGTCTGATTATACCTTGCTTTGTTCTATGTATTTGTTGTCTCTTGAAGGCTTGCTTTTTCTCAAGGGAATCAGATGGGGGAGGGGATCTGGAGGATAGGGAAGGTGAATGGGGGAGGGTGGAAGAGATGGAAGGAGCGGAAACTGTGGTTCGGATGTAGTATATGAGAGAAGAATCTATTTTCAATAAAAAGCCAAAAAGAAAGAAGAATACACAAATTTCATGGGTGTATTGAAAAATAGTGCTAAGGATTTCCTCTAAAAGAAAAAAAAATAGAAAAATAAAAGCCAAAAAAGTAAGAAAATGAAAACAAAACAATACAAAACAGACAGACAGAACCCCAGGATACTACTAGTGTCTTATTGTAGTTCCAAGACAGAAATAAAAATTAGAAAATAAATGTGACAAAAAAAGTCCAGAAATGGACAAGAAAAATCCCAAAAACTGAAGAAGAAACAGGGTCCCACTATTACCTTCAAGGACCTACCAACTTCTAACTAGGCTCTGCCTCTTTAGGCTTTCACCACCTCTAATGACAGGACACTGAGAAAAGCCCTTTAATACTTGGACTTGGGGTAGGGAGCCAAGGAACTCAATGTCTGAGCTATAGAGGTCTCTTCCAGTGTTTCCTTCTTACATGTCTCCCGAACACTCAGTTCCATCAGAATGTTTCTCTGCCTACCTCCTTGTGGCTCTGTTCTCCACTGGAGTATAAAGCCCTGTATTTCCCCTACCTTATTTAAGGATGAACCACCAAAGGCTGTAATAAAGTAATTGTTCAATGGGTGTTTGAGAAATGGGGAGAACCAGGGAGAAGAGCCCTCCATCTTAGCATTCTCTAAAAAAGACATAGCTAAGGGTATGTGTGAGCGCTTTTCAGGGCTAACGTCAAGTAAGCCGATTTCAGTTTGCCTTTGAAATCACAGTAATTAGAAGACACAGGACCGGAAGAAGAAAGGAAAAAGATCCCTGAAGTAAGAACCATGGACAGCCAGCAGCCAGCACAGAGCAGGGGATGAAATGGTACTCAACCATGAGCAGATGAAGGAGCCTGTGCTGGCATCTTCCACATCCGGTCAGGAGAGCTTCAGAAGTAGGAAAACAGTAGTTAAAAATCAAGCATCTGGAAGCTGTGATCACAATGTCAGGCTTTTCTACACCAGTGTCCAGGAATACAGCTGATCTCTATTTTAAGAAGCAGAACTGTCAGTGTGGTGATCCGGGAAGATAATTTAATAATAGCGCTTTGAATCTGGGGAGCTATAAAATCACAAATTTCTCTGAAGAATCCCAAGGCTTAATTTATACAAGGCTTAAAAAGACTATGTCAAATTTGGAAAGAGGTATGCTAGCTCCTTCCAAAACCCAGGGAAGCTTTCCTAAGTGGAGAAATGAATTTGTCTCCAAGTTCATGGAGAATGTACATTCTCCACCTCTTAAGCCCACACTGCAGCATCAAAGCAACATGTCGGGCCTCAGTCCTGTCAGAGGGTTCTGAATGTGTCCCTCATGTCCCCAGGTGGGCCCTGGATGATTCTCCAGAAGCAGTTTTCTGGAAACAAAGGTGTTGAAACTTATGAAAAGGGAGCCACTCTGGTCTAAAAGCTTTTTGCGGGACTAACGTTAAATGTGTTCTCTTTTAGGGGACAGGAGAGGCAGAGTGAAGTGTAGCGCCATTAGGAAAACAGAGCTGTCAAACCAGATTAGCCATTCCTCCCAAATCAAGCTTCACAAATGGCAATGCCCCTGCCCATTTCTGTGCTGCCCATGACAGCATAGGACAAGTGCCAGTACTCGATTATGAACAAAGTGGTCTCTTTGTCCCACACTGGAGATGGAACCTATGATCCGCTCAAGCTGAGTAGACACTGTACTACTGAGATTCATCCCCTGCACAAATGGCTTTGCTTTCATTTCACAGCTGGGCAGAATTCCAGAGAGTAAAATTCCAAAATTAGAAGAAGGCAACAGGTACCCCCCCCACCGCCAAGCTCTCTTCTTAATGCTCACACATCATAAAGTCCAAGAATCTATGACTTAGGATAATGCCAGCCAGCCCAAGTCCTCCGCTCAAAACTTTACACACAATAGCTCAGTGTGAATCATCTGGTTTTCATCTTGGTCTCCTTCATCCCATAATGGCCTCATAGTTTTCTGATGGATGGGGAAGATTCAGAAAGTCCTATTCTTCCCGCTGCTTTGGAAGTATCACACAGCACCTCTATTCTCATTTCACTGGGAAGATTCAGGCAATAGACCATACCTGGGTACCAAAGAGACCTGAGGATATTCTGGATACAGATTTCCTTGACAGGATGCTCTTAAGTATATGCCTTCTGCCTCAGATACACGAGTAATCCCCACAAACAGCGATGCATCTAAGCCACAGGCACATTCTCCAAAACCTGGCACATTTTCATATTTTTAAGGTATGCTCATGGCTGTCACTAAACAGTGAGATAAAACAAACTTCAAAGCCCAGTCCCTTAAAAACTAATCTGTACACTAGTCTCTTGGGAAATGTGATAAGATTCAGAATCTGTACACTCAGGGTGGGCAGATTCTGCGTGCGTAACTGTGCTGGATGGTTTCAACAGGCTAATCCACGAACCACACAGCGAGAGCAGGAATCTGCAGGAGGCTCGGTAGAAAGAACTAATCTGTTTGTGTCTGTGATTGTCATCTATCAAAAGCTAATGTAGAGCTACGGAAATGGCTCAGTCCATAAAGTCAGAAAGCATAAGGACCTGAGTTCGGATCTCCGGCACTCATGGAAAACAGACATACAGTGCACACAGCAGGGAGCAGCAGAGGCAAGAAGAGTCCTGATGTTTGCTGCCCAGCTAGTCTGGGCGAGTCAGTGAGCTCCAAAAAGAGGGAGAGACGCTTTCTCCAAAACTAATGTGGAGAGCTCAAGAGATGGCTCATGGAGGGGAAGCCGCTGATGTGAGGTGAGGACCTGACTGGAATCCTTAGAGCCCACGTGAGGTCAGGCCTGGTAGAGCACGTATGTCATTCCAGTGTTCCTACAGCGAGATAGGAAACAGCTCTGCAAGCCAGGCGGCCACTGGCAACAGTGAACAAGGATAACCTGTCTCAGACACCGAAGAAGGCCTTGACCAACACCTGAGGGTGTCCTCTGACCTCTACTCACCCTATGGCATTAGTGTGCCCTCACTGACACAGAGAAGTGCACATACAGCTATACACACAGATATCACACAGGAGCGCGTGCACACACGGGTGTTCAGGATAAAGTAGCTACTGCGATCTCCATGCAGGGATCTCCACACATGACCTAGCTCGCTGTGTCTCCCATGTCTCCAGTCCTGAAGACCTGCCCTTACTGTCCACTGCACACAGCCAGTTCAGGGGACCCTCGTTGCTGTACTTGGCACATGCCCATGATCATGCCTGGGAACATTTCCACTGCTTAGAATGGTCCCCTTGAAGACATGCACTCAGCCAACTCCCTGGATGCTCCAAGTCTTAGCTCAAATGTCACCTTCTGCAGAAGACTGACTATAGCCAGTTTTAGAACCCCATCTTCTTCTCCATCCACTCCCAGTATTCTTTTCCTGCTCAATATTTTTTTTGGTTTTTTATTGTTTATTTTGTTTATTTACATTTCAAATGTTATCCCCTTTCCAGTTTCCTCTTCCCAAATACCTCCATCCCACCTCTCTCACCCTGCCTCCACTAGAGTGCTCCCCCACCCACCCACTCCCACCCCACCACCCTAGTCTCAGGACACTATAGGCTGAGTGTTGAAAACAGTACCTGCCATGCCACACAGTGATATGGTCAGATCATTAGACGGACCTACACAGCCACCAGGATGTGAAGCCTCTTCTGTGTCTTCAAGACTCTTGATGTTTAATCCTCACTATATTAAGAAATGGAAAGAAAGGGAAAAGATAAAGAGGATGTTGGAACCAGCACTTAGAAAGAAAGTACATCCTGAAAGGCTAACAGGACCATGACTCACTGTCTCACTGTTAAAGATGAAAGGCAGGTTTGGACCTCAAGATCATGTCTTTAAAGCCTTTCTTTTTCTTTTTTTCTTTTTATTTCTTTGTTTCATGTGTATCTGATATATAAATAGTTGGATGGATAGATAGATAGATACATAGATAGATAGATAGATAGATAGATAGATAGATAGATAGATAGATAGGTAGGTAGGTAGGTAGATAGATAGATAGATAGATAGATAGATAGATAGATAGATATCAATTTTTTTGTTGTTGTTGACTAAATGTTGGCAACTCCCCCACCCCGATTCATAGGCTAAAACTTTCACCCCCACCCCCATGGGATGATATTTGGATTTGAGGTCTTTGGGGCCCTCAGAGATTAGATCAAGAACAAATACGACAACTTGCTTGCTGCTGAATTGTGCCAGGCAAGGATCCATAAAATGATAGGCATTTGCAAATTGGGAAACAGGCTCTCATTGGGCACTGCATCGATTTGCATCTGACGTCACACTTGTTAGTCTCTGGAACTGTGAGACAGACAATTTCTACGCCATGCAGACCCATGCAGTGCACTCTTCTGTGACAGCTGGGGACTAAAGCTCGGTAGATATCTGGAACTCACTGGCCTGCCACCCTGGACTACAGTGAGCTTCAGATTCAGTGTGAGGGCTTTTCTCAAAAAGTAAGATAGGTAAATTTTTTTTTTAAAAAAAGTAAAATAGGGAGTGATGGAAGGGAGGCACTGACCTCTCACCTACACACAAGCACTCACACACACACATACACACATTCACACACACACTCACACACATACATACTCACACACCACATATACACACACATACATAGATTCACACACACAGATTTACAAACATACACACACTCACACATATATACACACTCCCACACATAGTCACACACATACACACACATGCACACACACAGTCACACACATACACACACACACATATACAGAGCTTCAATGCTCTTAACAGAACTATATTTCTTTAGTGGAGCCAGTGTCAACTACACCAAGAATTCTATTAAACAGGGGGTAGAGGAGAAGGAGTCAAGGAATCTCAGAATATACAGGGCCTGAGACTTAGGTTGTTTTAAAATTAACAGCAACCTTTTAGTCTTTAAGACTATTTAGTATTGAAACCACTCACTGAAATGTTAACATGGTCACACAACACATACACACACACACATACCTACACACACTTATATTTATAATTCAAATCCTTCCTTTTGCCCAAGGCCATAGAGAAGATGGATGAAAGTCCTCTTAAGAATATCTGTCATTGATTCCTTGTATCTTTTGATACGGGGATATATGATATCCCAATCGTTGCCTCCAGACTTTATTTGACAACAGCCACAAATCCAGAGGCCTGCACAGGCAACAGCTTGCAAATGTGCAGCCTTGGCTGGGCAAACAAGGAAAGAAAAACATGGGCACCAGACTTTAAAAAGAAAAGCTTCAAGTGCTCCTCAGAGAACCAAGTTCCTTGACAGGAGACAATGTCACCTATCAACAAGAATATTATTAAATAGGCATGGAGGAGGAGGGTGTAGGAGGGGGAAGAGGAGGAGGAGCCAGGAAATCTCAGTATGTGGGCTCAGTTGAAAAATTACCAGCAACTTCCTAGTCCTCTCTCTCTCTCTCTCTCTCTCTCTCTCTCTCTCTCTCTTTCTCACACATACACACACACATACACACACACATACACACACACACACACACACACACACACACATTGAAAATATATGAGCATAGTTTTGTATACCTTTAAGGCTTCAGTTAAGATTCTGCTTAGGGTCATGTGCACCTAGAGAGTGGCAAGTTTAATGATTTCTCATATTGCTGCAACCTTTCATTGGAAGATCCAGAGATTCTCCATCATCCCTTGTTGCAAATGGCTAATAAATATGGCCATGTCTGGGGTTTAGCGATAGTATGTATCAGCCTGTTAATATTGCAATAACAAAGTACCACAGGCCAGATGACTTCAACAGCAGTTTATTTTCTGGTGATTTGGGGCCTAACTTTCCAAATCAAGGTGCCACCTGCAGTAGCTTTTATCACATGCTGATCTGCAGTTGCTGCTGTCTCTTTTCTTCTCAGAAGTATTAACATCCCTGGTGGTTAAGGTCTTACCATATGACCTTATTTTGATACCTCTATATAGAGCCTATCTCTAAATATAGTCACATAGAGAGTTAGAAATTCAACATGAATTTGGGGTCAATACAATGCAATATAAAACTGTGAGATTTGGGATACATGTGGGTTGGGATACACATGCATAGACAAATACAAATAGTCTTTGATTATGACATTAATCCCTTTCCTTCCTCTCTCTGCTCCTTGGCTACATGTTCCTATCACATATTTCTATCCATGACACCATGATACCATTGTACAGCCAAGAAATCAAGTGACTCCACCTAGCCATAGGCTGACACCTATGCAAAGAAGTCAGATAAACCTTTCCTCTTCTTAGCATGAATTGCAAGCATTTTGTTACAGTAACGGAAAGTATCTAGAACAGTAAATCATATAAGAAACATACCACATGAATCTAATTTTTCATTCGTCCGCTCAGAGAAAATATTTTGTCTCATGCCAGACATCCAACCACGTTCTCAAATCTAATCCGCATAACTCTCCCAAAAGAAAAAAGTCATTCACTATTTATTTAAGAAAATCTGACGTTTAGGACAGAAAAGCCCCAGTGACTCCAAGGAGCCTAAGGCATGGAGAAAGCAGGAGGAGAGGGAGGATCAGGAGCTGGAGGGGAGGGAGGGGAGGGGTGAGGAGGGGAGCCAGAGCTGAAGCAGGAGCTGGAGCCAGAGTGGGTCGAACAGGGGTTTAATTGAACCCCATATCTTAACCATGATAAAAAAGAGAGCATTTCAACATTTTCCGACTAGAATCTTTGAGACTTCATCTCCCTGACAGCCTGACTGTAACCCTTCATGGAAAAGTGGGAAGAGGACACTCAGGGGAGAGAGAAGGCTCTTCTCCCCTCCCGAGCCCCTGAAGGCTCAGTTTCAGTTGGTGCTTTGCTACTGCAAGACCATGAGTGCTGACCAAACCTGATTTTTATTCACTTGCCCTCTCCTGCTCTCTAGATCGAAACCAGAGATAGAAGAAATAAGACTAAACAATGAACTCGAATAGTAAGTCAGAAAACAACATCACTTCTGGGTCTTCAAGCCTACATAGGACCAAAGCCTACAGGAGAGCCTAACAAGGAAGGTTTCACAGGCATGGCCACGGTGTACTTCTTCCATTCCCTCTCATGCTCCCTACGGAAGTCTGAAAACACTTAATTAATATATACGGCAAGCAAGCCAGAAAAAAATGAAGACTTAGGGGAAAGAGAAAAGATAGATAATGGCATTTTTTTTCTGCATGCAATTCTTTTGTAATAAAGTTTAATAATTTTCATAATGGAAAAAAGGCTGGGGCAATTTTTTTCAATGTTTCCATTAATCTACAAGATTTTTCAGCTGTTTAACCAAGGTAATTGTCTTGTTGACTTTACATTTTCTCAAACCATCTCCCAGACAGACAGTTCCCTCCACTGAATTTCCATTTTCTACCTCAGCTCACCATTTAACCCCTGCCCACTTTCACACAAAGGTGAAGTGGCCGTCTATTAAAGCATGTTATTAACTGAATATCTGCCCACTGCTCTAAATCAGCAGCGTACTGTGAACCCAGTTCTTAGTGCGGTGATACTTGGAGATTGTCTATTTGAATGTACTGATGTCATAAGTGTGTACATCTAAGAAACTTGCTTTCTCACTCCTTACCTTCCTTGCTTTCTTTCTCCTTTCCTCTCTTCAACTCTCTTGCTTTTTTTCTCACCTTTCTCTACACTTCCATTTCCCAATCACACTGGAACACTCACCGAGGAAGGGTCATGTGAAAACACAGACCTCATAACTACCTCCTGGCCTGAAACCAAGCCTTTACAAGAGCCCTACTAGGGCTGTGCAATTATTTAGACATGAGTTCAAATCCCCAGCACCCACTTAAAAAAGACTGGTGTGGCTGAGGTACCCTGTAGCCATGGTATCAGGGAGAAGTGTAGAGACTGAAAAATCTGAAATTCTTGATGAACACACAACCTAAGTGAAGTGGCAAGATTCATGTCCCTTGTCTCAAGGCAAAAATCAGAAAAATCAGAGAGGGAGTTCTGCCAAAAGGCACACACACACACACACACACACACACACACACACACACATACACACACACACAGAGAGAGGGGGACAGAGATAGAGAGAGAGAGACAGAGAGAGAGAGACAGTGACACACACAAAAGCATGAACCAAGCACATATATGTCCCCATGTGAACAGACAGGCACACCCACACGGTGATGAACATGCACCACACACATATATGCCTGTTATGTAAAAGGACAGCACCAAATTTCAGTTGAGACAGTCAGCATTCCAAGCATCCCAAGCTGTGAGAAATGGGTTGTTCGAGGCACCAATCTACAGCAATGGTTTGTTGTTATGGGCAAGGTCATTATAAAATAGCTTGAGTTTACATGTGCTAGACTGCCTTTCAGATGTACTAAACAGAGAAACCGTGATCTTACTGGTATCTGAAGAATATCAGTCAATAAAACTTAAGGATGCCCAAAAGAATATAATATGAAGGTGAGAAATTTAATGAGAAATTAAAAGCACAAAGATTAAAATAAAATATAATGACAGTTAATATGCATTCTAGGAATTCAGGAGCTAATAATATAGCTTTGTGGCAATTCTAGGTATTTAAAAATCATTATGTTTAATCTTTACACACCAAGAAAACTTTGACTATTTCCATGTTACGTTTTGTTTTACATGTACTTCATGCTTATGGTAACTATTAAGATTTCAATGCATGCTATCAAGCCTTTAAAAGAATCAAGTAAGGGAAAAAAAATAAGCATTCTAGAAAGAAAAGCAATAGTTAAGGTTGTTTCTCTTCCAGAAAAAAAAAAAAGTTGTTTGATTTGAGAAACTCTAATTTCGAAGAAATATAAATAACAGGAAATTTACGTAAACAATCACACTGCAAAATCAGAGAACCTAAATTAAAAAGAGAAAAAAAATTAAATACATCCACACAGAAAAAGTAAGTCACCTGAAAAAAAGCAAATTTAAATCAAACATTTTTAAATATCAAGATAAATTAGAATAGCATTTTTCAAATGCCCTAAAGAAACTGTTTATCTCTTTATAACTTTCTATGCATAGACAGTCATTAAAGACTGAGAAAGAGACATTTTGAGAAAATGGAAAAAGTGTTTACCACCCTGGGCATGCTCTAAAAGAAGTGACAGAGATCTAAGAAAGACCCTGTCACAAAAACTAAGGTGTAGAAATAGTGGATAAAACATCCAGTATTGACCTTTGCCTTCTATGCACACACTGTTGAAATACACACACACACACACACACACACACACACACAAAATGAGTTGTGCTCAACCACTTAAGTACCTGGAATAGTCCTAAATGTAGGTAAACGGAAGAAGCCAGTCTGAAATATCTGCTTGCTGTATGTTTTATAATACTGTGTATGCTGCATACCATACAATAAAGTAACAAAAGAACAGAGCCAGCAAACTCATTAGTAGTTTCTAGAGGGTGAGGAAGAGTTAGATTTTTTTGATATGATGAGACTTGTCTTCTTGAGACCAATGATAGATACACAGCAGTGTATGATAGTCGTAACTCAGAGATTTGCAACACAAAATAATAATAAACCTTAATATCCTCAACCACTAAAACACAATTCAGAGAGCCAGAAATCTCAGGACAGAATGAAAGGTGCAACTAAAAACTCTAATAATTTTACGAATGTTTAAAACAACTTCACTCAAAGAAGCACAGGAAGAAAGTGTAAAGGGTCAGCCACAGGCAGTTTGGCAGAGAGATCCAGCGGTAATAGAAATTCAGTGCACAGCATGTGTTCCGGTAGTAAGGTTATCTCCCAGAGTCTAATAATTCTCAAGTCATTCTCCATGCATGCTGAAACCAGACCGCTCTGGCCCTGGGTGTAGAAGCCCTTCTCTGTCTGGCATGGGAGTTTAGGAATAAGCAGGGGACCTGGGTAACATAATCCACTTGGTAACTGACAGCCATAAGAGATATGGGCACTTACTCCCTTCTGCTTAGTAGAAAGTTAAACAGAGGTACTTATAAATGTGGATATAGTCAGAAATTACGAGGCATACATATATGGTGTTGTTCTGCAAACTGGCAGGGTCTACCACTGACTCTCTACAGCAACCAGAATGTCCTGATAGTTGTTTCTACACCAGTGTCCACTGCAAGGAATGTGTCATTTTGAAGAAGCAGCTGGGTCCAGGATTGAGGCTGGAAATCTAGATTCATCTAAAATATTATTGAACATACAAAAGTAAGACATAGCAACACACCAAGGGAAATGGGAGCTAATTGGATGTTTCCCTTAAGCCTAAATGAGCCTAAGATGAGCAAGGAAAAGGAAATAACTCTGAGTGATGAGTTGAAATAAATAACAAAATAAACACCCATGAATCCACAGCAATATAAATAAATCATCGTATACATAAGTAGATGGGGATTTTTTTTTCCCTGTGCAGAAGAATTTCAAATAATTTATATGATTACTCTACCCTAAAGGACAGGTGCTCAGCTCCTCGATCCTTCAGTAAAAGCTGCACATACAGGACTTCCTTCTAATAAGTTTCCTGAAAAGCAAATTCAGAGGACAGCAGCTCAACAACCCAGACATGTAAGTGGCCATGTCCCCGTGAGGGCACGAACTTAGAAATGGATGAGAGGAAAGCAGTTTGCCCAGGTGTTTCCCTCCAAATCCACAACCCCAGCCTAGCTGTGATAGAAGCATCATTGAAGTTTAAGCAGAGAGAAATCTGCCAATATGTCTGAGAAGTGCTGCTTGTAACTGACAGGGTCGCGATGTCTGAAATACCATCACAAAGCCAGGAGCCATGAAACCCATGGAGCAGCTGAGATGCTGGGATGCAACCGAAAAGACACAGTCTGCCAAAGCTAAATAAATCGGAATGGATGTGGATTTTTGTTACTAAAGAGTCTGCATAATTAACAAATTATGCACATGTGTGACACGTGTGTAATGCGATAATAAAAAGTTATGCTTGTGGACTGCAGAGAAACTCTGCAGTAACTTTTCTATAAATCTAACACGATCCTTTTTTAAAAAGAGGAAGTAGTGGAAAGATGGCTCAATAGTTAAGAGCACTGACTGCTCTTTCTCAAGACTGGGGTTTGATTCCCAGCACTCACAGGGCAGCTCACAGCCACCTGTAACTCCAGTCCCAGGAATCCAATGCCCTCTTCTGGCCTTTATGGGCACTGCATGCATATGGTTCACAAGTATACATGCAAACAAAACACCCACACATAAAATAATAGCATGTTTAAAGAAAGATAAAATAACTCTGTTAATTTAATTAAAACTTCATTTTTCAAAAGTGTTGCTGTATTAGTAAAGGAAATATGACTTTGTTGTCTCCGACACAGAATAATCAGATTCTTTGCTGTATATGTGACACATTCCAGCAACACACACCTGCAATGCCAATACCCAGAAGGTTAAAATGAGAGCATCTCCAGTTTAAGGCTAGCCTAAGCTACAAGTCCTGTCTACAAATCAGGAGAAAATCCACCAAGTTTAATTAGTGGTCATATATATACACATGTGGTGCAAATTAAAGTGCACAAAAGGAAGAAATTATAATGTCAAATCAAATAAAGCTCAAAGAAAAAAAAGTGATTAATGTAACCCTGTCTTCTGCACATGACCTATATCTGCAGATACCAGCTCTCAGCAACTGTCATGACTTAAAAATGGCCTTTGCAAGATAGGGCCAGTCAATATTCATCATGGATAGAACAGAATGGTGCCCCATCCTCTCTGGGGGTCCACTGGAAGTTAATAGTTACTGGGTAGCCAAAACTGATAAGATGCCCATGTTCTAGTAAATAACCCACAGTTGTCATGTAATTAACCTGTATCAAATTCAGTGGGTAACATAAACAAAACAAAACAAACAAAAAAAAAACCACAAAAAACAAAATATAGGAAAAAAATGAATTGGGAATAAGAAGAGATCCCAGGATATCCAGAGTGAACATGATCAAGATGCATTATATACATATCTGAAAGTGTCAACAAATACATAAAAATATTTTTTAAAGTATAAGTAGGAAAAATATAATCTAGAATAAAAAAACAGAAAAATTTTAATATGACAACTACAATTTATATCTAAGTATAGTTATCATGCATATCGTTAACTATAGACTATCTTAGGGGCACAGGAAAAACTAAAATTAGGCCACTAGCATATCATTATCAGTAAAAATTCTAATGGGCAGTAAAAAAAAAGAAAATTTAAGCACATAACAAGAAAAATAAATCCCATGTGTTCATGAGCATGCATGCATGCCTGTCTGTGTCTTCTGTATGTGCTATGCAAAAACTTTCCCATGGTTTGGAAACTCATAAGCCCTAGGAAGGGAAATCATTGATGCTGTGTAGCTAACTTAATATAGTGCTAGGCTGCCTTGTAAATATTTCTGTTAATACCCATTGACAAGCATTACTTCCATCCTTAATCAAAGAAGCTCCTTTTTGCAACAAATGGCTGTGAATTCAGAGACTGACTGTTCATGGTGCTAAGAAAGAATAAGTGATGGTTGGACGTTCAATCCTAAAGAGAATGTTTGTACCACCCTACTCTCCTCCACCTACCCACACACCCACACTCCCCAGCCCTGTGGTTAGGAAACATTTCAAAAAAGAAAACAAAAAGAAATCATGAGATTTGAAGATAGGAAAGGGGGCTATAAAACAATAACCTCTAGGCATGACACTATCATGGTAGTGGTAGAGGAGGCAGAGGAGGTAGTGGTGGTGGTGGTGATGGAGGTAACAGAAGAGAAGGAGGTGGTGGTTGTGGTGGTTAATTGTTTTTTTTAAGATGACCCTAGTGTTTTTGTCAAAGCAAATGATAAGGAAACCACAAAAGAAATGAAAAGGTTCTAGATCAGACAGGTCAGTTCAGTTTCAGATATGCTAATTATGAAATGGCTACTCTGGAGGATGATGTCATTATACGACAAGGTGGTTCGAGCCTATCATTGGAAGAGAAAGGAAAGGAAAAGAAAGGAGAGGAGAGGAGAGGAGAGGAGGTGAGGGGAGGGGAGGGGAGGGGAGGGGAGGGGAGGGGAGGGGAAGGGAAGGGAAGGGAAGGGAAGGGAAGGGAAGGGAAGGGAAGGGAAGGGAAAGGAAAGGAAAGGAAAGGAAAGGAAAGGAAAGGAAAGGAAAGGAAAGGAAAGGAAAGGAAAGGAAAGGAAAGGAAAGGAGAGAGGAGAAAGAGAAAGTGGGAAATTCAAGAGGAGACAAGCAAAAGGAAGCAGATGTGGATGTTTCTCTTGGAACATCTCTATATGAATAAGGTTGTTCTGGATATTTTATAAGAAATGGAATTGTATAAGATCATTTGACTTATCTAGGTGGGTAAATTATATTTTACCAGTTGGATCAGAGTATTTTGGTGTGTTCTTTGATGTGATCACTTAATTGAGTTCAAAGAAGGTGTAGTGGTGGGATGCACAAAACCTACCACAGAGTTAGGCTGTGTATGTGCAGGACTTGGCAACAGCATGCCAAGGGACAATGAGTGAAAACAACACACTTGGGTGGTTGTGGACCACCTGGGACAGAAGCAGCTAGGGTGGGCAAAGTGGACCCTGCCTGGTCAAGAGAAGGCAGGGTCTGTGAGTACTTAGAGTCAGTGTGGAGCCACCAAGATAAAGATACCCTGCAGTGCCATGTGGCCCTTCAGGTACGGACACTAACTTGGAATAAAAGGTTACCATTTTAAATAATTACAGCAGCATTGTTCCATGTCTAACATTGAGGGGACTACACACAGTTTGCTATAACTTGTATCTATCCATAATTTCACAGTCTGCAGGTTTCCTTTATAGATGAACTTAGATGAAAGAGGAGAAAGAGACCTTGCCTTACTGGCCTACAATAAGAATTCCACAAATATAAAGAGGACACTAATTCTAATGATGCCTGTGTTCCCTCATCTCTATTCTTAGCTTCATATTGATTATCACATTTTTGTGAAGAAATACTGTTGACCTTTCTAGAAAGTCTTCAAGCATTTCACATGAGCTGAGAATTCAAAATTAAAAACTCTGCCTCTGGTGCCTTGCATTTCCAGTCCACCAAGGTTGGCCAGAATTAAGTTCTTTTATTTTGAAAGTTGCCTTAATAGTTGTTATAACTTTAGCTATACTCTTAATACCCATAGGAAAGGCTGGCAATTTCAGTTTGTGTCTGAAGGTCTGATTCATTGTGCCAGTGTGGGTTGAGTTTAGCATACTTTCAAGTCAGTATGGTCATCTTGAATGTCTCATATAGTTTTTAATGTCTAAGTTTATTTTGTGCATCACCTAGATGGCATCTTAGTAGATTGTAGTATTATGACTGTCCAGCAAGCGTCCATAAAAAGTGCAAGGTTTCTCAAGTGATTCAGTAAAAAGGGTACAGTAAAAGCTTTTGTATGACCCAGGCAAGGTGAAAAGTCAGTGTAAGAACATATTCCATTCCAAAGAAAGAAAGAGAACAGGCTTTGGAAATTCACAGAGGCAGTAACATGAGGTCTGAAAAAAAAATGCCAAGGAAAGGACAGACAGATGCCAAGATGAGCACAGCTCTAGCTACAGGGCTGTCCAGACTATGGGATCCTGGTACACAGGCTAATGAGACTAACAATAAGATAATGTGTTTAGACATAAATACTTTCAACCCACCTAAGAGGAGACATAGGCTGGATGGCCAGATTACAAACAAGATCCAACTATTTGTCATCTTTATGAAAAGCACTTGACTCAAAGATACTCATAGACCAAGATCTGAAAGATAACAGTCAAGCAAACAAATAAAATGAAAACTGAAAACATCTGGCAGAGAGACCCTGGTACTGTGCAATTCTGACCTCAAACCATGAGTCAGAAGAGATAAGAAAGAATACTTCCTATTAATCATGGGAACAATTCACTAAGATACAGCTGTAAATATGTATGTTTTTTCATTTCATAAAAAAGAAACCCTTTGAACATAAAAGTTGATATAGACCCAGATATACTAATGGTGAGTGACTTCAGTAACTCATTCTCATCTTTAGATAGGTCATCTAAAAAAAGGCAAGAAAGGAACTTCATAGTCAAAGAACCATTTCCAATAAGATTCTTCATAAAACTAAAAACACTCTAAAATCCACAAGGAGGTATAGAAAATGTTGGATAGGCAAAGCAATCTTAAATAGAAAGAGCAATGCTAGAAGAATCATGATACTAATTTCAAGTTATACTACCAAACCATAATTTTAAAAAAAAAGAAAAGGACTATAGTGTTGGCATGAAAATGGAAGCCTAAACCAATGAAACAGAACCAAAAGCAAAATAAAGCTGAAAAACCCTCAGAAATAAGTCCACCTAACTATGGCCACTTAGTTTTTGATAAATGTGTCAAAGCTCACACTGGGTAAAAGACATTGTTAACAAATTATACTTAAATATTCACCTCTCTATAAGCAGAAGAACAAATGTAGATCCACATCTCTCACTCTACACAAAATCCCTACTACTGCAAGACCTGAAAATTTGAAACTGCTGGGGGAAAATACAGTAAAATAGTCCAAGATAGAAAAGCCAAAGGCTTTCCTAGAAGGTCTCAAACAGCAGGAAACCATCCCAGAAATTCACAAATTGAATTCTAAAAAATTTCTGCAGAGTGAAGAGACAGACTACAAGGTAGGCTATACTTCAGACAGAAATTTTATATGTAGAATAAATACAGAATAAAAAACTACTCCTAAAAAATCAAATCAATCAAATCACGCAATCAATTAACTAGGACAATGAAAAAAGAGACAATTCTAAAAAGATTCTCTGTCTCTCTGTGTGTGTCTCTCTCTGTCTGTCTCTCTCTGTCTCTCTGTCTCTCTCTGTCTTCCTCTGTCTCACTCTGTCTCTCTCTTATGTGTATGTCTCTATTATATATGTACATATGTAAGTTAGTGTGTGTGTGTGTGTGTGTGTGTATGTGTGTACATGTGTGTTGGTCATGAAAGTACAGATAAGAGCAAGAAAGAGATTTCCAGTGAGGGAGGAAGAGGAATAAACAGAACATGAAAGTCATGTGATGTGAAATCAGAAGGACTGATCACTTGGAAGAAGAGAGAGGTACCAGTCACAGGAGAACATTGAGAATGGGGTAGATGTTCCCTTATGTCCTAGACCTTGCCATTTATTCCCTAAAGATGAAACTCATAGACATATTCCTGCCTCTGCCTCCCAAGTACTGGAATTAAAGCTGTGTTCTACACACCTATTCTGAAAATCCAACTATAAAAAGCACACAAGACTGCAATAGTAGCCTACTTCTCAATCAAGAAACAGGAACAAATTCTTCTCATTGATTCTTGGCTTGATCGTAGAGACATGCCTGATATCCTTGAAGTTTTTCTTCTATACCTCTGAATTATAATAGTTTGAAATTTCAAATTGTCCTTTACTGGGAAATAAACTTCCATGAGATCAATGCATTTTAATTTTGAACTGAATAAGGACAATTTTAAATAAAGTGGATTTCTCAAGAAGTATAAATGCTGACAAGATGCTGCCTTATAGACCTATCTCTTTTCCTTCTGATATGCCTTTGTCAAAACCTGCTGGAATATTTCCTGCTGTTGTAGCTTAAATGCATATGACCTGGTGTTCATCAGAGCTTCCTTTGCACCTAGTTATATCAAGTTATTATTGGTTCAGGATGCTCACCATATAAACAGTGACTAAAGTCTTCGTGATTTCTTCTCATTCTTATGGGGTTCATTCGTTTCTATTCTCAGCCTTTGTATGTCCGTGTTTAGGTTTTCGTTGGATTTCAAAGAAACTGTTTTTTTTTACTTTGAGCAAAGACCTGACATTAAGAAGCACTTAGCCGCTAGAGACAAAGACCTAGGGATAGTGTTACATTACATGAGGTAAAATGGAGGGAGCAGGTAATTGAATGGAATGAAACTACATTTTAAGATAAAATGCCTGAAGTAAAGAAGGTGGAGGTAGAGGGAAGGAAGAAGTATAGGAAGACGGGGAAGAAGAAGGAGAAAGAAAGGGAGGAGAAAGAAGGAAGACAGTGAGGAACGGTCTGGTAAAGGGTCAGAAAAAGGAATCCCAGGGACTTGCATTCAGTGTGAGAACCATCAATCAATCATCTGCCTGACAGACAAGCCATTGCCAATCAGACTTGGTTGTCTCATATCAATTTGGTCTAGCAGCAAGCACTTCAGTTCATCGTAGAGATTGAATTTTCAACCAAAGCTAAGTTTTGTAGATAATTGTACAAGTGATATAAACGTTTAGTATGGCATCCCTTGGATCTTTTACTGTTAGTTCTATATGTCCCAAGGCCCAGTAAGCGATCAGAGTAGGATACCGCTCCTATAAAAATAAGTCAGAGCCACCAAACAGGGATGTAAATATGACAAAGTAACTCTGAACCCAACATGCTGGGTCAGCAGCCTGGAAAATCTCAGTCTTCCATGACCACTGCAGGATAATAAATTTTGAGCCAGGCATGTTGGCACATTCTCTAATTTAGCATTTGGAGGCAGAGGCAAGAGGATCACTGTAAATTCCAGGCCAGCATGCTCTACATAGCAAGTTTCAGGTTAGTCAGATTTACATATAATTCTCTCCTCTCCTTTTCTCCTCTCCTCTCCTTTTCTCTTCTCTTCCATTCCCTTTCCTTCCCTCCCCCCTCTTTCTCCCATGCATATGTCTCTATTATATATGTAAGTTTGTGTGTGTGTGTGTGAGAGAGGGGGGGGAGACAATCATGGTATTTTTTCTCTGGATCATATAAAAGAAATAACTAGAGCAAAAGTCTGAAATCACAGCTTCCCATAGCACCTGGTTTCCTTGTTACTATGACAACTCTAGAACGAACAAAATGAGCTTCCAAGACATAATCAAATTCATTGATTTTTAAAAATCAGGTTATATATTTCATGAATAAAAAATTCTGGATGCTGAGTTAAAATTAGAGCGTGTTGTTTGAATCATAGTATTGTGCATTTCTCGTGGAAGACTTTTCAACCTAAAATCCAAAAGCACTGTGTCCATGAAGCTGCTGGAAGAAATGAGGCATCCTTGTGTTTACACTGAACACCGTACTAACTGAATCCAAGGGCAAGGACTCTGCCTCTCCTAAGATAATGAGTTGTCACTTACTGTCACCATTCACTTTCTAGGTTCAATAAACAGGTGTTACAACTCATTGTTTTGACACAGTATTAAAGGATGCTCAGTAATCAAATATTTGGCAGAAAATACACAGTCCCAAGAAGGACAAAAAAAAGTAACAGATTATAATTAAGCAAACTGTTGAAACATACGTGTACATAGTTATTACTGATAAGAAAGCCATCTCTGCCAGATTTAGAAGATATTTTTGAAAATGGGTGTTTTTAAAAATTAGTTTAGGGTTGCAAAAATATTTATGTCAACTATTAGCTTCTAAAATTGTCATTAGCCATAGGTATTTCTGCCTAAAGTTATAGTGTCTGATGTGGGTAATGGCAATAGTTTTAATTGCTTAGGACCCAGGACTTTATTTTGGGTTTGCAGTGTGTGTGTGTGTGTGTGTGTGTGCATGTCTGTCTGTCCACCTCTCTGTGTCTGTGTCTCTGTGTCTCTGTGTGTACCTGTGTGTGTTCAGTGTTCAAACAATTTTTAGGCTACACTCATTTGTTTCACTATGTGCTTCCCAGCATAGGTTTTGCAGAAATTATAAAAAAGAAAAGTTCTCAGTGGTTCACTTCATAGGCCAGAATTCCATGTGAAGGGTAAAAGGTCAATTTTCAGAAAGTGCTGATGAGATTTTAAGTGGCACAGTATTTAAGAGAAGCAGTCTCTGGCTTATAAAATCATAATAAGGTCTCACTCTTGGCCTATTTAGAGCTGGGATAAATCAAAAGTGAGTGGTAACTCTTCTTGTTTTGAGAAGCACAACATAGTAAAGTTTCAGTGTATGAAAACAGCTGTTTGTTGGCCTTCCCACATCTGTTTCTGTGAATGATAAGCAGGACAAATGACATGGGCCAGGATGTTGGGAGGTTGTAGAATCACCCCACCCATCTGTCTTCATGCCCCATCCTAGATTCATGGGTGGAAATCCTTAACACCCAGAACTTTAGAATGTGACTGCTTTTAGAGACAGACTCTAAGAGAAATAGTCAAGTTTAAACAAGGTCATAAGAACAGTTTCTTACCCAAACCCCAGAATCACCTGTACACAAATGGCATACAATTATGTGGGAGTCAACGAGATAGGCCTCAAGGGAGACCAAACCTTCTGACACCTTTATCTTGAGCCTCTAGCCTTCAGAACAGTGGTCAGATAAGCTTTACTGTTAAGCTACAAAATATCTGATAGTTTGTCATGGCATCCCTTACAAACTAATACATGGGTTCTCAGAACTTAAGGTCAACTCAGATTCACTTTACTGAGGGATAAGAGACTTTCTCATCAAGAATCTCAATTCATAGAATGCTGACCTTGCCCTCGGTGCCTTACTCATCTCCGCCACATTAGAAGAGTGAAACAGAAGATAGCCAAGTATGTTTCTGTAGTGTGAGAGAAAATTAGCAAGACCAATAGATTCCATTGACTCCCTCCCCCTTCCAAGTATAACTTGGTTGAAGCTGAGAAAATTGCTATGGCTGAGGGTCGGCTTACACAAAATGGACCCTAAAAATCACTTTCCAAATAGTTCTTGATATCATTTTAAGTTTGATTTAAAAATATAGAGAGAAAAGGAGGATAAGCCCAAGAGAGGGTGCTCTAGGAAGTGGGTTGAGCAGGGTATCTGACAATTTACCATACTGTAGGAGGTTCTGTGTGTGTTTGAGATTTGCTTTCATGAGGTAGATAGGAAAGGTGCACAGCATACTCACACAGTGACTTTCTATTGATAATGGCACTTGAATATCAACAGAAGTGCCAGGACTGAAAGCCAGGCCATGAGAAAAACACAGCTCATCCCTGCCATGGGGAAAGAGTATGCATTTCTCTTCTCCAAGTTTAGCTTCTGCTATCAGGTGGATTGAGCAGATTCAAAGAGATCTTGCTGTAGACCAGGTTTATGGTTCTCTACTGAACGTTTAAAATGGAAGTGCTGTGGACAGAAAAGTCTTGAAGCTACTACCTACTGGCCTCTGGCCTCTGGCCTCTGGCTGCTTCTTTGTATGTCTTCCCACCTGTCTTGCTCACAGTGTGTTGAATCATTTTAATGCTAAAAATTCCTGATGGACATACAACTCCATTGGACCCTATATTTCTACAGAAATTTCAATAAAGACATTTATAAGTTATGACTTCCTTGTTTCACTCCAAGTTCAAGTCAAGAAGAGGACCAGGTAGTGATGCTTTCTTGTCCAAATTCTATCCATACCTTTGGGAGTTAAGATCATTCATGGGGACTGTGTCCCCTTCTCTGTGTTGGGACCTCCTCTGTCTTAGACTTGTGTAAACCTTGCGCATGTTGCAACAGTCTCTGTGAGCAGCTTCAGTGCTGCTATTTCTAGAAAACCTTGGTGTACTTGTCTTCCATCTCTTCTAGCCCTTACAATCTTTCTGCCTCCCCAACAGTTCCATGAACCATGAAGGGAGAAATTTGAAGGAGACATTCTATCTAGGATTGAGTGTTTCAAGTTCTCTCACTCTCCAAACACTGTCCACTTGTGAAGCCTTATCCCTAACCCAGAAGCTGTCTCCAACTGACAACTTATAGCAAAGGAAAAATTAGTTCTCTCCAATAGAGCCTAACTGGGTATACAAATCAAACTAAAGAGCAAGCCCCTGTCACTCAATGCTACTTTTGAAAGATTTCTGTTCATAATGCTTTGTCTGGGCATATTTTAACCTTATAAGTGTTTCACTTGTATGTTCTGGTTTTTCACTTTTGTTTTTATGGAATTTTTATGTGTGGGAATGTCTCCACAGCTGTATGTGCTTCTTGCTTCTTCTTTGTTCTGATTTTCTGTGTGTTTGCTTTGTCCAATTTTGCTTTGTTTTTGGATGTCTGTTCTTTTTCTAATGGGATAGAGAAAGGAAAGGGGCAGATTTGGGTGGGTAGGGAAGTGTGGACAATCTAGAAGGAACTGGTGATGGGGGAACAGTAATCAGCAAATACTGTACAGAAAAGGCAATTTTCTATTTAAAAAAATAGCACATTCATGGTCTTGAGAGTGAGCTGGTTCTAGCTACTTTCCCTCTTCCAAAGTACAGTGCTCACTGTGGCAGAGGGATAGAGGAATCATTGACTCCAACCAGCCGCAGGGGCATACCAGCAAATGCCAGAACAGCAGCAGTTATGGTACAGATGATATTTCTAAAGAAGATGCAGGAAGAGAGATGAATGAAAGGAGATAGGTCAGTGTGCATTCTAACTGCATTAGAACATAGCAGTTTCTCACTTGTTAACCTTCCTATTAACACATGAATCTCACCAATTTTGAAAGCACCCAAGTCAGCGTGTAGCAAAGTCTTACTAGCAGTTCCAATTTCTTCATCTATCAGTCAGAACTTATATCTTTTTCTGTCTTTGTCTCTGTCTCATCTCTGTCTGTCTTTCTGCCTCTCTGTCTCTGTCTTTGTCTCAGCTGCCTCTCTCTCTCTCTCATATGTGTCTGTGTGTGTGAGTATGTGTGTGTGTATATATAAAGTTTACAGTGCTTAACATGTGTGCAGGGCCTCCAAAGCAATAATTGTCAATATTTCTAGCCAGTTCACTATGTTTCTATATTGTCTTAGTTCAATAAACATGAAACTTCGTGCTCAGGCTACATGCTAGGGATTCAGAGACAAGCAGAATGTTGGCAGGCAGCCAGACACTGCCCCAGAAAAGCACTGGGTAAGTATCAGTTGCCAACAGATCTTTTTTGAGATTTCTTGTTAGCTGCTAGACTCTTCTGTCTGTCCACTACTACTTGAGAGCTGGCACATTAAGACTTCCAAGGATTAAATCTATGTTTGGTAGTTATATTCAACTAATTATTTTAAAGTAGTAAATGAAAAATTCTTCAGTAATACTTAGGAAAGGGCTTAGTTGAAGCACATACACCGGTGGTAAAACTAGATAAATATTTGATGTGTGCACTAATGAATAAATTAATAAGTAGACGGCCTCGTGCAACACCTTTAGATAAGTCAGTTCCTGAACATCTTTTTGACAACACTGTTCCTCATGAATATGGTATCAGAGTAATGTCCTAATGCTGTCCCTAAGTTAAGAGAAATAAAGAATATCTTCTTAGAGCTGATGAACCTCTAGTGCAGGTGTACCAATGTCCTCACTAGTTCCATTATGCTAACCTGACAAACTAAAGGATGTAGTAAAATCTGCATTATCCCAAACACAGTTGAGGTGAACTGTGTGGCCCCTAGCAGTGATCCATTCTGGAAAACACACTGCATAATGCATCTTTTGGACTACAAAGGTGAAAAAGAGAACAGTTAGTCGATGCTTGATGTTGAAAAGAAAACCCTTCATTGTTAAATCACTATACTTAGTGATGCACATTAACCTACACAGAATCAATGCTAAGATTCTGTCATTCAAAGAATAAACTTCTCATAACCAATGTTCATAGTAAGGTGCCCGCAAGTGATTTTGCCTGTTACCCTTGCTGTGCGCATCTATCAGAAACAGCTCCTCCTGGTCACCTGATCAGTCTTGCTCACTTCTGATCACTCCATACTATATAGAAGGATTCCTACACCCACACTCTTCTTGGAAAAGGCATTCTGAAGATTCTGGACGGTGTGATTGATTCTAGCTCACCTCTAAGCACCCAACACTCACCATTCCTCATCTGCCTCCTGGCATTTCCTGTCTCAAGGCTGTAAACAGTTATTTTGATATCTGATCGGGTTGGCCTCTAAAAATACATAGATTCTGATTCTTCTAAGTTAATCAAAAGCTTTTTGAAAGCCAAGACCTTTTATCTGCCACATGCCCCCAAACAACACTGCACACCAGTAATTGTGAATAGATTTTAAATGTGTGCTTTGGAGATTATGAAATAGAAAGGCTTACCTTTCCAAACCCTCAACATTTATTAAATGGGATCTTAAAAATCATAATTTTGGAGAGCAGTTTGAAAACTGGGAGTATTTAGAGAACAGAAACATCATTTTGCATAATACCCACAAGTATCCATCTGTAGGTTATTTGAGGTGATGAATTTCAACATTTGGAAGGAGGTTTTACCCGGGAAGCTGTCTAGGACAGTTGTAGGAGTGCACGGACAAAGATGGTGTTGAAGATGTTCTGTTTTATTTTAAAATAAATAAAGCTGCTACCTATGTCCTACAATAAGAGGGAAATATTTTCATCCATTAGAACTGGAACTTTAAAAAATATTTCATACTACTATGCTACTCCTGTTACACCTACCTAAACATTGTTGGGTTTCTTTCTGGGTATATTTAATTATATATCTTCTTTGAGAATTTCATACATGCATAGGATGAGATATGATATATTCAGCCCTTTCACTCCTCCAAATCTCTCAGTATTTATAACACATATAAATTACTATTGTTAATTTGCTAAATGATCATATTGTCAAACCCCACTGGTCAGAGCACTGGGAATAAGTGGCAAGTGTTTAGCCCTAACTAAAGCATCTGTATCAATGCCAGAAACTCCCTACCAAGGTTCAGGAAAACATTGCAGAAGAAGAGTGTGGAAAGAATGCACAACATAAGAAGTGGAAGAAGTAAGATGCTGCCCTCTGAACTGATAATGGCTCTCACAGTCAAACATTCACAGCAGCACAAAACCTACATGTGACCAAACCAACACAAATCCCTTTGTAGACAGGGTAGGTAGTTTCTAGGCCCCACCTATTAGTGCCAGTTAATGGACGCTAAGGGGGGAGAAACTCCTTCCTTGGTATATATTTAAGACATTTTCACAGCTGTTGATAGTCATCAATTTTATGATCAATATATAAATCCACTTTTTTAGAATAAGTTTAATATGCCGAAAATGTTTGATAGTGATAGAGTCAGTCTAGTCAGATATCAAATGAGGAATTCTGAGTTTCCCTTATGTTACAGCTAAATGCCCACGCAACTCACGAGAACAGCATTATCTAGATGAAATCTCTAAGTGCTTAACATACAAAGATCATTTATGGGGCAAAAGAAAAGAAAGAGTGGTGAGGGAAACAGAGAAGCTGCTTCGTTCTACAGAGTGTCGTCTAACACATAAATTACACATGAATGTTGCAAAGAAACTTGGCACACTACTAAATATAGGTACAAGCAGGGTATGTAACATTTCCAGAGTTAGGAGAAAAAATTTCTCTTATTTATTTGCCCTTTGCCTTGTTCACAGCTAGTATTAATCAAAACTTCTAATATCCATTCTCCTGCCCCCGCTACCCGGTCATTAGTGAAGCCAACTCCTTTTAAGCTCCAGCAGCAGGAACATTCCTGAAGGTAACTGCATTTTACTAGCAGGAAGAGTGCTTAGCAAATAACATCTTGCATTAGGGGGAAAAAAATCAACAACAAGAAAGCCAAATTACTGAATAGCTGATGTAGAGTATTAGAAGCCAAAAATATGCTAGAAATTTGTATCTGTGCCCAGAGCTACATTTAAGCAAAAAGAATCATCGCTTCTACTTATAAGAAGCTTTTAAATCAGCAAACCAAAGAAAGTCAGCTGAACCTTTCTCTGAAGTATTTGGCAAACAACACACTTAGTAATATTTTGAACACAAACAATGCCACTTTCCCAAGGTGCCCAAAATATTTTGCCAACGTCCAATCAGCTCCCGAGTGGCATGAGTAAGCAAATACAAAACCAGTGCAGTTGTATGGGGATGGTGTCCACTGACCACAGAAATTAAATGTGAGGCAAGCCAGGGCCAGAGCCCTCCTCGTCAACCCTCACCTCCTCCTGTCCTACATGGGTGCCTATTTCCAGAGCCTGCGCTAAAATAGAAACTGCTTTTCCTACCTGGGGCTTCTCTGAAAGGTAAGAGAGCAAACCTAGGCATCTCTCTGACTGCCATGGGGGAAGAGATCAATTCAAAGGTGAACTTGAGGACATTGCCTACTGAAGGAGACTAGAGCTGGCTTTAAAGATAACAATTACTACTTAGAACTGTGGACTTTGTGAAGAACTCATGCTTCTAGATGTTCCCATAATTCCCCAGAACTTTCTAGGACTCAGAAGAAATGATAAGTGGGTTCTCTTCAAGTACAGGGTTGAAGGAGCACTTTGGAAATTCATTTAAGGCTAAGGAATGTAGTTCATTGGGTAAAGTGCTGCGAGCCGGACATGCACAAAGCTCTGGGTTCTGGTCCCCGGCATTTCTTAAATCAATTGTAATGGAATACTGTAAACCCAGCGTTCAAGATGTGGAGGCAAGAATACTGAAGTCCAGGGTTGTCCTTGGTGACATAGCAAGTTCTAGTCTGTCATGATCTACACCAAACCCCAGCTCAAAGGAAACTTCATTCAAAATGAAATCCTTACCCACACCTGTCAGCCTTTTGGAAGCCACTGAGGAGAGTGACCAGGAAACACACTTACCCTTCTCCTGAAAACACCTCAGAGGACCTTGTTCCTGGTGTTCCCAGTATCCTCTCTCATGATACTGTTGGAGCTCACTGTAGGTCATTCCCCTTTGTATCTAAGACACTGTACCTTTTCACTGTTCAAAAGATGGCCAACAATAGATAACCCCTCATTTGTCTAGATTGTATCTCTTCAATACCCACTTAGAGCACACAGACTTAAAGCTGCCTAAGTAATTTGTCTTACTTAAGGAATGTTAATTCCTTGTAATTCAACGTTAATTTAATAATGCTTCCTTCCCAGCTCTCCTGTCCTAAAATATTACAATACCCTCAGTGCATTTTTATATTTATATTTAGCAGTTATTATTCTGATATTCTGATAACATTTTCATTCTTGAGCATTTGGTTTATGGCTTCAAAGTGACAAAAACCTTGCTTTTAAAGTTTTACTATCTATAAAGTTAAGTTGAATTAATGAATATGAATCATCACACTTGAAACTTAGAGCATCAGTTTATTAACCAGATGTAGTGGGAATTTTGGCTTCTTTAAAAACACAGAAATGTTATATGAATATGTTTATATTTTAATCCCAATTATGAAACATGGGACTGCTTCATACTGTCCACAGCAGCTGACTATGATTTGTCTCATGCTCTGGCCATGGTACGGTTTTGCCAGCTGAAGACAGTCTACATTTGGAATTCTGGGAACTCTTCCAAGGACATAAAAATAGCCATAGCCCTGAGAGGCTACAGTGGCTGTTGCTCCCCTGCTGCTGCCCCTGCTACTGCTACTGCTAGTGCTGCTGCCCCTGCTGGTTCCTGGTTCCTGGTTCCTGGTTCCTGGTTCCTGGTTCCTGGTTCCTGGTTCCTGGTTCCTGGTTCCTGGTTCCTGGTTCCTGGTTCCTGGTTCCTGCATCCTGGTTGGAGATAACCTGACAACAAAGATCAAGCTTGTTCCAAGGAACTCAATGCCTCTAATCACTGGGAAGTAGTCTAATGATATCAATGTCCCCTTTCCCTCTAACTTATTCCTCTTGTACCTAGTATTGGGGGGTTAGAAGGAATAGAGGTGGTGTAAGGAGGTAGAAAAGAGAACCCAGTAAAGTAGTCAAAAGTATGGTTGCAACCAGGTTTGGAGATTGGTCCGATTTCAGATTACCCGAACTTCAGACTATAATGGTCATAAAAGGCAAGCTGGTTAGCCCAGGCTAGGTTCGTTCTAACATGTATATAATGAGGAACTAAACTCCATCTCATCAAACCTAACCCTCTTCTCCCAGCACAGAACTATTCTGCACAAGAACTGATCCATTTCTAAAATAACAAAAGTGCTATTACTTATTATACTAATAGATGCTATTATTATAATATCTTTTGCTATTTCTCTCCTATATATTGACAATACTTCAGGATCACCCATTTCTGAGCCCCTTCATCCCTCCCTTCACCCACCTCTCCTTCCCCATTTCATCCCTCTTGACTTTGAATTCTTAAAGGCAAAAACTGAATGCCCCTTTGAAACACTATCTCATGTAGCCAAGACTGCCATTGATCATTCTACGTGGTTGATCCTGAATATTGGATTCTCCTGTCTCTCTCCCAATGCCAGGACTATAGACTTCTGCCACTCTATCCTGTTCATCTCTACTGTGATTCATTCCCAACCCTCTGTGCTCTTTTATCTAAAGAACTGAGGCCATGTCTGCAACATCCTGAAAGCTCAGAAGATCTATGCACACAGACACATTACCTTTGTGAGTCAAAGATTGAATGAATAAGACGTTTAGTAGCATGTACACAAAATGCTTGGTAACTATGTATATTTTTTCAACATTTGTGTTTTTAATAATCACAGCCAAAACCTTCAAAATGTGTAAGAAACACTATCAGTTCAGAAGGTGGAAGAGGCAAACTTAGAAGTGTTGAGAACAGGAGCTTGGCAGGGATCTTAGCTCTAACTTGGAACCAGTTCTATAAAATTCACTATGAAGTGAAGAGTGGAGCACAGGCTGAAATCAATCGTGTACTCAAAATGCACATACTGAAACTTCCCAATTCATTATGTGCATGTTAAAATGATGTGAGATGAGGAATCCCAGTCCCACAGTCCTGTCATCATGGAGCCACCTCCATGTCACCAAGCCTTCCTCTCCATGATATGCTTGTAAGATAAACCCTCCCTCTCAAGAAAAAATTCACATGTTGAAATTCAAATTCAGGGATTTAGAATTGTAAGCATATCTGGGCATGGTGTGTGTTCAAGAGATAATTACGGCAGTAAGATAAAAGGAGGCAGTTAGTCTTCTCCCAAGAAGACAAACTGGTACCCAGATACGAGGCAGAAGAAAACCATGTCACAGAGAGGGAAGCCCAACACATGACAGATAAGTCAACAAGCCTCAGAAGAAGTCAACACTGCTAGTGTGTGACCGTAAGTCACTTAAGGCTAGTGTTGAGCCTTAAGTCTATGCTTGCATTTCTCCTACGAAAGCCACCAAGTCCCTGGTTAAATATTTTAGTGACCCTAGAAACTGCCACAGTAACTACAGGCTGCTTTCAAACATACTGGTTGAGCCTGCAGGATTTCATTCATGAATGATGTGAAGCTAACTATCGTAATGGCTTACTGCAAGCCTGAATGAAGAGCTGGGTCTTTCACAAGAATTGCCCTTTAAGCAACTCCAAATGACCATGTTTTGTTATTAGCCCAGTTACACAGTGAGTGAGACCTGGAGTTGGGTATCAAGCTGATTTCTTTCATTAACAGAGCTTCATCCAAAATACACCTAAGTGGCTTCAGAGTTGTTGTTCTTTGTCCTGTGCTTCATCCTTCTCAGGCTAGAGGTTCTCCAAGAAGTTTCTGTATTTTTGTATTTGTGTATTTGGTATATACACCCATGCACATTATAGAGATTAAAAGAATACAAAAAGGGAAGAGAGAAGAGGAAGGGAAGGGAAAGAAAAGGAAGGGAAGGGATAGGAAGGGAAGGGAAGGAAGGGGAGGGGAAAGGAGGGGAGGGGAAGGGAAGGGAAGGAAGGGGAGGTGGGAGGAGAAGAGAGAAGGGGAGGGGAGGGGAGAGGAAGGGGAAGGAAAGGAAAGGCAGGGAAGCAGAGAGGATCAAGAATCTAAATGTTACCTTGACTCCAAGCACAAAACACTGGAAATAAAGTAAAGCAACACAATGTCATCCCTGACAAATTCAGGATTTAGCAGCAAATTTCTTCACCAAAAGTGATCTGCCATCTGACTAAAGATGACTAGAACATCTCTGAAGTGTTGTCAAACTTAAATCCTGCTCTAAGGCGTGATGCTCTCTGTTCTTTGCTTGGGTTCCTTACATTTTTTCAGTTATTTGACACCTTCTCAGATTACAGCTCCTGAGGCTTGCATGCCTGGGTCTCTGAAGTTCCAGTAATTGATTGCAGGCCCTTGTTCATTTGCTTCTTTGGTAACATGCTCAGCTTTGTGTTGGTTTTTATTGAAATGTTTGTGCAGGCAGATAATGGTCAATCTCACATGCAACCTTGTTCCAGAAGAGGAAAGCAGGCTGAATCAGGAAGGTGGTACTTGCCTGTGTGGGTGGCTTGTCTAATTCACCAAGAGCATGTTCTTGACTTTGTATTGGCTCTTTCTGAACGTCACCTCATACACCCAATCCTGCTCATCTCTCTGTCCCTCTATATCTGCCCTCTCCCCCATGCGACATGCCCCCAAACAAAACTAAATAAAAAATTTGTGGAGAAAGCTGCAGAGTTCTGGAGCCTTTTGCCTTGGGCCGATACTTAGATCATCAGCTACTCTGGTTCTCAGGCCTTTGGAGTCACACCCCCACCCTCTTCAGTTCACCAGCTTGTAGATGACACAATATGGGATATCCCAGCCTACAGTCATAGAAGCCAATTTCACCATTAACCGCCCTTCATATAAGCCCCACACAGCCTGCAGTAATTTTGATAACAATCCTAACAAACTAATACAACAAGCTCTGGGCTTCACAATCATTGTCCTGTTTCTAACACGACTTTCCCTTGTGCTGGGCAGTGGCAGTGAGTGAACCACAGCTCCCCAGCAGCAAAATGGAAGGACCAAAAGTAACCACCTCTCTACTTGATGTGCACTGCAGTGAGCTAGCATGCTCTGTGGATAAGGTGTAAATCACGCATTTCTGGTTTTCCATGGTTTTTTTGATTTGTTAAAAATTCATCAGACTGTAGCTCTGCTCTCAACACAGGGGAATTTCATTTCATTATGTATCTATTTCCATGTGCTCTGTGCCATTTTTCTCCCTTCTAATCAACCAATTTCCCTGTTTCCATATAATCTCTATGATTATAAATTTTAAACATTTTTAACGTTATGTTGGCTCAAACCCCTAAGTTGCAAAAAATCAAATTTGGATTCATTTAGGACCTTTAAACATTTCCCTATTGCTCTCCGTTACACTGTGCTGAAGTCTCTATGTGGGTTTTCTTTTTCTTTAAGACTATTTCTTTAAAGTAAATTGCAGACATGGGATTGGTGAGCCATGTAGAGAGAGCCTGGTAGTGCATCTTCAACAGTAGCACTTGGCTGGGTATAAAACCATTGTGCCAACGTGCATGTTTGCTAGATAACATAGCAGTGAAAAAACCTCATCAAATACTTTTGTAATATTGAGTTTTATTACTTAGAGATTTATTGTTAATTGACTATAAACATACTTTACATTTTGCTTAAATTTTAGATCTTCAGTTACTAGGATAGGAGAAATTTTATTATGTTGTCTAAACTTTTACCTAAGAGTCAACTCCTTATTAATTAGTCAAGCAGTCTGCTTCTCTTACATAATTTTTCCTTTACATTTTTGAGACAGAGGCTAACTCTGTAGCCCAGGCTGGCCCCCAATTGGCAGCAATCATCTTGCATGGCCTCTTGAGTAGCCTGTGTGTACCACCACAGTCAACTTTTTCTTATATATACTTTTTAAAATTATTTGCAAGTTCATTGTTGAATGTTATAAATTGCACTTGCACTGATGTGAATATCACCCTGCCATCCCAGAACATTCTCACCTTCTTTAGCTGAAACTCCTTATTGTATATTAATCCATAATTCATCCTGTCTCCTAACCTCATTCCAGGGCATCAACCACTATTCCACTTATGTAATTGTAACTTTATCTACTTTAGGCACAAGTGTGAGAGGAGTCACACAATGTTCTTTTGTGAATAGTTTATTCAACTTTGTACTGCGCCTTCAAGTTCATTCATGTTGTAGCTTGTGCAAGAATTTCTCTTTTAAGAATAAAATTATCCTCTCTTGGGAAAACATCATATTTTACTTATCTATTCATTTGATAGCAACTCATTGGTTTGTTTATATATTTAATTTATAATACCTTTAAGTTTTGAAATTACAATCACATATATCCTCTTCTTCCTTTTTCTTAACCCAGTCCCTCCCATGCATCACCTTCCCTTGCCCTCTATCAAATTCATGGCCTCTTTTATCTTGTTGTTACATATATACTTAGATACTTTTTGCTACATATATACTTATAAGTATGCATATTAACATGGCTGCCTAAACAATGTCACCGCCAAAAGACATGGACATGCTAATGTAAAATGGGAAAAGCTCACAGTACCTCAACACTAGACAAAGATCTATGGACAACTGGGGGACACAGAAGGCAAGAGAAATGGTCTTCCCCAGGGAAGAACCAAAACCCAGTTGTTTGTCCAATAGGAATTGGTCAGCCCTGGAGTTAGGGGATTTTTCCCAGACTGTAAATAAATTAAAGAAACTGAAAGACTGAGGATGTCTTATTCTTTTCCTGAACAATGTAGTTCTAAGAACTATTAGGATAACAAAAGTAGTTAATGCCACCCACCTACTTAATAGAGAATCCCTGGTTGGGTTTTAAAGTGATCCTGGCAGCTAAGTTAAAAGGACATGGGAAAAAAATAGAGAGCCATCTGCCAAGGAGAACTTTTTTTATTTGCTCTTCTGTGGGTGAGTGGTTTAGGGGATTAATGTAACCATCTGAACATGCTGTTTTGCACCAACACACTTAGTCTTTTCTTAAGTCCTTGACCCAGATAATGAAATATATGATTTCCAAATTCAGTAGAAGCTGAGGAGGGAGGAGAGAAAGGATAGGAGACAGCTATCTTAACTCAGACTCTGATTTCTGTATTGGCCTATAGCTGAAACTGCAGGATAGGGCTTCACATCACATCCCCACCCCTGTTCATGACTTTAGAAGCATCATTGTGTAGGAAGAAACCTTGAAAGTCATTTTCCACCTCAGCCTACTCATTCTGAAACAAAACTCAAAGCAGGTTGATAACAAATGCCTTCTTTATTTGTCAATGTGTTTGTAATGATCTAAAATGGTACTTCCTGTTGAGCATCAATTGACCCGTGTGCTGTCCCCACCTCAGTCTATATTTATAACCCCATGGTACTCCTGTGATTCAGTTGATAGGAGTATTTACGAACATCTCTCCAGGCCAGCCCACCAGAAATTCAACCAGTACACATCCAGATGGAAACCATCTTTCATTCTAATATTTCTCCAACTCTTTTTCTACCCACGTGCACCAAACCATGCCTTTCACAAGCCAGACACCAGCCAGTCCTCAGTGACCCTTCTCTGTGTCCTTGATCTGTCCCTGAATATTGCCATGCCAAGGAAATAATCAAAAGCTCTTATATCTGTTTCCTCCTCTTGCCATTCTACAACCTCCTGTACTGAATTCCAGTGACAGTCAGCATCCATCACCTTGTGCATCCATCACACACATCCCATGCTCCTCTCCACCTCTGTTCACATCTGGTCACACAGAATATGCTCACTACTGTCACCACTGCTAAGTCAGTTCATAGTTCTTTGAAACTGGGCAGAGTAGAAAGGGCCCTTTGTGAACTTCTCTGACCTGCTTCCTTCTGTGGCTTCACTGTTCCCCCAGCTCTGGACTCAATGAATTTCTATGTTCTTGACTAGGCAACACCGTCAAGCTTCTGCAACCTTGCGAAAGACAGACCCTGTACCAGGGAATCTCTCCACACCTTCTTGCCTATGCCAACCTCCATCATTACCTCTAGTTCTGGTGAGTTCCTGGACATTTCCATGGCCTGTATACTTTTTACCTCACAACTCCCTTTCTTACTCTCAGAGCATCACTGTCATGTGCTTCCAAGTTACTCCTGTCTTCCAAGCAAAATATAAAGACACTGAGACAAGACTCTGTTGCTTCACCACCAGTGTTCAGTACAACAGTGGCTGGCTTAAGGAATGGTTCATGATGGGGATATGAATCCAGACACATGTCAGCCATCTGCTATCTCCTTCTGAGGTTGGATATTTGTCAAGGAGGGTCATTAAATGGGGAGATAACACTACAACAAGCTCAATGAACTCTTCCACAATTCCCTGACTTCCTTAGATTCCAAAGGTACAGAGGCCAAATTACAACCCACCCACAAAGCCCAAGTCTGAAGGCTGTGAAGAGCATCTTAGAGTGGGACTACCATAAGTAGTAGGAAGCCCAGATCAAAATCATATATAAGATGCTACTGCAAGCAATACTCAAGGGCCTTGGATGTCAGGACGGCTGGCCCAACCTGTCTACATCATGAAGGAGCAGGAATACTGGCTAGTTGTGATCAATAAGGTGAATAAAGACACCTTGCCATGTTTTCAGCCTGCCCCAGAGTTGAAACACAAGAGATAGTAGTAAAGTCTAAGCTTGCAATAAGGAAGGTTGTGTGTGAAAAAAAAATTGTATCTCAGAACCTCTGAAATAATATTTTTGACAGATATAACCAAAATATTATGGAATCATATTCTGATGTTGTTAATTGTCAATATAACAAAGTGGATGTTCTTAGATAAAAGTATGTATGTTGATAGGTTGATAATTTGATACAAAGCTCTCTGGTGTAAAGCAAAATATTAGTGTGTCTTACATTTTAGTATACAACTTTTCACACATTATATAGCTGTATTTTCTAAGTAGCCATATAAATTTCTCAGTACAACTTTGTGTAAGGGCCCTGATTGGCTTTATCTTCTGCAGGTCTTATGCAGTCAGGCATGTGTGTCATTGATTCACAAATACAGCAGTCCTGCACATCCAGAAGACATGCTGGCAAAGATGTGGAGAAGAAGAATCCTCATGAATTGGTAAGAATGAAAATTGGTTCAGCCACTATGGAAAAGAGTATAGCTGTTCCTTATTTAAAAAAGAAAGAAAAGGAAAAAAACGAAAAAGATCTACCATATGACACAGTTATACTACTCTGGGCTTCCCCAAAGGACTTCATTTACTACTACAGATATACATGCTTATCCACATTTATACCTTTTCTATTTACAATAACTAGAATGTGAAGTCATCCTAGATGCACATCAACCAAAGAATGAAGTATACATGTACAATGAAATTTGATTTAGCTGTGAAGAAAACTGAAATTTTCAGGTATGAAGATAGAAAACATTCAGTGCAATGTCATAGACCCAGAATAGTAGTGAAGGTATATTGTCACTCACATGAGCCCTATAATTGAGGATTTAGGATTATGTGTTTATCTTGGAGTAATATAGAACTTAGGAAACTATAAAAGAGCCTTTGGCAGGGAGAAAAAAGCAAGATAGTGGGTAAGGGGAGATAACCAGCCTAACATATTGAGTCAGGCCTCTTAACCTAGAGATCATCAATTAGACTAATCTGACTGACTGGTGTGTTTCAGGGATCCACCTGCCTTTCTGAGTACTATGATTACTGATTATTTCCCACGTGAATCTTAGGTGATACTGAGGTTAGGACTCAGGTCTTCATGGTTGTATAACAAGCACATAACCAACTGAGCCATATCCTAGCTCCTGCTCCGGCTTTCTGGGTATGTATGTTCCTAATCTACATCCTTATTACATTGTGCCCTTGGTTTTGCTTAGCCACTTACAAAGTGTTCGCTACATACCAGATTGTGTTCCAACTTCCTGAAATAGCATCTTACTTAATTCTCATAGCTATTCTGTGGAACAGGTTAACTTGTCCCATTTATAGCTAAGACAGAAAAGAAAGGCATCCAAATCCTTAACATTCTGCACTAAAGAACAATCTCCTTGATTGAAGAAGGTATATGCTTTCCATCCTCATGGGGAGAGTGTACAAAGTGCACATATACAGGATGTCACACTACACTTACAGAACATGACACTGTATATTTCCAATTTAATGAACAAAAATATGTGTCTGTTGTTAAATAAAATAAAATTTGTCGGAGAACCCTATCTAAATCAAAGGGACTATACTTATTTTAGGGGCTATAATGTTGAATTTCCTTTTACATACTCTTTACCTTATCCCTTGACAACTCACATTGTTAATAAACTACTACTTTGGGTCAAGTGTTCATGGGGAAATCAAAATGGAATTCATCACAGAAATCTACACTTAGACACAATGAAAAGACCAATGAATCATGGCGAGCCCAGCCCCAACAGCTACATCTACATCACAGCTCATGCATTACCTGGACCAACAGGTTGATTTCCATGGCAGAGTCCTAAAGGAGATGATGACCTGAAATGAGAAGATAAAGACAATCCAGGAAAATTTGGGATCAGGAAGTCTTACAGAAGCTGATGGCTCATGCAAATGAGTATATTAAGAAGCATAGCATCTTAGATACAGTTCTTCTAAAAGAAAAAATGGGACAGTGTCAATGGAAAACTAATATACAATGAGACAAAATCAGCAGGAGACTAATCAAAGAATACTGCACAAATGGAATAATGGGTGTCTCAAGAACATAACAAACCAAGCACATAGCAGCCCTGGGACTGATAACGCAGCCTCTAGGAGTGAGAAGAGTTGCATTCTCAGGGTCTAAAACCACAACTCTCCAAATGCCCTGACCAAAGACCATCACTGATTTTAGGAAAAAACCTTCTCCATATACCAGAGTCTCTGGGAGTGGGGGTAGGAGCTCCCAAGGCCATGGCCTTAGGCTATTACTGGCTCTGCCAAGTATTTCCTTGGTTTAGAGGAGGAGCTATGACATTTGGAAGAAGAAAATGATTCCTCCAGAGATGAGACCTCTTATGGATTGTCCAGTACAGGGTCGTTAACCCTGAAACCACATACAAATAACAGAAACATCCTTAGCAGATGTATTTACATGTTTGTGCATGTACAATATATATATTGCACAACAGTAGTGATCTAAGAAAAAGAAGCCATCAACTTGAGAGTGAAGGAGAATGTGGAAGGAGTTTAAGAAAGGATAACTGAAAAGAGCTAAGAGAAAAGGGTGGCCATGCAATTCTATATCAAAAACATATTTTAAAAATAGATAGAGAGCTTCTGATTTCTGCCTGTTCCCAGAGATGAACCTGTGCTACAGCTCTCTATACCCAGACCCTGCTGGGAAAAAGCTGGTCCCCCAGAAGTGCTGAAATACCAAAAATACGACCACCATTTCTACTCTGCGGGTCCCACACAGGGCCCTCAGAACACAGAAATCAAGGAGTAGTCTGGGACTGGATCTTTCCAGTTTCTGCTTACACCTGAAGCTGATCTGGTACCAGACAACTCTGGACACAGACTCTTCTGAGAGAAAGCCATTCTCACAGAAGTGCTGACACATCTGAGTGCACAGGAAAGACACCACCTCTGCTCAAATTCCTGTCCCAAGAGGAACTTGCCCAGAGCACTAAAGACACAGGAACCAAGAAGCAGTTTGGGACAGAATCCTTCCAGTTTCTGAATGTACTGGGAGCTGACACTGTGCTACATATTTCTAGACCCAGACCCCACTGGGAGAGAGCAGGTCCTCCCGAAGTGCTGAAAAACCTGAGAGAACAGGTAAGGCAACCACTTCTGCTCTGTAGGTCCCATACAGAGCCCCCAGGACACAGGATCAGAGAAGCAGTCTGTGACAGAATCTTTCAGGTTTATGTCTACACCCTGTGCTGAACCTATGACACAGCTATCTCTACCCAGACCCTGGTGAACTGGTCCCCCAGGAGTGCTGACATATAGGGTTACAGGAGGAACAAGCCACTCTCAGAATAAGCAAAACCAGCTAATACCAGAGATAAGCAGAAGGCAAGTCCAAGATCCTAAGCAACATAAACTCAGGCCACATATCATCATCAGAACACAGTTCCCTTCCTGAATACCCCAACACACTAAAAAAGCTCTACAAATGATAATAGATGGAAAACTCCAACACAAGGAGGATAACCAAACCCTAGAAAAAGCAACAAAATAATCTTCTTTCAACTAACCCAAAAGAAGACAGCCACACAAACATAACTCCATTTCTAACAACAAAAATAACAAGAAATAACAAACACTGTTCCCTGATATTTCTCAACATGAATGGACTCAATTCTCCAATAAAAAGACTGAGACTAACCAGTTAGATATGTGAGAACCCAACATTTTGATGCATGTAGAAACACATCTCAGTGACAAAGACAGACACTGCCTCAGAGTAAAAGAATAAAAGAAAAATTTTTAAACAAATGGCACCAAGAAACAAGCTGGAGTAGCCATTAGAATATTGAATAAAATCAACCAAAAGTTATCAAAAAAGACAATAAAGAGCACTTCATACACCTAAAGGAAAAATCAAGCAAGATGAAATCTCAATACTGAATATCTATGCTCCAAATGCAAGGTCATGTATATCCATAAAAGATATCTTACTAAAGTTCAAAGCACACATTGCACCTCACACAATAATAGTGGGAGACCTCAACACTCTACTCTCATCAATAGAGAGATCATGGAAGCAGAAACTAAACAGAGACACAGCAAAACTATCAGAAGTTATGAACCACATGGATTTAACAAATATCTATAGAACATTTCATTCTTTTTAAAAAAAAGAAGAAGAATATACCTTCATAGTACCTTCTCCAAAATTGACCATATACTTGGTCACAAAACAGGCCTCAACAGATATAAGAAGATTGAAATAATCCATGTATCCTATCTGATAAGCATGGACTAAGACTGGACTTCAGTAACAACAAAAATTTTAAAAACTCACATATACATGGAAGCTCTACGCAGTAATAACTTGGTGAAGGAAAAATAAAAAAAAAGAAATTAAAGAATTTTTAGAATTTAATGAAAATGGAGGCACAACATACCCAAACTTATAGGACACAATAAAAGCAGTGCTAGGAAGAAAACTCATAGCTCTGAGAGCATCCAAAAAGAAACTTGACAGCTCACCTAAAGCTTTCGAACAAAAAGAAGCAAATGGACCCACAAAAAGTAGAAGGCAGAAAATGATCAAACACAGAGCTGAAATCAGCCAGTAGAAACAAACAAAAAAAAACTATAGAAAGAATCAACAAAACCAGAAGTTGTCTTTGAGAAAATCAACAGGATATATAAACCCTTAGCCAAACTAACCAGAGGGCACAGAGACAGTATTTAAATTAACAAAATCAGAAATGAAATGGGAGACATAACAACAAAAGTTGAGGAAATTCAAAAAAAATCATCATATCCTACTACAAATCTTGTACTCAACAAAAGTAGAAAATATGGAAGAAATTGACAATTTTCTAGGCAGATACCAGGTACCAACATAAAATCAGGATCAGATAAACCATCTAAACAGTTCCATAACACCTGAAGAAAGTGAAGTCATCAAAAGTCTTCTAATCAAAAAGAGTCCAGGACAAGATGGGTTTAGTGCAGAATTCTATCCGACCTTCATATAAGACCTAATATCAATACTCTCCAAACTATTTCAAAAAATAGAAACAGAAGGAACACTACTCGATTCCTTTTATGAAGCCACAGTTATATGTATAACTAAACCACACAAAGACCATACAAAGAAAGAGAACTTCAAACAAATTTTCTCTATGAATATCAATGCAAAAATACTCAATAAAATTCTCACAAACTGAATCCAAAAACACATCAAAATGATCATTCATCATGATTATGTAGGCTTCATCCTAGGGATGCAGGGATGGTTCCATATATGGAAATCCAGCAATGTAATCCACTATATAAACAAACTCAAAGAAAAAAAAACCCATGACTTCATGAAATTATTAGGCAAATAGATGGAACTAGAAAATATCATCCTAAGTGAGGTAACCCAGTCACAAAGAACATACACACTATGTACTCACTGATAAGTGGATATTAGCCAAAAGCTCAGAATACCCAAGAAACAATTCACAGACCACATGAAGCTCAAAAAAAGAGAAGACCAAAGTGTGGATGCTTCAGTCCTTCTTAGAAGGAGGAACAAAAAAATTCTCAGGAGAAAATATGAAGACAAAGTTTGGGACAGAAACTGAAGGAAAGGCCATCCAAAGACTGCCCCACCTGAGGATCCAGCTCATATTCAGCCACAATACCCAAACAATATTGCTGATGTCAAGAAGTGCATCCTGACAGGAGCCCGATATAGCTGTCTCCCAAGATGCCTTGCCAAGCATAACAAATACAGAGGTGGATGCTTGAAGTCAACTATAGAACTGAGAACGGGGTCCTTACTGGAGGAGTTAGAGAATGAATTTAAGGAGTTGAAGGGCTTTGCAACCCCACAAGAACAACTATGCAAACCATCCAGAGCTCCCCAAGATTAAACTACTATTCAAAGTGTACATTTGGACTGACCCATGGATCCAGTTGTACATGTAGCAGAGGATGGCCTTGTTGGGCATCAATGGGAAAAGAAGCCCTTGGTCCTGCCAATGCCTGATGCCCCAGTGTAGAGGCATGTCAGGGTGGGGAGGGGGGATTGGGTAGGTGGGTAAACAACCTCATAAAAGCAGGGGTTATGGTGATGGGATAGCAGATATAGAGGGGAACCAGGGAAAGGAAATAACATTTGAATTGTAAATAAAATATATCCAATAAGAAGAAAAATATAATTAATAAATAAATAAATAATAGATATGGTTAACATAATCACTTCCCAGATATAAAAATCACATTATTGCTAATGAGATAGAAGAAAGTTATAGGGCATTTGTTAGTTTTCTCTGAGGAAGATAAAAGGAGAAACCTCCATTGCAAACCAAAGCCACCTGCTTTTTCATGTGCTACTGAACAACAGAAGGACATAGAATTAAAAGTGGGAAAATGTGGTTAACTTGACACCCTCATGGCCTGCAGCCTGTATCTCAGGGCAGTGTGCAGAGGCTAAAACATACTGAACAAGCATCCACATGGAGCAAGCTTTCTTGATTGACCCTGGCCTTTTAATTTGGAAGGTCAAGCTCTGCTCAAATTAAGAAACAAAAGACAATTTACAGACATTAAGGAGACACGTGAGGTACATGCATAAATAGTGTATTCTGGCTAAACAGAGGGTGAAATTTCATTAGATGCAACCTGACTGGCCTTTAGGCCTCAGAGGATCCTAAAATTTCCACCTCGTTGCTTATTTTTAAGTACCAGAAAGTAGGCCTACCCTGAGGAATGAAGTATCCTGATTTTGAAAACTGCCAGAACTCCATCTACCTACCTTTTAATGAATATGACCTCATTAATGTTAAGCAAGCCTTAACTTCAAAACGTCGGTGCTGTGTTGAGGGGGCCTTCAGTCATTAGAGTCTAACACTTGGTTTAACCAACAATTCCCCACTAGTGAGTATTCATTCCTCAGTAAAAACCAAGAAATGATCCATATTGATACCAAAGGAGAGAACTTGGGGTGGGCTGGTGGCAGCAAGCTCCAGTGAGCCTCCTGTCCTGTGTCGTCAGTCTCTTGGCTCCGAGGTTGCAGATACATATGAGGCCATGTATGGCTTTGTACATGGATGTTAGAGATTTGAATCCTGGTCCTTGGGATTTTATGTTTTCATGGCAAGCAGTCTGCCTCACCAAGCCGTCTCCTCAGCCCCTAATGAGAACATTTTTAATCAAGGAACAATTCTACCGAAAGAGAAGTGCTTGTTTACCAATCAGTATCCACTTTACAAAATGATTTGGCTGAATGGGGTCAAGGCTACCAGGTCAGCATCTGTCATGACTGGAGAGGAAAAAAAGCCACAAGCTGAAGGCTCAGCCCACTGGCAGTGGGCTGGTGGGTGGGCCATGGTTAATTAGAACTCAGGGCTAAAATCACTCTGACCTAGTCGGTAGCTTGTGTTCTATTCTGCTTCAGAGAAACACAAGGAAAACATAATCGTCCCCCTGCCCTGCCTCGAGAATCGCCATTTCCTAAATCATGAGAACATTTTCACTGAGATAAAACTGGCCTTTTGCTTCTGCACAAGGGGTTATGTTCTTGTTCTCAACACATGCACAAGACCTGCATCTCCATCACAGACAGACACCTAACGCACTAACTGAACTCACCCACAGGCAGATCATGGGAGATAACCAGTGGCTTTGCTCTATATGTACAAGTAAACAAGGGACTTTAGGTCAGGCTGAGCTTGAGGGCTGGAGAGCACTATCTGTAGATCCAGGATACAGATAGGACCAAAAGGAGGGTAGAGGGGGCCTAAAAGGAGGACACTTCTTCTATATTCCAACCAAGATCTAGGCCTGCTGTGAACCGTTCTGTAGTCTGTCTAAGAGGCTGTGAGAAACTGCACCCCAGTCTATAAACCGAACAACTGTCTGACCAACTCACTGGAATAGATTTTATTTTCTAACAAGTCTGTCTAAAGTGTGAGCAGAACTAGGTAGGTAGATACATAGATGACAATAGGAAGGGAGAAAGAGAGATGGGGAAAAGGGAGGGGAAAGGAAGAGAAAGGGAGGAGGAGAGAAAGAGAGACAGAGACAGAGAGAGAATTGGCCCACTCTGTGACTCACCTTGATCTAGACACTCAGTGGTTCTCAACCTTCCTGATGCTGCAACCCTTTAATACAGCTCCTTCTAGTGTTGTGAGCCCCAACCCCCAATGAAATAAAATTACTTCATTGCTACTTTATAACTGTAATTTTTCTACTGTTATGAATCATAATGTAAATATCTGTGTTTTCTGATGGTCTTAGGCAACCCCTGTGAAAGAGACGTTCAACACCCCCAAATAGATCACGGCTCACAAATTGAGAACCACTGATCTGGAGAGATACATTAATACCTTACGTATAAGCAGAAGCCACCGTGAGGCCAGTCCAGTTAGGTGTGATCAAGAAAAACATGGAGAGCTCAGAAGCAGCTGGAACCCCTCCCCCCGCCACTAGTTCACCTATAAGTCTTTCTTTTCCCTCTCCTTGAATTTGGAGATTCTGCTGCCAATTTGCTAAGAAGTCATATCTCACATGACCTGAAATTCTAGCAAAAGTCCTATGAACACTGATGTCAAAGTAGCTATACACCATGGGTGAGGAGGAACACAGGACGTTCTTGAGAAACAGAGGAATGGGAGGAGGGTGCTTCAGACAGTTGGTGGACACCTGATTGGCTTTGGAGTAGATGGAGAGTAAAGGCTTAAGCAGAAGAGGCTGCACAAGGAAACCACATCTAAGATCTTCACAGGGAGACAGGGAGAGAGGAAGGGAGTAGAGAGGGACGAAGGTAGAAAGGGCTGCAAGTAGAGTTCAAAGGTCAACTTCACATGTGATTCCTCAGGAGCCAAACAACCTTAGTTTTTGATAGAGTACCTCTCACTGGGATCCTAGAGCTCAGAGACTGGCCTGGCTGGCCAGCCAGTGGCCCCCAGATATCCTTCTATCTCACCAGCCCCTATTTGTATTGTAAGCACACACCCCTATGTTCGGTTTTTATGTGGGTGCTAGGAATCAAACTCAGGCTCTTATGTTGGCCCAGCAAGCAATTTACAGGCATAGCTCTCTCCTCAACATTTTATTCATTCTTTATTTAAACTGGGGCTACCTTCCTGAGGTAGAACAGGTACACAGAGAGGTCCTTCATGCTTTATCCTTGACACCCAAAGGCATTGTTTCCATTATGAGCTAGTTTGGGGAAGAAGAAGAATGTAACACCCCTCCTTGTTTCAAATGGGTCTTAGTCGTTGGTCCTGTGAACTAGTTCCAGCAGAATTGGGGAGCATTTACAGTGTGGCACATTTAAAGTTCTGACAATTCAAAGCATCTTTTTTGAGCCTCGGGCATCAGCCAGCTTGCCTGTGAATTCTGCATTTTAAGCACCACAGATCTCAGCTTAATTAAGAGCATCACTGCTCCCAGAGCAATCTGGTGACAGAAAAGCAGGCAAGCAAAAATCGGCACGCACGCAGCCCTGCTCAGCAAGCTGGGGCTCCATTTCTTCAAGGTGAGCATTTAGGGAGAAACTTTTCTTCCAAAGGGGCACGAATACTGTTGAAAGTGAGTCAGGACTAGAGAAGGAGCAGAAATTTGGAAGGTACAGGCTCCCAGCAACCAGACACACTAGTGAGCACACTAGTGAGATGGTACAGGACGAATTGATAACTTATCATCAAGTGTGCAATGGTCCATCCCTTCACAAGGGCAAAGAGGCACGAAGTACCCAGAAGATCTCAGTTCCAGCAGCTGGGATGTATGTTGAGCATGCAAGCAGGTCTAACAATAAGTGGAAGGTAAGTGTGTATTAAACGTGACAGTGGAAAGAACTCACTACTCACATGGTTCGTTCACTACTTAGTAGCTAGCACAGTGCTTCTGTGCCCGTGGGGATTAATTTGTGGCCTTCCACACTATGTCGTAAAGTCTAACCCACAGCACACCAGGACATGGAATCTGGGACATGGGAATAGGTCATACGGGTAAAACCACAAGAAAAGCATGTTTCTAAGAAGAGACGAGGCTCACAGTTGGCTTTCTGAAATGGAACCCAGGAATCTGTATTTTCATTCATTTTTACACGTGACAATATTATATTTGTACATAACACAGTCTGATTGCAAAATCACTCCACTGCCCTCTCTAAATGATCAAGCCACACATAAGCAATTGTCTCCTAATGACCACAATTCTCTTCACTCCAAAGCATAGAACTAGAGATATTGTTTATGTCTTCTAAAGTTTGTTTGTATGTAATCTTCATGGGAGCTTTAAATGTTTCATAGATTGTAGAAGTTCAAGACCATTAAGAAAATAACATCACACTTTACTTTGTCTTTTGCAAATAATGCACTCTCACATAAAAGCACTGAATCTATGCAAAGTGCAGGTCTGAAGGAAACCCCATAGCTCCCATTTATCTAGACAGTTCCAGCAAAAAGGAAAACATTAACTTAGTAATTATCCCCATATCTCCAAGTTGACTGTGGTTCTCATAATCACTTGACTTGGAAGAGAAGGTTAACCCTGTCTGGGTTGTGATGGAGAAAGCTTGTAATACAACCATTTAAGAGGTTGACATAGGAAGATCTGGAGTTAATGGTCATCCTCGGTAGCATAGTGAGCTTGGGATCATCCCAGGATATGTGAGACCCTGTCTCCAAAAATAAAAATTACAATTCAGTGTTACCAGATAAAAATCCTTCTGCCAGGAATGAGTTACCTCTTTGAGTTGATGGTCACTGGGGTCCTCTAAGATACCTTAAAGTGAGCATTGCTAAGAGCATCTTTAACTTGATCATAGAACATGATATATGTTCAGGTCTGTCTGGTACTCACTTGGAAATTTTAGCCCTACTGACTATCTTTTATAGAACTGGAAAGTTCTATACATGCTACCAGGGGAGAAAAGTAATCACCATGCCCATCTGTGAGCTCTAAGAGACATAGTAATGACCTACATGCCCAGGTATTTCCACTGATGCCAGTGTTCTGGCAAGAATGTAATGGAAGTAGTCAGTCCCCTTTTCAGTGGACTGAAGGCACACTCCACCAGAGGGAACCCTCACTTCCCTTGTCAATAGGGTCAAGAACCCATGGCTAGATAAGTTATGGACCTAGAGAATAATCTTCTATGGCTCTGTTAAATAGATACAACAATAAAACAACTCCTAATCACTTATTGCCCTAAGTGAGTTACTCTGACCTGATAATCCTCTATTAGACGGCAGTTTTCAGAGACCAGAAGCTCTGAGCAACAAGTCAACCTATCAACACTGAGCAAATAAGATATCTCTGCATCACACCCATATACTCAAGGTTCAGGGATCTGTGCCAAAGTGGGGAGAGAAAGATGGTAAAGACCAAAAGCAGTGGAAGACATCAAAAACACGGTGTTTTCCAGACACAACAAGAAAGGCACGCGCATGATTCACAGTGACTGCAATAGCATGTGCACAAGTTCAAGACAGGCAAAGTCCCAGAATGGACAAGAGGACATCACACGAAGTCCCACCTCTACCTAAGGAACCATTGACTTCTGGTTGCTGTTTAAGAGAACATTTAAAAAAAAAAAAAAAACAAAGTGTAACATCTTATATTAACCACATTCCAAAGTAGTATATTGTATAAAATTCTCAAAGAATTTGTGTGTGTGTGTGTGTGTGTGTGTGTGTGTGTGTGTGTGTGTGTGAAACTTTAACACATAGTAAAATACCAGCTTGTGAAGAAAGAAGCAACAACAGAAGAGTTAACGCTGATTAGAGAGAGGGATGTTAAAAGAATTCACTACTTATTGTCATAACAAGGGCTGGATTGATGGTCCATGATCTTGGGGTCAGCTGTTCAGCATAGAGTCAATGAAATTAACACACGGTCTTCTTTGTTCCTTCATTAGGTTGCCACTAAGAGTTCTCTTGTCATTCCAAGCCAGAAGATATCAGCTAAACCACAGGAACGGCAAAAAGCTACTTGATTCAGTAATCTATGACCTCTCACAAGAGCCTGGAACCCAGCCACACAAATAGACTCTGGGAGACTCAGAGACCAGAGGATTCCTGATGCAATAACAGAGCAGAAGCAGCAGTCACTGGGCACCCAGCACTCATGTTGTGTGTGCTTGATACTTTCCCTTTCTTGATGCTTCATTATAATATATATAGTTTTATATATATATATATTCTTATTTAATTATAGATATATTATAGACATAGTCTTATATATGCCGCATATATATATGACTACATGTTTGTTAGATGTGATTTTTTTCTGTGTTGAACAGTTGGCCTCGGGGTGTTAGATTGAAAAATGACAGGTTCCAAACAGTTTTTCTCCATTGACAAATACGGCATCCAATTAACCAGTTGCCAAGGCCCGTCTCTTCAGTGGCAGCTTGCATGTGACATCCCTCCAGCTGTTTTGCCAGATGTTATTCCATGGCTAGCTAAAAGATCTATAAAGAGATAATATCTCCAGTCTACAGAAAGTTCCCTACAGGGTTTTCTCCCAACACAGTGCTAGGCATTTTAGAAGGTGAAGGACTAAAGGACGGTGGTTGAGTGCCTTTGGGTTGAGCAACGTGCACTGCTTAACCCAATCATCCTCTACTAAGCACAGGTTCCTTGCTTAGCAGAGGTCTGAGAACAAGGAATTGCAGGCCTTTTCCCCAAAATATGCAAATAATCTGTTTATAAAGAGTAAACTTCATTTGTTACTAACCTGTGCCTTTTCAGTGGTTACCTTAATCATCTAAGGCCAGTGGTTCTCAACCTTCCTAAACACTGTGACCCTGTAACACAGTTCCTCATGTTGTGGTAACTCTCCAACCACAAAATTATTTTTGTTGCTACTTATTACCATAATTTTACTACATTCATGAGTTATAATGTAAATATGTGTTTTCCCATGGTCTTTGGCAACCCCTTGTGAAAGGGTAATTCAACCCACCTCAAATGGGTCATGATCCACCTGATGACATTTTTCTTTGACTGCAGGGTAATCTAGACCATTTTGTCATTAAAAATTACACATTTAGCCCATAAAGCATAGACTTTTGGATACTCATTTTGACTGCAGTATAAATTTACTTACCGAGAAGCTTATCAGGGTATGGCGGAATAGCCTCCAGATCATAAACAAGAGTCAGGCCATGAGCAAAGTGGTCAATATATAAGGGAAGCAGGTGTCTGACTTGTTTGCCCTAGAAGTTCTTCCTAGACAGTATTTCTGTGGCACATGTGAAAGAGGAAGGGGTACATGACAGAAGAAATGGGACAAGGAAAAAAGGGTCTCTTCAGGCCCTCAAACAAGCTTACATATCTCCACTTTAACCAGCTCTGAACTTTGCTTTTTCTCTTATCAATAAATGGCCACCATTTCATTAGGTTGTTTAAACAAAGTGAAAGGATGCATGTGAAGCTTCTGGTTCACAATGGGAATCTATTGAGATTCGTTCTCTCTAGAACCAGCATAGAACCTGTAAACTTAGATTCTTCAAAGCCTACATTAATAAGGGTTCTCAAATGCTTCGGCCCCTTTTCTAGTCCAAAGGTAGGGGGAAAAGATGGTAATAGGACAAGGGAATGTCGACCTGCTTAGAAGTAGTTCTTTGGGGGCAATTCCAATCTCTGTATGTTGAGATACTAACAGTTCAGTAGTGTCAGCATACCAACATTTCAGTTCAAAAGTGTCACCAAACATGAATCAGCAATGGCAGCATGAACCAGCAGAAACCACCAGGTCTCTGTTGAGTTGGCACAAGTCAGCAGGAGTGACAAGGATGAGCCAGAATGCCAAGAGTTCTCTGTGGTGCCGCACTCAACGAAGTGAAGATCAGTGATGATGGAGAGCAATGAAGCATTGCACAGCTAACTACACAAATGCCCTGTCACTGTCCCTTGAGTCCCACTTATACTGTCTCCAAACATCACATGTCCTTTCATGGGCCTTGCCTCAGCAAAACATCATGAGTCTGTTTCAGCAAAACAATACATGAGTCTGTATAACAGAACCAGAAATTTCCACTTCAAGAACCCTAAGTATATTAAATTTCTATAGTGACTGTACCAAATTCTGACAAACATAATGGGGCCTAAAATACCACAAATTTATTTTAGAAGTTAGAACTCCAAGTGAGACATGAGGAATCTGCAGGAATATTCGGGGAAAGTCTGTGTCTTCCTAAGCCACCAGAGGCAAATTTTATCCCTGACTTCTCCATACCTCTTTAGATCCAGCACCACACATCTTTTCTACTCTCTGACTTTTGTTCCTGACATCTTTCCTGGTTGTCCCGCATGGGTAATCCTGAAAATAGACTATCTCATTTCAACCTGTGCAATGTAACTACACCTGAAAAGTACTTCTTTCTGCTCAAGGCAAAACACATACACATTCCCGGGTCTGAGACATGAACAATGTTAAAAATAGTTATCCAGCCTTTTAGTGCCTGTCTTCTGACCACCTGACTCTCACGCCCACTCTTCAGGCTAAAGATACTTGCCCAATAGCAGCATCTCCAAAAGTCTCAGCCCACTATAGCATCAATGCAATTCAAAACTCTCATCTGAATATCATCAACTCAAAATACCTAAATTTTATTCTCTAAATCACACATGGATGAAAAATCTTGATATAAACCATCTGGGACAAACTTTCTCTTCATCCATGGTCCTGTAAAGCTGGAAAATAAGTTAAATAATTTCAAAATGGAATGTTGGAATTAACGTATAGTAAGTTATCACTTCCATTCAAAGTTGGGGAGGGATAGAAAGAAGACCCAGCAGTGCCCAGCATGGAGACTCAACTGGAAAAAATCAGTTAGACTCCAATCCTTTAGAATCATTCTGTGTCTTCCAGCTTTTCCTCCAGGGTCCACAGTCCTAACTTCTGCAAATAAGACTGAGTCTGGATTAGCAGTTCTGCCTTCCAAGTCATCTTTCATTTTTCATAAATGGGAAAACATCTTTCCTAATAAGTAGCTTAGCATCCTGCTCCCCACATGTAGATATAGAAGAAGGGGGAATGTTGGCAGCCCTTTTACATTATTTTCTTCCCCTTGTAATCTGGTCCCTGTTTCTGATGAAGTAGCATCCTTAGGAATGTTGTTCTTCATGTGTAATTCCCAAATGCATTCCACTAGACAGACGGCTACTTTTAAGATTCTTCCTGGACAATTTTAGTTCTAATTTTGGCTTTTCCTGTGATGACTTTAGGGCTCCATGAGATCTATGTAGAATCTCACCAGAAGGTCCACTTTATGATTAGATGTTTGGGCCTTTTGATCATTTCAAAGAACCAGCAAAATGTAGTTCCAGCATAGCCTCCTGCCCTCAGTGTCTCTACCTGAAGCATATTGTAGTTCAGCTGAGCTAAAAAAAAGTTCTTGTTGGAATATTGTAGTGTGTTCCTGCACTGTTCAACCTTGTCACATTTTACTATCTGCCAACAAGAAGAATCTGGTTCCATCTCCAGCGCCTCATATAGAATTTTCTCAGATAAGAATGGAAGTTCATAACATCCAAGATCTGCCTTCAATAAACACCCAAGCACAACTCAGCTAAGTGTTCTTTCACTACTCAACAAGGGTTCACCAAACTGATGTCAGTGGATTTGAATTTCAAGGGACAGGTGCCATCCATGCCTAAATCCTAGCTCTCAGATGGCTGAGGCAAGAGGATCACAGATTCAAGGCCAATTTGGGCAACATGGTAATAGTGTTTCTCAAGAAATTTTTTAATAAAAAATTGCTAAATTTTAACGTCATATGGGCAATAAATAAGACTTGCTAAATTATGATATGTCTATATAATTAAATCCCATGTAATTAAATCCAAAATATTGCCTGGGTCCTACATAAACTATTAAAATATTTGTATACAAAATTCAAAAAAAAAGTTGCTCAGAATGACAAGATCATAGAGACTGACTGTCTTCCCTTTTACTGTGATACCCACTAATTCACTAATGTTACTGTGCATCAAATGTTCTTTCGAAGGCTGTATTGTTTTTTATCATGTATTTTTTCCATATTTACTTAGACATTCATCTTAGAGTAGACATTGGCATTGCTTTGCGTGCTACCTATTGAGAATAGTGTTATAGTAAACACATAGCTATCACTTCAGTGTACTGATTTCAATTTGTTTGGACAATTGCTAGTAATTTTTCCTGGGAAGGTGTTCTTTTTTTCTTTTTTATTAAATATTCTCTGTATTTACATTTCAGATTTTATCCCCTTTTCATCAATCCCATTCCCCTTTCCCTCCCATTGCTTCCATGAAGGTGCTCCCTCTCCCAACCTCCCTCGACCACCTCAGAACCTTGGCGTTCCCCTACACTGGGGAAATGAGCCTTTGCTGGACCAAAATTCTCTCCTCTCATTGATGCCAGAGAATGATATTCTCTGAGAGCTGGAGCCATGGGTCTCTCCACGCAAACTCATTGGTTGGTGCTTTAGTCCCTGGGGGCTGTGGTGGGTTTGGTTAGCTAATAATTTTGTTCTTCCCATGGGGTTGCAGACCCTTTCGGCTCCTTCAGTACTTTCTCTAGCTCCTTCATTGGGGTCCTCATGTACAGTCCTATGGTTGGCTGAAAGCATCCTCCTCTGTATCAGTATGGCTGTGGCAGAGCCTCAGAAGAGGCATCCATATCATATTTCTGCCAGTAAGCACTACTTAGCATCGGCAATAGTGCTTGGATTTAATGGCTGCATATGGGATGGATCTCCAGGTGAGGCAGTCTTTGGATGATCTTTTCTCCAATTGGGAGGGTGTTCTTTGCAGGGTATTCTCCAAAGTGAGTGTGCTAATTGTGCAAGTTTCCATTTTCTCTGCCTTCTTACCAATACCTGTTACCCGTAGTCTTTATAATAGCTTTTTTAACCAATATAGGTTAATGATTCACTGTGATGTTCATTTATATCTCTTTGAATAGAGATGTTCACAATTTCCCATTATTCATTAGCTACCTGTATCTCTTCTTTTGGGAAATGCCTGCTCAAATCCTTTGCATTCTTTTGAAATGAGTTATCCTATTGTTTTCTGTTGTCTAGATGCCTTGTGCATTTGAACAGCAAGCCTTCATCAGAAGATGGTTCGAAAGCCCTCCTGGATGTTGATTCTCTCCTCCATGAATTACTTCCTTTGCTGGGTGAAATCCCAGTTGTCTGTTTTTGCTTTTGTTGACTGAGCTTCTGGGATTCTACCCAGGGATTTCTAACCCAGACCAATATTGTAGATCTCTCCTCCCATTTTTCTCCTGCAATTTTACAGTTTTAGGAAGTACATTTTATCAATTTTGAGCTGATTTCTACATATGTTCTGAGAAAAGGATGCAATTCTATTCTGCATGTAGACATCCTATTTTCCTAATATCACTTAATAAACATACTGTTCTTTGCTGTTTGTGTGTTGATGACCCCTTTGTCAAAAGTCAATTGCATAAAAATACGTGGGTTTGTTTCTGAGCTTTCTGGCTGTGCCACTGGTTGATTTATATTGGCTTTTGTGTGAGTGCCAGTACTATGCTGTTTTAAATACAATATCAGCTGGCATTTATCCCAGAGGGACAAGGCTCGTTTAACACATATAAATCAATAAAAATGTGATCTAGCACTGTATCAGAACAAAACACAAAAACAATAAATCATCACAAGAGATGTAGAAAAAGAATTTTATGAAATTCAGCACCTATCTATGATTTAAAAATAAAAGAAACAACTCTCAAGCCAGCCATAGTGGTTCAAACTTTTAATGCTACCTCCCAAGAGGCTGAGGCAGAAGGATCATGATGAGTTTGCCTGGGAAACACAATAAGACTCCCTCTTAATATAAGAATATTTTTAATAAAAAATATATGAGATTATTTCAGATATATGAGATTATCCAGGCCTTTCTCAAAAAACTAAGTCATATATACATATGTACTACATACATATGGGTGTATAATACAGACAAATACAAGTGCATATTGAAATCTACAATATCTGATTGACAGTGCCTAATGCATTAAAGATATTTTTCTTGACCATTCCATTTATCAACCTTTATTTTGCATAATCAAGTAACTAAAAGATGAATATTGCCCTAGCTACACGGAGTGTGTTATATTTTTTCTAATAAAAGTCATATATCTTTATATAAATATCTTGGTTCTCTTAACAAAAAGTACATCAATAAGACCAATTCTACAATCACTGTATACATAGTTTTAAAACTACATTGTACACTAGTTGGAAAGTTAATGTCCTAAATAGTAACACTCTGATGAACAGTTTTTGGTATAAAATTTATTCTTTATCTAAAATGTTTCTTGGAACAGAGTCTCACACTTATAATCACTAGTTAAAAAACAAAAGTACGTCAGTGTTCTTTATCCATCTAACCAAGCTCTTTCCACATAGGTGCCACTTCTCTAGAACTTGGACTAGCTGTGGGTAGAGATGCCTACTGTGCCTTACCTTACCACACTATGATCTACGCCTACACCGAGAGAAGCAGCTATTTATTTGTGTAACCTTTGAAGAACCACTGATTTCTGAGGCTACTTTAAGAACAACCTAGAATCTTGAAACCTATCCTTGGCCTCATCTGAAAGCTCTGTTCATTCCAGGCCAATACTGATCAACAGACAGCCAAGATGGTGACAGGAGAAATGCTTCTGCATTCATAAGAGAATGTAAGACTCACAGGAAACAAGACCAAGCAAGGAAATGTGCGTACAAAGAATCCCTTCTACGGAGTCATTAGTTTCAGCTCACCCTCTTCCTCTGACTTTATCTTTACCTTGGAATATAACAAAAAGCCCACTGTGAGCAAAGTGGGGGCAGACAGAGGTCAGCCAGATTCCTTCTCATGGGGCATGTTCTCTGCACGTGTCATGTGAAGAAATCAGGTCAGTCAGTTCTAAGAAGATTCTCAACACCCACTGACAGTGTTTTAGAGTTCTCTCTGGTTAACACCAACTTCTCTTCTGAACTGTCCAGATTTCTTCACAGAATTAGGATATTTATACGTGGGAATTAGAACAATTTTTAAGAGAAACTATAAGAATTATAAATCTATGTTACAGGCTACTTAAATCTCTTGTTTGTTTCAATAGCCCTTCTGTCCTGCCAGTGTATATGTTTAAATTTTATTGCCAAGTAGAAGGTGTATGCAACCCTAGCTCCACAATTGTATAACAAGCATTTCAAGAAAAGCTATGCTCCATCCAGTCAGCAGACTGAAAGAAAGGATCCTTCCTCTCTGGGCTCAGAACATGGGCTGCCATGTAGTTGATCTATTAGAGTCAAAGATCCTACAAGGGTTCCCATACTTGTGCTTCTTTGTAACTGAAATATTTATAGCAAGTGACCATTTTATCCTGTGAAATCTGCCACCCGAATTTTTCTAAACTGCATATTTTTTATTTTTACACAATTATGGATGTTTGTATCTTTCAGCTGCATTCTTGTCTAGCATGAAGCTGGTGGATTCCCGTACAAATATGACTAAGAGAGCCATTCTAGACTGGACTCTTTCTGGACTTTTGACTCCAGACTGCATTTATTTTCATGTTCTGGGTCCCTTTTACTTCCACCCCACATGCAGATCTGAGTCATGAAAGGTTGTCCCTTAGATCAGAAAGTAGAGATGACTTGATGACCCCAATTTTCAAAACTGATTGGCTAATTGATGCCATCAGTATCCAGATTAATGTGTCATTGTCATCACATTTTTAATAAATTTTTGAGATTACAATTCCATTGATTTTCCCTTCCCTTCCATCCCTCCCTCTAAGTTTTCTTTCTCATGTACCCTGTCTTGCTCTCTCAAATTCATGGCTCTTTGTCTTTAATAATAGAACACACACACATACACACATACAAACACACACCATATGAAAGCAATCTATTCACTCTGTATAATAATATATATACATATATATATAACATATACACACACATATATGTATATACATATATATATATATATATATATGAATCATCTCATACTGGATAAATAGTCGGTATGCTCTTCCCCATGAAAAACTTCTCTCTCTCCTAGCACTCCTTAGGTGCCTGTGGTTCTTGAGTAGGGTTGAGGGAGCTTTCCCCGGTCCACATTAACATGTCCATTGGTGTTCTTGTTCAGGTTATGTTGAGGCAATAATGTTGATGAGACTTCATGGGTGTAGCTTCTGACATTTCCAGAAGACATAATCTCACAGCACACTCCTTGTTTTTCTGGCTCTTACAATTATTTTGGCCTTCTCTTACAGAATGATTCCTTAATTATCATAAAGCTGTAATGGAAACATATCAACCATTTTCATGTTTTTCTGAGAAGAAAAACAGTAGTAATCATACTAAAACACACCAGTCATTCACCTTCTGGGTTTTAGCATAGATTGTCTTCACAAACACTATGCAAAATGTATGTGGTTCATTCATTTACTTACCCAACAAATACTTACTGGGCAAGCATCTACTACAGCACTGTTATATTACTGACCCAGAAATAAGACTTAGGCTAAAATGTCATACCAATCTTAATGGGGGGAAATGGATTGACGAAGATGCCCAGAAAGTTCAGACACAGTTACAAGACAAAGACAGAGGGTCAAAAATAAATGACAGTTGGAGGACTTTGGTGTCCCCTATTCCCTGACTTTTAATTTTTCATTAACCCTTCATATTTTGTTAATTTTTCTTAAGAAAATGCAGCTGATAACACTTTGACTCTTGGAGACACAGTGATGGGTATTTATCAAGTTTCTGTTTTGTCTCTATAAAAACGTCATTCCACCTCACTACAATTCCAGGTCCTTCGGTGCTAGTTTTCCTATTAGATTTCTTACAGAGAGAGTAATAGCCCTGCAAAGGAAATTCATTAGAAGGCCCTCAGATACCTCAGGGTGATTGCTGCTATCTACAAAATGCATATTGACAGGTCTTCATTTTTAAAGGCTTGATTAAATCATGTGTCCTTATTGTTCTCATGGAATCCAAAAGCAGAGGTTGGTTGTAATATCAGAGCACACACTTTGCAGATTATGCAGTCCACTCATAAATCTCATATACTGAGCAGAGACTAAACTTATGTTTTAAATCATTTGACCTTTCCAAAATGTTAGAAATATTGGCCAAGTGAACCAGAATGTATCTTCTTTCACTTCCATACAAACCAGAAGGTATTGGAGCCCTCTATGCTTCATTGGATGATGTAAGTCACTCATTCTGAGATAGCCCAAGTTATCAAACCTCAACAATGAGCAGAAAGAGTAAATTACTCAAACTTATCAACATTTCTCATGTTTTGATAACATCCATTTCAGTTAATTAATCATACACTGAAGGTCCTTGCTCAAACCAGAGAAAGCTACTTCATTATGTCTAAACGAGCCAAATAAACTTTAGGACATGCATATTTGAAGTCACTATGTCAACTAACTTTTCCTATGAAACGGGAAACCTACCAGTATCATCTAACTAAAATTAACATAGTACCTGGGCAATTTAAAGAACTACATATGCCCTGTCTATCAGCAAGTCAAATTGGAGAACTATACAATTTGACCAAGTGTCTAGTGCCCAATTATACAGAAATGAATGTTTGCACCCATAAATTTTAGATTTTCTATGTGAAAACTATGTGTTTATTTATCCAATTAATGATACTGATTAACACTAATAGTTTCTTGGTAAGTCAAGAATTGCTTAATCACTATTGTTCATTGATTGAGAAATAGATTCTAGAACTAAAGAGCTGGATCACACGTTAAGCATACCTGTAGCTCTTGCAGAAGAGCTGGATTCAGTCCTCTGCACCCACATATGGTCCAACCATTGTAACTTTAGTTCCGGGTGGTCCAATTTCTGCTCCTGACGTCTGCAGCACTAGCCATGCATGTAGTATTTATAAATAAACGCAGGCAAAACACTCATATAAAAATAACTCATTTCAAAACGTATATTCTTACTCCAAAAAGCTTGAGTCATTTGTCAACTAAATGCTTCTAACAAAATCCAAATATTATAAAATACTATCTCTTGGCTCATCCAATCATCCAATCAGAAAAGATTCAAAAGAACATCTAAGAAGAGGTTTTTATAAACAAAAACTTCAAAATAATGTAACAGATTCAAAAATGAAGATGAGGTTTATTCTTTATTTATCTGTGATACCTGAGATCATCTGATTGTTTATGCATTTTTATTTTTGTTATGCAAATTCAACAGACATATATTAGCACAACTTACTTTATTAAGCCTATCTAGTTTTTCAATGAAAACCGAAGTCATAATTTCTAAGCTAATTTCAGATATTTACATTAATTTATCTTCACTTCTGATAATTGCAAAGACAATTATCATTAAGTTTCTGAACATTAAAGGCATCTCAGTAAGCTGCTTAATGTTTAGATGAGCAGCCCTCTGACACTCATCCACCCCACAGCCACAGAGTTTATTATTTAATGGGGAAAAGAATATTATGTGAATCTAGATAAAATACTGTACACTGCACTATTTCAAATTTCTCCTTATATTTAGTTAAGGGCATCCTGGTTAGTTTTTTGTCAACTTGACACAAACTGCAGTCATTGCGAAGAAGGACCTTCATCTGATTGGTCATAGGACAACTCTGTGGGGCTTTTGTTTTTCCATCAGTGGGTAATTTAGGAGCACTCTGAGTTGTTCAAAAAAGTAGGCTGAGCAAGCCATGAGGAGCAATCCAGTAAGCAGTAGTACTCCATAGTCTCTGCATCAGCTCCTACCTCTGAAGACCCTTCAGTCCTGCTCTGACTTCCTTGGATAATGGAGAATCTGTCATATGGGGAAAGTCCTTTCCTGACTTGGATCAGTATTTTATTACAGCAGAGAAACTGTACCTAAAACAAAGGGAATGATGTTAACTGGATTTGAAGTGTAAAGCAAATATCCAAAAGAATACGCACACACACACAAACACACACACACACACACACACACACACAGACACACACACAAACCTACCCAAACACATCATGATTAAACTTTCTAGAATCAAAGACAATGGAAAAAAATGTAGCATAGGCCAAGAAAAAAATACTATTACCTTTAAATAACAATTAATTGAATAACTACACAATTTTCATTAAACATAATAGGGGCCATGCCAGGTGATGCAGGCCTGTAATCCCAGATACTCAAAAGAATCTTTAGTTCAAGGTCAGCCTGGGAAACTTAGTGAATCCCCGGCTCAAAATATAAATTGGAAAAAAAGGCAAGGACATAGGTCAGTGGTCTGGCTGGATGCTTGCCTAATGTGCATGGATCCCAAGATTCAATCTCCAGCACAGGAAAACAGTAGCAAAAGAAATAATGGAAGCCACAAAGTCAGTTGCAGTTAAGATACTACAAGCCCAGAATGACAAGCTGTGACATTATCCTCCCCAGAGGGAGGAAGGAAGAACACTAGTGCCTCAAATGAAAACAAAAGAAGTGATAGCAACAGACCTGCTCCCAGTGAACCATTGCAAGGCAGTTAGAACTGCCATTAAAATCTCGACAAGGCTGCCCACTCTCCCCCTACCTATTCAACATAGTACTGAAAGTCCTAGCTGGAGCAATTAGACAGCAAAAGGAGATCAAGGGGATACAAATCGGAAAGGAAGAGAAAAAAACATCACTCTTTGCCGATGACATGATAGTGTACTTAAGTGACCCCAAAAACTCCACCAGAGAACTCCTACAGCTGATAAACAAGTTCAGCAAAGTGGCTGGATACAAAATCAACTCAAACAATTCAGTAGCCTTCCTATACTCAAAGGACAAACATGTGGAGAAAGAAATTAGGGAAAAGGTACCCTTCACAATTGTCACAAAAACTATGAAATACCTTGGTGTGACTCTAACTAAGCAAGTGAAGGACCTGTATGACAAGAACTTCAAACCTCTAAAGAAGGAAATTGAGGAGGATCTCAGAAAATGGAAAGATCTCCCATGCTCATGGATTGGAAAGATCAACATTTTAAAAATTGCCATCATACCAAAAGCAATCTACAGATTCAACGCAATCCCCATCAAAATTCCAACACAGTTCTTCATGGAATTGGAAAGATCAATGTGCAATTTCATATGGAACAACAAAAGACCTAGAATAGATAAATCCATCCTCAACAACAAGAAAACATCTGCGGGAATCACTATCCCTGACCTCAAGCTATACTACAAGGCAATTGTGCTGAAAACTGCATGGTACTGGTACAGAAATAGGCATGTGGATCAATGGAATAGAATAGAAGATCCAGAAATGAGCCCTCACATATATGGTCACCTGATTTTTGACAAAGGAGCCGTAAACATTCAATGGAAAAAGGACAGCCTATTCAACAAATGGTGCTGGTCCAACTGGCACTCAACATGCAAAAAAAAAATGAAAATAGACCCTTTCTTATCTCCTTGTACAAAGCTCAAGTGTAAGTGGATCAAAGATCTCCACATTAAACCAGATATACTGAAACTATTAGACGAGAAAGTAGGGAAAACTTTAGAACATATAGGCACAGGAGAAAATTTTCTGAACAAAACACCAATGGCTCAAGCTCTAAGATCAAAGATTAACAAATGGGACTTAATGAGATTGCAAAGTTTCTGTAAGGCTAAGGACATTGTCAAGAAAACAAAACGGCAGCCAACAGAATGGGAAAAGATTTTTACCAACTCCACATCAGATAGAGGCCTAATTTCTAAGGTATACAAAGAACACAAAAAGCTAGACACCAGAGAATCAAATAACCCTATTAAAAATGGGGTACAGAGCTAAACAAAACGTTCTCAATTGAGGAATATCAAATGGCTGAGAAACATCTGAGGAAGTGCTCGACATCCTTAGCCATCAGGGAAATGCAAATCAAAACAACCCTGAGATTCCACCTCACACCAGTCAGATTGGCCAAGATCCAAAACTCAGATGACAGCAGATGCTGGGGAGGCTGAGGAGAAAGAGGAACACTTCTCCACTGTTGGTGGGGTTGCAAACTAATACAACCACTCTGGAAATCAGTCTGGCGATACCTCAGAAAATTGGACATAATACTACCTGAAGACCCAGCTATTCCACTTCTGGGCATATACCCCAGAGACACCTTAGTACACAACAAAGATATATGCACCACAATGTTCATAGAAGCTCTATTTATAATAGCCAGAAGCTGGAAAGAACCCAAATGTCCTTCAGAAGATGAATGGATACAAAAATTATGGTACATTTACACAATGGAATACTACTCAGGAAGAGGGGGAGAGAGAGACAGACACACGGATGATAGAACACTCAAACTTCATACGAGATAGATTCATTATCATTGGGAGATGAGGCAGGAATGTTGGAGCATTGAGTAGGAACACATAGCAGCTCCCCTCCTGTAGAAAGAACAGTGTCCTACTGACCCTTGTGAAATCTCACCTCCCCACAGTCACTCGTGCCAAAATATAATGTGCTTCCATCTCAAGATCAGATGCCAACTATAACCCTCTGTTTTACAACCACAGACACTCCTGTCATTAAATCTCTGCTAGGAATAACTTAAGATGCTGAGTTGCATGGATTTTGTTTTATACACAAGGAGACGGAGGTGGAAATTGTGTTTCTCAATTGGTTGTTTTTCAGTAGTTCCGATACTAATAGGACCTAAACTATACAAATTACACAGAGTAGAACATATAGATGCCCTGTCTCCAAGGGATTAGCAAAGGCCAAATGAATAACTCTCAGGCAAACAGTAATTAATTACCATAATCTCAAACCTGCAGGAGGTGGATGGGGCACGTTGGGACACAGGAAAGCTTTACTGAAGCCAGTCTCCTTTGAACTTTCTCTGCCTGACAGTTTCCACCTGTAGAGCATCCCCTCTTCTTTCCTGCATGAGGCAGCCTAGCCTTCCTGATATCCATGAAAACTGCCTCCCCATCTTCTGGAGAAAATGCTAAAGGGTTACACGGCACAGACATGCTCTGGCCAAGTGTCCTTTCCAGATTGTCAAGGGCCCTTTGTTTTCCAGATAGGGGGCCCTTACAATAAAAAGTCATAGTTGGGAGAGATGGAGAACCAAAGACATCCAAGGATGACGGTCCAGGGGGGTCGGCTATGGTACAGCGGGACTCAGCACGGACAGCCACTTGCTATCTGAATCATTGCTGAACTCGATTCCCCCTCATCAGTCCCACCATGGTGTATTATGTAAGCACACAGGAAATCTGTTTTTAGCATAGTCTAAGAAAGGTCACCCAGTCCAGCTTGTACACTTGCGCTGTGTAGTGACAACAATTTAAAAGGAACACTTGGCTGGAAGCTAAGCTCACCCTAACTTCTAGGTGGAAACACTGCTGCTTCCTTTTAGGAAACTATTTTCTGGAAACCTGGATAACCTCCTGGAACTGCTGCTTTAGTTTCTGAGAGAGCTGCTTCCCTGATTTTTGTCCAGAAATATGTTCATATTCGCTCAGTAACCTTTTTACAATAATATCTGAGAGTTTTCCATTCAAGTGTTCTTTATCATTTATGGATTTTGTATGATCATTAAGACCATGTTTTCTGCATCGTGTTGAGTTCACACTGAGTACTTAGCATTGTGTGGTGATCACCAGAATAGTTTTATAAGGTAACCACCGTGAATCCTACTTTACAATTGAAAAAGTGAAGGTTCAGAGGGAGAAATAACTTGCTTAAGCTAGTGCTTTAAAATTCACACGGGGATGCTGACCTCAAAGACTACAAAACTCCATATTTGAATGGGACTTTAATTATCATCTAAAACTTTTACTAAATGTTCAGGATTAAAGGCAATTTTTACTACAAAGTTCTTTCAAACACATCTCTGCAAATCCCATAAAAGTCTACAAATGACATCATCTCATAGAGATGACATCATCCCTTATAGATGGCATTATCTCACCAGTATCTTTAATGGGAAGAAAGAAAGTAACTGTTATACATTACAGGAACCAACAGTCAGCAAGGCAGGAAGGCAGAGTTGCTAGTGATGTCATCCGGAATGCATACCAACCATTGCTTGAATCCTAGTGTGGAAACTCCCCTGCCCTATCCCCCTATGCCAAGAATAAGAGCTTGGATCCTGCCAGAGAACCTCATTCAGCCAGAGCTAACCAGGAGGAAACCTTAATGGAAGACCGAATAAATACATTTTCCATGTTCATCTAATCTCTCTCCCTGGAAGTACTGAAGTAAGGAGTAGTTGCTGGTGTATAGGAAATTACAGATGTGAGTTAATACCGCCACGTTCGGGCGTGACCCAAGATTAAAAGGGGAAAAGAAGATATGAAAATCTGGTGTTTGGTTTGGTGGAGGAATAACTTTAATATTTGAAATTTTTAAATCATATATTCATTGTAAAAGGAGAACATCATTTCATTCCAAAGTGACAAGCCAAACCTACTCCATCCTGGGACTGGCCTTTATCTTAAAAGAAGAAAAGAAAAAACATGGCCTGAAAACTTGGCCTATAGCTGAACCCAAGCTGCACCCAAGTACCAGGAAGGACCCCATAGCATGTTTTTGGCCAGAGTTACTCCCTAGCTACTTACTGCCTAGCAACAGTTAATCAAAGACTAGTCTGATTGTTTCAGATGGAATTTCAGACATTTTTGTGATTGTATATGGCCTTGCTTCAGAGGACTCACCTGTTGGTTTACAATAGATACTCAGTTAGATTCTTGCCAAGCTAGACACACCCCCATCCACCCCACTTACTTCGATTTTCTATAAAACCTTGTCCCAGTGAGAGTTTGGGACTGCTTCACCAAACCATCCTGTGTAGCGGTGATGAGTAGGCCCAAACTCGAGTTTATAGTTAAAAGACCCTAATGTGATTACATCAGAGTTGGCTCCTTAGTGGTCTTTTGGGGTTCACGAATGTTTCCTGGCACAACATTTGGTGCATTGGCCGGGAACTCCAAGGACACCAGGACCCAACCTGGATCTCAATACCACTAAGGTATGTCTGAATGTGTGAGTCTGTCCTATGATTCTGTTCTGAAGATGCCTAAAAAAAAAAAAAAATCTGTATTTCATGGCAAGAAACAACTAAAGCAGACATAGAATCCCATCACAGCAAACAGGGAACCCCCGCTAGATGCCATCCTGTTTGTTTTCTCTGTTGGCTAGCTTTAACCACCCACTTATAACTGCCCTCTGTGTGTCACTTTAAGAAATTGTTGTCCATTCTGTGTGTTGTTACATGGCCTGTGAGTCCTGGGCTGAGGCATGGATGTCTGCAGCTGTGGAAGAACAAAGGAGCCATGGCCAGGCAAACACACTGCAGGCAGCAATAGGGACCAGCTCTGGCAGCCCCACGGTAAATTCAGTTCTTGGCATCTGTGAAGGGCGGTGGACTCCCTGCATGGAGCTGTATAGGTCCCAAACATAAATGTAGGTCCATTATCTGACCCTATAAGCCTAGGAAAACCATATGTTAGTAGAATATTTTTAGTTGTTTCTTTGTTTTCATCTGAAGTCTCTTGCTTAGTCAGGAAAGCCTCAGTCCACCCTAAAATGTTATCTATAAACACCAGGAAATATCTGTATCCAAATTTTCCCGGTTTGACTTCCATGAAGCCCCCTTCTCAGCAGACTCCTGGTTTGGTGCCCTGGTGTTGAGTGCCTGGGTTCTTTTCACCAGCAACCTCACTGGTCCATTGACAGGCCTTTTAGTTCTTAATAATTTCAGCTAATATTGAGCTGGCATCTTCTGATGTGAGACTAGTGGACTAAGTCCTACATTCTTTAGGCACCCATGGTCTTTTTGGGTTAACGAATGCTTCCTGGCACAACAGAAGTACCATCATTTAAATTGAGAGAATGAACAGTGACTGTGTATGCACAGGCCACAGGCCTATAATCACAGAACTCAGGAGGCTGAGGCAGAAGGAGTTTAAGTTCAGCCTGGGCACCACACACGTGTGCACACACACACATACACACACACATACACACACGCACACACAGGAACACCTACATGCACATGTTCACACACACGCAAACACTGTAGGGGGATTCAAAGGACAGGAAGATACTAAGACAGTAGAGCAGAAGAGAAGGGAATGGAACTGCAGATGAGTCTGTCTTTCAATTTTTCCCATCTTGCCGATACATTTTAAAATATAAAGCAATAGTCACAAAATCAGACTAATAAGAGTTGAAGACAACTACCTAAAATAGGCTTACAAAGACTGAATTGCAGAATGGTATAATTAGATTTAAATTTTTTGTTAAAAACAATATTGATTGTGGAATGTTCAGGCTTTTGATCAGTGAGGGAAGAGAAAATTGTTTTTCCTTTTAGACCCTCCAATATTGTTTGAATTTTTCCCATCTACCAGTGTGGTATGATCATAAATTTATAAGTTCATTTCTTTTTAGAAGTAAGAAAACATAAATAACCTTTTCTTTAAAAATATGAGTATTTTTAGCCAAACCACTAGTTGCTTTGTCTCTTAGCTTTGCTTTATCTTTAACTATGTATATCTGCATATGGTGATTGTGTGCCTTCGTGCAAGCCGGTGTCCAGGGAGACCAGAGGATCGAGGATTCACTGGAGATGGTTTTGCAGGTCATGAGCTTCAAGTCTTGGGTGGGTGCTAAAGACTAAGCTCAGGTGCCCTACACAAACACTGTGTGCTCCTAAGCTCTGTGCCATCTCCAGTCCCTTTCTTAGTAACTTCTTGAAAGTCAGGAATTGATGATGCTAATACTGTTCCCATAAAATAGAGAGGCATTTCTCCTTTAACGGCATTAGTGGCTTAAGGGTGTGGAACACTCTTAGCTTGTGTTTGGTATTTGTATTAAGCAACCCAGGGCTATTTAATGAAATAATTTAGTCTGAGTAACTTAGGAACAAGAAAATTTTAGATTTCACAGTTCTGGTGATTGGAAAGCTCAGTCAAATCTCTGGCCAGTGTCTGGTGATGCCTGGTATCCTTACACTATAGAAGAAACAAGTCTACTGGGCTTCTTTTAAAGGATACTTTAAGGTTTTAAGATTGTCTGCAGGGGCTGTGTGCTGGAAGCCTGATCCTCAGTGTAGTAATGCTGGTGTCAATGGGGGGACAGGTGGTGATGTGGGGAACAGTGTCGATGTGGGAGAATGGTATTGATGCGGGGGAACGGCGTCGATGTAGGGGAATGGTGGCAATGCAGGGGACGGGTGGTGATGCAGGGAACAGTGGTGATGGGGAGGAACGGTGTTGATGCAGGGCAACCGTGTTGATTAGGGGAACAGAGGTGATGCGGTGGAAAGGTGTTGATGCATGGGAATGGAGGTGGAACTTGAAGAAGAGCGCTCATGAAGTATTATTAGGTTCTAGAGGCTCCAAGCTCATGAAGGAATGCAGGCTACAGTGCTTTACAGTTGCTGATGAAGGAATTCTAGCGTAATGCCATCATTGACAGTGAAACTTAGCACACAGATCTTCAAACTCCAATTACAACGGGTTTTCCCTCCTTATCACCGGTGTTGGACAGCTCTCCAGAAACAGTGGAAGAAAAGTTTCCCACATCTAGGTACTGTGCTTTTTGGCCAGATTAACCTCAGGAAGGAGTTAATTATCATGAAGAGGTCAGCTCCTCTAATCACACCCCTTTATCTGCCTTGCCCAAATTGGCATTTGCTTGGGTGGTTTGGATGCTGAGGCTTCGTGTTCCTGTCACTGTGCACAGAGTGAGCTTTGTTAACCAGCACGGCCTGAGCTTTTTCAAGAAGCATTATCCTAAGACTGCTGATGCCCGGCTGCATCTTGATATGCAGAAATGTGCTTGAAATTTTCTCCCGAGAGAAGCATTAAAACTGGGTCACAGAGAAAAACAGGTTACGAAAGCCTCTCTGAGCAATGAGCCCTTCAAAATGAGCATGAATGCAAGGGGCAAGAAGACTAGGAAAACGGGTAAGATCTGATCAAGATGATCTGTGTGTGGTCATCATCACTGGTCTTGCACTGTATGGTCACTCTCTGGTCATTGTCTGTGTAGCCATCTACATTGGGCTTGTGATGATGTGTATCCTTTCCAGGAGAAATATATCTCTGCCACATCAAAATAACAAAGCTAATTTACATATCAAATTGTTGCTTCCGAGCTGGAGAATGTTTTACCATATTTTTATTAATTCTTTGAGTATTTTGCACATGTATACAATATATTTTGCTCATCTTTACCCTTGCTTCTCCACTGAACGCCTCACAGATTCATTCCATTCTCCAATCTACCCTGCCTCTGAAGTTCAGGTTCTTTGTATTTTTAATGGCAGAACCAGCCAGTGGAGCACAGTTAGCACATCATAATTCTCTGATTCTCTCTCTCTCTCTCTCTCTCTCTCTCTCTCTCTCTCTCTCTCTCTCTCTCTCTCTCTCTCTCTCTCTCTCTCTCTCTCTCTCTCAACATTCACCTTGGGACGGTGTTAGTGAGCACCACCAGGCTGGAACCCATACTACATTGTAACTGGTTTGAGCCTGTGCAGTCAACCATAGCTGCCAAAAGCTCATGAAAACAGCAGGAATTTTACAAGGCTATGAGAAATAGATGTAAGTCCAACCCAACTTAATTTTGGAATTGGCAGGCATGGTACTTTGCCCTTTGCCTACTCTGAGTCACTTGCTTAAATTGATACTTGAAGTGAATCTGCTTTCTGGTTTGATTTTTTACTAAACTTTAACCAGAAAGGCAGAGCATCAACAACTATATAGCATGTTTGATAGTCTAGAATTTATTGTAATTATAGATAATACCTCTGTCTCTCTTTCTCTTTGTCTCTCCCTGTCTGTGCCTCTCTCTCTCTCTCTCTCTCTCTCTCTCTCTCTCTCTCTCTCTCTCTCTCTCTCTCTCTCTGTGTGTGTGTGTGTGTGTGTGTGTGTGTGTGTGCATGATGCTCACAGAAAGATCCAGTGAGAGAAACTAACAATCAAATAAGAGAAAACTCCAAGTATATCTCAGCAAAACCCACAGGAAGGAAGGTTTTTATCAACTTCACACCTTAACTACCAGTTTGATTGCATGTTGCAGACTGCAGAATTATCAATGCAGAATTATCAATTGGCACTCCTTCAGCCCAAACCTTTCAAGGCAGGAAACATTTCTCAGCATGCTGAGAGCTCACAAAACTGCCTACAAACAGAGAAATAAGAGAGGCTGTGGCCACAGCCTGACTTAGGCTGGATACTGGAATTTTAAGTAGTGTAGATGGGTTTTTTAATTATTTATTTATTCAACATGATTATATTTATCCTTCTATTAGACAGCAGATTTAGTTCTGGGCTTGTGGGAGCCAAAAAAAAAAAGATTCTCTTTTCTTGAGTGTGTTTAAATGTCGAGTGAGTGAGGAGATAAAAAGATGAGAATCTGAGAATCGGCAAGCAAGACTGATCTTTCAGACAGCTACTGAAAGACTTTGCTTAAATGGGGCTAAAGTTAAGATTTCTGACATAGAATCCCCAGACTGCACATCTCTGCAAGTCCAAATGCAGGCTGTACTGTGAAGCACAGGCCTGTATTTTGAGGGTTGCCCCATAAACACATATCACTAAGGAATACATCAAATAACCTCTTTCCCAGAAACAGAAAATCCCGTGAAGAATACACACGGGAGAGGCACCAGCCTGAACATGCCCAGCTCCTGTTCACAGCTCTCCAGATAACAAACACTGTAGGGGAGGGAAGCAGACAGGTTGTGCCAAAAACATTTCCCTTCTAACAGAGGTCTAAGAGCTCTCACTTCCAACCAGGCTTTACCTACACAGCTCTGTACAGTTGACAAAGAATTGTTTACCTTCCTCAGCTTCAGTTTCTTTAGGGTATCATATGGTCCTAAGTTTGGCATCAGCTCTTCAGGCTGACCTCATAATCTATAGAGGAGACTGTTGCCAGCACTTCGGTGACTAGAGACCCAGTGGGCTTTCCTCCTGCTTCTTTCAGGTTCAAAACTTTACTCTCCTATGCTGGCTTCCTTCCTGCCCAGGCTCTACCTATGTCGAATGCCACTGAAATGCAACAATGTGAATAACAGGAAAAATAGGTAAAACATTCCAAGTCATTTACCATCATTATCAACTTAAGCAAAAAGGCCATAAATGTTAAATTGCTTTTCAAAATGGACTAATTGAGCATTCAAAAGCAACAGGAAGTTGATATTTATAATTCTGTCCTCTATGAAATCATAGTGCACTCAAAGATAGCATTTGTCCATATCATGCACTTTGATTATACCTATTAATCTAATGGATTTTTTTTTTCTGTTCACTTTGAAACTTTTATTGATACCACAAACAACTGTGCTCCAACACAAGGACAAATGGACTTCTGGTACTATTTGTTGATATTGAAATATTCACAGAGAATAACCATAGATAAATCAAAGTCATGGACAAAATAGGCAAAGTTAGTGAAAAGCAAGCTGGTGGACACATATGGCCTCTATCCATGCAGTCAGCAAAATCTTTCTGAGAAAGTTCTACTTGTCAGGCACTGTGTTAAGAGCTAAGGTTTATACTAATAAGTAAGACTAAGCTCCTACCATAAACTGTTTACCTGAATATATATTCAGGTAACAATATATGTGAGGGGGACAAGCATATAGTATTTTGGGTAAGACATCAAAAAATTTCTTGGAAACTTATTCTTTATTCAGACTGCAGACTCTCCAACATCTTTGATTCAAAAAAAATGTTATATGAAGTATATGGTTCAGTAAATAGTTGATTTTCCCTTTGCTGACCTTATTTGACAAATTAGAAAGCTAATAGCCCTATGTGTGATCCTGAATTATTTTGGAGATTGATCCTGATTACTGGGGGTCTGAGGACTCCGTGAGAAAGGAGGGCAGACCCATACAGGCTGAGTTAGCAGGTATGCTGGATCGTGACTAGAAGGCAGAATTGTCAAACCTCAAATTAATAAGCATTAATATAGAAGGAGAATCAGGCCAACACAAGGCAGGTGCAGAATCCCTGCATCGGCACTTTTAATTTGGAAGTTGATTTTCAAGTCTGCTGGAGATCTGAATACCTGGGATTCCAGGCCTGACACAAACACACAGAAAATAGGACTTTGGAAATTCAAAATGTTCTGGACAGTTCACCTTATCTAGTTTTTACCCATATTTGAAATGAGCCTGGGGAAGAGAAAAGCTGTTGAATTTTCTTATAGGACATACATAAGCAGAACCAGCACATGTGTGTCCACCTCTTTGTGGTGGACACACAAAAGCTAGGTGATCATCGAGGTGAAACCACAGTGAAGACCATTGACCTTACTGTGTTCGATAAAACACGTCGCCTGCTTTTGTGTGTGACCACATCATGGTGGCCTCTCCTACTCATTTCTACACACATTTGCCTCTCTCAGTAAATAATTTACAGCAAATGAGGCATGGGGCATGCATTGCTAAAGCCAAGAGTTGTGTTTGAGAAGCACCTGTCATAGACGGGCTGTTTACACAACCCTAAAATTCAGGTGTGCAAGTCCCAACTCCAGTGGGGTTAGTGTGTGGGTGTGCAACAATTGGGAAGTGATTAGGGTAATGTGGGTCATTATGTGGAACCCCTGGGATAGTGCCATTGTAAAGAGATAATAAAGTGTGAGTATGTTTTGCACACATTCTCTAAGCAAAGTTCATATCCCGATGCAACCAACACCCTATCTCAGACACGCAGCTCCAGAGGCATGAGAAATAAGATGACAGTTGGTTATAAAAGCCGGACATGAGCATGAATTTCATACTGAGAGGTGAGGTGCTGCTTTACTAAACGCACATAGTGTGAACCTGACAGTGACTCACTAACCACAAAAGCTAGGTGAGCATCAAGGTGAGTTCCAGAAACAGCTGGACCCACCGGAAGAACCATGGTAATGGGGCTTGTGGTGAGGGCTAAGGAAAAGATAGAAAATAGAAAAGAGTTCAAAAGAAAGCTGTCTTCTTAGAGAAGCAAGAATCATCACAAGGGAGTGTTGGTAGAAATGAGTGGGAGGGGCCGTGAGTGAGCATCATGCTTTGGAGACAGGAACATACGTGATCTTTGTTATAAAACGGCAAAGGGCTTTTTGTGGGAAGAAAGACATATAAACGGCATTAGGTGTTTAGCTAAAGAGACTTCTCTAAATAAATATCGGTTCAAAAGAGCAGCTTGTTCTGTGTGTCCTATTTCCCTTCCCCATCGTCCAGTCCTCTGTCCTTGAAGAAGGGAGTTTAGTTTAGCTACACTACTAGCAGTGTCCCCAAACTCTTTACAATGGATGTCAGTGCCTGTGAGGCCAACAGGAAGGCCAGAACTGAGCCTGGGGTGGGGGTGGGGTGCGGGGGAAGGGGCGAGGTGGTGAGGGAACAGGGTTGCCCATAGCCTGGGATTTTATTTTAGAAAGAAAAAAAGAAAGAAAGAAAGAAAGAAAGAAGGAAGGAAGGAAGGAAGGAAGGAAGGAAGGAAGGAAGGAAGGAAGGAAAGTAAGAAAGAAAGAAAGAAAGAAAGAAAGAAAGAAAGAAAGAAAGAAAGACCTTCAGCTGTGAAAGCACCTTCTTCAGACAGCCTCCGCTCCCCCCCCCCAAAAAAAATCTAAGCAAGCAGGCTTTTATTCAATGTCAAAAATCTGAAACATTAATGTGGGAGGGTTGTAACTAAATATTGGAGAAAAGTAAAAAATTGATCTAGTTTAGTTTAAAGATGGAAGATAGAGTAAAAATATAAAATCAAATTTTCCATGAAGTAAAAACAGCTCATAATAAATAAAATAATTTAAGAAGACAAAGAGGAGGAGGAGGGAAGGAAGAGGGAAGGAGGGGGCAGGAGGAACAGTTCAGATTATGGGAGAAACTTCCAGAGCATATTAAAGATAAAACATCTCTAAGTTCTCCCTATTCGTATTGAAGACAAACAAAAGTGATCTCATTAAACCTGGCCTAATTGTTTATATACATAAGCTGAGATTGGTGACGGACCACACCTTTTATGGCTGTTAAGCTGGAACTGTTAATAGTGAATCCGAGACTGTGCTTTTAAAAGTCTTTACATTGGAAAGCAAAGTCGTGCTCATTTCCTATGTCATCTCTGTATCTATAGAGTTGAGCAACAATTCTTTTTTCTGAGACTTTTAGTCCAGCCAGGAACTGCTCTTTCCTTAGTTCTAAGGCTAGCAGCCCCACAGATCAGCCAACAGTCAAAATTTGTGAAACGGCGCTTTGCAAGCACCGCATTAGTGAGTCAGTCTTAGTTTCTCAGCACCATCTGATACAGCCGGACTCAGGGCACCTCATCCTCAAGTGTCAGGCAGTCAGAGCTGGGGTGATGCCACCGATGATCCGATTCTGTCCTGTGTATATAATCATGGAGAAAGTGCTTTAAAGAGAGGGCAAGGGGAAAAAAAGAGGAAGGGATGGAGGTAAGGAAGGAGAGAGAGAAGAGAGAGGGTGGGAGAACAGAATTCTATACCCCTGTACCCTGTGAACCCTCTGAAAGTGAAAGACAATTGAAGACTCTTGAAGAGCCTTCCCAGAATTCTTACTCTACAAATGTTTCATTCTTCAGAGCAAAGGAGTCAAAACTCAGACTTACATTAAGATATGAAGACCAGAGCTTGCAATGTGGGTCAGTGGGTAAGAGAATGCTCACAAGACAGAGAATTTGCATGTGAACCCCCAGATGCTCCTCTAAAGGGGTCATATGAGCATGACAGTATACACCTGTAACTTCAGAGTTGACAGGCACAGGCTGGTAGACCACTGATGTTTGCTGGCCAACCGGCCTAGCAGAAAAACAAGAAACTTTTCAGTCAGAGACACTATTAAAGGGAATGTAACAGGAAGTGATCTGAAAGAATACAAGATGTCCCCCTCTGGCTTCTGTATGCACCAACATGGATTAGTACAACGGTATACTACACACACACACACACACACACACACACACACACACAAACACACACACCTACATACACATACACACATACCTGCACACACACACAACCACACACACACACACACACACATACACATTCTCAGTCCAATGGTTGGCTGCAAGTATCTGCTTCTGTATTTGTTATGATCTGGCAGAGACTTTCAGGAGACAACAATATCAGGCTCCAGTCAGCATTCATGTCTTGGAATCAGCAATAGTGACTGAGTTTGGTGACTGTGTGTGGGATGGATCTCCAGGTGGGGCAGTCTCTGGATGGCTATTCCTTCAGTCTCTGCTCCACACTTTGTCTTTGCATTTCCTCCACCAACCAACGAGTACACATAGAGCCACCCATGACTCCAGCGACATATATAGCAGAGGGTGGCCTTGTCCGGCATCAGTGAGAGGAGAGGCCTTTGGATGCCCCAGTGTAGGGGAATGCCAGGGTGTAAAAGTGGGAGGGAGTGAAAGGATAGGTGGATGGGTGGGTGAGTACTCTCATAAACACAGAGGGAGAGGGGAGGAGATAGAGGGATTCCAGAGGGGAAACCAGGAAAGGGGATAACATTTGAAATGTAAGATTTAAAAAAATCCTAAAGACCCAGCTATTCCACTTCTGAGCATATACCCCAGAGACACCTTAGTACACAAAAAAGATATATGCACCACAATGTTCATAGCAGCTCTATTTATAATAGCCAGAAGCTGGAAAGAACCCAGATGTCCTTCAGAAGATGAATGGATACAAAAATTGTGGTACATTTACACAATGGAATACTACTCAGCCACGAGAAACAATGACTTAACCAAATTCTTAAGAAAATGGCTGCATCTATAGAATATCATCCTGAGTGAGATAACCCAGTCACAAAAGAACAGACATAATATGCAGTCACTGATAGTGGGAAGCTAACCCCAGAGGCTCACACTGCCCCAGAAACAACTCACAGACTGTATGAAGTCCAAGAAAAAAAGAAAACAAAACAAAAAAAAAAAAAAAAAAAGAGTCATGCTCAACCCTTACCCACCAAGAACACATTGACAAATTCTGGGTTGTACCCTATATTACATGTACTGTCTGCTCAGTATTAAAAAAGAAATCTTTACACACCAAGAAAACTTTGACTATTTCCAGGTTGCGTCTTGTTTTACATGTACTTTATGCTCATTGTAACTGGTGGGATCTTGATCACACTATCAAACCTTTAAAAGAAAAAACAAAAAAAAAAAAAAAAAAAAAAAACAAGTACTGACAAAAATGTATTATATACTTTTATACAAAAAATGCTTAAAATCTGTACCTTTATCTTTGTTTTTTAAAATAAAGTTGTTAAAAAAAACAAAAAAACAAAAAAATAAAAATAAAAAAATCCAATTAAAAAATAAATAAATAAAATGTTCTATTGAAGCCACGCACACACACACACACACACACACACACACACACACACACACAAAACAGGAAAAGGAACAAGATAAAAAATAGAAATGAAGTAAAAAAAAAAAAAAACATGGTATGGCTGAAAGGAGCAACAACAAAGCCCACTGTCATAATGTCAATCACCAATATCCCTGCTCATCAATGGATAGGTCAAGCAGGCAAAAGACCCAGCACCTATAAAGTTGAGCTTCACAGAACCAACTGATGTGATAGATATCACTAAACTGCTCTAAACAACCACAGCACAATGCACATTACTAACTCAAGCATGACATTCACCAATAAAGGTCCATACGAAACCATCAGACATGCCTTAACAAGTGTACAAAGAACAGAAATGCAGTTGTATGAGTCATACAGGGAAAATTTATCAGGAGGAACTCTCAATCCTTAACATATATGTTCCAAATACAATAGCACCCATATTCATAAAAGAAATCATACTAAAGCTCAAAATATACATTGCACCACACACGATAATAGTGGGAGACTTCAACACACCATTCTCATCAATGGACAGATCATGGAAGCAGAAACTGAACAGAGATGCAGTGAAACTAGCAGAAGTTATGAACTAATAGAAATTAAGAGACATCTACAGAACATTTTATCTTAAAACAAAAGAATACATCTTCTGAGCACCTCATGTCACCTTTTCCAAAACTGACCATATAGTCGGTCACAAAATAAGCCTCAATGGATATAAGAAAATTGAAGTACTCCAATGCATCCTATCAGATCACCATAGATTAAGGCTGATCTTTAATATCAACAAAGACAACAAAAGCCCACATACACATGGAAGCTAAACAATGCTCTACTCAATGATAGCTTGGTCAAAGAACAAATAAAGAAATTAAGAATTTTCTAGAATATAATGAAAATGAAAATGAAAATGAAAGCACAACATACGCAAACCTATGGGGTGCAATGAAAGCAGTAGTAAGAGGTAAACTCATAGCTCTGAGTGCCTCCAAGAAGAAACTGAAGAGAGCATATACAAGCAACAAGACAGCAAGGTTGAAAGCTCTAGAAGAAAAACAGGAAGATACACACAAGAGGAGTAGATGGCAAGAAGTAATCAAACTCAGAGCAGAAATTGACCAAATAGAAACAAAAAGAAGCATTCAAAGAATCAACAAAACCAAGAGCTGGTTCTTTGAGAAAATTAACAAGATTGATAACCCTTAGCCAGACTAATTAAATGGCAAAGAGAGAATATCCAAATTAACAAAATCAGAAGTGAAAGTGGAGACATAAGTCGATTAAAACTGAAGAAATCATCAGATCCTACTACAAAAGCATATACTCAACAAAACTGGAAAATCTGGAGAAAATGGATAAATTCCTACACAGATACCAGATACCAAAGTTAAATCAGGACCAGATAAACCATGGAAATAATCCCAAAACACCTAAAGAAATAGAAGCAGTCATCAAAAGCCTCCCAACCAAAAAAAGCTCAGGACCAGATGGGTTCAGTGCAGAATTCTATCAAGCATTTATTGATGACCTAATACCAATACTCTCCAAACCATTCCACAAAATAGAGTCAGATGGAACACTACACAACTCACTCTTTGAAGCCACAATAACTCTCATTCCTAAACCACACAAGGACCCTACAAGAAAAGAGAATTTCAGACCAATCTCCCTTATGAACACTGATGCAAAAATACTCAACAAAATTCTTGCAACAAAATCCAAGAACACATCAAAAAGATCATTCACCATGATCAAGTAGGCATCATCCCTGGGATGCAGGGATAGTTTAATATATGGAAATCCATCAACATAATCCACCATATAAACAAACTCAAAGAAAAAAACCACATGGTCATCTCACTAGATGCTGAATAGGCATTTGAAAAAATTCGTCACCCTTTCATGTTAAAAGTCTTGGAAAGAGCAGGAATCCAAGGCACATACCTAAACATATTAAAAGCAATATACAGCAAACCAATAGCCAACACCAACCTTAATGGTTAAAAACTAGAAGCAATCCCACTAAAATAAGGAACTAGAAAAGGCTGAACATAGTACTGGAAGTTCTAGTAGGAGCAATTAGACAGCAAAAAGAAATCAAAGGGATACAATTTGGAAAGGAAGAAGTAAAAATATCAATATTTGGAGATGACATGATAGTATATTTAAGTGACCCCAGAAATTCCACCAGAGAACATTTGCAGATGATAAACAACTTCAGCAATGTGGCTGGCTATAAAATTAACTCAAACAAACCAATGGCCTTTCTCCACTCAAAGTACAACCATGCTGAGAAAGAAATTAGGGAAAAGATACCGTTCACAATAGTCACAATATGAAATACCTTGGTGCGAACCTAACTGAGCAAGAGAATGACCTGTATGACAAGAACTTCAAATCTCTGAAGAAGAAAATTGAAGAAGATCTCAAAAGATGGAAAGATCTCCCATGCTCATGGATTGGAAGGATCAACATTGTAAAAATGGCCAACTTACGAAAAGCAATCTACAGATTCAATGGAATCCCCATCAAAATTCCAACTCAATTTTTCATAGAGTTGGAAAGAACAATTTGCAAATTCATCTGGAATAATTAAAATGCTGGAATGTTGAAATCCACCCTCAACAACAAGAACACATCTGAGTGAATCACCATCCCTGACCTCAAGCTATATTACAAGGCAATTGTGTTAAAAACTGCATGGTACTGGTACAGAGACAGGCAGGTATATCAATGGAACAGAATAGAAGATCCAGAAATGAACCCTCACACATATGGTCACTTGATTTTTCACTAAGGAGCTGAAAACATTCAATGGAAAAAAGGACAGCCTCTTCAACAAATAGTGTTGGCTCAAATGGCAATCAGCATGCAGAAGAATGAAAATAGACCCTTGTACAAAGCTCAAGTGCAAGTTGATCAAATATCTCCACATTAAAACAGGTACACTGAAACTATTAAAAGAAAAAGTGTGGAAAACCTTAGAACACATAGGTAAAGGGGAAATTTTCCTGAACAGAATACCAATGGCTTGTGCTCTAAAACCAAGGATTGGGAAATGGGACTTAATGAGATTGCAAAGTTTCTGTAAAGCTAAGTATACTGTCAAAAAAACAAAAGGGCAGCCAACATATTGAAGAAAGATCTTTCCCAATCCCGCATCTGATAGAGATCTAATATCCAATATATACAAAAAACTCAGTAAGTTAGACTCCAGAGAATCAAACCTATTAAAAAATGGGGTAAAGAGCTAAACAACAAATTCTCAGTTGAACAATATCAAATGGCTGAGAAGCATCAAAGGAAGTGGTCAACATCCCTAGTCATCAGGGAAATGCAAATCAAAACAACCCTGAGATTCCACCTCACACCAGTCAGAATGGCTAAGTTCAAAAACTCTTAAGACAGCAGATGCTGTAGAAAGAGGAACACTTCTCCACTGTTGGTGGGATTGTAAGCTGGTACAACCACTCTAGAAATCAGTCTGGCGGTTCCTCAGAAAATTGGACATAGTACTCCCTGAAGACCCAGTTATTCTACTTCTGGGCATATACCCCAAAGATGCTCCAACATACAATAAGGACACATGTTCCACCATGTTCATAGCAGCCTTATTTATAATAGCCAGAAGCTGGAAAGAACCCAGATGTACTTCTGTAGATGAATGGATACAAAAATTGTGGTATATTTACACAATGGAGTACTACTCAGCTATTAGAAACAATTACTTTATGAACTTCCTAGGAAAATGGATGTATCTAGAGAATATCATCCTGAGTGAGGTAACCCAATCACAAAATAACAGACATAATATGCAGTCACGGATAATTGGATACTAACCCCAGAAAGCTCTGAATACCCAAGAAACAAATCACAGATTATATGAAGCTCAAAAAAGAAAAAAGATCAGAAATATGAGAGAAAATATCTATTCTCACCATTACATTTTGAAACTTATTTATTATGAGATTATAATGCATTATTTTCCTCCCCACTTCTTCCCTTACCTGAAGCCCTTTATTATACCACTCCTTGCTCTTTCAAACTTCTTTCATTAATTACTGTTCATACATATACATATATACATATTCCTAAAGACATAAATACAATGTGTTCAGTCTATATACTGTTGCTTGTATGTATGCTTTTAGGGTTAACTATTTAATATTGAATAACCAACAGGTACTTTCTTCCCTGAGAAAGACTATTTTTCCCTATCCCAGGACTCCTTAGTTGTCTGTGGTTCTTTGTGTACGGTTGAGGCCTCACAGGCTTTCCCTTACCCACGTTAGCATGTCTATTGATATTCTAATTCAGCTAATGCTTAGACAGGCTTATTTGTGAGATTGTTATGTGACTTCTAACATAAAACATACAGTCTTGGCAAACCTGTCGTTCCTCTTCTGCAGTGATTTACTCTCCAGCCTTAGATACCGGAGTTCTGTTGTTAATGTTTCTGTTTGGAATGGGCTCCACATTCTCCACTTATTGGTTATGGTTTTCTGTTATGATCTCTGTTGCAAAGAGAAATTTCCTTGATAAGAGGAAGTGGTCTCACTACTATTTATTAACATCAACCTGGAAGTCCTAGCTCAGAGAAACATGTTCATAAGAGAAGAAAATAAAGTTGTGGCTAGATTTGGATAACTGGTTAAAGGCATTTGCTCTTGCAATGACCAAGACTCAGTTCCCAGTACTCATATAGTAGCTCACAACTCTTTGTTACTCCAGTTTCTGGGATCCAACATCAACAAATGGTGCGTCAACAAATACACATCCATATTCAAAAAACATAAAATTAACATAACAATCAATCAAGTGTTCTCTCTCCTAGTTCTCTCTCTTCTACTTCTGGACCCCAGATACACTACAGAAGAATTATTCCCCTTCTTTCTTCCCCCCTACCTCATCTCTTCTTCCCAAGTCCCTCCCATGAGTATTTTGTTCCCCCTTCTAAGAAGAACTGAAGCATCCACATTTTGGTCTTCATTCTTCTTGAGCTTCATATGGTCTGTGAGTTGTATCTTGGGTATTCTGAGGTGTAAGTTAATATCCGATTATCAGTTAGTGCATACCATGAGTGCTCTTTTTGTGACTGGGTTGCTTCACTCATAATGATGTTTTTAGTTCCATCCATTTGCCTAAGAATTCCATGAAGTCATTGTTTTTAATAGCTGAGTAGTACTCCATTGTGAAAATGTACCAGAATTTCTGTATCCATTCCCGTGTTGAAGAATATCTGGGCTCCTTCCAGCTTCTGACTATTATAAATAATGCTGCTATCAGCATGGTGAAACGTGTCCTTGTTACATGTTGGAGAATCTTTTGTGTATATGCCCAGAAGTGTTATAGTTGGGTCCTCAGGGAGTACTATGTCCAATTTTTTTGAGGAACCTCCAGACAGATTCCCAAAGTAGTTGTACCAGTTTGCAATCCCATCAACAATGGAGGAGTGTTCCTCTTTCTCCACATCCTCTCCAGCATCTGTTGTCACCTGAGTTATTGGTTTAAGCCATTCTGACTGGTGTGAGGTGGAATCTCAGGGTTGTTTTGATTTGCATTTCCCTGATGACTAAAGATGTTGAAGATTTCTTTAGGTGCTTCTTGGCCATTCAATATTTCTCTCAGTTGAGATTTTTTGTTTAGCATTGGCCCTCATTTTTAGTAGTTATTTGATTCTCTGGAGTCTAACTTCTTCAGTTCTTTCTATATATTAGATATTGGGCCTCTATCTGATGTGGGATTTGCAAAGATCTTTTCCCAATCTGGTGGTTACTGTTTTGTCCTATTGACAGTGTCCATGGCTACAGAAGCTTTGCAATTTCATGAGGTCCTATTTGTTGATTCTTGATCTTAGAGCATAAGCCATTGGTGTTCTGTTCAGGAAATTTTCCCCTGTAACTAAGTGTTCTTTCCCACTTTCTCTTCTATTAGATTCAGTGTACCTAGTTTTATGTGGAGGTCTTTGATCCACTTGGACTTGAGCTTTGTACAAGGAGATTATAATGAATCAATTTACATTTTTCTACATGCTGACTGCCAGGTAAACCAGCACCATTTGTTGAAGATGCTATCTTTTGAAAGTTTTTTGATCCTGTCAAAGATCAAGTGACCACAGATGTGTGGGTTTATTTCTGGGTCTTCAATGCTATTCCACTGATCTACCTTCCTGTCTCTGTACCAATATCATACCGTTTTTATCATAATTGCTCTGCAATACAGCTTGAGGTGAGTGATGGTCATTCTCCCAGAAGTTCTTTTATTGTTGAGAATAATTTTTGATATCCTGGGGTTTTTGTTATTTCAAATGAATTTTCAAATGCTCTTTCTAACTCTATGAAGAATTGAGTTGAAATTTTGATGGGGATTGCATTGAATATATAGATTGCTTTTGGCAAAATGGTCATTTTTCCTATCTTACTCCTGACAGTCCATGAGCATGGGAGATCTTTCCATATTCTGAGATCTTGATTTCTTTCTTCAGGGACTCAAAGTTCTTGTCATAAAAATCTTTCACTTGCTTGGTTAGAGTAACAGCAAAATATTTTATATTGGTTGTGACAATTGTGAAGGGTGCCATTTCCCTAATTTCTTTCTCTAATGGTTTACCCTTTGAGTAGAGGAAGGCTACTAATTTGTTTAAGTTAATTTTATATCTAGCTACTTTGGTGAAGTTATCAGGTTTAGGAGTTCTCTGGTAGAATTTGAGGTCCCTCAAGTATACTATTATCTACAAAGAGTGATATTTTCAGTTCACCAATTTGTATCCCTTTGAAGTCTTTTGTTGTTTAATTGCTCTGGCTAGGACTTCAAGTACTATTTTGAATAGGTAGAAAGAAAGTGGGCATTTTTGTTTAGTCTCTGATTTTAGTGGGATTGTTTGAAGTTTCTCTCCATTTAGTTTAATGTTGGCTACTGGTTTGCTGTATATTGTTTTTACTATGTGTAGACATGGACCTTAAATTTCTGATTTTTCCAAAACTTTTATCATGAAAGAGTGTTAAATTTTGTCAAATGCTTTGTCAGCCTCTAATAAGATGATCGTGTTTCTTCTTTTTCTTTGAGTTTGTTTATAGAGTAGATTACATTGCTGGATTTTTATATATTGAACCATCCCTGCATTCCTAGGATTAAGCTTACTTGATCATGGTGAATGACCATTTCGATGTGTTCTTGAATTTGGTTTGTGAGGATTTTATTGAGTGAATTTGCATCAATATTCATAAGGAAAATTGGTCTGAAGTTCTCTTTCTTTGTAGGGTCTTTGTGTGTTTTGGATATAAGCATAATTGTGACTTCAAAGAACAACTTAGGTAGTGTTCATTCTGTTTGTAGTTTACAGAATAGTTTGAAGAGTATTGGTATTAGGTCTTTTATAAAGGTAATTCTGCACTAAACCCATCTAGTCCTGGGCTTTTGGGGGGAGGGGACTTTTGATGCCTGCTTCTATTTCTTTAGGGGTTATGAGACTGTTTAGGTGGTTTATCTGATCCTGATTAAACTTTGGTGCCTGGTATCTGTCTAGAAAATTGTCAATTTCCTCCAGATTTTTCAGTTTTGTTGAGCATAGGCTTTTGTAGTAGGATCTGATGATTTTTTTTTAAGATTTATTTATTTATCTTATTTAAATGACTACACTATCCTTGACACACCAGAAGAGGGCATCAGATCTAGTTGCAGATGGTTCTGAGCCACCATGTAGTTGCTGGAAATTGAACTTATGACCTTTGGAAGAGCAGTCACTGCTCTTAAACACTGAGCCATCTCTCCAGCCCTTGATGAGTTTTTTAATTTCCTCAGTTTCTGTTGTTTTGTTTCCCTTTTCATATTTGATTTTTGTTAATTTGGATATTGTCTCTGTGCCCTTTGGTTATTCTGGCTAAGGGTTTATCTATCTGGTTTCTCAAAGAACCAGCTCTTTGTCCTTTGTAGAGTTCTTTTTGTTTCTTTTTGGTTGATTTTAGCTCTTGAGTTTGATTATTTCTGCCATCTACTCCATTTCAGTGTATTTGTTCCTTTTTGTTCTAGAGCTTTCAGGTGTGCTGTCAAGCTGTTAGTTTTGCTCTCTTCAGTTTCCTTTTGTCAAGCTGTTAGTGTGTGCTCTCTCCCGTTTCTTTATCGAGGCACTCAGAGCTATGAGCTTTCCTCTTAGCACTACTTTCATTGTGTCCCATAACTTTGGGTATGTTCTGCCTTCATTTTCATTAAATTCTAACAAGTCTTTCATTTCTTTATTTCTTCCTTCACCAAGTTATCATTGAGTAGAGTGTTGTTCAGCGTCCATGTGTATGTATTCTGTTGTTTTTGTTGTTATTGAAGACCAGCCTTAGTCCATGCTAATCTGATAGGATGCACAGGTGATCTGATGAGATCAATTTTCTTGTATCTGTTGAGGCCTGTTTTGTGATCAATTATATGGTCAGTTTGGGAGAAGGTACCCTATTAGTGCTAAGAAGGTATATTCTTTTGTTTCAGGATGAAATGTTCTATAGATGTCTGTTAAATTCATTTGGTTCATAACTTCTGTTAGTTTCCCTATTTAGTTTCTATTTTCATGATCTGATCATTGATCAGAGTGGGGTGTTGGAAATCTCCCACTATTGTTGTGTGAGGTGCACACATATGTGTACTTTGAGTTTTAGTAAAGTTTCTATTATGAATGTGGATGACCTTGTATTTAGAACATAGATGTTCAGAATTGAGAGTTCATCTTGGTAGATTTTTCCTTTGAAAAGAATGAAATGTCCTTTCTTATCTTTTTTGATACCTTTTGGTTTAAAGTAGATTTTATTTGATATTAGAATAGCTACTCCAGCTTGTTTTTTGGAACCATTTGCTTGAAAAATTTTTCCACCCTTTTACTCTGAGGTAGTGTTAGTCTTTGTCACTGAGGTGGATTTCCTCTATTCAGCAAAATGCTGTGTTCTGTTTATGTAATGAGTCTGTTATTCTGTTTCTTTTTATTAGGGAATTGAGTCCATTAATGTTAAGAGATATTAAGGAATGATAATTATTACTTCTTATTATTTTGTTGTTAGAGCTAGAATTATTATCTTCCTTTGGGTTTGTTGAAAAATTACTTTCTTGCTTTTTCTAGTGTGTAGTTATCTCCTTGTGTTGGAGTTTTCCATCTATTATCTTTTGTAGAGCTTGTTTTGGAACTGAACCACACTCCTCTAAGAACAATAAATGTTCTTACTCTGTGAGCCATCACTCCAGCAACATTTCTCCATCCCTGTCAACTACTTTTAATCTACTTTATCTGATAAGTCAAGTAGACCAAAAGCATATGTTTATTTATGTTTATGCTGAAAATTCAGGATATATGACTGATTTTATTAAACCAATAATATTAAGCTAGTCATATTGAACAAGATTTACTTAGCCCATGTGAATATGAAAAACATTTGAGTTAGTTTTTGTACTTCCAACAATTAGGGAAGATAGATTTTTTTTTATGAGGACTTAAATAGAATTCTATAGGATTTTACCAATGAATTTGGTAATACCATCTTGAAATAGGAAAATAGCATATATGTGATATACATATACCCTAATACACAAGAAGATGCAAATAGAACTATGATCTAATCTTTTAAACTTTGGCTGTTGATCAAGCATAAGAAGTATAGAACAAAACTCATTAAGAGAGCTCAGTACATGAATTAGCTCTTCGTTTTGTTTCATTTCCCTCTTTCATCCAGATTCTGTTTCTACTCAATATGAGGCTTAATACTTTTTACTGACATTGGTGAATGAGACTTGAGATTTTCATTTAGCCTGACATCCAATCTTACAAATGCCATGGGTTATATTTTAGCAAGAAACCAAGAAATGAAGCATTTGTGGGTGTGCTCAGTCCTTGTCTGAGTAGAAACAATGCTCCACCTGCTTCCAATTAGTTTCAAGGTGGTTTCTCTTGGGGTCCATGAGCTCTTTGTGAGCCCTGATGGGGCAGAGATTCTTGAGGGCTGGGAAATCAGTAGGGATTGGTCTTGCATGAGGTAACAGAAGGATGAAGGAGGTAGAGGGTCATGGTCCACTGATTAGGATCAAGAGCATAGGACATCAAAAAAAGTTAAGGGAGTGCAAAATTTAATGTTTAAAAATTTATTAAACAGGCATAGTCATATTGCACTCCAAAGATGGAGGAGTAGGCTGATCTTCAGAGTGGGCTGACTGGTGGAGCAGGCTGACCCATGGAGTAGACTGACCCATGAAGTGAGCAATAGCAAGAGACTTCAGCCTTATAATTTTGTGAGAGACATTTATGAATATCTGTGGAATGGGTAGTATATTCATGGAGTAAAATGACACCATTTCTTTCTCAAACTTTGGCAGACCAGATATCTCTTCTAGATATATTTTTCATAATTCTTTAGAAAAGCCAACAAGGAGGATCAAAGTCACAGAATTAATTATATGGATAATCTAAGCTCTTTAGAGGGTACAAACCTTTCCCATTATTTAGCATTATGGTTAGTAACACCTAGCCTGTTGTCTTAGCTCTCAAAAGAATAAAAAGAACCTCACCACAGTTTCAAGGATATTTCACTTCAAAGGACATTTTAAGCATTAAGCAATATATTTATAAAATGGAGTACTACTCAGCTATCAGAAACAATGACTTTATGAAATTCTTAAGAAAATGGATGCATCTAGAGAATATCATCCTGAGTGAGATAACCCAGTCACAAAAGAACAGACATAATATGCAGTCACTGATAATTGGATACTAACCCCAGAAAGCTCTGAACACTCCAGAAACAACTCACAGACTATATGAAGTTCAAGAAAAAACAAAGGCTAAAAAAAGAAAGAAAAAAAAAGAAAATGAAAAACTATTATGCTTAATCTTTACACATCAAGAAAACTTTGACTATTTCCAGGTTACATCTTGTTTTACATGTATTTTATGCTCATTGTAACTAGTAAGATTTTAATGCATACTATCAAACCTTTAAAAAAATCAAGTACTGACAAAAATGTATTCATATACTTTTATGCAAAAATGCTTAAAATCTGTACATTTATCTTTGTTTTTTTAAATAAAGTTGTTCAATTTTTTTAAAAAATAATGGATACAGCTTCTGTTTCCTTGGTTACACAATATCTACCTCCTCTCCCAACTACTCCTACTAACCTGAAGGAATTTGTCATGCTTAGGACAGGCTTAAGAACCACAACCTCGTTGTCCATATCTTTTCATTTCAGAAAGAACATGTTTAACAGTTGAAGAATTTTGTGAAGGAATCACATGCAGAATCTCACTTATACATGATTTTAATGATGTTTAAAAGAAACTTAGACCTTAGAATTTAGACTTCATTTGGAATGAGTTAATACCACAGCAGCTCTTCAGACCAAATAAATGTATTTTGCAGTTCTAAGAGGTGTGGTCTGAGTCAAGGATAGAGCCGGCTGTGACTGCTGTGTTTCTCTGCCATTCATTAGCTGAAGGCCTAATCTTAAAAGTGGACTTTGGGAACGTATCTAGGATTAGAACAGGTCAAAGGAACTATTCTCTCACTTCAGAATTATTGCCATAATTTCAAGTGATGGGGTAGCAAATCTCTTGCCAACATGGTAGTACAATAGCAAGAAAGGATACATCAACAGACCAAAGTAAGACAATTTTGCAATTACCAAATCACGTAGCCCGTTAATAATGGAAGCCTGTGCTCCTATAAGTACAGAGTATAAATTACTGTTGTTTAAACCACCCAGGCTATGGATTTCTGTTTATTGTTGCAGCATGAAGACACTAAAACAGTAACCAGAGGTTTCCTATGATGTGGTAGGGTCTTTTTTTAACAGGATATTCTCTGTATTTACATTTCAGATGTTTCCACCAATCCCATTCCCCCTCCCCATCTCATTGCCTATATGAAGGTGCTTCCTCCCCAATCTCTCTCTCCCACCTCAACACCTTGGCATTCCCCTACACTGAGAAAATGAACCTTCACTGGACCAAAGTCCTTTCTTCTCACTGATGTCAGACAATGCTGTCCTCTGCTGCATATGCACCTGGAGCCATGGATCTCTCCATTCGAACTCATTGGTTAGTGTTTTAGTCTCTGGGAGCTGTGGTGGGTTTGGTTAGCTAATAATTTTGTTCTTCCCATGGGGTTACAGACCCTTTCAGCTCCTTCAGTTCTTTCTCTAGCTCCTTTATTGTGGTCCCTGTGTTCAATCCGATGGTTAGTTGCAAGCATACTCCTCTGTATCAGTATGGCTCAGGCAGAGCCTCTAAGGAGGTATCCATATCAGATTCGTTCCAGGAAGCACTACTTGGCATTGCCAATAGTGCTTGAGTTTGGTAGATGCAATATGGGATTAATTCTCAGGTGATGCAGTCTTTCAATAATCTTTACTCCAAACCCTTTTCCTCTATTTGTCTGATTATTTCCTCACATGAGTGTTTTGTTCTCCTTTCTAAGAAGGACTGAGGCATCTACCTTCTGGCCATCCTTCTCTTTGAGATTCATAATTTCTGTAAATTGCTTCCTAGGTATTCTAAACTTGTGGGGCTAGTACCCCCCTTATCAGTGAGTACATACCATGAGTGTTCTTTTGTGACTGGGTTACTTCACTCAGGATGATAGCTTCAAGTTCCACCCATTTTCCTAGGAATATCATTAAGTCATTGTTTTTAATAGCTGAGTAGTACTCTATTGTGTAAATGTACCACACTTTCTGTATCAATTCCTCTGATGAAAGACATCTGAGAGCTTTCCAGCTTCGGGCTATTATAAACAAGACTGCTATGAACATGATGGAACATGTGTCCTTATTAGATGTTGGAGCTTCTTTTGGGTACATACCCAGGAGTGATATAGCTGGGTCCTCAGGTAATACTATGTCCAATTTTCTGAGGAACCACCAGACTGGTTCCCAGAGTGGTTGCATCAGCTTACAACTCCACAAACAGTAGAGGAGATGTTTCTTTTTCTCCACATCCTTGCCAGCATCTGCTGTCACCTGAGTTATTGGTATGAGGTGGAATCCCATGGATATTTTGATTTGCACTTCCCTGATGACTAGGGGTGTTGAACATTCATTTAGGTGATTCTCAGCCATTTGATATTCCTCAGTTGAGAATTCTTTGTTTAGCTCTGTATCCCATTTTTAAAAGGATTATTTGATTTTCTAGAGTCTAACTCCTTGAGTTCTTTGTATATATTGGATACTAGCCCTCTTTCAGATGTAGGACTGGTAAAGATTTTTTTCTCTGTGTTGGTTTCCTTTTTGTCCCTTTGACAGTGTCCTTTGCTTTGCAATTTTATGCGGTCCCATTTGTCGATTCTTGATCTTAGAGCATAAGCCATTGGTGTTTTGTTCAAGAAATTTTCTCCTGTAACTATTTGTTCTAAGATCTACCCTACATTCTCTTCTATTAGGTTCAGTGTACCTGGTTTTATCTGGAGGTCTTTGATCCACTTGAACTTGAGCTTTGTACAAGAATATAAGAAAAGATCGATTTGAATTTTTCTGCATGCTGACTGTCACTTGAACCAGCACCATTTGTTGAAGAGGCTGTCCTTTTTTCCATTGAATGTTTTTAGATCCTTTGTCAAAGATCACGTAACCATAGGTGTGTGGGTTCATTTCTGGGTATTCAATGCTATTGCACTGATTTACCTGCCTGTCTCTGAACCAATACCAATACAGTTTTTATGAAGATTGCTCTGTAATACACCTTGAGGTCCAGGATGGCAATTCCCTTGGAGATTTTTTTATTGTTGAGAATAGCTTTTGCTATCCTGGGTTTTTTATTATTCCAAATGAATTTGCAAATTGCTCTTTCTAACTCTATGAAATATTGAGTTGGAATTTTGATGAAGATTGCATTGAATCTGTAGATGGCTTTAGGAAAAGCGGCCATTTTTACTATGTCGTTTCTTCCAATCCATGAGCATGGGAGATCTTTCCAACTTCTGAGGTCTTTTTTAGTTTTCTTCTTCAGAGACTTGAAGTTCTTGTCATACAGATTTTTCATTTAGGGTCACACCAAGGTATTTTATATTGCTTATGACTTATTGTGAAGGGTGTCTATTCTCTAATTTCTTTCTCAGCCTGTTTATCTTTGAGTAGAGGAAGGCTACTGATTTTTTTTTAGTTAATTTTATATCCAGCCACTTTGCTGAAGTATTTTATCAGCTGTAGTTCTCTGTCGGAAGTTTTTGGGTCACTTAAGTACACTATATCGTATCACCTTCAGATAGTGATATTTTGACTTCTTCCTTTCCAGTTTGTATCCCTTTGACCTCTTTTTGCTGTCTGATTGTTCTTGCTAGTACTTCCATTACTATATTAAATAGGTAGGGAGAAAGTTGGCAGCTTTGTCTATTCCCTGATTTTAGTGAGATTGCTTCAAGTTTCTCACCATTTAGTTTGATGTTGCTACTAGTTTGTTTAAGTATGGGCCTTGAATTCTTAATCTTTCAAGACTTTTAACATAAAGGGGTGTTTAATTTTGTCAAATGCTTTCTCAGCATCTAAAGAGATGATCATTTTTTTCCTTTGAGTTTGTTTATATAGTGGAATACATTAATAGATTTTCATATATTGAACCATCTTTGCACCCCTGGAATAAAAACCTACAAGATCATAGTGAATGATCATTTTGACATGCTCTTGGATTCTACTTCCAAGAATTTTATTGAGTATTTTTGCATTAATGTTTATAAGAAAAATTGGTCTGAAGTTCTCTTTCTTTGTTGGGTCTTTGTGTGGTTTAGGAATGAGCATAATTGTGGCTTCAAAGAATGAGTTAGGTAGTGTTCCCTCTGTTTCTATTTTTGAAATAGTTTGGAGAGTATTGGTATTAGGTCTTCTATGAAGGTGTGATAGAATTCAGTACTAAACCCATCTGATCCTGGGCTTTTTTGGCTGGGAGACTTTTAATGACTTCCTCTATGTCTTTCGGTGTTATGGGACTGTTTAGATGGTTTATTTGATCCTGATTTAACTTTGGTACCTGGTATCTGTCTAGAAAATTGTTCATTTTCTCTAGATTTTCCAGTTTTGTTGAGTATAGGCTTTTGTAGTGGGATCTGATGACTTCTTGAATTTCTTCAGTTTCTGTTGTTATGTCTCCTCTTTCATTTCTGATTTTGCCGATTTGGATACTCTCTCTATGCCCTCTTGTTAGTCTGGCTAAGGGTTTATCAATCTTGTTGATTTTCTCAAAGAACCAGTATAGTTCTTTTTATATCTATTTGGTTGATTTCAGCTCTGAGTTTGATTATTTTCTGCTGTCTACTCCTCTTGGGTGTATCTGCTTTTTTTATTGTTCTAGAGCTTTCGGGTGCGCTGTCAAGCTGTTAGTGTATGCTCTCTTCAGTTTCTTCTTGGAGGCACTCAAAGATATGAGTTTTCCTCTGTATTTCATTGAATTTTATAAGTTTGGGTATTGTGTGCCTTTACTTTCACTAAATTCCAAAAAATCATTGATTTCTTTCTTTATTTATTCTTTGACCAAGGTATCATTGAGTAGAGCATTGTTCAGCTTCCATATGTATGTGGTATTTTTGTTGTTTTTGTAGTTATTGAAGACCAGCCTTAGTTCATAGTGATCCAAGAGGATTCATAGGATTATTTTGATGTTCTAGTATTTGTTTTGTGACCAACTATATGGTCAATTTTGGAGAAGGTGCCATGAGGTGCTGAGAAGAAGGTATTTTGTATTAGGATGAAATATTCTATAGATGTCTGCTTAATTCATTTGGTTCATAACTTCTGTTAGTTTCACTGTGTCTGTTTAGTTTCTGTTTCCATGATCTGTCCATTGATGGGAGTAGGGTGTTGAAGTCTCCCACTATTATTGTGTGGGGTGCAATGTGTGCTTTGAGCTTTAGTAAGAAATCCTTTATAAATATACATGTCCTTGCATTTGGAGCATAGATATTCGGTATTGAGATTTCATCTTTGTGGATTTTTTCTTTAGATGTATGAAATGCCTTTTCTTGTCTTTTTTGATAACTTTTGGTTGAAAAAAAATGATTTTATTCAATATTTGAGTGGCTACTCCAGCTTGTTCCTTAGGACCATTTGTTTAAATTTTTTTCAGCCTTTTACTCTGAAGTAGTGTCTGTCTTTGTTGCTGAAATGAGTTTCCTGTATGCAGCAGAATGCTGGGTCTTGTCTATGCCTTTTTATTGGGGAATTTTGAGTCCATTGATGTTAAGAGATATTAAGAAATAATGATTGCTGTTTCCTGTTATTTTTGTTGTCAGAGGTAGAATTATGTTTGTGTGCCTTTTGTCTTTTGGTTTTCTTGCAAGAGGATTATTTACTTTCTTTTCTTAGGGTATAATTTTCCTCTTTGTTTTAGATTTTTTTCCATCTATTATTCTTTGTAAGGCTAGATGTGTTGACAAATATTGTGTAAATTTTGTTTTGTCCTGGAATATCTTAGTTTTTACATCTATAGTAACTAAGAGTTTTGATGGATATAGTAACCTTGGCTGGCATTTGTGTTCTCTTAGGGTCTGTATGGTGTCAGTACAGGATCTTCTAGCTTTCATTGTTTCTATTCAGAAGTCTGATGTAATTATGATTGGTCTGCCTTTATGTTACTTGTCCTTTTTCTTTAGTGCTTTTAGTATACTTTCTTTGTTTTGAACATTTGGTGTTTTGACTATTATGGGTCTGGAGGAATTTCTTTTCTGGTCCCATCTTTTGGGAGTTCTGTAGGCTTCTTGTATGTTCATGGTTATATCTTTCTTTAGATTTGGGAAATTTTCTTCTACAATTTTGTTGAAGATATTTACTGGGTCTTTTAGTTGGGAGTCTTTGCTATCTTCTACATCTATTATCTTTAGGTTTGGTCTTCTGATTGAGTCCTGGATTTCCTGAATGTTTTGGGTTAGGAATTTTATAATTTTTACATTTTCTCTGCCTGTTTTGTCAATGCTTTCTGTGTTATCTTCTGCCCCTTAGATTTCCTCTTCCATCTCTTGTAGTCTGTTGGTGATGCTTGTGTCTATGACTCCTGATCTCTTTTTTAGGTTTTCTATCTCCAGGGTTGTTTCTCTTTGTGTCTTCTTTATTGTTTCCATTTCCATTTTTAGATCCTAAGTTGTTTTGTTCAACTTCTTCATCTGTTTGCTTGTGTTTTCCTGTGTTTCTCTAAGGGCTTGTACTTTTTTCCTGTGTTCTCCTGTATTTCTTTCAGGGAGTTATTTGTGTGCTCCTTGAGGCCCTCTATCATCGTGAGGCACAATTTTAAGTCCAAATCTTGTTTTTCTGGTGTGTTGAGATATACACTACTTGCTGTGTTGGGAGAAGTTGGTTCTGATGTTGCCAGGTTGTCTTGGTTTCTATTACTTAGATTGTTGCACTTGTCTCTTGCCATCTTGTTATCTTTGATGTTTGTTGATCTTATTGTCTCTGAATGGAGTTTGTCTTTCCTGTGCATCTGTGGGCCATGGGCTCTAAAGGGAGATCAGTCCTGGTTGTTCAATTATCTGTGGGCAGGCTGAGTTCTAGTGGAAATATGCCAGCTCTAGCTCTGGATGCAGATGGAAGTCTGAAGGGCACGGACCCAAGCAGTAGAGTGATACCTGTGTCCTGAGAGTTCCCAGAGGTCTTTCCCCAGATAGTTAGTGGAGAGAGTGTATGTGTGCTTACTCATGGGCTCAGTAGGGAGAGCGCTCCTGCATCTTCTCTGGGTGCTCAGTTCTCTGGGGGCAGGTTACAAGTCCTGATGGCAATGTGCCTGCTCTGCCTGTGGGGTAAGGTCTTACAACATGCTTCATAGACTGCATACCATGCCAGCCCTGTTGTGTTCTCTACTGAAGCTGAGAGGTGAGAGCAATGCAGAAAGAAGCTAGCAATGAGCCTGAGAAAGCGACTGTGACATGGTTGTCAACAGGGCTCTAAATGCAGACTTTATATCCTCTACACCCCTCTCCCGACACACACTCGCATGACCCTATGCTCCAGTTTATAGTTAACTTCTGCTTTAGACTGTAGCACCATCATTTTTTACTTGGTCCCTTTCCTTTCGTTCTTTCTTCCAGGTACATTAGTTGCTATGGAAACCATGATGCTGATTCTAAGGGTGGAGTTCGGAGCGGCCCAGAAGCACAGAGGAAAAGAAATTTAATCTCTAGGCTTGAAATATAGACCCCAAGCTGGAAAATTACAGAAGACACATGGGCCTTCAACCTCAGAAAAACATCCTGTGTTGGAGCAGCTCATCCCCTCAGGCCATAAGTAATAAAATTCTAACAGTAAAATCACCCTACAAAGGTAGAAGTTTCTATGCTACCTTTCACCGGAGATTTTTACATAAACAATCCATCAAGGAAAGTGCTTCTCATAAAAACTTCGGACTGAAAGATTTATGTCCTCTCGTCTTTTGAATGGGAGATACAGTTAAGCTCCTACAAACTATTGACTTGTTATAGGTACATTGCCTTCTGCTAAGTTAGAGCTCTCAAATCTTTCAAACACATTTAGTCACCAAATGGTTCTCCAAAGAACTGTTAAAAAACAAGCTCCAGATTTCTTAAGTAATGTCTCTCCCCAATATGGTATCAAGTCATTTTTCTCAGTCTCTGTTGTTCTGTCTCTCCATTCTGTCTCTCTGTCTCTATCTCTGTCTCTCAGACACACACACACATGCATAAATATACACACAAGCATGCACACATGTGCGCACACACACATTCATACACATATACTCACACACATTTATGCATGCTCACATGCATGAGCACACACATACACATGCATACACATATATAATTATATAAATGAAAGTTATATATGTATGTGGTGTGTGGGTGTTTTTGTTGTTGTTTTTATAACACAGAATGTTCTAAGAATCACAATAATACTCATACATGCTCTAACTTATTTAATTCCTTTCCCCTTGTGAGCTTTCATACCAATGAGAATCCTAATTCATGATCTAATGGATTCATGCCTACTCCCAAGCAGTACTCCACATATTCTGTGCACTGAAACTGTAAGATCAGGTTAAGACATTCCTGATCCCTCCCTCTAATATGTGAGTAGGGTAGCATCAGCCTTCTCAGTCTGTCCCAGGTTACAAAGTATGTGAGCCACATTTGATTCTGAGATGTAGCTGGAGGTAAGGGAACAAACAAGAAATGGTTCCTAAAACTAGAAACACTAAGTGATAGTTCTTATCCTCTGACAGTTCCACATGTGTGTATAATGAATTTTAGTCATTTTCACCTAGATCCCCTCTTTTTTCCTGTTTAAATACCTCTCCTTTCACGCCCCCTTCCTACATGTGTGGACATGCATGTGCATCTGTGTGTGTGTGTGTGTGTGTGTGTGTGTGTGTGTGTGTGTCACACTGGGTTTAATCAGAGTCACTTGAATGAACATGGTCTGAGGAAGGCATAGAAAAGAGTAGACAATGAAGCCAGTGAGAAGCTGTAGGAGAAGGATGAGCTGGGAGGGTTCGCTGAGACCTTTAGTGGAGGGAGACAAGAGCCACAGGATTGAAGGAAAGAGGTAGATACACTCGTTAACTTATGCCCCTTCTGCTCTGTGCCTCCTCATGCATTCCCCTTGTGGCTGCACCAATCCATAACATAGAGAACCTGAAATCTGCAGCATTCATAAAGGTCAGCAAAACTCAGGGTGAACAAGAACAGGTAGAGATCTGGAGAGATGAAGGCTACCTTTTGTGTATAGGCTTATAAAGAAACCATTGCCCAACAGGGAGTCACAAATGCTCACACAAGTATTAGAATATCAGAGCCTCTCCTTGATGCTGAAAGGAACACACACAAACAACCAAAACAAAAGAAAAAACAAATGACCATGCCACAGAATGGCCACCAAGTCCAGTGATTCACATGTGTTTCTGAAAAAGTGTTTTCTGCAAGAGAAGGATCTAGCTGCACCTTTCCTCTTACATAGACTAAGATACCAAGCTTTGAAGAAGTCATCTATAATCACAACTATAATAGCTAATATTTGATACATACACTATATGCTGCAACACTGAGAGCACTGTCCCTAAAATAGCTCAAGCATCACAACTATACGCATCCTGTCTTCTAGATAACAAAGGTTGAATGACAAGGAATGGAGACACTACATCTGAAGCAAGCCAGTGATATCTGGTTCTGAGTAAAGACACTCTGACTCTAGAATCTGTACTCCTAAATCCCTTTCCTAAGTATCCTCCATCCTGTGTTTATTGTTACTGCAGCTGCTATGCTTAACCATACATTTCATATCGTAAGCGTCTAAAACCATGTCTGAGCAGATGCGAAAGTAGCTACCAAGAGTTATGGAATTTCACAGCTGAAACTAACAGCAGCAGCTCTCGCTTTACCAGTGAGGACTATGCATAGCACAGATGTGCACATGGACGTAAAATACATTTGCCCTTCGATGAGCATGCCTCACAGAAAGTCGCCAACTCACCTCCTGACTACCTGCCACCACATCTTCCAACTTCACTACAGTTCCCTCTGAACACAAATAATTAACCCAAGGCACTATAAGAGACCAAGGAAGAAATTAGCTAAGTACTTGCCTTCTAGGTATAACCAGAGCAGATGGAATGGAGATGGATGTATTCTCTGAAGCTTATAGGGCCTTTCCCACTTTCTATGGCTCTCCGGGAAGTGCTATGGGGTTCAGGAAACGTATTTTCTTTCAGAGCAGTATATGGTAGGGTTGGGTCCTAGAGACAATATCTAGTTTGGAATGTTTAGACTATGTATACTAAGAGAAATCATCTCTAGCCCAGGGGGTTTGTATAGAGTCAACAATAACCTGTCACATTTGAAGCACAATCACTGCTGTATACAAATCCACACAGTGGCAAACTTCTGAGTTTGTTGAGTAGATGGTTTACAGATTCTTAAACACGAAGAATGCTTGGCCTTTTGTCCCACCATTTAAGAGAGTCTGTACACCAACAACTCACATGGATGCAGTCACCAAGAGCTCTTTCCCTTAGAACTTAGCTGTAAATAGAAATACATTGAAGAGAGAGAGTGAGGCATTCAACAAGAGGAGCAACTACAGAATGTGGCGGAGTTGCATTCTATATTTCTGGCCTTGAAGTGCAGTAGCTTTGGTGTAGCTGCAGTTTTGGTGCCTCAGCAGTATGAGGGCACTTTACCAAGAAGAATGTACTCTAGCCTTTATGATTCATAGTAAAAGGCTCCACAAGAATGCATAGTCCTCTTTCTCTTGTTCTATGAGCCAAGCTAGCGAAGTAAAGGTTTATGTTATCGGTATTTGTGCTTTGCATGGTCTCCAGACAGAACAAACATACTTGCTTCTACCACATTCTTTCCATCATCAAGGTGTTCCCTTCAAACTCAGCTACATCAGCTGTAAAACCCTCTTTCCATGACTCATCTTCCATGTCTAATGAAGGCCTCATGACATAGCCTGAATCCTTCCCAATGTTTACTTCCCTCGTTTTCAGTATATCCAGCAATGCCTCTCATAGTCAACACAGAGTTATTTTAATTTAATACAATTAAATGACATGGTGGGGATGCCCTGTTCCTAACAGCTGTACTGTTGGCTCTCTCAGATACAGGGAGCTAGGCCTGAATCTCTTATTAATCTCATCAGACCAGGTTATCTTACTTGGGACAATCACCCAGCCTTGAGGATCACAGTTCCCAGTGTCAGTATGTGTGGCTATCCATCACCAAGATTGGCATCAGATTGCAGCCTCCCTGCCTGGCTTTAACACTTTTGACTTGTCTTAGTCACAGTTTCTACTGCTGTGCTAAAACACCATGACCAACACAACTTGGGAAGTGTCTTAGTCAGGGTTTTTATTCCCGAACAAACATCATGACCAAGAAGCAAGTAGGAGAGCAAAGGGTTTATTCAGCTCACACTTTCCACACTGCTGCTCATCACCAAAGGAAGTCAGGACTAGAACTCAAGCAGGTCAGGAAACAGGAGCTGATGCAGAAGCCATGAAGGGATGTTGCTTTCTGGCTTGCTTCTCCTGGCTTGCTCAGCTTGCTTTCTTACAGAACCAACTCAGGAATGCCACCACCCACAATGTGCTGGGGCCTCCCCCCTTAATCACTAGTTGAGAAAATGCCTTACAACTGGATCTCATGGAGCCATTTCCTCAACTGAGGCTCTTTTCTCTGTAATAACTCCAGTTTATGTCAAGTTGACACAAAGCCAGCCACTGCAGGGGGAAATGGTTTATTTGGATTACACTTCCTTGTTTAGTGTCAAAAGAAGGCAGGAATCTAGAGGTAGGAGCTGATGCAGAGGCCATGGAGGGGTGCTGCTTACTGGCTTATCCACATGACTTACTCAACCTGCTTTCTTATAAAAACCAGGACCAACAGGCCAGGGGTGGCCCCACCCACAATGGGCTGCCTGCCCCCCCCCCCCATATCAATCACCATAAGAAAATGTCCTCACAGCCTTGCCTACATAGTAATCTTATAAAGCCATTTCCTTAATTGAGGTTTCCTCCTCTCAGATGACTTTAGCTTCTGTCAATTTGACATAAAACTATCTGGTACACAACTCCTTACAGTTTATGGAAACAAACCAGCTCCCATCCACAGATCAGTGATTTGGGGTTTTAGACATAGTTTATAGTAGAAGGTACATTTTGTCATATATAACATATCATACATAACCTCTTCTGTCAAGCTACATCAAATATGTCACCTTCTACATTGATTTAAAGAGGATTTTTATCATTAACACTGGAAGAATTATGTAGTCTACCATTAAATAAATCCAAAAGCAGATAGTATGTGACCAGTGACCAGGAGAAGAGCCCTCCTCCCTGATTTCTTGTAGACAGATATGGCTCCTGAAGGAGGGGTGGGGGAGGACGGGGAGGAGGGGAAAATAACTGAGCTAAGGAAAATAACCACGAAGTTAGGTAAAGCGTGTTATGACCAGAGATGGCAGGGTGTAGACCAGAGTCAACAGCCTGCTCTATGGTTGAAGAAAGTGAGACACTGTTGAAAACACAGTTTTGTGCCCAGCTGTGGAAAACATCTGCTTTAATACTCAAACTCTGAATGCCATGGGATCCAGTGTTCGCTATCAACAGCAATGCACTCACTCTCGATGCAGTGGCCTTCCGCGGTTAATGTGTCTGTGGACACTTAGCTGTGCTGGCGTGAGAAATTAGAGGCTTTTTCTGCTCTGCATTCAGTGACGGCTACAGCCTACACAAAGCAGGGTATGAAACAAAGAATGTAACGTGACATAATAATTTGTATTGGTTGTACGGTACAGTATTATTTGGGATATACTGAGTTAAATGACAACTGTCTTGGGATTGACTTAATCTACTTCATTTTATTGTTTTAATATATTTGGTGGGGGAAATTTTAATGCAGGCGGAGTTGAAATTTTATTTCTGTTAAATTTTATTGGTCTAAATATATGGTTCTAAATAGAATCACAAAGGCCTCCTGTCCCATAAAGATACCCAGTGGTCTTCCCCAGACTTTGTGAATGGGCAGAAATTGTGAGGGCCTGGGAAGGATTTTAAAAGTTCCCCAATCAGAATGGTGTGAGAAGAGAAATGAGTTGATTAACACCATGTTGCCTCTTGATACCTAGTTGGAATGAGAATAAGAGAGATGGAACTTCATCGTGCCATTTAAACTGTCCTGTGGTGAAATTTATCTGCTCTCTCTTTAATCCCAATTGCTCTCGCTGCATTAGTTACTTTTCTGTTGTTATAATAAAATGCAAGAACCAAAAAGAAAAGTTCCCCAATCATTCCAAGGGACATAGAATCTCTGCAGTTGTACATTGTTAGTCTATAACTTCAGCCTTGTTTTAGCACTGTTCGGGGAGCTCATTATATACCAAAACCCAGCCCCGGAGAATCCAAAGTGCTGTGGCAGAGAAGGACCCGAGGCTGCCTGGAATATCTACTTACAAAGTTCTCCACAAGCTCTGAGGCAGGTGACTGAGGACTACACTTGAACAAACACCAAAGAGGATGATAACTGTGTAGACAGATTGGAAGCCTGTCCAGCATGGACCAGTCAAGAAAGAGCAGTAGAGTAGGAGAGGGAGGTGAGGAACACCCTTAAAGAGTTTGGTATCATAGCTGGGCAGTGGTGGTGCATGCCTTTAATCCCAACACTTGGGAGGCAGAAGCAAGTGGTTCTCTGTGAGTTCGAGGCCAGCCTGATCTACAGAGCAAGTTCCAGGACAAGCATGTATGTTACACAGGAAAACCTTGTCATGAAAAACAACAAAACAAACAAATAATTTGATATGACATCACCTTGGGTTTTTTGTTTTGTTTTATTTTGTTTTTAACTTACATTACAGTCTAAAGTTTTTCCTGTTTTCTTTAATTATATGACAAAGGTAAGTTCAACATTTTTTACAAAGCCTGAAGCCTCTAAAGGTCTAACCTGTGTAAGTTTAAAATAATCACCCAAATGTGAAGGCTTGCTCTTCCCCTTCCACGGTACATGTTGGTCTTAAGGACCTAAAATCAGGGCTCATCAATTGTGAAAGAAGGAACCTTCACCTTCCATATTCATAGATTTTCTTGCTGTTTGATAAATCAGATTTTTTTCATCATTAAAAAGTAAAACTACTCTTTGGTTGATGGTTTAGATCCTGAGAGCTCTGAGGGATGTGGTTGGTTGATATTGTTGTTCTTCCTATGAGGTTGCAAACCCTTTCAGCTTATTCAGTTCTTTCTCTAACCCATTCTCAATCCAATGGTTGGCTGCAAGCAACTGCCTCTGTATTTGCCAAGCTCTGATGAAGCCTCTCAGGAGACAGTTATAACAAGCTCCTGTCAGCTAGTACTTCGTTGAGTCAGCAATAGTGACTGATTTTGGAGACTGTGTGTGGGATGGATCTCCAGGTGAGGCAGTCTCTGGATGGCCGTTCCTTCAGTCTCTACTCCACACTTTGTCTTTGCATTTCCTCCACCAACCAACAAGTACACATAGAGCCACCCATGGCTACAGCCACATACGTAGCAAAGAATGGCCTTGTGGGGCATCAATGGGAGAAGTCCTTGATCCTGTGAAGGCTGGATTCCCCAATGTAGGGGAATGCCTGGGTGTGAAGGTGGGAGAGAGGGAGAGAGTGGGTGGGTAGGTGGGTGGGGGAGAGTCCTTATAGAAGCAGGGGGAGGGGAGATGGAATAGGGGGATTCCAGGAGGGAAACTTGGAAAGGGGATACCATTTGAAATGTAAATAAAGAAAATATCCAATAAAAGAAAAGAAAAAAATGATTCCCACAATACTAATTTAAAAAAAAAAAAAAGAAAAGAAAAGTTGCATCCTAAGGAAGACAGAAGCAGGCAACTAGACCTTCCTCCCACGTTGATGTCCCTCCAGTTGAACTTGATGGAACACTAGCCAGCACCACCACTAACACCTTGGACAAATGACTCTCTAGCTATAGAGAGAACCTGCTCAGTGAGGAAGTCAAGAGCTGGTTAAAAGCTTGCCTGCCTTGAACTGACAGATCCCAGGCCCAGGGCCTGACCAAGCACCTCCGCATTCCGGTTGGCTCTAGGCCACACTAGACGGAAGGTCTTTCCTTCCCCCATTTTAAAGTCAGTTTCCTAAATGGTCTTAAATCTTATCTCTGGCAGACTTCCCTTATTTTAATAAACAAGCGCCTCATTGTTAGTGAAAAGGTATCTTATCCAGCTCAGAGTCGTTAGGATTATTTAGTTGAGTGAATAACTGTGGAACAAAAACTGACAGAGGAAAGTGCTAAGAGCTCCTGGAGGACAGCACTATTTCACAGGCCTGGGAGGCTTGATTGTCTAGCCCCCAAGTGAGCACTTTTTTCTAAAATCATTTCACCCCTCTCTCATAGTTCCTATGGCTTAGCTGTTTACCTCCTATTTCCGGAAGTCTTCCCTTATCTTCATGAGACAGGGAGCAGCTGACTGCCTCCTGTTTGTGGAAGTCCTTCCTTGTCTGCATGGGACACAAAGTAAACAAAGGTGGGAGAGAAAATCTTGGGACACAAAAGACTAACAGAAGAATCAAATGACTAAGAATCAAGCCACTGATCCTAGCCTCTCAACAACCCCAGGCTCCCTGACTAAACCAGCTAGCCGGGTCGAACTACACATTGCCCTGTGTTGAGGCTGGTCCTGGGAAACCATGGGCTGTTTACTATCAAAAAGTATCGAGGCCCCATAATCAAACCCCACACTGTCCTGCAAGTCAGGAGAATCGAAACTTGGTCCAGTGCACATACCTGCTTCGCAGCAGAGCCAAAGCAGTGCCCAAGGTCCAGCTCTGTTTCTCTTTAACATCCATTACGAAGGTGATTGAGGACTACAACATATCTTCTTCAAAATTTAAAACGATTGAGCTGGAGAGATGATCCAGTGAGGAAAATGCTTGCAGGGCAAGCATACAGGTTTGAGTCTGGCTCTCCAGACCCTAACTAAAACATCCTCCCATGTCTGTAATCTGACCATTAGGGAGTAGGCAGACGTGAGTATATCCTGAGGATTGAATGGCCAGCCAGTTCATCCAACACGATGAGTTCCAGGTTTACTGAGAAACCCTGCTTCAAAACACATAAGGTAGAAGGAGATCGATAGATGCCCGACATTGACTCTAGCTTCTACATGCACATATTTTATGAGAGTGCTCCATGCACACACATACAATACACACGTATCATTAAACATTATTACCATGTGTAGAATGTTTTTTACTCCATATATAGAAAAATAATTTCCAGAGGATTTTGTTTCCTTATTGGGATCTGCTTTAACAAGTACATTTTATTCGTGCGCGCCACGTGTAAAGCACTGTGCTAAGAATGAGGCTTTGCCCATTTTAGAAATGAGGACACCAAGGCGTTATGCATCCATACTGATGCAGCGAACAAGTGGCCGAATGAATCTAGCTCCCCCTCTTCCATATTCAGTGTAGACCCTCCTAAGGACGACATGACAGACAGCAGCTCTTAGAGCTCTGACTTGCTTTACTTAACAAGCGAGTTCTTTCCTAGGCTGCCGCTAGGTGGAGAAGCCCCTGCCAAGTAGATTGCACCCCTGTGCCTGCGGCGCTCCCTGGCCTATCCTATCCCTATGTGAATATGCACACACTGTTGCCCACCTCCGCGGCCTTCAGTCATTCACAACGGAATGTTAAACCCTGCTCCCCCTGGGAGAAAATGATCTATCAGGCCTGAAGTACACATACCCTGGTATCTTCAGGAGAAGGAGAGAGGCTTGGAACACACTGAAGGACCAAGCATGAGTGCCACCTCCTCCATTGTCTTACTGTGGAAGCACCCAAGTTTGGGAGGTAAATGGGGGTGGGGGTGGGGCTGGGGATAAAAGGGTTTCTCCAGGCCTCAAAGGAATTTAGGAATTACAAGGGACATAGGGTGGAGGGGAGGGGAGTGTCGAGGAGGAAACTTCCTTGTATTCTACCTTAAGTCTCTCTATGGTCCGGTTTTCGCATGGAGGCAGGGAGCCTATCTAAAAGCAATGTTCTCCCTGTGGGGTTTCCAACCACCTTCACCCATCAACTTCCAGATACCCCTGCATCTTCCCGGTGTCTCCGTCATCACAGGGGCCTTCAAACAACGGGTAAAGAAAACTAATTTATTCAAACTCAGATTGACTTCTCTCTCCTGAAATCAAGTATCTTCTATACCTGCTAGACGGGAATGCTGTCGATGGAGGTGACTGTCTTAGAAAGCTCGATCTAGGGGCATTTAGGGGCACTGAATGGGAAACACGCACCGCGCCGCGCGGTGAGCCTCAAGACTTGCCCACCACGAGGCACTTGCTTGAGAGGAGCAAATGCGAAGGTTTACTGCCCCCTGCTGGCAGGCATCCTCAGTAACTAGAGGACAACAGCTGGGCTCAAAGGTGCTTCGGGTCAGAGATAACCATGGAAGCGTCACTTGGAGCACAGATTTAAGGAGCTTTGGCTGTAAGTCTTCTGTGCCCTAATCCACAGAGGAGATAGATGATTAGAATGAAATGCCCCCGCGTCGTGAATCTGAATCTATTTCACTGGAGGCCTTCATGCTGCAAAGCAAGGGAGACAGAAGACTAGGGCTGGGATTTCACCTGATTTACTCTCATAGCTTCCCGGAAGAGCTTAGCCCCCTTGGTACGCTGGACTGATTCCTAATCTGGTTCCTAACCTCCCAAGGAAGAAGTGCATGCTCTGAGAACTTCTCCGTTTGACTGGAAAACCATAAAATTTTCTCAGAGGAGATGACCCCGGGAAAGGTTATCCATTCCTTTACCTTCTCTTTTTCTTAGGACCTCTAGCCTTCTGACTCTATTTGTAGCCATTATGATTACAGTAGAAACAATAAAAGTTTGAGGAATTAGCCATGCAAAGCATAGCATTGTGAGATGCGCAGTGAGGGACCACGGGAGCGTGCGTCTGCCCGTCTGTGTTTCTGTTTTCCCCTTCTGCCAGGCGCTTGCAGTCAGATGGTCAAGGACTAAATTCCAGTTTCTATCAGGATTCGGGAACTCTGTAGAATTAACAGTCAAGGGGCTTTGGCTGCAGTTGTCAGTGGAGCCCAGCCCGTTGTCTACAATAGCATCCCATTGCTTGTCTCCAGGGAGATCATGTTTATGAGTTTGTGAAGCACAAACGTAGACCCCGTTGATCTGAGCCAGAAGCAAGCTCCACAAAGTAACAAATGGGCCATTTCTACTCCTGGTGACAGTTGGGTAAACTGACAAAGCAAAACCAAAGTTAATTTTGGAGTCACGTTTTCAAGAATGGGAGAGGCCGTTTTAGATTTCTTCTATTGGAAGTCATACCCTTTCCCCACACCTACTCCAAAAGCAACGAAGACTTGGCAAGCTGGTCCGCATTTGCACCAAGTAAATTCTGTAGGCAGGAGCTACTGTAAGCATGTTATACAATCAAAGAGGCCACGTTTGAAAAATCCCCAACTTTGCACTGCAAACAGAGGAAAACAGTTGGCAAAATACTAAATGTGGAGCTTAAAGCATTGAACAACCATAGACAGTCATATGGAGAATGTTGTGGGGAGAATGGGGTAGTAACACCATGACCACAGCAAGGAACAGCTGCACACAAAGCCAGGGAACAAGGTTTTTCCCCCATAGTGAAGGGATTGTGCTCAACCTTGATACCGCTATTGTATATATGTGTTATCTACAGGGTGCATTTAAACCCATTAAGGAAATTAAGGAAAAAAACATAGACCCTTCCAATATTTCTTTAAATCTCAATTTGTTATTGATACGCTCTACGTAAGATCTCAACTATTAAAATAACATTTCTAAATTGAAAAAGGCCACTCCTGTTTGCACATGGGGGACATCACACATGCTTCCCTTTCAATATGTTTATGCACCGATTGCAATTTTTAGATGATCAAACTGATAAACAAATCTTAATGACTCAGTTAATGATGTTGAGTTTCTGATCCAGTGAGCACCATAGAAATTAGTCATCAGATGACACCAAAAGAAAAAAAAAATAAATTAAAGTGTCAAAAAATCAGTTGCGTAGCTCTAGGCTCAATATTAATGTTTCAACAATTTGGTCAGAGGCAGTTTCTATGTAAAACAGTAAAGCCTTTTCTCAGCTCACTGGGAGAAGCCTGACACATAAGCCTTTCATCCCCCTATCTGTTGAACTTACCGACCCGACAGCTCTCACCTGCTTGCTGCCTTCGCACATTCTGTTATGGTCTATATTTTATGGCAAATTTTAAAGCAAAGCTCATGGTTATGGGACCTCTTCTGACGTCACATGGTCTGGCTTTTATTCTCTTTGCATTGCTGATTAAGCCTGGGGTCTTGTGCCTGTTAGACATGCCCTGTACTATTGAGTGGTATCGTCTGACTAGAGAAATGTATCCCCAAATCCACCTCAACCACGGTTACAGTGACATATCCGATGAAGACATCTTAGAATTAGGGAGAACTGTCCGTTTCCTAGTCCTCCTATTTTATCATAAAGGGAACCTTGTGTGGCTCCAAGGAGGTCATCCTAATTTGTATTCATTTAAAATAATGCAGGAAGAGGGGCGAGCTGCCTTCAGTTTGGACTGAGCAGGAAAACACAACCCATTGGTGGGAAGACACTAGAACTATCCACTAATGAACTGCCGGGCTGGTGAGCACACTTGACCTGAAGCAGCACTGAGCAGACATCAGGCTAGCATTTCTTTCCTACCTACATAAAATCTAGCTAAAATCACCTGGACAACTGCCCTGCCTGCACATCACAGACGAATTCCTCAGGAAAGGCCCTTGGGCACCTACATGTCAGATCTGAGAGGACATGTGTCACAATGAGGTCCTTAGAAGTGAAGACAAATGGAGGCCCAGGGAGACCTTGGACACAGAACTTAAAAGACGCTGAGAGGAAAACATGTCCGTGGAAGAAAAAAGAACTTCTCATCTCAGCCCCGCACAGTGCCTCGCCGTCCCTGCTGGTCACCTGATGTGAACTCTGCAGAGAATGTGAGCCCTGGAAACCCTTTGAGTTTTCCTGTTCTAGTTGACTCTACTTTTTAAAGAGCCTTTCCAGGAAAGAACATGGTAAAGCAGATGATTGACATGTTCTAAAAGCCTGAGACGGCAGAGGAACCAGGATGCTGTCTGTAGCTGCCCTCATTTTCGTATTCCTTTGCTAGTAGAATCTCGGATGACAGTTCATCTCATAGAGATGCGTTTTCCCGAGTAAGCAGTGGAGACAGTGGGCCAGGATAGCTGACCTCGTGAGGGTGAGTTGTGGTGGCTGTCGCTGGACTCAGAGCTAAAGCAGCAAAGAACACTCTTCAGAGGGCTACTGAGGGAGAGCAAGGCCGTGAATAAGAAGGAGCTACACGGTGATACAGTGGTGCTCTAGACACCCGGACCCCAGACATGATTCCTGCCTGGTGTGCACCACACCTGTACTGAACTTACGAATTCTGCCATCCACTAAAACTTTTAATTCCAGAAGACTGTGAGTGAACAAATCTGCAAACTGTCAGACTCACGTTCCATAATATTATATAATGCATATTCACATGTGTACACGTTTCCATCTATAATGTTGCAATAATGAAGAACAGTTTACATAAGCCGATGTGGTTTGGTTTTAGTAACCGATTTAGGAAAATTTTTTAAATTGGTTCCTAAACAATTGTAGCTTCTCTTTTTACTATAAATCCTTGTTAGTTTGACAGTGTCTAGCAATAAAACATGTTCTGTACTGGTTTGTGTGTATCTTCTCTTTAATTACACAATGCTATTATTTAACTTCCCCCAAAAGCAATTCAGGTATTTTAATGCCTTAGGCAAAATGAGTGTTTCCATTGAGAGGGTATCACCAGATCTATGAAAGAAAACACACATGTCCAAAAAAAAAAAAAAAAAAAAAAAAATGTGAGTTAGGAACAAAGCTGTTATTTATGTGAATATGTCTCAGGAAAAGAGAGCAATTATTTTTCAAGTTTAACAGTACTTGATAAATACTAATTAACTAATATCAAAATCCAATCATTTTAATTTTAAGGCCCTTTATGTCAATGTAAACGTCTTATTTAGAAGAAGCAGTCTGTCACTGGAAAGGGTGGAAACATAGTCCTCGCTCTCTCAGGATCCATTTGTTCAACTATTTCCAGAGCCCATTCCACACGCCAGGTACTGCTATGGGTGCTAAGAACAGAGTACTTACGTATGAACCCATCATACAGAAAGGACTGCCCCCATGTGGCCCGAATCCCAAGCTTCCCCACCCTTATGATTCTATGTTGTTTCTCTTTCTCATGCCAGATTGCTTGCCCACCCTAGAGTGAGGCTCGTTTGGTTTGGATGGAGAAGATGCTCCTGTGAACCACTCACCATCCAGACCCTCCCTCGGGAACAAAGGACAAGTAGTGTAACCAGCCTGCTCTAGAGAGTGAGTAAACTGTGGGGAAGGGAGGTCAGCTAGAGTCAGGCCACACTTGAGTACAGCTTATACCCAAGGACGGATCGGTATGGGTTCATACAGGCCTCAGAAGACCCATGCTATTACCAGAGCTCGTCAGTTGAGACTCTGTGTCTCTCTGTCTCTGTTCTACTCACACCATTCCTTCTCCCTTTCTTCCCTTTCTCCCTCCTTCTCTCCCTTCCTCTTTCCCTCTCTCTATTTTGTCCAAAAAGAAAGATCTCAGACCATTACCAGAAGCATTCTCTAATAATTCTCTGCACTTCTTTCTCTCATCTGACAATCAATATCCCAGGAGGGTTACTTTGCAAGTCCTCAGTACAAGGAGCAATGCCAGTGGTAGAAATGCCAACGTGAGAGTCTGGCTGCCTCCCCTGCCTTTAAGGGTGCAAAATCTAGGACTGTGTACAATTTAGGACAGTATCCTCTCTGTGGTATTAATAAATCTTGAGTACAGTACCCCCTGTATGTTGTGTAGATGACTCTGTCCCTAGCACCTGGAACAGCACCTGGAATACAGAATAGGTTTGAGAAACATTTGAACAAATGTCTGTTACTTTCTGCCCCAATAATAGCACAATTTCTGGAACTAACGTGGCAGGGATGCATAGATTTTGAGGAAATCGCTACCATAAGGACAACAGAATTCAGTAGCTACTGCCATCTGTTGATGCCCTAGAAAAGAAATCACAAAAAGCTGAGATGAATAAATTGACAATGGCTAAATATAAAAGGCAAAATACTTGGTGGCAAAATAGATTCTTATCGCCTAGAAAAAGAGCAGAAAAGGCTGTGAACCCCGCAGAGGAACAGCCAGTGTCCACAGAAAATGAAAGCCAAGGAAGAAAACTATTCCACAATCAAAGTATTGATTAGAAAAGAACAGGATGCAGACGCATGGGATGGGAACATCAGGTTAATGGTCTCCAGACCCATGCAATCCAATGCCTCTGAACGTGGCTCAACCCCTCAGTTATGGGGTGTCATCCAGTTTTGCTTAAGGACCGTGGCAGAGATCCTGTCCATACCAAAGAACTTGTGCCCTCTCAGGATTGGCCCCTGCTCCTTCCTGTCCACTTGATCAATAAATGTGTTGAAGTTGCAACCTAACGAAGTTGAGGACATGCTGAAATAAAGTGGGGGGTTTTCCTCAACTGCACTCTGTGGAAGTGGCCAGAAACCTAAAAATAGGACGAGCGAGGTTGTGAGTGTTCTAGACTAAGATGAATAAAACAAATTTGAGAATAATTTGTTATGACACAGCACTTAATACGTTGGCAAGGATACCTCAGAAATGGTACAAACATGTGGCTAAGGTAATTTCTCAGAACATGAATATGGTTATGGTAAAATAATAACATAATTGCCATAAGGCAATGGCAGGAGAGATGCAAAGGCATGAAGATGTGATTATCAAAATGGGGATGCAGAGCAAAGCTATGGGCAGAAGGCTGAGCTACTGGAAAAAGACAGAGTTCTCTCTCTCTCTGTTGCTCTCCATTCATGTGGCCACTTAGTTCTTAAAGTTAAGTTCTATGTGTTCGATGTGTGCACTTACTCACGCACGTGTGTTCGCGAGTGTGTGCACGCACACACACACATACACACACACATGCACGCACACATATATTTCAACCTTGCATCCCCTGTCAACTGCTACCCATCTTTCATTCTGTATTCTAAGCTTTCTGATGAGAAATATATCAGCCATGTTTCCCCATCTTCTGTTTTACTGTTTAATCCAAATGCTTTGAGGTGCATGCCCCTTTTCTTCAAGCTGCAGTTGCCTACAGTTGTTAACTGCAAAGCCAAAGGACATCTCTCAGTCTGTGTTTTATTTGACTTCCAAGTAGCCTTCCACATGGTGGATCTTCCACTTGGTTGGCTTCTATGATTGCGTGCATGCAGTGTACACACACACACACACACACACACACACACACACACACACACACAAAGTGTTATCACTCTTACCAATGCCTGGATTCTACCATTATTCATCCTGCTCTACCAATCTCCAAAGTGTTGAAGATATATTCTAGTAGCCTTCGAAGTTCAGCACAGAGCAGACCCCCACACACAAAGAACTTACCAAAGCAAAGCGGCCTCGCTTCCCCACCTGCTTCACTAGCTCTGGAATGCAGACTGAGGAACCCTTCTAACCATTCCTAGGGGAGGTGCAGTCAGCCCCAGGATCATAAGCTGGGGACCACTGTCCTAGCTCATTGTCCAAAGCATTCTTCTGGACCCCTGATTTAAATGTTGATAATTCTATTTGAACATTCCCCAGGTATGTCAGTGCCCCATTATTCAAAGCTGACTTCATGATGTTGTACCTTATCTGACACTAAAATGAGCTGCTTCCTGAAGTCAGAAACTCGAAGCCTCCTTTGGTGACTTGCTCTCTCATCCTCGTGTAGTTCCTAACATCTGGCTTCCTCTGCTCTTTACCATAACCACCCTCACCAAAATCATACATTTGAATATTGCCTGCCTTCCCCACCTGCTTCCCGGCACCCATAACCGAACCATTCTCAGCATGATTTCCAGAATGAATGGTCTCCTCTCAGAAAAACTGCTCCAACATGTCCTTACATTCTTTTAAATTCAGCATCCACAGTACAATAAGAGGCAGCCGGCATCCCTCCAGCCTCAGCTCCTGCTGCTACCCAGTAGGTACCAGCCATATTTATGCCCCTCGGTTCTCTACACCCTCAGTTCTGCCCCGCTCCGGAGGGCACACACACTGCTTCAACACAATCCTGGTAGAATTTCCTTGGATTGGCCATTTCCAAGAGTTATAGCATTCTTACCGAGCTCTCCCATCTGAAGTATCTCTTTAACACACCAAGGAAACAGCTGTCTGGAGAGCAGTATTCCTGTTCCGAAATATTCATATACAAATTAAAGCCCTGTGCTGTTTATGCTCCAGAGTCTAGAGTGGTGTGTGTGTGTGTGTGTGTCTGTGTGTGTGTGTGTGTGTGTGTGTGTGTGTCTCTGTGTGTGTGTGTGTGTGTGTGTGTGTGTGTGTGTCTGTGTGTGTCTGTGTGTGTCTGTGTGTGTGTCTGTGTGTGTGTGTCTGTGTGTGTCTGTGTGTGTCTGTGTCTGTGTCTGTGTGTGTGTTTTGGTGGCTGGGATAGAGTAACCTATCAGACATACCACCAATCCTGTCTAACATACCAAAACAAACTTAGAAATTATTTTTTTAAAATTAATCTTCCTCCTCCTCCCCTGGAGAGACATAGTTGGTGAAAAGGAGGAAAACTGGGGGGTAACATGCTGCCAAAGTGATGGAAAAATAGAGAGAAAATGCACTTCAGTGAGAGCTAAAACAAGATCTCTGTAGGTGGGAAATTGTTTCTACCTTTCAAGCTGCATAATCAGCAAACTCCTGTGTCCTATAATACCGACCTTTGTCCTCGGGAACATGTCACGGACAACTGAGGCCAATGTGGAACTCCGCCAGTCGCTGCCTTAAATAAACATGCTTCATAGGCAAAAGTTACCTGACCTCTCCATTGTCTCTCTTCTAAGTTTTAGTACAATCGATGTATATTCAGTCTCTAAAACTATTGGCTATCCTGTGTCCTTGGCAAAGCGACTTTAAATGCTATGAAACATCGCCATCTAGCGTTCAGTGGCTTGTACTGCAGAGAGTCACCCAGAGGAGTGTCTAACCAGAGTCCTAGCTAGTGCTCAAGCAGGCCCCAAAGCCTACAAAATGCAAAGCGGCAGTAGAGGTGGGAAGCTTACGTTTTGTGCCCCAGAGCTACCAACACATATTCAAAAGAATCCATCCCAAACAAAAGCTAACGAATCACCAGGGGTATTAAAGACATTGCTGACTTAACATTCTAACGTATGCAGAAAGAGGTCTGCAAGACTAATGGATCCACAAAAAGGTTAGTGTGTTTGTCAGAGGGATCCTCAATTCAAGTAAAGAAACAAAATAAGCGTGAAGACCACAATAAGATTTGTTAACAAAGATACAGAACATTTGGCAATCACCAAAACTAATGTCGTGGTTTTTAAAATACTTAGTGACCTTAAACCATTTTTACAACATACATAGTATGTGTACACTCAAGTATGGAGTGTATGTGTAAAATGCTGGTTTAAAAGACAACAGCCTGTCCAGTAGACCTGGAGGGAGGGAGCAAGAGTGTGGATCTACTTGTACATACCAATAGAGATTATTACTGAGCAGGTCATTAAAGATGGATTTGGGGGCCAGCAAGATGGTTCAGCAGGGAAAGGTGCTTGCTCTCAAGTCTAACTATGTGTTTGGTCCCTGGGACCCACGTGGAAGAAGGAGATAATTAACTCCTGCAAGCTGTCTGCTAGCCTCAGAGTACAGTTGCATATGCACAATTAGAATGAAATTTAAATACAATGGCATCTGATTTTTAAAAATGGTTTAAAAGTGTCTTTCTTGGGGCTGGAGAGATGGCTCAGCAATAAAGCACATGTTGCTCTTGCAAAAGACTTTGGTTAGGTTCCCAGTACCCATTTGGTAGCCCACAAGCACCTGTAACACTAGTTCCAGCACACAAGGTGAGTATACACACAGGCAGACAGAAACAATTATATAAATAAAATTAAACAAATTTAAATGAATGAATAAATACTGGTTATTATTATATTTTATGTAGTTATAAATTATTTTTATATTTTTAATTATAAATGTTTATATAATTATGAAATATACATAATATATGCTTTCCTTACATTTCAGCAGCTTTTCCTGAACAAACATTAATGTCATCAGTATTGTGTTTTCTGTTGTGTGACAAAGTTACAGAGCTATCTAATTTTATTGTAACCCTAGACCCTCATCTGTATCTAAAATATCCCACGAAAGACAAATCTACATGTCCTCAGGAACAGTACTCACATGCCCATAGGCAAACACATGAATACTCCAATGCACATACAAGTGTAAACATATGAACATACCATCTTGCACACATGTACATATACACATACACATATAGTCTCACATGTCCCTAACATGCACATACATGTGTACACACGTTCATGTTCGTGTACACATATACCCACTCGTTCACAAGAGTGTCCACAGAATTTCATATGCACAGAACTGTAGGCACAGTGTATTCACATGCACACATACACCGTGCACAAGCATGACCACATATAATTGCACATTCATAGGCATGCATCAATATGCACACATGTATACACACACTCATGTGTGCCTACTCAGACATTTCCCTGTGCAGTATGTGTAGGTACATGCACACACATATAGACAGCTGTACCCAAACAGTTTCAGGATCATAGGTAATGATAAATGCCTCAAGGTCCCTCCATTTGCATCAGAGATGAGACCTGTCCTAGCATAGGTGCCTCTCCAGCTTTTTCAAGACATGGCTGTATCTGGCACAGCTCGGTTCTGCTGTGGCCACTGACATCTGCCCACTATCCCTGACTTCTGTGCCCTTGCCTGCTCCTTTCTGGACTGCATAGACTTCTAGCCCATTTCAAAGCCAATAGAAATCATCCCTCCCCTCCCCTGTTTTTTAAGCAAGCCTTGTATTTCATCCTGTTCCCTATCTGAAATGCAGACCACCATTTCCTGTTATACTAATGCCCCAAATACAGTCCACCTATGAATGAAACAATGCACTGAGCCCTAACCTGAGCCTTACATGTTTCAGGAGCAGTTATTCTGTCTCAGAAGGTGGCTTGGTGACAGGACTATTCTCCAGCATCACACCGAGGAAATTCACAAGACAGCCCAGCAAGCTAGGTGGGTCTTCCCAGGCCTCCGATCCTAGGGAAGGGGATGTTCTCCCAAAATGTTTAAATTCTTATGGTGTCTCTTTCTGCTGGTGTTGTTATGCTGTCTAATGGTTCTAATTCTATTACAAAGTATCTTTTGAGTGCTTACTAACTATGTGTAAGAAATGAGTGTCCCAATAAAGAACAAGACAGACATCCTCCCTGTAGTCTAAAGGATTGGGTAAAGGGCCTGCTGCTGCTGACAGATACCATTACCAGGGACCTTAACTTAGTAACACCCCTTTACTAAGAGATCTGCTCCAAGAGGAGGATCCACACCTTAAGGTTGAACCAGTGAGATCCTTTGCTCTCGCGTGTTTAGAGATGAGTTCTCAGTTGGGATCATGATCCCTGGAAGACTGTTTCCAAACTTTTTTTTCTTACTTTGTTTGTTTATGTCTCAAACGCTGCCCTCTCTCCTGGGACCCCATCACAAAAATCCCTCCCCCCTCCCCCACTCCTTCCCCTTCCCTTCTGAGAGCCCCCACCCTCACCCCTCGGATATCACCCTCACCCTGGCCCATGCACCTAATCCTGCAGTTTCCAAACTTTGTTTCAGCTATAAGAGGATCCTGGGAAGATAGATGAGAACATTTACGGTTGGAACGGTGACGCCTCTTGTCGCCACTAGAGGGCAGATAAAGGAACTCAGTTAAGGCAGGGAGGGAGGAAGATGCTTCGCAACCGAGAAAACCTGATGCCTGAGGGATTGTGGGAGCCCCGCCCAGCCCACCCCGATCTAGTGACAATTCTGTGATTCAAGTTTCACTGTTTGGGATATATTTCTGTTCCTAACTGCCAACAATTTCTAAATTAACTGCTAAACTCAGCACACGATAAGGTTTTAGTCCCAGGAAAATAAAAGCAGAGGCATTCGTAGGAGAGAGAAAAAACTGAGCCCTGAGAAGGAAGAGCGTGTGCTAGCGTGTGCTCGCGTGCGCACACACACACACACACACACACACACACACACACACACACACACATACATGCACGCACGCACGCACACGCTCAAAGGAAGGACTGAAGAGAGGGTTCGGTCAGTAAAGTGGTTACTGAACAAGTGAAGACTGGAGTTCAATCCCAGATTCTGCACAAGAGGGAGAAAGGAAGGGAGGGGAGAGGACAGAAGGGAGGAAAGGAGGGAGGGAGGAGACTGGGGTGGGGGTAAAAAATTGCAAAACCTGGAGTGAGTGATGGCGTTTAGGGGAGGGCAGGAGAATTGCAGAAAGTTCCAGAGCCAACTAGCCTAGCACAGAGACCCTGTGACTAGATGAAAGGCTCAACAGCTAAGGTTGTCCTCTCACCTGAATCACAACCTGCGTTCACACAGGCACACACATATCTCATGCCCGAGGGTGCACACACACAAGAGAGAAGTAACTACCAAAGCAATTATGATGTCCCTCTGGTCTCCGTATACATACATGCAAAAACATGAGTGCGTGCGCGCGCGCACACACACACACACACACACATACACACACACACACACCCCAATATTGTTACTAGGAAGTATGCACTTCTCTCTTTCCCATAAGAAAAAGGTTTCCAAAGCCTGAACAAAAAAATCATTTTAATAACAAATACAATGAAGAAATCTGTGAAATAAGAAACAAAGAAATCACATGTTGGATCTAACTATACTCACATGTTCACAGCATATACATATATAATATCTATATACATTATATATGACGTGTGTATGTTGCACACATACATAGGCATTTGTGCACATATACTATATACATCAATATGTAAACATGTATTTACACAACATGCATGTGTGTCTACTCAGACATTTCCCTGTGAAGCACATGCAGGTACATGCACACATGTACACATAGCTGACCCAAAGGATCATAGGTAGTGACAAATGCATCAAGGTCCCTCCATTTGCATCAGAGCCAAGACCTGTCCTAGCATAGGTGCCTCTTCATATTCAGCTTTTTTAAGACATGGCTGTATCTGGCACAGCTGGGTTCTGCTGTGGCCACTGACATCTGCCCACTATCCCTGACTTCTGTGCCCTTGCCTGCTCCTTTCTGGACTGCATAGACTTCTAGCCCCATTTCAAAGCCAATAGAAATCATTCCCCCCTTTTTTTCTTAAGCATTTTTCCCTATGCAGACATTCACTTGCTGGGTCAGTGAATGATGAAGACAGGGGTGGGGGTGGAGGTGGGGCTCTCCTCCAGGGATTTCATCCTTATAGCTCTTCAGGGTTATAGCTCTTTTACAAAACAGCTGTCTTAGACAATAGTCAAAAACACTTTCTGCATATTTACTTTATTTGAAGTGAATCAAGTAATACATATATTGGAGCGTGATCAGGGGTTCTTCTTGGGGGGAAGTTTCCCTAGCTGAGGTTTAAGATGGGGGGGATACCTCATTTGCATGGAGAGGCATTCCAGGTAGGTAAACATGTAATTTTGTCAAGAATTACGTGACATTGCTCAGGTAGAAGATTGGGGTTGGGCTCCCAGATCAGGTGGAGAAGAGAAAGCTCCAGCAAATCGGCAAGCAAACCATTAATTTTTTCCAATATTAGAGACCAAATCCAGGATCTTAGAGTAGGTAGCTCTCTCTCCCTTGCTGAGCTCAGCCCTGTATCATGACCTTGACCCTAGAAAACATTTCCACCCTTTGCTAGCCATATTTTAATCTATAGGAACAAATGAAATACACAACATGTTCTAGAATGGTCTACCTGGTTAGCTCTGCATTTGACTCATCCTGATCTAAATATTCAACATGACCAGGAGTGGTTTTTTTGGCATCTGATCCTAATGCCCAGACTTACCAACTAAGCAGGCAGCTCCCTCAGAATGGGCTGAACTTTCCACTGCTAGGCCAGGTAGCTGTTAATATGCGGTTGCCCACTCTGCAATATTTAAACATGTTTTATGTATGCATATGTTTGGCCTATATGTGTGTCAGTGCACCAAGTGTGGGCCTTGCACTTTTGGGGGCCAGAAGAGGGCAGTGAATCGTTTGCAACTGGAATTGAAGATGCTTGTGAACTGCTAGGTCAGTTCTGGGAGGAGAACCAGGGAGTTCTAGAAGAACCAGGCTTTTAACTGCTGAGCTGTCTCTCCAGTTACATCCTTGCAGATTCTGTTTTTTTAAAGAGTATGTTAGAGCTACACACAGCCAACAAACTTCATCTCTTACACAGATAAGCCAAAGCTACAAAACCCTTAAGATGCATTTTCTTCCGGGATGAGAGAAAAGAATACAGACAACAATAACAAAAACACACATAGAAAAATATCTGGTCCATATTTAAGAAACTTGAAATTGAGCAGTTTTCTCTTAAAGGAATAAAATGGTTTTGTAATTTAAGGCAAAACAAATGCCAGGCAGTCCAGGTCCCTGAGGCACACAGAGTCATCGAGGAAACACTTGTTCCCTTGAGTCACTTTTGAGGATGTCTGGCTCTGGCCTGAAAAGCAGGAAAGGTATAATGAGGTTGAGGGTTGGGTTGACAGAGATAATAGTTCTTCCCTGGGTCGGGGGAGGGGAGTAGCCTGGGTTTCTGCTGTAGCTGCCTTTATTCTCCAGCAAGAGGGAAACTAAGCATGCACACAGCTGCCTCTATGGGGATAATGACTAAAAGTATGATTCTAAAAACAGGGAGGCCAATACGGGAATTATGTAGGAGTCTTCACCCCATCCCTTGCTGGCTTACTGTGGGAGTCGTCACCCTATTTCTTACTGGTTATCATGGCAGCAGTTTTCCTGTCTTCCACAAGGATTGCCACAAAACCCATAGCTAATGAAGTGTACTCGTCGGGTGGGCACTAGTGAACCGAAACAGCCCATCTGAAGGGAAGATACTCAAGCCGTGGGAAACTATGGAGAATGAGAATGACCGGTTTTCAGAGCTGGCCTTCCACCTACCTCACATGAGTGGATGTTTGAGTCTCTGTTTTCATCCAAGGCGTGTCTTCTTTGATATATCTCCATGTTGAACTCACTAGCTGAAAGTATTCTGGGTTTGGCCATACACTCAAGGCAGGAGCAGGGGAGGCTGGGAAGGCAGGCCATATCTGCACATTTGGGAGGGCAGGAGACGGGAGCTTTGTTCCAGACAGCAGGATAAAGGAAAGTTTTTATTTCAAGCATCATGATAAGACTGGCAGCTGAGCAGTGGGGGCACACACCTTTAATCCCAGCACTTGGGAGACAGGGACAGGCAGATTCTTATGAGTTCAAGGCCAGACTGGTCTACCATTAGGAACTCTGTCAGCATGTCTGCTGCTGTCTGACAGTGTTTTACTCTGCCATAGAAAAAAATATGAGACTGAATAACTTACAAACAACAGAAATGCATTCCTTATAGTGACACCAAAGGTAAAAACACAGATCAACACAGCCTCTGGTTCCAAGGTAGTGCCTTCATCGTGGAGTCTGTCCTCTTTCAGAGACAAGGACGCATGTCTTCAAATGACCGGAGCACAGACAAAAGAATGTGGGCTACCCCTATGCTTTTCTTGTAATAGCATTAGTTCACAGAGTCTTTTTGACACCTTCCATTAGGTTCCACCCCCAACACTGTTGCCTTGGGACTAACGAGGGATTGCCTTCCACCATAGCACCGCCTTGCCTTCCTCCAAGGGACCTCACAGATTTCTTCTGCCTGGATCCCCCCGAGCATCTGTGCTCCTAAACTGGACCAACTGTGTCGGGAGAGTGTAGAGACCCGGTGGACATTGGCGGAGAAATGGGTTTTCTTTCTTGTGTGTAGTTCATTTTACATTCTGAGTGAATCTGTCTTCTATAAAGTTTCATCACAGTCTTCATACCTCAGCCTGTTCCTTGGTTTTTGCTTTCTACCATTTCCCTTCCTCAGATCTATGTTTCTCTTCATTTTGAAAGCCACTTTCATCTGAGCGCTCCCCCACTTTCTTTCAGACTGTGTGATTCAGAAAGTGTTGGGCTGTGCTCACCCTGTCTCCCCAGCTATACTCACTCTCTCTCTCCAACTACCCACCCCATTCAGTAACACCCAGCATTCTTCTGGCTTCTCTGACCTGTCTCAGAGCCACCTGGATTATTCCCTTGGCTCAGCCAGTTATATGCTGTGGGGCTTTACAAAGTCTCTCCTGCCTTCCCACTTCCTGTTACACTCTCCGGGCTTGCTGATCAGGCCCTGGCTCTTCTGTTTGTTCTCTTGCTTCACATGGTACACTTTCTGTGCCTCTCTCAGGCTCCAGTCCTTGCCATTCTGCTTGGCATGATTGCTCCCTGCTGCCACCTCAACTCTTCTGTTTCACTTTTAAGCATCTGGAAACACTCTTACACTAAATTCAACAATTAACTCTAGCTGCTCTGTGAACTGGCTCCTCTCTTTGTTAATTCCCTCTTCTCCCACACCTAACACTACTTTGGGCTCTAAATGATGCCCAAAACCACCTCTGCCTGACCTCTAATACTGGTAGTCAACAAGCTTACAGGGTGGCCATTCACTCCAGAGAATGAAGAGCATCCATCTTCCCCATCAGATGTTGAGACACCTCTCCACAGTCCTCATTTCTGTCCATGGAAGCATCTTGGTTACAATAATGGTAGAGAACACCAACTCACAATTCCACAGAACCAACCCTTTGCCATATTGTCCAAGGGATCTGAAGACATTACTTTCTGGAGGGAAGACGTAGGAAAATTAGAAAATTTGGTTAGACTTAGGAAGCTAGCTTTAGCATCTGTTATCCAATCTCTGTCTGCCTAGAAGGCTCAGGGCTTGACTGAAGTTCTGACTGGACCTGTCTGAAATCCTGGATGAACCAAGTCTATTGGGAATGAGCAGCAGTTTCTGAAGCTGTCATAGAAGCAAGTCTCTGGACAGGATCAGGATGCAGGGGGCTGGAACAGCAGGTCATGTCAGTGTCCCCACAGATGAATCTTGTCAGAGCTACAAATTCTGCAAATGCTAGACATTCATGGGTAGCCAACACTTATTTCTTGGGAAAGCAGAGTGCTTGGAGCACAGATGCTGACTCCAGGTGTCTTCCTCAATTTCCCCACTTAGTTTTTGAGACAAGCTTTCTTGCTACATGGGAATTCAGCAAGCCCCTGTAATCCAGTCTCTACCTCCCAATACTGGGTATTAGCTGCCACACCAGATGTTTACATGGATACTAGGGCTGCAAAGCTGAATAGATATGGCTCTTTATCATCTGAGCCATCTCCTCTAACCCCAAACTCTCGTTTAGAGATAGCTGTCTAAGAGACAGAGAGGGCTACAGTGATGAAAGGGAAGCTATAATGTTCTAATTGGGATGCAAACTGGTTATTGTCATTACCTCTAGGTGTGTCTTTAATTGGGGTTTCTATTGTTGTGAAGAGACACCATGACCATGGAAACTCTTTTAATTGGAAAAGCATTTAATTGGAGCTAACTTACAGTTTCAGTGGTTTAATCTGTCATCACCATGGTGGGAACCATGGCAGCATCCAGGTAGGCATGGTGCTAGAGAATGGTGCTAGCGAAGGAACTGAGAGTTCTACATCTTGATAGGCAGGCAGCAGAGGAAACTATGTGTCACACTGGGCATAGCTTGTGCATAGGAGACCTCAAAGCCCACCCCCACAGTGACACACTTCCTCCAAGTCTATATCTACTTCAACAAGGCCACATCTCATAATGGTACCACTTCCTATGGACTAAGCATTCAAGCACATGCTCTATGGAGCCATACCTATTAAGATCACCACAAGGAGTCTGTGTTCAATACCACAATTGTGCTTTTGTCTGTGAGTACCACCTAAATTCTCTCGGGTGATATCTCCTCCCATATCCAGGACCATTCCCTCATCCACTATTCCAGGCTAATAGGACACAAGTTTATAAAGCAGTAGGCAGGCAGAAGTGTGTAAAATTATCTAAAATATTCTTCAGTTGAAACCAAAACCCAACGAAAATACACAAAGTGAGAGTAGCAATCACTTCAGCCATCTGTCTGAAAGGCACTCACACCCTTAGAGCAAAGCCAAAGAAGGAAAAACACTAAGTTTTGGGATCATGGCCAGGATTTTTCTCTTCCAAATATAGAAACAAATATTTAAGTCCCTGGTGCATTTGCACCAGCTGTCTGGGTCGCTCCCATGATTCTGTCTTCCCACAAGTCAACTGCTGCTTCTCCCTAGGCAGAGAGCTCTCTTCACCTATGCTGATGCAATCAGTTTGGCTCCATTCAATTATGTAGGGATCCGGGAAAGGGTATAGCATTCAGACCAGACACAGGTAGCTGCTTAACATTTTAGAATGTTTTCCAGAACCTAATGGCCCATCAATGACATCAAAGTGGAGTTTCTATAGTTGCCTCATCTTGAAAGGCAAAGACAGCACATGCTATTTTATTTAGGTCCCTTAATTATTTACTATCAGTACAGAAAATATCCTTGGCGAGTTTGATGTGAAAAGAAAAGTTAGCATAGGCTAACCTTGTATAAAATTTTTATTGTATAAAAGTAGGCCAATGGAGATAAAAAGGTCCACAGCCAGGACAGTTTCCCTATCCACAGTGACCACAGTCTTGCCCCAGACATCCACGGTGCTTATATTGACAGTTGATCCACAACTGACTCCAGGAGTGATGTTGACCAACTGGCATGTACATCTGGCTAGTCACCAGTAGACATGGCCCCGAAGCATCCTGGACCAAGTCTTCCCAGAAGGAGGCCAAGTGGGGATGACATCATTTTGATTTGATAATTAAATAATCCTCGAGTATTTTATATTTATAGTCATCACTGTGTGGAACTCATGGGAAAAATGTAAAAGACCTGCTCAGCATGAAGAAATAGCATTGGTGATATGCTCTTTCTCTGGTCCAAATTATGCACATTCTCCTGGTTTGTTTTGGGGTTACTAAAATATCTAAACCTTAAAGCAAGATGTCTGACTGGATGTGTTCAGGAGAAAAATGCTGTTTGATTGCAAACACCTTACCCTGACTATTTGTGTGCCACACACAACCATGGCTTATAGGGGACTTGGCTGTCACTTGTTTGCAATGACCATAGCAAACACTTAGAGAGAGAATAAATACCTCTCTCTTGTGCTTCCACCTGCCCGTTTCTCCAGGTAAATCTACCACCTAGAAACAGTGGGCACACCTGTTGGGTTCGCTGGGAAGAAACCAGCTCTCACTGATGCTGAAGTCTATAGGAAGTTCTGTCTTGTTGATGACTTGGGCTACTTGACACTCAGGGTCAGTTTCAGTAAAGAAAGTGTACCGTGAGGATGTGCCTCTTCCAAGCTATTAAGCAAACGTTGCGTTGAAAAGCAGCAGAACTACCCACTTTAAAATGTAACCTCTGGAATTCAGAGACATCCCGCAGCTGCCACGCCCAGGAGCCCACCTCCCCTGCTTCACAAAGGGTTCCACATTTTGCCAGTAATAAAATTTTATTAGTAACATGTCCAATATGTCGTAAAATACAGTTACCTTTCTTCTTCTTCCCTGCTCAAGAAAAAAAAATCCAATCAAAACTTCAAACCATGACCCAAATATTTTTTTAATGTGAAAAAGACATATTTTAGGTTATGTAACAGATACACACATTTCCCCAAAATAAATGCTGTAGAACACCATCTGCTCCACAACTGAGTTCACCCCCACAGAGCCAGGCTTCTGCTGCTCCCCCTTCATTAACGGGCTATTATGACACACGATTTCACAACGGCGATACCAAGAACTCAGAACTCAGAGAAGAGCCTGAGGAAAAGGCTTGCCATGCTGGAACTAGACACCTAGAACACAGAACAGGCAGCTCTTCATCTACCTGGATCCGGCTCCACCCCTTCGCTGTTACCTCCGGAACCGGAAGTGGGGAGGGTCCCTGGCAGGGACAGAATCTTGTAAAGAACAGACCTCAAATAGAGTTTGAGCCAAAGAGTAAAGGAGACAACCCGGGGTCACTTTCTAGCTTGGAGTTGCCAACACCCAGAATCTTGGGTTTAAGAGAAGATTTTGAACTACGTTACAGATTTGACCAAGCAAAGTCAAAGTCTTTTTAACTCTGGAAGCTTTTACTCTTGCTCCAGTGTTGCCATGCGGAGATCCCTGGGGGAAGAAATCCCCTGGTGAGACCCGGACAGAACTCTACCCATGTTCCCCTTGTGCGTTTGGTTTGCATCCAAACTTCCGTCAAAATCAATTTCCATGCATGTTACACTGTGTTTTGTTTGTGACTTTTTGGGACAAATGGCTTTATGGCTTTGTGATATTTATTTTTGCCATTCATTTCCTCTCCTCTGTTTTTCTCCGTTAGACAGGGTTGTTGCGTATGGCCCAGGCTGATCTCAAATTCCCTACACAGCTGAGGCAGACCTTGAGCTCCCGACTTGCCTCTACTTCCTGGGCATTGGGATTGCAGATATGAAAGGCCCACACACACCTGTGTTTTTGTTTCCATAAAAAGGAAAAAACCAACAACGTGCTATGGAAAACATACATGAGCATCCACGTATTCATCTTGAAATTACATCAACATTTCTACTCAAAATAGCATTTACTCCAGAATATTGACAAATGAAAACATGGGTCCCATTGAAGACTTAAAAAAAAAAACTGCCATATTTAACAAGATCACTGGGGAACTGAATGTTCAAAGGGATCTCAAAAGTACCAAGTAGAGGAATGTTCTTAACTCAGCCAACTGCATAAAGTAAGCCTTGAAGAAAAGACAGAATTATCTTCATATGGAAATTTTGTCCCAAATGTAACCATTTTTAGACATGATTCACTTTTAAAAAAATGGCACTTGTCATGTTGCTAATGTATAGAAAGTTTAAGAATATGTAAGTTGACATATATTACATAAAATATTTGAATTAATTATATACAATGTTTGATTGTTTCCAACACAGGAATTTTTCTCAGCAAAACATTACTATTACACTGAACTAGAAACAAAAAAACTACCTTACCTCACAAGTACTCAGAGACTAAGTATGGTCACTTTTTAACAAGAATTGTGTTCAATCAGAAATGTTCCTGTGAATGGATTATAGTTTGGTAAAGTCTGGAACTTTTTCTCAGAGGAATTCAGCCAGGATTTAAGCTATGCCTATCTCTGGGCAGATCAATATCCATGCAAGTTAGAATGAACAGACCAGGGATTAGGGACAGGCTGCAAGTCAGAGAGGCAGCTCGTGCGACAGAGAGAAGATGACTGCAGTAGCAGGTGCTTTAAAAAAAAAAAAATCCCCAGATCCACTGAAACCAAAAGGCAAATGCACAAAGGCTGCCTCTCTGACCTTATTTATGACAGACCCAGCTTGAAGCTGTGGTCTAGCCATTATGGTTGTCATTTGCAGCTTTCCTTGACATCAATATTAACCTGATTCACCCTGTAAAAGAACAAGAAACTAGAGAGATGGAAGGGTTGTTGTATACTTATACATTTGTTTCCCAAGGAAGCATCTCAGAGATGAGTGTAGACCAGCCATTACCCCACCCAACAGAGGCACGCTATGCTTGCCAGCATAAAGTATGCTGAGAAGCAATGTGTGCGTCTCTCTGGTGGCCTGCTCTGTGTGATTAAAACTCCCTCTTCCCTGTGCATCTCATCACTTGCAAAGACTTTTAGAGAAAGATGTTGGATAGCCATTCCAGGTTGGAAAGAGGTGAGTGTCATATTATTTCAGTCATCCAATAGGGGAAGCGAGCAAGGTAGCTAGCTGTGTCTCATTCAGGTCATGCCCCTAGTCTCCATGAGTGCTGAATGTCTTCTGAGTGCCCTGACACTGACCGGTTTAATCTTGAGATGTGCATTAAAAACGGCCCATGCATTTGAACATGTGCATTTGTACACAGCCTCGGGAGTTAGCATCTTCTACAGCATTGTTTAGGAGTAATCCCATACTTCAGATTGTCCAAATCTCCTCTGTGCTGAGTCGAATCTAATGTTAGGCATCGTTGCTGAATGAAAGAGAGCATCCATCCATTCAGACAGCGGGTGCTTTATGTACAGTGGACACAGGAAAGAAAACACGAGTACAGCAAGCAAACGTGTGGCAAGCAGACAACCCTCGAAATGGAACAATCTATTCTTTTACTTAGAGACGCTGCCTGTCACCTCTCCCCTTGCCCTCTGATTTTCTCTATTTTCCTCATCTCCTTTTACTTGTATGTTCTTTGCCAGGATCATGTTTGTGTGTGTGTGTGTGTGTGTGTGTGTGTGTGTGTTTGGAAGGTGTCTGTGTATGCATATCTGTGTATATATCTATGTGTATATATCTGCATATGTCTGTGTGGCTGTCTATGTGTGTATGTCTGTGCATGTGTATCCATGTGTGTCTCTTCTTCTCTATCTCTTTGTATCTGTCTGTATCTCTCATGTGTGTATGTGTGTGTGTGTGTGTGTATGTCTGTGTTTGTGCTTGCATACTTGCATGTGTCTCTGTCTCTGTCTCTTTCTCTCTCTCTCTCTCTCTCTCTCTCTCTCTCTCTCTCTCTCTGTGTGTGTGTGTGTGTGTGTGTGTGTGTGTGTGTGTATTTTTTTACCAGGGTATTTCACAGTACCCTTGGGAGAGCAGTACAAGAATGACACTCAGATTGCTCATCTCAGTTCCCCTATCCTAAGAATGGCTTCTGTCCCCAAAGGGAGAAGACCTAGAGTCAAAAAGCTGTAACTGGTGCTGGCACCATTCAGAGTGAAACATGCAGAAGTCATGAACAAAGCAAACCTGGATAGAAGTCCCTATATCCCAGCATGCCCTGGTAAAATCACAGCCATCCACGGGCCAACTCTGGAAAGTCTGCAGAATTTAAATTAGAAAAAAAAAATCAAGATAACACTTGTCAACTCCTTATCTATGAGCTGTTTATTGGGGAAAATTATTTGCACTAAAAAGTATTTTTAAATAATCTGTTTTTAAATCAATGCATATTTAAATTAAAGTAGAATCACAAACACCACTGGCTTCTAAGACAGCTTATATACGAATGTATAGATCAAAGCACTCAGGTACGATGTCTTGGGGGAAAAAATGGATTTTTACATCTGTAACTGGTTCATTGTCTTGAAGTTCTGGCTTTGTTTAATGTTTTTGACACACAGGAAATATTACAAATTTACACTTTCTTGGTGATTTTTCCTCCTCCTGTCCCTTCTATCCCAAATTATGCATATTTCTTTACTTAGCTAATGTAAGCACGTGCATTTTTAAAATATGACACCAGTTAGCATTGGTGACCTCTTCTTGGGAACCATGACAGAAGCCACACCAGGTGTGCACTTCAGTAAAAACTTATAGAGCATTAGATAATTAATTATACTTTTAGATTTATACTAGCATACTAATCCTATCAAATTTGGAATTTTGAACTAGCCTCTATTTTAAATAAATCAATATTTTTAAAAGAAGTTTTTTGAGAAATACAGCCTTTTATGAGCAATAAAATAAAGAAATTAAGTCGGTGCTAAATCTTACTCTCCAATTAAGTCCAAAATCTTTTAAATATTTATATATGAATTTCAAAGACATCTCAGCATTCATACTGACTTGTCTGTATGCCTTTACCTCTATTGTAAATGGTACTTTATTCTAGAGTACTGTTCTTAGTGTTGATTGACAAACCTGACACTTGGATCAACTGAGCATCTTAGTAGTCTTGCACAATGAAAAGCAGTTAGAGCCCCTGTGTTCTCTGAACAACTCACGTTAGTGATTCACCGTGGAGACCAAGTGCGGTATCCAAACAGTAAGATGCAGCCAGCCTGGTTCCAAGTCAGCGCCTCAGCTGGGGAAAGCACTGTGATCACAGTTGCCGTATTTGAGTTGCAAAAGCTTGATTTTCTCCATTTAGCATTCTATTCCTGCCTGTCATGGTTCCGAACAAAGCTCAGAAAGCACAGCAGTAAAGGAATCGTCATGAAGCCCTTAGCACTAAACCCCTGCATCCTTGGTTTGGAATCTTATCTCTGCTAGCTTCACTGCCGTAGTCTCCCTAACTCTAATCTTTGAGTCTTTGGTATTTTAAGTACACCTTTGGCACCTAGTTTTCCCAATCTGTTTTATCAATAACAGTTCTTTAAATGAAATACTCCATAAGACAAAAACTTCAGACCCTGAATTCAGACGTCTCACTCAAACCTCAAGAACGCCATGAATCACTTCCAGCAATTTCATAGACCTATCCAACTTGTTCGATCATCACCCTTCAAACTGTAAGACATAAGAGCGTACCTAGAATTCTCTCCCCAAAGGCATTCTCTGACATTTTGTTAAGTGGTAAGTGATCGACTACTGTACAAAAATCAGTGCAATGTTTCATGCCGGCACCTTGTGTGAGCGCTTAGCAAGGTGAAGCAATAACATGTCTAAATTCTGTTATTCTCACCAACTTCCCAGGGCAGGCTTTTAAAAACTCAGAAACCTACTAAAAACATGTTCTTCCTGCCTACCCTTTTCCTGAGCTTCACAGCCTATAAGAAAAAGAAAGGTTCATAAAGTTTGGACTCTTAAAGGCCAATCACAAATTTTAATCAACCCGTAGAACTTAAAGGTGATCTTATAGGCAATGCTACTTTATTCCATTTCATCACTGAAGAGAAAGTCGTTAAGACCAAATGAGAATGATCAACAACAAAAGTAGACGAGCTTGGGGGACCTCCAGTTGTTACAGTCAGCAAGGAAGCTGCAGTCTGTGCTGGCCCCATCACGAACTGTCACTCATGGTTAAAGGATGCTGGTGACAACCAACCATCCGGTACAGTGTTTGAGAATCCACTGCATTCATTTCCAAAGAAACGATTCTCATCGGGTCAAAAAAATTAGATTCATCCCACCTTTAACCCTCAGGGTCACAGCATTATCAATGTAATATGCTCCTTTAATATTTTTTTTTTCTTTTTGCTACTTTTCAATAAGAGTGGCAGAATTTAGGTGAGGAAGTGCCTTAAGAATTTTAGTCTAACAGGCTGACTAAAGATCAGCCCTTCCTATCTCAAAAAACAAAAACAAACAAAAAACCCACCACCACCAATAAAACCAAAACACAAGAAAACAAAACAAAACAAAAAAAACCTTTCTTCTAACGCACCGATCCACTTCTTTATGATAAAATGGGCATATTTCCGTTCAGTGAGATGGTACTAAAGGTTGCTGGGAAATACGCATTATTCTCCCCCCTTGGTTCAGCATGCATCTCATCACTGAGATCAAGTGCACTGGTAATTAGTGTTTTCTATTAACATCTTCACGACAAACAGTTCAGGCATTTAGAAACAAAATATCAATGAACTTAACAGTTACTTTAATTCATTTTATAAATGAGCAACTGAGAATTTTGCTCCAAGTGGTCACCAGTGTAGCCCATCCCATAGATGGCATTCTCCGAAGTATAAGGCACAATGTGGTAGGAATGCAGCTCTTCATAGTAGAGAGACTGGGAACAGCACTCCTGTACCATAAACTTCAGCCGTTTTCTTGTATCAGAATAAGCAGTCTTATAGCAGGGAGCTTCCTTGAAGTATTCATAACTCTCTTTCTCCGTCTCTAGGTGTATCTTCCTCAGCAAATTGTTAATTAACACAGACCTTCTTAGGTAGGTTTCTGGGTCTTCAAGAAACCTGAGCTTCTCCAGGGAAAGTTTGAGGATGCAAGTCCTGTCTTCCGGTAATATCAGGTGCTAGGAAACAAACAGAGTTGTCACTCTCCACACTGAAAACTAGTGCTTTGTGCTACCAAGTGACATTCGGGAGGGAGGCATAGGAAAAAAGCAAATCCTTACTTTTGGAAAATACCCATGGTAATCTTGATGTAAATCTTCTTCTTCTGCATATTTTCTCTTAAAGTAGGCTACTTTCGACGTCGTTAATGAATATGATAGTACTTCTCTTGGATAAGCTAAGAGAGAAAAACAATTGGAGAAAGGTCAGGCTGCTGGCACTGCACTATGACAAAGAGCATTTCATCATGTAGGGACCGATCGTAAGCAGAAATCCAGCCACCCCAGAGAATGCCACCTTTCACCAAACAAGCAGCACTGTCCTTGTAATTGTCTTAAGATCAAAACACCAATGGCAGAGGAATGCCATTTCAGACACAAATAGACGGTTGAGTTCAGAGTTCTACGTTCATTTCCTTATGCAGCCCCAGAAATCAAATTCAATTACAGTTTAATTTTTGTGCCAAAACATACCCAGGTCTGAAATTGATACCCAAAACATGGCAGAAGAGGCTGCACAGTTTTTCTTCATTCTGTTTGTCAACTGCCGTAATACTCAGGAGAAAGCTGATACTTTTGAGCTAAACAGATTGACATAAAATAGTTGGTGCCCAATGACACCTTTAAAAGTAATGGCATATTCCCTAAAAATCAATGAAACATAATGTCCTGAGACCCACAGATAAATGTAGTCTTCACTCCTCTTGAAGGAAACTTCCCTTTGCAGCAGAGGGAGACCACACAGAAAACCACAGCCTATCAGAGTGGAGCTGTGGAGCCAATGAACACACCCATAAGACATGCCCACACTTAAATCTCAGGGAACATTGCAGAAGAGGGAGCGGAAAGATTGTGAGAGCCAGAGGATAAGGGAGTTTGTTGTGAGATTGTATCTCCTTGTAACATCAGAAGCTACGCACAAAGTCTCCCCAATATTACCACCCAGGGGTGAGCCAAGCAAGGATGGACATGTCAAATGGACAGAAAAGAAAAAAAGCCCAAGAGGCATCAACTCTACACAAAGAATGACAGGCAACTTAAGAAAGCTGAGAGTGGGAGACATGGTCCTCCCTAGGGAAGAGCACACCAATGGTCCAATGCCAAATTCGTCAGCCATAAAAATAGATGTATAAGCAACAACATATGGACTAAGAAAGTTATATATAGACATATACAAATACATATGTAACATGCAAAAACAACTGAAAAAAGAGAAACCATAAATTTGAAGAAGAACAGGAGGGGTGTTTGGGAGAGTTTAGAGGAAAGAAAAGAAAAAAAGAAATGTAATTAAGATACAATTTCAAAACTAAACATTTTAACTAATTAATATAATGGTCCTGACATTTAGCATAATTGAGGTTAATAATTAATAAATATATATTCAATATATATAGTCAATTATATATATTATTGATTATAGCATAATATGTGAAGGAGAAAACCTTTGTTTCCTCCTTGAAAGTGCAACTAATTTGAGTGTATACTGACTTGAAGGAAAAAATTTACAAGTCGCAGATTTCCAAAGGAGTTCTCAGAATGTACTCTAGATGGTGCTGTGGCCACAGAACGGAAGCAAGCTCAAACTCCCAGCACAGTGGATTCCAATTCAAAACAGAGAATGTAGAAAACAGTGTGCAATTTGGTATTCATCCAACCTCCACGGTCCAGGGTGGAGAGAAAGCTTACATCTGAACTTAGTTTACTTCGCCCTAACCCAATAGTTCTGTTGGAACCATATGATTTACAAAATAATTAGCATATAAAGACATGTGGGTTAAATAAATGTACACTGACCTTTGATGCTTTCCCTCTAAACTCTAGAGCTTTTACAAACTTAAATATTGAAAATATGCTCTTCAATAACCTGCTTTCTGTCATGTTGCCTTCATCTTGGAGCCATGCCTGCTTAGCTCCACACAGCTCTCCTGCAGCTGGTTGCTCTTCCTGAGCCAGTAAGAAAAGCTGCATGCCTCCCTCAGGCATCCCAAATTCTCACTGCTGCCACTGTGGGCTATAAACCCAGGAGAGCCTTAAGCTAGTGTGGGCATGTTTCCTTAAAGAATCCGGGCTCAAAGCACTTGTGCATCCGACCAAAGAAGGGGGTGATATGGTCAGGACTCGTAGACGGAGCTCCCTGCACACAGTTCCTGGATTTGATGAACAAAACACAGCTTGTGGGAAGAACCCAGATGTCCTTCAATAGAGGCATGGATACAGAAAAGGTGCTACATTTACACAATGCAGGACTATTCAGCTATTAAAAACAATTACTTCATGAAATTCCTAGGCAAATGGATGGAACTAGAAAATACCACCCTGAGTGAGGTAACCCAGACACAAAAGAACACACATGGTATGCACTCATTAATAAGTGAGTAATAGCCCAACAGCTCAGAATACCCAAGATATAATCCATAGACCACACGAAGCTGACATATATGTGTATATATATATGCCTGACAAATACAGAGGCAGATGCTTTCAGCCACCCATAAGACTAAGCACAGGGTTCCCAATGGAGGAGTTAGAGAAAGAATATATAGCAGAGGATGGCCTTGTTCACATCAATGGTAGAGAAAGCCCTTGGTCCTGGGAAGGCTTGATGCGCCAGCATAGGGGAAATGCTAGGGTGGGGAGGCAGAAGTAGGTGGGTGGGAGAGGGAGCATCCTCATAGAAGCAGTGGGAGGAGGATGAGGTCGGAGGTTTCTGGAGGGAAAACCAGGAAAGGGTATAATATTTGAAATGTAAATAAAGAAAATATCCAATAAAAGAAAAGAAAAAAAACCCACAACGTATGTCAATCTCTCACTTATTTGAAAGGGTTAGGGGTAAAAATACAACTAATCAAATAAATAAAACAAACTAATCCAGTTTTCTCTCCTTTACTTTTTGTTTTTCTGTTTTGTTTTTTTTGTTTTTCTCTGTTTGCTTTTTCTTTGTTTCTTTTCTAAGATACAGAAACTGCTAGGGTTACAGAAAGCTATTCATCAGACAATTAGAGAACAAAATTTTTGTTTATCCCTTGTGATAATGGCTCCTATTGTGTGCGTGCATAGATGTACTAATATATGTGTTTGCGTGCATGCTTGTGTGTGTGTGTGTGGTATGTGAGTGTGTATGTTCCTGTTTGTGCATATCTACATTACAGGTGCACACACATGTGTGCACATGAAAGCAGAGGCCAGAGGTCAACATGGGTTTTTTACGCGATTGATCTTCACCTTACTTATTTGAGATGGTGGCCCTCACTGAATCTAGACTCACAAATGGTAGACTAGCTAGCCAGTGATCCCTAGCGGTCCCCTTGCCCTCATCATATTATCATTCCAATTACAGGTCTTTGTCACAGCCTGGCTTTCACATGGGCACTTGGGCTCCAGGCCCAGGTGCACATACTTAAACAGCAAGAACTTTCCATGCTGGGCCATCATGTCCCCTGTTCCTTTTAAATTAATTGTCTGACTAATGACATAACAGTGATTCTTAAATGTTAGCAACCATCAGACACTCCCATAGAGCCTCTTAACTACTGGGCCCTTCCCTCACCTCTTCAGTGGCTCTGGGGTGGGGGTGGGGGACTTTTGCACCAAACAAAACTGAGATCTGTGCCAGCTAGCCTGGGACTACATTTTGACAGCCCGGGTGTCATAGCACCAGGCAACTGTACTGGTGGGCCCTAAAAGTCGAACTCACCCAATCAACTGGGTCGATTGCTATTGATATTGTAGTTACTGCCTCCCTTTATCAGCCTGGGTACTTTTATTTTTTAGCACCATGAATATTTTAATTACACAGTAAAGAATTAAGTCCATTTTCAACAGGAGTCTCTGGGTTCACCTTAAGAGGATCAGTGCCTATTAGTAACATTGCTCACAATGTTTCTTGGCAGGACTTAATGAATGGCTCTACTGAAGGGAAGAGTGAGGGAAGACTTGGAAACAAGAAGCACAACCTTGCCATAAGCCACACTGTCCCCTCTATACATGTGTCCTTTATTAGATATTGGCTTGCTTTACCAGCAAGTATGCAGCGTGTGTAGCCATTCGTGAGTGACACTTCGGATTGCAAATTGCAGCCAGGAGAGCCAGGTATCAAGTTTATTGTTCTGTCCTCTGCTCCCAACTGATCCGACAAGGAAGCTATTTCAACTTAACAGATCGATATATAAATTATATAGATAGATAGATAGATAGATAGATAGATAGATAGATAGATAGATACATGGATGGATGGATGGATGGATGGATGGATGCATGGACTGATATACAGATTGATTGCTTCTGGATCACTATATTCCAGAAGCTACACTAAAATACAGAATGCATCAGACCCTGAAAATGCAAAGCAAATACTCAGAGGTCTAGACCTGAGCCTGATCCTCCTGAGCAAGGAAGGCTCTTAGTCACTCAGTTTATTGTTCTTTCGGGGAAACACACACATGCGCATGCGCGCGCACACACACACACACACACACACACACACACACACGTCGCTGATGAATTGCTGAGCACCTTTCACATCTGCTGTCAGTTTGGCAAGTCCCTCCATGCTGCCTGCCTGGCTCTTTGCAATGTTTTCCAACACATTTGGAAGATGGTTTTAGCCATTTTGGCTAAAGTACGTAGCCAACCTAAGTTGCTACATCTGTTACTTGCTGGATTAAAACTCAAAATTTTCTGAGCGGGCAGCTATGCCTTGGTCATGCTTTTCAGCCTCCTCTGACTGGGAAACCAGGGCCCAGAAGAGACTGTAGCTGACAGCCAGTTGTGTGGCTAAGAGCTGGGGGTCTGGAAGTGGATAGGGGCACAGATGTACACTCAGGCTGCCTTACTTCCAGTTGTGCAAATTTAAACCAATTGCCTAAACTTGTCACAAATCTCATTCGTTTACTGGGGTTGATCAAGCACTGTGGCATTACACTTAATATATGGTAAGCCTTACATGGAACCACAGTTCTAATAATAAATGCCAACAGACCCAGACCAGCCTCACAAAAGCCAGTGTTCCCCACCCTACCAGCTCTTACCTAACGATCATTTCCACTACCCAGCCACTGGGAGAGGATAATTATTAGTTGAAAACCTCAAGGAAGATAGCTCAGATGGTCAAGGTGAAAGCCATTATACAAATCCCACACCAGCTCTGAGAATGTGTTTCTGCTCTATTACCTATCAGTTATACATTTGGGGCTAAAGGATAGGAGGACTGTCTTCTAAACATTTAGCTCATCTCCTGGATAAATTCATTCGTGCTAATCTGAATAATCAAAGGTGTTCACTTGTTGAGATTGAGTTGACCGAGATAAACGTGCTTACGTTCCAACAGCCCAAAAGTCTTGTAACTCACCTAAACTCCAATGAAATAAACAAGACCAGAATGACTCTATGCCTTCAGAGTCGGCACGCTGGGTGTGGGAAGAACGTACAAGCTACAAAACCGAATTGAGAGGAGCTGGAATTTTTTTTTCTGAAGCAAAATACCTAATGCTGGTTTGAACATAAAAATTATTTTGAATATTGTAACCTCTGGGTTACACAAAATGTCTGTGCCAGGCTCCACAAATGTCACAGCATAAGAGTTCAACCAGTAACCCAACAAAAGCCACAGATCAGAGTGACCCTTCGGTCTTTAGAGCTCGGGCAGGGCAATTCGTACATATGCCTTTAAATAAATGCTTAAAATGCAATTACAAACGATTGTTTCCTTATTGTTCAGCCTTTGCCTCCAGGCAACTGGAATCCTGTTAGCGTTCAAGTGATTTCATTTGGTAGGAGGCCCAGGGACAGTACATTAAAGAAACATCATCAGCAAATTAATTTATAAACACTTTGGAAGGGCAGACAGCAGCAGAAGAACAATCCCCAGCTCGGTAATTTTTCTTTTTAGGTCAAAGGAGATACCCAGGAAAGAGTAAGGCACTGGTGTGTTTGGTACTTTCATCTTAGTAGTCTTTAATTTTCCCCAGTGCTCTGCTGAACACAAGGTAAAAAATCCAGCTGAGGCCACCTGGTTGGAGGTGTACATCCTAACCATCGCCAGAAGGAGCAGAGGCTGAAAGTATTCACTACCCACAGCTGATGCTCACTGTAAATAAAGCATGGTCTTATCAGTTCTCCTTTTGTGATGTTTGCCTGGCATTGGCCTTTGAAAGTACACCTGTCTGTTTAAACCACGCTTAGCCAATAGGAAAAATCTCAAATGCGATAGTTTTTATCCTAAGGCTATAAATACTTTGGTTTCAAATGATCTAATCTAGGGCTGGTGACGTAACTCTATAGTAGAGCATCCAGCCTGCATGCACAGGACTTGGGTTCAACACTTGGTGTATCCATAAAAACACAAAACAAGCAACAACAACAGCGAGAATTATCTCATCTGACCGACTGACTAGCCATGATCTGCCATCTTTCTGCATAGCTTAGAGCACCTCACCAGGACAAAACCCAGCTCTGTAACTCGTTCCGTGTCTTTGGGAAAGAGCCTGGTTTCCCCTCCCCCTTTGGGGAAGGGAGGACAATTTTCAACTGACTGATTTGTATGTCATTTAGCTGAGACGATGCTCTAAAATCACTTCCTTTGGTGTCTGTCACATGCGCTCATAATTTCAGTTCAGTCACCGTTATGTATCATTATGGGCAACGACCCCTTTTGAAAAACACATGAATACATCTCCGACTCAGAAGCATCCTATTATATGTAGGACATTTATGCCCTCATTGGTGTGAACCCTGAGTTACATAAAACATTCATGAGTGTGTTCATAAAGGCAGGCAGCGGGAACAAAGTCCAAGGCTGTACTACCCTGCTCTCCCAGTGGCCATATAGCTTTGCTGATATTTGACACTGCTCTGGCAGCTACCTTCACCCTGTCAATACCTCCACAAACCCTAGTACCTTTCTGTCTGATGTGCTCTCTGGCAACAGAACCCAGTGCCGGTGTTTAGCTCTGAATCAATGGAGCAATCTGTTTCTTCAGATTTATCATCTCCTCCGAGCACAATGTTGATTTCATTGGCAGTTTCAGATTCCCAACAAGTGGCAGATTCTGGAAGGCTTTCTTAGGAACTTCCAGAGATGCTGATGGCCAGTTATTTCTCAAGGTAGCAGCAGCATCGTCTGCCCTGAGACTCCTGATCCCCTGGCATAGTCCAAAGCACAGACATGAACTACCAGCAATCCCACAAGCCCATCCTATTCTACTGATCACTGAGCCAGAAAGAACACCATTAAACAAGAGGTGACCAGCCAGGCAATAAGGAAGTTATGATGCGCTACAGCCAGGCTTCTCCAATAAGGTAGCCCTGCCAATGACCAAAGCCAAAAACATTGAGCTTACAGAGTACACCTTGTGATTTACACCTCTCTGGGGGAATCGTGTCCCCATTCCCAGTGTCCTTCACCTCACAACATAGGATTGACAGATTGGCCAAGCAACTACCTTTCTGGATATGACATACTCAAAAAGTATCTCACTGATAATATCTAGAGAGACATTAACTCCTGTGTGTAGCCAGGGCTCAGAGAGGAGTTTTGACCCCTGACCTGCGGATAACAGTCTTTTAGATAGTCCTCACAGGTATTGTTTATACCATCTTTTGTTTATAAATTACCCATCATCTTTTATTTGGGTATATCAAAAACACCCCACCCCCTCCCACCCAAGCAAGGCCAGCTTTGCTTCTGTTGTCCAAGGTTGGTGTAAAACTCAAGTCCGAACCCCCATTCACGTCTGGACTCCTTGTTCTATCCTTGATTGTGGTGCATGATTTGAGTTCCCAACTAGAAGTTCTCTGGCAAGAAAATGATCTTTACCAGTGAGGTACTTTCCTTCTGTGGGTATGGGGTATCCTTGAATAGCATTGCATTCAACCTCAGGGGATTCCCCCAAAGCCACTGGCTCTCTCGCCCCAACATGACAAGCAGCATGTCCAGACAGAATTGAGCCTTTGAAAATATCCCCAGTTTACCTTTGGATGAGCACCTGAAGTCTCAGACTCTCGACTACATCCCCGCAGAGTTCCCAGTCTCAGACTTGTGTCTCTTCCCCGTCCACCCAACCTCCTATCTCTCTGCCATTACAAAGACTCTTCTAAGAATAGAAAAGTAAATCATCGTTTCTTTCCTAAATATAAGGCCATCTTTTACAGTACTGAACAGCATTAGTAAATCCTTATTGTCTTTTACTAATGCCACTGCCTGATCATCCCCACTGAGAATTATTAGCAGAAGTTGGATGGGTCTTGTATTGGTGTCTTTGTATAATTTTGACCAGAAAAATTAAATTGTCTTAGAGTAAGAGGGGGAAATAAAGTACTACATGTATTTAAATAATGACTTTTTTTAAATTAAATGTAAATAAAGAGTTAACAAGACTGGCTTCTGCAGGCCCCCAGGCCCAATATGAAGGCAGAATTCTCTTCCTTAGCCTCAGTTCTGACTTTGGTCAGTTCAAGCTTGCCTCTATTTCTGAAAAGTTATTTTTTATTCTTATACTTGTATTTTTATATATTTTATATTTTCCTTTACATTTCTGTTTTCATGTAGATTTCAGAAGCGTGCACCACTCAGGCAGACAGTCTAAGCTGGCTATGCGCTGGCTTTCAGGTATACTTGGGACTTCAATGTTTTGAAGTTAAAGTCAATTCATGATCAGGGAGCCAGGGAGTAGAAGCCATGATGGAGGTTTCAAAGACCCCATTGTGTCTCGGGGCATCTCTGACGCCTTACAGAAGTTTCATGGCATGAATCTGAACATGGGTGTTAGTGTGCTCCTAAAAACTCTCCAACAGAGTGAGCAGCTGGGGATGGGAGGTTGTGACAGATCTGGTTTCATCCCTAAGCCCTTGTTTGCCCCGAGCCTGATCTAGGCATCCTATCCCCAGACATCAAGTATGGATGGCGGCTCTGTGGGTAAGGGTCACTACAGATTCACTGTAGCTGTGACTCCACCAACATCACTAGGATTAAGTATTTGCTGTCTTCATAGCATTTCCCTTCTTTTAAAATCTAAGACCAAATACTATGACATTTTAAAACATGCACCAAAATCTGCACAGTACATATTCTACATATTGGACTTCCATGATGAAAAATCAAGAGTAAATCTTGAGAATCCCTTTGACTTTTTGACTGTGATACTCATCTCAAGGGACTAGCAAGTGCCATTCACAGACACTGAAGGAGCTTTACACTTCTATGGATATTGCATAGGAAATGGGATATAGGCAATATGTATGTACAAATGACAAGACTAATGCATATGTACCGGAACTGATCGTCCTGGCTGAGAATGAGCTATGCACAAAAACACACACCCCCTGGAGGACTGCAGTAAGTCTCGTCTGTCTCCACAGATTTGCTCCTCACAATAAAAAATGCTAATTATCACGGAAGAAGAGAGGAGGGTGGCTGGTACCGAGAGCTAATGAGCAGTTTTTGGTGTTATATGTACCATTATCTTATCCTAATATTAAATCTCAAAGTCTCCTGGCATTCATTAAAGCCATATGAAACCAGAACAAGTTTTTGAGTAGGATTCCGAATAGATTCTCTCCAACTGCCTGGCTCTGGGGAGGGCACTTCTTTCGGAATTTCATGGTGATAAGGAGCTAAACATGTGCTTATCCAACAAATTTAGTCTTTTAATTGGGAAGAAAGTAGTTAATTCTCCTTGGTCTCTACCATAAGTCTCCATGTAAATTAGCACAACCTCCTATGACAACTTGAAGGGATTCTCTTTAGGTTTCTTTCACCCTAGACCCACACTGCCAGCAAGCTCCGGAAGCTTCCTCTTGACATCTTCCGGGATTCAGGCTCCCTCACTTGGCCTACCCAATTCACAAGGGTTCTAAGAGAGGAAAGTCGGCCAGCCTACAGATATAATGTCTTTTTACAGAAAACCTTTATTGACTTCTCCCCAGCAACCGCCCATACAAACAGCCCCTTCTATTGATCTTGTAAGTTGCTGTGGAGCTACATTAGCATTTATTTCTCTAGATACATATTTAAACAGTAGTTTCTCTTCGGATGGTGATTACCTGGTGATGCTGCCTCAGACGGAACAGTGTATGTCTAGGACAGCCTCAGAAGATTTGGTGAGAACTCCCCTTGGCACATGGAGCATGTCTCACAGCCTCGGGCTCATGAATGGGGACCTGGGATCTTGAAATAAGGAGACATACTGGCATGAGACACCTCTGAAGAATCAGGAATACGGGGACATGAAATAGTTATCAGGACAGGAGAAGGCAGGGGTGGGGGGCACTGAGACGTTTGAGGTGGGGCTGATCTGGAATATGGGTTAGGCAGAAGGATAAACCTGGAAACTCACAGGATCATGTAAGTTTAAGTAGGAGCAACATCAACTCCCCCTAAAAGATCTGGAAAGTGCACAGTAATTCATCTTGCCAGTGGTTTACTCAGTGGCTATTCGGGGGAAATTTGATTTAAAAAAAAAATCACAGCCAGCTCTTGTATAATTTTAGACAGTATCACTCTCCAAAATAACAAAGCAATTAACTCAAAACACCATAACGTGGTCTTTCTCTGGCTCTTCCTGGCAAGGTCTGAAGTAGCTGCTCCACGTTTGAAGATAGTTCTTAGCAAAGGATTCCGTTTAACCACACCTAGTCTGCATGGCTGTGTGCTCACAGATCTCATCATCTTCTATATTTAGAGAGACGGGCTTTCCAAGGGAAGACGGACATCCAATAAGGACGATCCCATCTAGAGAGGTGAGTTACTATGGTTACTGCTCAGGAGGCTGAGGACCCGTGAACCGCTGCTCCTGGCCAGCTGGACCCTTTCCAGATGAGAACCTAAAACAGAAGCCCGCTCTCCATACGTGTTGACTTAATTCAGTGGAGCCTACTCCGTGTCGTTTTATCCATAACCATGGGCTGCCTTTGGGCGCTCCCTGCCTCCAGCTCTCCAGCCTCGGGAAGCCAGGCAAAGCAAAATCAAGGAGGGTGGAAAACTTCTGAGCACTAACAGAACAGTAGCGAACAGAGGTGGAGTCTCATTATCCAATCCTGGCATTTAAGAAACCAAACCAAGTGATTTGGGACCAGTGGCTAGTCAGTTTCCAATAGCTGGGGGGCGGGGTGGGATCCAAGGCCAAGTCCCAAGCCTCCAGCGGTAGGGAACGCTTCTCTGGGCCTCGGGGTCAGATGCCTGGCTGGAGGGGGTCCTAGCATCCCTTGTGAGGGGTCCACTCACCCGAAGACTGCGTGTGCAAATGTTTCACAGCTCCTGTTTTTCGTGAAGGTGTCCCTCTTCGGACGGGCTCTGACAGTGACAGCGGCGGCGGCAGCGACTGCAGCTCGGCGGGGCGGCCGGCTCCTGCAGGTCGGTCCCTCCTTCTCTGAAGCGCCTCTCGCTCCAGCTCAGAACGCGAGGCGGGCGCGCGGCTTTTCTAGGCGCAGATTGGACCAAAGGGAGCAGATGTTATCCGGTTGCTAGGAGCGTTGCTAGGAGGCGATGACGCCCCTCCACCGCCCGAAGCAACTTTCCTGAAGGTCTCGGGCGCCAGAGGGGGCTACTGAGAGCAGTCTGGGAGCTCTACCGGGAAGGAAGGCTGGGAACAGGGTCCAGCCACGGGCTACACTGACTTGGTCCAGGAGAGCTGGCTACACGGGAGCGTCGCGGGCCTGAGCGTTGAGAAGAGTCTCGCGTCCCAGGAAACGGTCACTCACTGGAGGCTGGATGGGTGTCCCCATGGAAGTTGAATGTGGGTACAGAGGTGGAACTGCACTTAAAGGTGTGAGGTATCCTTTGGCTCGGAGACAGTATCTCACTGTGTTCCTGTTACTACAAACAGGTTTGAACACTTAACGGACTTGAAAGAGGGAAATATTAATCCATGAAACTCAACCCTGAGTATAATTTCTTTGGGCACCTTATATGGCTGCCTCCTGAAAAGGTGTCAAGGATTGGGGGTGGGGGGTGTGGCACCGAGTAGACAAGGGGGTTCCCCATGGTCTACTTCCTTCACACAATTAGATTTCATTTAAATGAGAGAAGAAAAAACCCTTCAATTAATATAAAATTTTCTATAAAAATAATCACAGAAATGACATGAGGTTGGAAGAAATATGTAGGAGTTTCCTGGGATAGTGGACTAGGGAGTGGGAAACGAATATAATCAAAATACGTTCTATACCTGTATTAAATTCTCAAAAGACAAATAAAATGTATATTTTCAAATGCACCTCAAAGAGTACTTTCCACGAAGGATACAGAGGAAACTATATGTGTAATTTCCACAAAAGTTTGCACCCTCTCCAACTTCTTGATAGAGCTTATTTTGATTCGGTTTTTGTTCGCATTCTCAACCATTGCTTCCCATGGTCGCTATTGTGAAATGGCTTTATTTTATTGAGGAAAAATGATGGCAAGAACCTCAAAGTGGAAACATTTGAGTAGCCAATGAGCAAATTAAAAAAAAAAAAAAAAAAAAAAAAAAAAAAAAAAAAAAAGGAAGCCAACATACCTAGTAAAGAAATTCTGCGCAGCACACTCCCTTGATGTTAGAGTTCTCCTAAGAAGGGAGTACAGAATTTCCCTGGCTCCCTAGAAAGTTGGGCCAGGGCCAGGATGGAAGCCAGCACCCCTGGGACTCACTTAGAAATACTGTGTTTAGATCCAAGCCAGGCTGCTGAGTTAAGAACTATGGAGGTAGCCATCATCAAGGCCAGCGGGGTACAGGGTGATCCCACCCTTCAGAGGTCTCCAGTACCTACTTAATGCCTTTGTCAAACTTTGATCTCTGGAAGTGTGCTTGCCCTGAGGTTTGAGCCGATCATGAGCTAATCTGGAACTGTGTGATAACCAAGGCAGGCTAAAGAGCTCACAATCACAAAGTCACTACTATGGGGTCTGAAGGGGGTGGGGCTTAGAGAACAGTTCTGATCCCCCAGGCCACCAGCAGTATGCCACATTGCTGCTTCACCACTGGCAGCAAGAGACAAAATGGGGGCTGCAACTCTTTCCTTCTCTAGCTCTTCCCTGGGACTCTTTGTACCTTTGACTTTCAGTTCCAGTCATGCCACCTTGTCTGGAGAAGGTCTATAGCAGGTAGGACCGCAAATCGCTTTCACTCCTGCTAGTTTCCCTTTGAGTTGTATTTTCAAATCCTCCTGGAGAAACATCCCCCAGAAATTGCAAGGCTTACATGAAGCTTTAAGGAGTTTATATGGTGTAATTCATTGGCAAAATATTTTTGGAGATGGTTAATGTTTTCAAAGTAACCCTACACAAAGCAGTACAGGCAACTAGGTGCTGCCAAGAGGGGGCAAAATATAGTCTTCCCTAGAGAAGAACACCCCAACTGGTTATCGAAGCCAAAAACACATATACAAATAGCATTATACAAACCGAGAAGGCTGTATTTTGTGTGTTTAGGAATATATATTCATCTATATAAGTGCATCTAACAATTAATTTAAAAATAGACCATGAATTTGAAAGAGGGCAAGGAGGAGTATATAGGAGGGCCTGGAAGGAGAGCCAAGTGGGAATGATGTAATTACTATGTCAAAAATTAAATCAAAGAGGTAAAAGGGGGTCTTATGTTATAAATAAACCATTGTTAAAGACTTTTAAAATTACCGTATGGGATAGAAAATACAAGGAAGGAAAAGACCCATGGTCATGGGAAGGAGTAGCATTTCAGCTCTTTAGGATGGGAGCATCTTGGTGGAAATGTGAGGAAGCAGCAGTCCTGGGCAGAGTCCTGGATGTTACAGACAACACAGTCTGAGCATAGATTACCCAAATACCTGTTTCTCCTCCAGTCCTCTTTCTTTACAGCTTGATATGTGTGTTTTGGTACCTTAGTATGACACTTGGGGCTTACTTGGGGCTCACTGTCGCCCGTACATAGAAGCATGTAGCCTGGCCCAGGCTACCAGCTCAGAGCTCTTTACCCCAGACTTAGAGTCATCATTTCACCAGTATCCCCACTCCCCTGAAGTGCTTGAAATCCAATGTAACAAGCAGATCACTTTGGCCATCCTATAAAGTCCTAGTGCAGCCATGGGTGAGAGGGAACTCGGGGGGGGGGGGGGGAGAAGAGAGCTCAGCACCATCACAGTGACAACACTGGAAGGAAGCTCATTTCAGAGGATGGACAGAAGAGAGGGTACTGGGATGTGAGATGCTTTCTAGAGGATGCTCATGATTTCCAGTTCGTTTTCCCAGGCACACAAACCACAATTCCCAACTATTTTAAAAATAAAAATTATTACATTTTTATTTAGTGTGTGTTCACACATGCGCGGGCATGCATACCAGGGTACACGTGTGGAGGCCAAAGGACAACTTGCTAGAGTTGTCTTGTTCATTCATAATGTAGGTCTAGGGGATGAACCGTAGGAGCTCTGGCCTGACTCCCTCCCTGCCTTAAAGACAGAATTCTGTGACTGGTCCTGACCAGCAGAGCTTGGGCAGAAGTGTGGCCACAGATCAAATTGCTTGAGCTGCATGCCTTTCTTCCCTATTCATAAGGCAGAGTATTCTCTGAGAACACGGGGGACTCCAAGGTAACAGGGTCTCAAGTGGAGAGGCAGTCAGCAGAAAGCTGTGTGGTCAAGGAATGGCTTCAGACTTGTGGAGTGAGAAACCTTTCTCGTGCAGATATGCCCACATTTAGGACAAGTGGTACTAATGCCTCAACTGAATGGTTTTTAAGTGGTTTGTTAAAATAAAGAAAATAAAACCCCTGGAGTACAATAGTGTTGTGTTTTCTTTGGTTTGGAGGATTTGGGCTTTGCCTTCATGCTTGTCTATAACAGCCTGGCTCCCTCTCCTTTGAGAGCACTGCATCTGTATACTGTGAACTAATTAGAAATGGGTAAACACAAAAGATGAAGACTACTGGACAAGGGCATCTCTGAAGGGGAATCACCTCCACTCAGCGTGTGAAAACCCACATCTGCCCTCATCCTGATATTTACATAGATCCCTAACCAATATTTTTATTTATTTTAAATTCAGTCCCTTAAAGCATTACACATATGCTTCACTGGTCACCATAAAATGTCCCAATCATTCTGAAGCTAAGTAAACCCATGTGGCTCCACGGTGTAATGCTTATGGTTTTGACATGCAAGTCTGAGGCTGGGATAGTTTTGAACTTTTGTATATAGTAAAGTAATATTATTCAGGCTCATGAAACTTACACATTAATGCTGCAAAGTATCTTTAACATAAAACATTTGACATGTGTGCATACGCATCATTGGCTAAAACTTTCTCTACAAGACCAGTAACAATGCTTTTACAAAATTGACTGCTTCTCAGCTTTGAGATGCCACAAGTTCAGTTCCAGTACACATTTTGAAACAAACTGAGGATAATGCTGCTTCCAGGCTTCATTTTAAAACAAAAAGCAATTCAAATTTGTCCTCATGCATTTAAATATCTAATACAGAAACAGATTTCAGGCTGCATAAAATGTGCTTTTCCACATCACTGAGACTGAGCATCTTGTATGATTTGCAGAAGAAAAACTGTAACTCTTCCAGCGATGAATTCAGTCTTTATCACAGGCAAACAATTTTCTCTATTCTAATGGATTTTCAAAGGTCATTTCAAGCACAAGATTATCAGCAACCCATATCTTTCTGATGGCCTGGAGGAGGCATGGGACATAAGAGTGGATTAGCAGTGTATCAAAACCAACATGAAATCAGAAACAGTACAGAAGTTAGAAAAGGTACCCTAATGTTCAGTTTCACAATTTAAAAATACTCAAACTACCTCCACCCTGCCATGCTAATGGTTTATTGAGAGAAGTGAATCTAGAAATGGGTACTTTTTTATAGCTGTCTATTCTTTTGACAAAAAAAAAAAAAAAATGTTTTTATCCATGTTTTAACCATGTGCCCTACAGTCAAAGATGTCATACTAAGAGAAACATAGAGCTCCAAAATTGAATACTCTGAGTTTTTTCTTTGTCTCTTACATGTGCACATGCCCCCAGGGACCAGAGAGGCATTGTTTGAAGGTGAGCTTTCTTAAGAGAGGGACATACAACATCCAATAGAGACCAGGTCTGAAATGCCTATGAAGTCCTTAGAGGGACTCAGGGCAACTCTTACTTGACAACAGCCTGACTTTGAACAATAAACTTCCAAAAATTCTGTTTGGAAATCCAGGAGAAGACCCAATTTTATGCTAAAAAAATAATTGCTGTAATTGAAATGTCTAAAACCATTGCCGATCACCAAAGAGCAAGCGCAGGGGAGCACACAGAGTTGGTCCCTAGGGGAAACCAGGAACAAGAAAGAGATGATCTTATCACATCCTGGACCTACAGCATCCAGCCAGGAGCAGAGCAGTCCTGGGAAGTTCTCCCTGCAGAGAACAGCATGCTCCTCGGAGGGTAAAACCTCCTCAAGATGTCTCCCAAAATAGTTACATGTGCTCAGGATGAATGAGTCATTCACGTTTGCATTTTTTTTTAATGCAAGTTCTTCAAGGACACCCATCAAAAGTTGAGCTATGAAAGAAAACCAATGAAATGTTTTAAAACTACAGAGCTGCACACAGTATGCATATGGCAAAACATGGATGTGTGAATGTGAACAACTGCTTCAGATGCCATATGAAGACTGAAAAAAATAGAAATGCTCAGATTTATCTTGCACTGGGAACACAAAATATTGCTATAAAATCTTGGATGGTCCTTAAAAACGAGTTTTTAATCTTTACTGTTTCTGGGAGGTAATGGAAGGAAATTGGCTTGAGGAAGGGGAAGAGGTGAACAACCAAGGACAAAGTAGTAAGGTGGGTTTAAGAAACCTTGTCAGCGGGGGGCTAGGGTGTGGTGGGTTTCTTCCCACAAGCTATTCAGATTCTACTTTGGAAATGGGGTGGGACAGCTAATTTAGTACTTTCCCTGTACTCAAGTTGTTATAAAGAAATGTGTGTGCTCAACTGAGAGATGGACAACCCCTGAAATGAAGGCGGAGTTGTAATTTGTTATGTTGTCAGTGTTTAAACAAACCTGAGCCAGCAAGATGGCACAAGTCAAAAGGCTTGCCATGGAAGCCGCTGACCCACGTTTGATCCCCAGTAACTAAGTAAGAATGGGGAGAAGACAGAGATGACTCCACAAAGCTGTCCTCTGACATCCACAGGTAGCCATGGCATGTGCACTAACCCCACACCATGCACACACACACACACACACACACACACACTTTAAAACCTTTTAAATCAGAACCTAACATTTTCTCAGAGGCAGAATCACTAAAGAACATTCCAGCTGTAACTTTTAGCAAAATTACTGGCAGAGATCTAAAAGTGTCAATTACTTTGATACAGCAACATAATAAAAGTGGATCTGACCTTAATATAAAAATAAAACAGCGTACAGTCTCCAAAACCCATGAATGTCTTAAAAAATTCTGTGAAAATGTTTTTCATCTAGGGCCTCATCCTACATCCAGAGTAGGGGCTCACAGGGCTTGTTGTATTAATGGAAAATTAAAGAATCCTACCCTACACCATAGGGTAAACAGGTAAAATGGGCTAACAACCCTAGAGGATAGATACAGTGAAGACTTAAGAGACCTGAAGTTTGCCATCCATCTTAGAGATCCACAAAGGAAGGCAGGATACCAGAATACAGGCTTTGTTAGGTTGCAGTCACCTTTTATCATTCAGTTATGACTTTATCTCTGCTGTAGGGCCTGGGCCCACAGTGGCTGCTGGCAAAGCATAGTGCAGGCTGTATACACAGAAGGTGGTAATGGCCCCAGATAAGGCTCACTGGGAAGGCCTCCTCCTCCCAGTGATTATTGGGATCATCATTGCAACATCCACCTGCTTGTCACAGGTCATCCATCTGCTTGCACTGGGTCACTCTCCTCAGAATGCAGAGCTTTCAGATGCTTACAAGGCACTGTTAATGAACGTGATTGACAAAGGCAATATTGTGCAGGATGACAACATGTCTCTCAGATAAAGGGGGGCATAGACTGAAAAGAGAAGCCAGCTTCCTATCCTGACTCAGTGGCAGCATCAGCAGAACTTTCTAGTAAACAGTCTAGCTAAACCAATGCTCAACAAAACACTATGGGATTCCTAAATTTTGGGTCCAGTCTATGAGGTCTTCAGAACTCTCACTGTTGAATTCCCCATGGAGAAGACTAAGGGCTTAGATTAGCCAACACAAAATATGAGATTATGCAACTTCCCCACCCACCTCTCCAAATAGAAAACAAACCTCCTTTCACCTATGCGACACTGACTCCAAGTTGAAAGTGGCTACATTCTATTGGATGTAGAAGGAAATAATCTATTCACATTCTAATGTGCCATAGCAAATGAAATTAGGAGAAAAAGTAAATATAGGTCATAAACTGCTGTATCCAGACAGCAGAATGGTATTCAATGCTTAAAAATAAATGAGCTATCAAGGCATAAAAAGACACAGAAATATAAATGCAGATTGCAAGTAAAAGAAGACAATCTGAGAAGTCTGCACGCTGATTGATTCCAACTATGTGACATTCTGGAAGACAAAACTCTGGAGACTGTACAAAGAGCAGTGGCTGCCAGGACTTCAATGGGAAAAGGGGATTCAGGAGACAGAACACAGAGGAAGTTTAGGGCAGTGAAAATACCCCACATGCTACCGCAAACAATAAAGATACACATTACATGTGCTTCATAATCCACAGAACATACAATATCCAGGAAACGCCCTAATGGGAACTACCCACTTCCAGAAGGATGTGTTGGCATCAACTGACTGCACCAGATACAATGTTCATAGTTGAGAGTGTGTGTGAGCAGGGGACATGGGTAGATGGGGACGATGGGTTTTGTCTTGAACCTAAAATTACTCGGAAAAGAAAAGTTTAACTACTTGTATTAAAAAAAAATCACAACAGCATTATTGTTTAACCTGAAAGTACTGGTCAAATGTCACCCTTACAAACATAAAATTTTCACAATAGATTTTATATATTTTTCTCTCCCTATTCATACATTTAAAATAAAATCTGTAATAAAATTGTAATTTAAAATCCTGGGAAGTGTGTGGCTGCATTAGTTGGCAGCATAATAAAATGGTCTTTATAATGTGGAAGAAGTGAGTATTAGCAAAGTTTACCATGGGGTACAGGAAAACGTAGCAAAGTTAGCAAATTTGGCCCAGGTGCCCACTATAGGGAACCTGACCAACCCCTAATGAAGGAAGTATGTCTCTAGAATTCAGTGCTTCATGCAGAACTACGTGTGTGAGATTACCTTTCTCTTCCTAACCACATTTCTCATTCAGAGTCTTAACTAGCAGCTTTTACTTCCAGGTAAGATGACACTAGAAGCCCCTGTATGACCAGGTTAACAAGAATGGGAGTTGGCATAAGAAAGAACAGACGACATCCCCAAGACAGAAAGAGGAAGGATGTGGGGAATACACAAATATGGCAACAAGAGCTGAACACTGGAGACAAAGACAGGCAACACCATGAAGAAGCTGAGTTCCATGTGGAAGGCTCCCTGGCCAGGTGAGAGGGATGACTTAGACAGCTATCTGGTTCCTTTTCTCAGTTGTCAAGGTGATTATCAGAAGAGATACGTGTAGTGTTATTGTGGGCCCTGGGTTGTGCAACACTTTGTAACATTCTTCTGTAAGTTGTATTAGGTCACCAAAGAAAGATTCTGACTTAGGTAGCTTGAGATATGGACTCTTGAGCTTTTATGATGTTAAGAACAATAAGCAATAAACCCAATGGAAAACAACCAGCCCATGTCTTTTTTATAAATTGAAAGTATCAAGAATTATATCCAGGGCTAAGACGATAGCTCAACAGGGAAACACTCCATCTGTAGGAGCTGGGGTTGATTCCTAGACCACAAAACCAAATTATATTCAGACCAATTTCAAGATCAACACTAGAAAAACAGTTGTTAACCCATCTTCCATGTAAAATAAAAACCAGATATTGATCTTACACATTTTACAAGGATGCTCAAAATACATGGGGTTTTTTGGTGGGAAGGGGGCAGGGTACTCATTATCCATAGTGCTCACTGTCACCGTTTCATTGGGTCACATGTACTTTGACCATCTTCACCCTTCTGCCCTTCATTTCTCTCTTTACCCAATCCTAATGGTCCCTCTTCTGTGTCAAATATAAAAATGATCTTGTCTACCTATATAAAGTCTAGGCTTTAAAATGAGAGAAAATATGTAGTATTTCTCTTTCTACATCTGTCCTGCTTTGCTTATTATGATCTCATGATAACATTTCATTAAAAAATTAAAACAGATTAGTAGGGTTCTTTGTCCACGTACTTACCCATGTATCCTACAGCTTTAGTCTCCAGTCCACACAAATGGGAGGGAGCAGCCATTTATGATGCACAGAACCTGTTATAATGTGTCATGTTCGCCTGCCCAGACCTACCATTCTACTGTCTTATAAAGGACATCCAATATTCAGTCATACGACTTCAAATAACCATCTAACCACCACCCCATGCTGTAACTCATTTCTTTGCTGAAGCAGAACATGGCATCCCTCCCTCTGTAGATATAAAACACCCATTTATTTCAAAAAGAAGCAAAAACTGCCAAGGATATTTACTCCTTAACTAGACACAGAATAATAACTTTTAAATCCTTTCCTCTTCACAGGAGGGGGAGAAACCATCACAGAAATATATTAAGTCTCAAATTACAAGATAATAAAAAAAATTTTTGCTTGCCTGCAGTCCTTGTCAGAATCAAACATGAAAGAAGAAGTTATTTGGAAGCAAAAATATTGTTGAGCTCTTTTATTCATCAGCCCATGTCTAGACCCAGCCCAGATTCCAGAACATTCTAAGCACCAATGACTTTTAGTCACTCTTTTGAGTAGATATGTTTTGAATATATCCAAACAATTTTTAAAAAATCAAATGGATATATTAAGGGAAAAATTAAGTCAACAAAAATTATACATAAATCTGGCTACACCTCGGGGAAATTTGCCTCCTCATGAAGCTCAAAGTTGATTGGTGATATTGTCATAGAGCAGTAAAAAAGAAAAGCTCCCCTGAGACACTTGAGGCGGCATTAGTGAGCACTCGAGAGCCGTTCACAGTGCTCAGCAGTGTGATTCTCAGAACATCCACAGACCTCCATGGCTGCCGCCTGGGTTTACACTATAAAACCTCAAGCTGCGCACAGGTTTCGCGTGGGCCATAAATATAGGTGATTATCGCCTCTGTGTCTAGGATATGGCAATCTGACCCAAGGGGAATGAAAACAGTTGACAGTCACTGCACCATACCAGAGAAAAGGCAGCCGAGACCTGCAGGCACCCCCATTATTACCCAGACAAGACCTAAGCAGCAGTTCCCCAGAGAAGACATAAGAAGCCAAGAAAAATCCATGTGGGAAAAAAACAAATGGGAAGAGCTCAGGCCAGGGGTGCTGAGGTTATAGGCCAGACCCTAAATTTAGAAGAAATCTTTAAAGGCATACTTCCTGGGTGCCCTCCCGTTCTTCCAGAACTAACTCTGCCACCGCAACTTTCTGTTTTAAAAGTCATGCTTCTGGAACCTTCTTGTCAATTCCCTCTTTTAGGCAACTAAAGGCTAGCCACCAACTTAGGGGCTGCCAGCAGTTTCCCCCTGATTCCTTCCAAATGTGTTTCTCATTTCCTTTCAGCCCACAATTAGAAAGTCTCTCATTTTGACTGCGAATAATTGTAAACAACTTAATGATTGTGTATTGGTAAATACTGTGATTTTAATGTTGGTCCACAACTTCAGAAAGATTTGTAAGCTCTGCACTACCCCCAATAACCCAGTGATAGACAAGAGGAAACCAAACAAATACAGTTCAGCTAATGAGAAACAACCTACACATACTTTTGCTAATGTCTAAGTATTATCATTAAGTGTTTGTGGGTACATTGATTCTATCCATATGCCAAGATCAGACAATGTACACTGTCCTCTTCAGTAGGGTTCTACTTTCTGGGTCATTGTGACCATAAGTCACTTCCCAGTCTTCTCACCTCCCGCCCAACAACTGTATCATCCCTATTTATCCCCACTGGAAAGCACTAAGCTAAATGATTCATGTCTAATGTCTTTGTGTTGACCTGGAATCAGGAAGGCAGCAATTTAATGTAGCATGTTGATACCTTGGCAGAGGGTGGATGAGCAGCCATCCCGTCTCAGAGTCATGCATAGTTTAAAACACAAACAGGGTCTAGGGATGGAGCTCAGTTATTAGGGTGTTTCCTGGTATCCACAAAGCCAGCACCACAGAAACTGGATGTGGTGGCACACATCTATAATCCCAGCACTGAGGGGAAAGGAGCAGAAGGATCAGAAGCTTGTCATCCTCACCTACATAGTGAGTTCAAGGTCACAGGAGATCTACCATCAAAACCAGCATCACCACCGTGTAGACGATGATTGGCCCATGGTACCCAGTGACACTTGAGGTGTCTGAGTCACATGTTCCTGACTCCTGTGGATTAAAGGTCAACCAATGCTTTTCTAAACTTTTAGAATGTCCTCATCATGTGCAGTTTGAATCACATGAAAACAACTGGACACACTCCCACTGTACCTACAAACTAGGCACCCTCAAACCGAAAGGAGGTTCTATGGAATAATGGAAGTTCTCTCATTATGATCTAACACAGGTAACTGGTTCTCGATAGAACCTTCCAGTTGGACAATGGCTCCTAGGTCTTCACAGCTCAAACTCCCTCCCCCATAGAGATTTACATATATAATGTGAGTTTTAAAGTCACAAATATTTTTAATGGAAGTCATTGCAGTATTACACTGCTTGTTTTAGTAGATCAAATACATAGCCAAACCCTAGCAAGCTTTTTGATGGGGACAGTAAGGAGCCCAATGTGCATATGAGCAGCAGTGTGGGTTCAGAAAAGGACTGTGAGCGGGTGATCAAGGTGTAAAGATAACTTATCCAGGTTGTGTGTCACCTCCAAACCAAAAGAATGGAAGATGAAGATATAGTTATTTGATATCTTTTATGATGTAATTTACTCAGCCATGCTCATCTCTTGATAAAATCTACTTTCTAGGCAAATCTAGGCCAGCTTCATGCAGTATTTTTTTCAAGTTCCTGAAAAAAAAAATGTTTTGAGTTTTTACATCGTGTCATAGTCACCTTCCTGGAAAAGTAGCAGACCTAGAACACTCCTTTCTCAAGCATGAGTAGAAAGAGGAAATACTGAATATTACCTTTATAGCAGCTTCTATTCTGGTCACATTACAACTGTGACACTAATTCATCTTTCTGTGTGAGGACACTGGAGTGTGGGCTGGAGAAGTTATTTTCTCATGGCCCCATAGCACATTCCATCTAAACCCACCTATGTTCACATAGCAGGTGCCCACTTGACTGCCTGGGGTCTGTTCTGTTTTACACCTTTAAGTGAGATCCTACCCCCAAATTGTTTCCATGTGGCTTCGTGTCATCTACAGAGGATTCTTTCCACATCTTCATATACTAAGTCCTCTGCATGAAAAGGACAGCCATTGGGGTAGACACACAGTACAACGTCCATAGTGAAGGATCAGTGGGTCAATGAATGTGCTATGAGTTTAACGCTTTACTTGGAAGGAATTTGGATTCTCAGATGATACCTTTTAGTACAGCCACAATGTAAACCACAATGTACAAGAGGCAATAGTCGTTCGTATAATGTGATGTACACGTTGAAAAGGGAGAAGGGCTGCTTCGGGCACACTGTAGCACCTAGCACTGTGGAGAATGTCGACACTTGCATCAATGCCTGAATTGTCATTAAAGCATGTCATGACCCATGGCACCTAAGTCAAACAACCATGGGTGCAATGCCATGCCTCTTTGCAAACATGGCATGGATCTTTTCTGAGGCCTCACGCTGGTGGAATGCTGAGAATAGTATGCCCATGGTCATTATAAATTCTTATGTTAGGGGAAGCGGGGCTCCCTCTGTTCAATAGTTATGTGATCAGTAAAAACAGGACCCAAAACAACTGTGCATCTCTCATAGGGAGCCAGTGAAGGAGGGGGAAGCCAGAGCAGGTGTGTGTCTGCCTGATGAATAGTCCATTAAGAAAGAAAGGAAGAAAATCAGCGGTAGTCAGAGGGGAGCAGAGAGTACAGCAACCATCATAACTGGAGAAATCAACCCTTCTCAATTCAGCCCTGAAAGAAGTCCCACAATGAAACACATCTCTCCATAAACCCGGCAGTCTTACACTCTCGGGGATACTGTTTTACAAGCCCACGCTTTGGGAAAGAACCACTGTGCAACAAAGACACACCATCGCTTCCACGTCAAGCTCCGCACAAGATATTAATCATTAGCTAGCTAAAATAGGCAAAAGGCAGCTCTCCCACCACGGAGCCCACTAATGATCTCTCATAACCCTTTTGAGAAGCAAATGTAGCTGCAAACGCTCGAGTGAAAAACATGTTAAATGCATTTGGGTCTAGACTTTGCCAAGAAAAATAAGAGTGTCTAAGTGCACAAAATCCAAAGATCTTCCTAAAGCAGAATTTCAAATCTGCGGTTGAAAAATAAATAAATAAAAAACTCGGGCTCACATTTCAGTGCACCTTGTCTTTAGAATTTGGTGTGTGTACCATCCGCTGAGAGCGAACGCTGCTGCGTAGTCAAGAAGCACGCGTGTTATACGGTGAATAGCACTAATGAAAACAAAAAAACTAGAAAGTGGGGAAATGCTTTCCCCCTTGAAACGGGAAACATAAACGTCATCCTAAGCTCACTATACTGCAGGAAACCCAAAAACGGAGCGAGTCAAGGAGCAGGGGACAAAGCATAGGTGACTAGCAGGGACCCCAAGCCCTGGGTGTAAGCAACATGTAGAGCAGGCAAACATGAGTGAGGGAAACCCAGGCCCGTCTGTACAATATATACAGATTTGTTTTCAAATGTAAATTTGGAAATGAATGCTGCTATTATGCCAGCGGCATGAAGGGAAGCAAGCGAGGCTGCTCTGCTTCCCTTTCAGCACAAGGCACGCAGAGAGGGAGGGATGTGAAAAGCCGATTCTTCGCCGCTCCTCCTTCAATTGCACTCAGTTCTACCCCGTGACAAAGTTGCACTTCAAAGACCGCTACAGTGAGTGGGCTTGATGTTCCGAAGACACTCCGAGGTCTGAGGTCTTCCCGAGGAAGGTGGGCGAAACCTAACGGGCCGGAAAAGACCTTGGGATAACAGTTGATTCTGCAAATTCTTACCCCTCCATATGAAGTTGTTGCTTCCCAAACTCTGGTCCCTGTGATCTAGTAGAGTTACCCCGTGCCCTTGTCTGGGCTTGTCAGGATAACCATTATGAAGTGTAAGGGATAAATACGTTCTTCAAGTGTTGCGGCCTACGCTCACAATCTGTCAAAATGTAGAGCTGTGGGGGAGTTGTGCGGCTCTGACTGCAGGCACCTGTCACTGGCTATCACTCTTCCCAAAGACAGAAGTCAACAAGAAAACATACAAATCTAAAAGGAAGTGGTTGGGCCCTTGCTCAGAGAACCTGCAATATTGAGCACAGGGTTAAGAGTGGATTCCTTCCCTCCTCATCACTTCCAGGTAAAAGACACCAAAACTAAAATCTCAGATCTGGGAATAAAGAACACTGAAGTGCACTGCATAAATATGTACAAGGTACCCGTAAGTAAAACCTCACACCGGACCCATTCGAGGTCAGCACTGGGGACTAAACAGTGTGTCCCCACAGACATGAACTCACTAATACAGGTTGTTACACATGTAAGAAATATCAGTGCTGGGTCCTTTAAATGACCCAAGAATTCAGTGTTATTCCATGCTAAATGACAGTATTTCTTCACTCAGAGGACTTCACATGTTCATTCCCATAAGTCGATCAAATCAGTATTTATTGAGATCCACTGTATGCATCTTTCAATGTTCTATTAGCAAGGTACATGGCATAAAGATGAATATGGCTGGCATGCAGAAGTACATACGAAAAATACATGTGGGAGTTAGTACAATCATCTATAGAAAAGGTATGAGCCAAATGAATTACAGATCCGAAACATCAAGAAAGCCAAGACTTAAGCTATCTTCTAGGTTTTCTCTTCTTCTTTGGGTAACAATTCGATAAGAAAGCACAAAAATCCTTGATTTTGGAAACCTTAACTATCCAAAGAGAGACAGGTCAGATAACAATCTGTTTTTAACTGTTTTACAGCTTCAGGATGGTTTGTCTAACCTGGTTCTTTTAGAAATCGTGATATCTAATTGAGATAAAAAGAGACATTTTGTGAATACAAATGTATTTTACACCACAAGTTTATAACAATTACCTTTGAGATAAACAGGGATTTTTTTTCCCCATAAAGAGACGAGGGGTGGCAGAGGACTGGATTGGTTACATCCTTCCGTAGCGCCCTGCATCCGGTTCCTTTCTGTTTTGTAATAGTGGACACCGAGCAGTATCTGACTCATACACTTCAGTGACGGAGAGCAGTAATGTTCACAGCTCCTTTGAAGTCTCAGCGTACTCTCCCAGCAGAAAGAGACAGCAGGAAGAAGCTGAGCTACGTATTGGGAACCAACACACACTCACCCAGTAGCACCAATTATGATAAAACCAGTGGTCTCAACTAGATACCCTTTCCATATTGTGTATGTAGGTTTCCTTTCATGACATTTACACTCAAATCACATCTTTAATACTGTCCCAAGTGACAGGATGACCTAAGATTAGAAACATTCTCAATTTGAAAGTTCCTCCACCCCCCAGGGATCTGACTTGGTGTTGGATAATCAAGGCTGACGTAGCTGACGTGAATGCTGTTGATAAACCTAGGATTCCAACAACGTATGCCACCTGCAGATCTGCTGGCCTCTGCTTTCCTTCATTTCCTCCCAGTGCTCCTGCTCCTCCTCCCCACTGCTGTTCTGGCCCAGAGCAATCCAGCCAATCATCTCTTTACGCTTCATTGTGCGCCTGCTGTAAATGGAGATCATCAAGGTAACATCCGAGAGCTGGAAGAGGGCCACCTGGAAGACAAAGGTCTCTTTATAGACAGGATTGGGTTGGCCACGACGAATGGATGTCTTGCAGCGGGACATTTCTTGACCCACACAGTTGAGGAGGAAGAGTTTTCCATATGTATCTACAGAAAAAAACAAACAAGAGAAGGATGAGAAAAGCCAACAGGAGAAGGATGAGAAACTAACAGAGTTGGCTGAGTTGTAATCTTTACATTGACTTCAAATTTCTCTACTGGTCTTTGCTGCTGGACCGCCACATCTTGCATAGATTATTAAGGAAAACTTGTTGCCTTGTGTCTGTTGTTTCATACAGCTCGGCATCTGGCACACTGTTGAAGTGCATTAGAACTTCTCTTTGTACAGAGTATTTACGTATGGAAGTGCACAGACTCTTGTGCAATGGGAGCCGTGTGAACTCTGAGAGAGTTTTGACTTGTGTATTGGCTATGCATTCTTTTCTCTATGTGTGGGACATTCTTCCATAGTCAAATTATTGTTTTATGTCTTGGCTAAAGTGTATCTTCTCTTCTTGCTCTCCATATAGTCTACCATCTTCTCCGGATCATCTCATGGCCCACAAGCTTCATGCCCACTCCTCTGTGCACTATGCCAATACCCTGATATCCCAGAGGCCATCCACCTTCCCCTAACCTCTACCAACACACCTCAATTTGCACAACACTTTCTCTAGAATCCTTGCTGACTTCAACTCCACCATCACCTGGTTTGACCATACCCCAGCATGCACCATCACTGTGTGGTTTCTTGTCTGCAAGCTGCCAGTCCCTCAAAGGAAAAGAGAGGGGTTGCTTTGCTTGCCACAGAACCCACACACCTGGCCTAGTACCTGATGGGGACTAAACTTTCAACAACGAGTTTATGATGAATATTCATGACCAGACAGAAAGTCAAACATTTTCTTTCTTTGATCTCATATATTCAAACAAGAAAACCAAACAAAATCAGCAATTTTAAGACCTTTATACTAAAATACTATGAAGTACTGACTAATTCCTATTTTTTAGTTGCCAAAAAGAAAAGAAAGCATCCACATTTTACTAGCATCATCTCCTTTGGCTAAAATTTCTGAATGAATCATTACAAAGAAAATTATCCCCACAAATATGTTATTAAAATCACTTTATTGATAATTTTTTGGACTTTTAATAAAAAGTTTTGCTTCTAACTTAGATGCAGAATACCGTTTTAAAAAAAGGAAATCAAATATTTAGATGTTGTCTAAGTTGTCTGTATTCTGTTGAGTGCAGGCAGAAGCCTTGAGTTTGCAGCTCACTTTCCCAGCTAACCACCAGTCAAACCTTTCAAAAGCGTAAGCCCAGATCTCTGTAATTTCCTCTCAGAGCATTGTGAGGTAGGAAGCAAATTACAACCTACGGTTTTCTTTGTACGTTGATCTTTTTTTCCTATTCCGGGTTGATGTGTTATTTTATGCACTTATCTGCTGAGAAACACAAGGTGTGAGATTGCACTTCAGGTGTGAAAACACTTCTCTGTCTTAGAAACAGGGCTCCCCACTCCTCAAACTGTTCCATGGAAAAGCTGTTGGCAGACCCGCAATGGGCACGAACCTGTGCTTCTGCGGCTGTATGACAGCAGCCTATATGGGGAGCTGACGACAGCTCACTGCAGGCACTGATCTCAGGCCACGCTGCCAATTAGAGCAGAGGGGATGGAGATCATCTTCAAAGACTTGCTCATTTTGCAATGAAAATTCTAAACTTTGGCCTGTCTCAGGATAGATCTTTAATTACAAGAAAGGTCACTTAGCACCAACATCACAACTGACTATGTGACACAGGCACATGTCACCAAAAAAAGATCAATGTAAGCAATACTACATAAGGGCATCCAACCAAAGAGACACTGTCCAGTTCAAAAAGGGATGCTTTCATCAGCGAGCTCAGGAAATCTGCGCTCGTGTGAAACTGGCAGACACAGAACCAGAGTCTTCTAGGGTCCCACAACTGACTCCAATACACTAGTAAGATTGGGTAGAGAAGGAGTCCAGTTAGCCAAATACCCAACTTAAATAAGCCCTATTTTATTTCCACTTTATTCCTTTAAAAATTAATCACAGCTGCTATAAAAACAACATTGGGCAAACATTTTTCTTATGAGGATTCAGAAACCTTTACAGTATCTTTTAGTAACTCAGACCCATCATCAAAGGCTAAATGGGTCAAAGTCCCTCTGCAGTTCAGTGACTTGTCTTGTCATCTGTGTCTCATGGCATAAGGAAAATGCCACATGCGCCCTAACATTTTGGATGTTTAGAGAGAAGCCTGCAGCTAAGTTAGAAACAGAAATTGTAGTTAAAAGTCTGAAATGGCCAATGTAGTGAGTCTGGTAATGTATTTTTATTTTATTTATAACAGCTCACAACCCCAATCTATCAAGACACAGAAGTCTGACATTTAGAGCATAGAAGGCATTTACCCCAATGAAATAAAAAGTCACAGAAAGAGACCATTACAAATACTTGTCCATCCACAACCCAATACTCTACCAACTACTGCACAGTGAGCCTGGAGGGACACTGCATCACCTAATGTACAGTGTGCCTTCAAGGGATGTTCTACCAACTACTACAGAGTGAGCCTACAGGACGGGGGTCTGTGTGACTCAAATATCTGGGACACAGGTCAAGTGAAAGGAAGCTGGCCCTTTAAGTCTGTTTTTTTTTTTTTTAGTACATTAATACTTATAAAGAATTTTTGCTTAGAATTTTTTTAAATTAGATACTCTCTGCATTTACATGTGAAATGTTACCCGTCCCCCACCCCACTCCCATCTAATACACACAAGAAATAGAAACTAATATCACTGGTTCCCATTTGGGATCTTTAGCAATTTTCACATTTGTTACTGATATTTTCTGGGTTTTGTTTGCCTTTTAAGAAATGAGAAGTTGGGTATAAAGGATTCCAGCACATGAGATGCCTAGGCAGAAGGGTTGATACGAGTTTGAAGCCTCACCTGGACTTACTGTGCTATATAGTAAAACTGTCTCAAAACAAACCAAGCAACCATATTAGCAATTCTAAAGCAGCCCTCTTCGGCATGTTCAACTTCTAAAGTTATAGTTTATCATTTCCATGTGTGTTTATTGATCTTTACCACATGTAAACAAAAGAAATCAAGAATATATTTAATGGTGTTTTATGCATTAACTTCTTTATCACTCTGGTGTATATCTTCCTAAATCATATTTATTTTCTTTTTTTGGTAGCCATGTAGCTGTTTAATGATGAATATATATTAATATTTTGTTATACATCAGAAATACATTGTCAACCATAGGCACACAAACATTTTTAGATGAAAACCTGTAAACAATTATCATGGCGAACAATTTCAGTGGAGTGCACTAGCTTAGTCAAGTGCTCTCCTGAGCTTGCATTTCCCTATGCTACACTTTGAGTATGTGTTATAATAGAGCATACTTTTGAGAGGTGGCTTATATACTTGGAGAACACAATTAGCATATAACGTAGCCAGTGACAACCAGCACCCAGACAAGTATACCTTTCCTCTCAGCATTACACTGTTAAAAAGTATCTCTGTATGTGTGAGGCAGACAGACAGATACATTGGTTTTCCATATGTACTATCCTGATGTATTTATGGATACCAGCTGGTTTACTCGTTTTCATAAAGGACATTTGTTTGTAACAGCCAAGAAACACAAAGCCTTCAGCAAATGTTTCTCTTTATTTGTACTGTACCGGTAGTCAACAGTCTCTCCCAGAGACGCCTGTGCTCCCTGCAATTCTAGATATGAAATATTTGCTGCTTGTATTCACTGACAATATTTTCTCCATGTCAGTGGCTTCCACACTTGCATGCTTAAAGTGGCTCTTATGGTATTTTAAATTTTTTAGTCAATACTTGATTTTTTTCAAGGTTTGGTTGTATGCCTTGAAAACTTAATAGTTACAATGAGCTAAAGTACATGTAAAACAAAATGTAACATGGAAATAGTTAAAGTTTTCTTGTTTTGTAAATTTTTTTTGTTTTGTTTTGTTTTCTTTATTTCTTGGACTTCATACAGTCTGTGAGTTGTTTCTGGGGGAGTGCAAGCCTCTGGGGTTAGCATCCCACTATCAGTGACTGCATATTATGACTGTTCTTTTGTGACTGGGTTATCTCACTCAGGATGATATTCTCTAGATGCAGCCATTTTCTTAAGAATTTGGTTAAGTCATTGTTTCTGGGGTATTTTAAATTTTATTTTGAAGTTTCTAAATAGCTTTCTTCTCAGAGAATTCATTATTTATTTATTTATTTATTTTTACAATGAAAACACTCTACCCAATGTCCATATTCTCTTGTAGTTTCCTCTGTGAATTCTTATTTTTCTCCTTTGATGTTTAACTTGACTCAAATTAATGTTTTTTTGGGAGATAAAGAGCTAACTATTTTTCTATATGAGAAGTAGTATTCTGCAAACTATCCAGTACATAACCCATGACCATGTCCAGCCGGTCTTCAGGACTCATGATCGATAATATTTATTATCATCATCTTAAAATATGCCTTGCTGTTTTAGGTAATCTATGTCATGTTTAAAAATGTGGTTTTATGCTTTACACGGAATGATCCCTATGTCATCATTAAAATGTGATTTTTTTCTTAGTTACTTTAAGTTTTACCTTGTTTTAATTGTTTAATTACACATAAATTTCAAAAACCATTCTGACATATTAAAAACATATATATGGTTAGAGGCCAATGAGATGGCTCAGGAGATGCAGGTTCTTGCTACCAAGCCTGGCATCATGATTTTTAATTCCCCAAAACCCACATGGTGGAAGGAGGGAAAAATTCCCTTAAGTTTCTCTCTCCCTCTCTCTCTCTCTCCCTCCCTTCCTCTCTCTCCCTCCCTCCCTCCCTCCCTCTCTCTCTCTTTCTTTCTCTCTCTCTCACACACACCACAATATCCACACAATCACACAATTAAAATATAATTTAAGAATTTTAAAAACATTTGAACTGGAACTGTACTAGAAATGTAAACTAATATAGGAAACAGTGAGGTTTACAACATATAGACTATCTTCATCAATGAACATAGTATATCTATCAGCTTTTCCACTTAGTTTCCTTCTGTTGTTTTTTTTTTCAAATGTTTTACCATTCCTTTTGTGATTTTCCCACTTACCCGTGATTAAAGTGATTCTTTGGTATCTGACATTATAATGCTAATATTCTTAAACTGTATTTGTTAATTTTTACTGATACATTTGAACACAACTGATTTATAGATAGCCTTGTGTTTTGATGCAGGCAATTTGATTTTTTTTTCTTTTTGATTTTCTATATATAATGTTAGTTTCATTTTTTCCTTCAAGTTTTACCTATTCTGTTTTTATGTCTTATGCTATTAAGCTGCCTAGACTGTTACTGTCAAATTAAGAAAGTTCCCTCTGGACCACATATTACTAGATGTACATTTTTCTAAGATCTCCCCTGTACCAAAGAGTCATAAATCCCTAAAACTAAATTCCCCTAAATTTCTTGCCAGTCAAATCCCAGTTAATGAGTGCTTAATAACAATTAATACCAAGAATTCATCAAGTAGAAGAAAAAGAGAAAATATATACATTGGGAGTTGACACAGGAGAGTCTTGTCCACTGTGTTCAGAACTCCTGTTTATATGGGCACACAGGCAGTCCCAGGACATCTGTTTCAGTTGCCTAAAAACAATTTTCCTGATAATTATCCTCTAGCCTTCCAGTGCCTGATCTTAATGATAAACATCCTCTGACATACGTACCTAGATAATTCTGTTTTCTAGACAAAAATCTGACTGACACAGTAACTGGCTTGGAAGTTAGTAGGATCAGAGGGCAGAAAAATGGAGTGTAGTAATGCATATCCCTAGAGGGTGAAGCTGCCATATTTCATCTTAGAAGGGGAGACACATGCCCACCCAACCTGTGGCTCTAGGAAAAGAGATCTGAAAAACTCTGGAATTTAGAAGTGTGTGTGTTTTGATGCACTTGGCTTAATTTAGAGGACAAGAGGGAAAAGAGTCTTGGAAAAGAATTGGATTCATGTAGAACTGACTCCTGTTAGAGGAAACAGAAAGCATAAAAATTCAGACCTTTCAGCATTTGAAAATCCAGTTGTTTTACATCTCTAAACAATAAAGGGTAAAATTTTAAAGGCCTATTAAGGGTTGATGAGTGATACTAATTTTGGTGAATATCAAATTAAGGCTGTAGCCTCCGGCCAATTTGAATTGACTGGACCATGTGACTAGGTTCTTAACAATGACATATGAGTAGCACTGTCCCCTTTGGTCACATCTGCAGCCAGCTACTCCCATTCAAATACAATGCCTTGCACTGGCTCTTCCCCACCCTCAGAGAAATACGCATTTCTGCCTCATTAAAGGAAAAATGTCTATGATCTTTAGTCAAAGCTTAAAGGGAAATCATGTGACCCCATTTAGATGTGGGGGGTGGGGAAGACACTTAGCATGTTAAGGTGCTCAGACAGTAGGGTCCATCAATTACAGCATCATAGGCTAATCTATATTAACATACCTTGTACATCTCATGGATTATTTTATTCATTAATAAACTCCACATTTCATCAAATGCTTATGTTAAAAATCTATTGATATAATAACTATTTTTTAAAACTCTGCCAAAAATCTATTTGCATTTGGTACAATCAGTCATGCCTTCTCATGAACGAGGATGGAGATGGGGTGCACAGAATGGCACATGGGAATATAAGCTTATATCCTTTTATGTGATAATTTTATTCTTGTGTGTTCATTGTGATTATTGATGTTTTATTTATGCTTCCAATTTTGGTTTGTGCTACTTACTTAATATTTCTTAGACACATAAAATTATTTATCTATTTTATATCCAATGAATTCAATTTTCTTTATTCTCATAATTCTCTATATGCGGTTTTAATACACACCATGATTTGCTCTCTAAAATTAGTAGTTCTCCTTTCCCATTTTCCTAAATTTCAAATTTTTAATAAGCTTTTAGAGAATCTGTCAGGTTGAGAAGATCTCCATATAGTCCCTGCCTTGCCTCCAACAGTCTCCATGTTGGTTATTATCCTTTGGAGCATGACATCAGTTTAAACAGCCAACTCTTGTATGGACTATTAATCTAGCTTTATAATACCCTCTGGCATTTTGGTAACATATTTTCTCAGTATTTAGAACATTTAAAATGTGATGCTGGGAAAAAGAACAATTCTCACCATAACAGATACTGTTGTGCTTCATAGTAAGTGCAGCAGCGGGAAATGGAGAGCCAAGAGTGGAATAAGAGCCCTGCTATAAACCCACACAGCTACAGCACATGACTGTTGACAAAGATGCCAAGCACCTACTATAGAAAACACGGGCCTTTCTGACACATAGGACTGGAGAAGCTGGAAATCTCCGTCTGCAGAGGAATGAATGTACCTATGTTTCACTTTGTACAAAAATAAATTTGAAATGGATCAGAGACCTTAATGTAAGACTCTGCCCATGCTTGGGGAAAACATGGCAAGATAAAGCTTCAGGTAGAGATTTTCATTAAAAAGGATTTTAATAGCCCAGGAAAGAAACCCAAGAGCTGACAAATGAGGTTCCATAAAATCCCATTGCTTTCGTAAGCAAAAGAAGAGGCGGCCTGTGGGATGGAAGAAAATCATCACTAGCTACACATCTGATAGAGGAGCAACTGAAATACCCAAAGAACTCAATGAAATGGTGAGAAACCAAACAACCCAATCAATAAGTGAGCTAATGGAACGAGCAGGCAGTGCTCAAAAGACAAAGTACAAATGACGAATAGGCACATTAGAAATGTTCAGCATCTTTAGCCATCAGGAAAATGCAAATTAAAACTATATTGAGATTCTATGTCACCTCATTCAGAATGGCTGTCATCACACAAACAAGCAATAGATGCTGGAGAGACTGCTGGGAAAAAAGGATCTCTATACACCGCTGGCGGGGATGCAAACTGGAACAGCCATTGTGGGAATCAGACTGGATACTAAAAATAGCCCGTTCATACCACCCGTGCATATGACTGAAGGGGGTGGATTCAGTAAGCCTCAGAAACACTTGCACACCATGTTTACTGCAAAACTGTTCACAAGAGACCAGTCAAGGGAAAAAATGATATCTATAAATAATGGCTTTTATACCACCATAAATAACAAAATTACGCTGCTTGCAGAAAGAAGAAATGGATGCAACTGGAAATCATCCTATTAGGCAAAACAAGCCAGACTCAGAAAGACAAATATCGTCTTTTTCATTTATGGATCTTAGATTTCCTGTAAACAGGAAAACATCTTGGGGGGGGGGTAGAAGTGGAACCGTGTAGTGAGGGTGTGGGGAGAAGAGTTAGTGTTGAATGTGCTTGGAATGCAAGGCTTTGAGAGGTGGAAGAGTTCAGAGTTAGGTGGTGGTGGTGGTCTCATGACCTTTCCTATTCAGTCCCACAGAGCAGTGGTTAAGATGGTAGATTTATTTTAATTATATATTCACTGCAATTATAACAGCTTCATAAAGACACTTTCACGTAATTATGCCATGTACCTTGGCAAACTGAGTCTTAACATCTTTGTCAAAAAAAAAAAAATTGAGCATATTTGGTCATCTCTAAAGCAATTAAGATCTTAGAACTGTTTGGTTTCTAGCTCTTTCTCATCCTTGATGTTACATCTGCACAGGTTTAGGCTTCCTTTGTTTGAGTCCCAACGCTGGTCATGTTTACTACTGCTCCCAGTACAATCCAGCAGGCTTATTCATTTACAGATTGGTCAATTCCTTCCTTCACTACTCCTTCCTGAATCCATTTCATCCTTCTAATTTCTCTTTATTTCTTCCTGAAAGTTGATTTAGTATTCTTTCAATGGTTTAACCCTTTCAACTTTCAAGACAAAAGTTCATTGCTTCCTCTGTTCAAAGAACAAGCTAATGTGTTGAATGGTTACCTTGTGAGGCTTTAGTACTGGCTCTGTGGCTGAGAAGTGCATCTCCTCTGTTGATGGATACTCAAGCTTCCATTAGACACCAGGGGGTCAAATGTCTTCATTCAGATATATTCCCTACTGCTTTTAAGGTTTTCTTTTCTTTAGACTGAACTCATGCCTCTCTGGCCGGTCTGAACTTGCCATATATGTGACAGAGGATGATATGTCACCCTCCACTCAAGTGTATGTTCCACCATTCTTGATTGATGCTGCTTAGAGGACTGAACTCAGGACTCTGTGCATGCTGGGCAAACATTCTGCCAGCTTAATCCAGCTCTCAGCCACTTTTAATAGTTTCTGACTTTGATTACTGTGGTAACTAAGTGGATCTGGATTTTCTAGAATAAGAAAAGTAATAATATGGGTGATGTGGTGCGTGAGCGCCCTATCTCAAGCTTTGTGAGAACTGAACATTAAGCTGGGTGGTGGTACAGAAGCCTTCAGTCTCAGAACTTGGGAGTAGAAGCAGATGAATCTGAGTTAGAGGCCAGCCTGGTCTACAGAGTGAGTTCCAGACAGCCAGGACTACACAGAGAAATCCCGTCTTAAAAAACCAAAACCAAAAGTATAAGGGGAGATGTATGTATGTATGTATGTATGTACGTATGTATGTATGTATGTATGTATGTACGTATGTATGTATGTATGTATGTATGTATCTATCTATCTATCTACTATCTATCTATCTATATGTATGTGTATACATATATATATATATATATATATATATATATATATATATATATATATATATAGAGAGAGAGAGAGAGAGAGAGAGAGAGAGAGATAAGTGAATGGATGAATGAATGACCATTTTTACAAGTACACAGTGGCTACTGAAACACTATTTAACTGAAATGGCTATAAAAGAAGGCCCATGTCCCATACCTACCCGTGTTTGTTGACTCCTCCTGTGCTCCATTTGAATACTGGACTATCAGCTTTCACTTGCTGTTTACAGCAAATAAGAGGCAGCCCTGATTTGCTTTTCTGTTTTTTTTTTCCTCCCCTCTGCTATTGTGACTGCCTAACAAGGTTAACACGCTGCTGCTGTTAAGCATCATCATTTAGGTGGTAATTATCACGTGTGACTAATCATGAGCATGCTGAGAAGCTGGGGAACTTGCTGGTTTTAACTGGAGGGGACATCTTAATGATAGCTTTTGACAAGCACCATTATATGTGTCTATATACACATATATACACAGTGCAGAAACACACTATCAGTGAAGGCAAAGTAGAGATGGAGGAAGAGAAGTTGCAACAGAATAGCTGACTTCTTCCCAAGATGTCAGTGCTCGGGTGTCTGGAATTCCTTTGCTAATTGTATTTCTCAGAGAAGGAAATAAAATTCAGAGAGGTTCAATCAAATGTCGAGGCCAGGCACTGGGTGACAGGCCTAGGTTCACAACAGAGGAGGACTACTAAACTCTGAGATGCTTTTCCAGGAAACTAAACTTAAGGAGCACTCACATACTTCTGATTAGTACTGATGACTTATGTGAAAGCATTTGTAAAGCACATGGGAATTTCTGAGAGCTACCAGATGCCCGATCCAACCATCTTACCTTTTCTCAACTGTGAACTTGGACTCTGTTTCACCACTAGAATTGTAGACCAGCCTACACCACCTTAGTGACAATTACAGTATTTACGAACAATGAAATGATTGTACACACTTGCCAATTTAGGGAGGGGGAACACTTTAGGTTGATGCTAAGAAAGATACTGCCAAAATGTTAGAGCATGCCAAATTAGATAAGGAACTTCCAGGAGGCCAACGTGGCTGTTTCAGCCCATATCACTGTGGTAGCTATTCTTAGTTATCAACTTGACTATATCTGAAATTACCTAAAACCCAGATGGCTGGGCACACCTGTTAGGATTCTTTTTGTAATTAAATCATTTGAAGTGGGAAGACCCACTTTTAATCTGGATCTTTGAGATAGGAAGATTCACCTTTAATGTGGGCCATACCTTCTGATGGCCTGCCTATATATGGGACATGGAAAAAAAGGAAGTTCTCTCTTTTTGCCTGTTTGCTCTAGTTCTTGCTGATAACTCCATTGCTTCATTAGCATTAAAACCTACATCTTTGGGATTCTGTTGTTTAATGAAGAGATTACCAGTCTCATAGATTGAGCAACTGCTGGAGTCTTTGACTTTCCTTTCATAGGCAGCCACTGTGGGATTAGCTAGACCACAGCCTGTAAGTCATTCTAATGAATTTCCTTTCTATTACAGAAAGATTCATTCTGTAAGATCTGTTACTCTAGAGAACCCCAAACACCATAAACATATTCTCTATATCATGAGACCTTCTGGTTTTATGATGATGAGGAAGGAAGGATGTGGAGACTCTGGTTGGTACAATTGGCATTTGTTGTGTCTTATGTTCCCACCATTGTTTCCGTTGGCTGCTGAGCCTCTTTCCCCGGAATTTTACCTTACATGTGTGGGAATGGATTACACCTTAGCTGCCTAGTTCCTTTGAGGCTCTTATTAAAAACAATTCTACCACCTTCTCTCTGGTTTATAAAACAGAGTTTATCTACTTAGTCCTGATGGTCCAGAACCTTGACCCATAGACCAGGCTGGCCTCACACTTAGAGAGATCCACCTATCTGTGCTTTTGGAGCTCTAAGATTAAAGGTATTGCCACCACTGCCATGCTTATCTTTTTCTAAATTGCCTATTATGCTTAGGGAGGTGATTTAAGATACAACAGCAGCTTTCTGATTGGGTTGAACTGCCAAGTTCAAAGTTCTTTTGCTTTATGATATAACATCAGGCAAGAGAGCCTCACTTCTAAATCCCACTCTTTGCCTCTTTTTCTGGCAAGCTGTAAAATCCTTAGCAATATTCCAGAGAAGAAAAGTCCCCAATGTTTTTATCTCCTTTATATTTGCCCAAGTACCACAAGTGCCTCAAACACAACCACCTGCAAGGCGAGGCTGACGTGCCCTCTTGACAGAATAAGTGGGGAGACACCTGAGCTGAGAGCCTCAAACGAAGTACTTTGTGAGCCTGGCTCCTGTTCATTTTTCAGACATGCCTCTCCCCTAGTAGGCAGTCCCCCAGGTGTCCACTAACACAGGCTGGGAATCGCTGACTGTTCTCTCCCGCAGTGTACAGAGCATCCTTCCTACCTTGTTCTCACCGACAGCTCATTTATCAACTGACTCCCATCCTTCTCCTCCACTTGTTCCAACTCTGCTGAACTGATAACACCAAAATTATACCTTGAACATGCCATAATGCAGAGCTAACACTTTCAGTCTCTTGGGTCCCTGAAAGTTCCAGGTGATCCCTTTGCAGAGCTCCATACAATAACTTTCTACTTTTTCGCCTCTTCCCAGTTGGCTTTTCCTCAACTACCAGAATCTCGCATAGACCGAAAAATGTTTGCTTCCACTGCTTGGTTTCAGTTTTAATTAAGAGTCTCACAAAAGCATTGCTTTCTAATACTTTCAAGATGAAGTATGCCAGCCACGGTCATGGTTAAGTTGTGATCCTGTGTCTATGATAAACCCTACACTCATGTACACAGAAACTTATGACTTAAATCCATCTTCATGTTAAGATTTACCCTTTTGACTTATGCAGGTTTAAATTGCTATTACAATTTCAATAATTCCTTCTTTGGGTACATTTTTTTGAAAATTGGAATTATGTAAAGATACAATGATACAACTTTCAATATCATAGCTCTATATTATTATCTTCACCTACAAAACATACCATTTGCAGATGAGGAAACAGATTCAGGATAGCTTAGTAACTCACAGCTACTAAGTAGGAAAGCCTGCATTTACAGTGTGGCTTATTAACTTCTAGATGATTCCTTTTCAATCACTGTCCATGCTGCACACTTCCCCTGCACTACCCAGCACACAAAGGTAAGCTTCCTAACTTGGGGCATATCTGTGACCCAAAGCTTTGTCACTTTTTGCATCTCCATCATGTGCCCCAAATATTGTTCACATATCATCAAATTTCAACAGAGGGAAGGGCATTGGCAGACACTCTGGGGAAAGAGTCTTAAATCGGGGCCTTAACAAGTACTGGGCTGCTATGGAAAGAAAAGCTGGGTCTCTGGATCTATCAAAGAGCCTCTAACTGTGCAATTAATAATCAGTGCCTATTGTACATTCTAAATAGCTCTCACCTGCCTGAATGGGGACATTGAATGTGGATTATGCACCTCCTGGTCCCATTTATTACCCAGGGTTCTGGGGCTGGCTTTAACACGGTTTTGTTAATGCATGCTGCTTATTTGTATGTGCTCAAGTGCATTTGTATGTGCACATTAATATAGAGAGTGGAGGACAACCATGGGTGTTGTGCTCAGGAACATCATCTACCTCTTTTTAGACAGGGTCTCTCATTGGCCTGAAACTTACCAATTCAGCTACACTGGCTGTCTAGCAAGCCCGAGGGATCCTCGTGCATCCTCATTCCCAGTGCTAAGATTACAAATGTAGCACCATTTCGAATGGATTATGAGGGATTGAACTCAGGTTTCATAGTTGTGAAGCAAATGCTATATTCACTCAGCTTATTCCTTAGTTCTCTTTAAAAGTTTAGCTAGCAAGATAGCCTCATACAACAGATGCTTGATAGTCTGCAGCACAGTGATGGGTGGGGGGAGAGGTGGAATGAAAGTCTCAGATTCTCAGACTTGGTTGTAGGGGTTGACTTTCATCTAGTTCCTCATCTGGCTTTTCTATGTGAAGCCAAAGATCATTGACTGTTGGCATTCATATTGATTTCAGCATTGTTTTAGTGAGAATCTAGTTCCCCTGGTAAGCAGATCCGTTCTTCTCCATTTCCCCACCTTCAAGTTAGCCTACTTGTTTAGGAAAGGATAGAAAGAATTCTACAGCATGTTTCTGACTCTCTTGCAGCTAGCATTTCAGATACAAAATATGTTTCTTTGATTCAATGTATTTTACATGAGATCCAAAAAGCAGAAGTGCATCTTCTAGAGCTTCCTTTTGTAGGTAACTAAGATCATTAAAAATATGTCATGGTTTTGTTGACAGTATTATTTCTGTGTTCATTATCCAGCTTCTTAGGCTGAGGGGCTATGGACGCTACTGGTAGCAGCAGTTATTAAGCTCTTCCCGAACCTTGACCTGTAGCCATGGAGAGAATGTGTTGTCCCAAGCATTTCTTTGTAACAATGACCTCAGAAGGAGTCATTTTTCCCGAGGAGATGGCCTGCATTCTTCCAGATCTACTCCCTTCACTGTTACACAATTACTTACATGTCTGTGTGCTCAGTGTGTATGGTAGCCCTTCATGCAAATGTAGTTATTTAAATCTTTCAATTGGTTCATACTGTTTCCAGATAGGTCAAGTAGAGTTCAGCAAAGAGATTGGTTGCACAAGATCAGAGCAAATTGGGTGGGGAATAACAAAACTAGAATTTAATCCCAGCTCTGCCTCCCTCCAAAGTCAGAGTTTTGCCTCCATACAGTGGAAGGCTTGTAAAATATTGACAGATTTCAATCCCTATGCATGTTACATTTCTGAAAAGGCTTCAGTCTTTTTTCCTTAAATAGTTAAAACACACATTCATTCTAAAACATGTCAATTTATACTTAGATACCTTTAGAAGCCTTCCTATAGTTAAACAGAAGCCATAAAAAAAAAAAAAAAAAAAAAAAAAAAAAAAACGGGACTGTTGCCTCATGAAAATATGCCCAAGCTATACCAACTTTATCTTTTACCACCAAAAAAAAAAAAAAAAAGATGAAGAATTAAGATGAACTAGACACAGCCTTTCTCTTGCTTTGGGAGATCCCAAAGCTAGAGCAGCAGTCACATACTCACCGGGAGCTCGGTTAGCAGAGAGGTTGCGGAAATGGCTGCCTTTGATCATTTCCACAGATAATCGCCCTGTTGTGGCATTGTAGGACAGTCCCACCAGTAGCTCTGGCACCCCTCCATGAGACAGTGACTGTGTGGATGAAGCGCTGTCACTGTGGGACACCACAGATGGGCTGAGCGGAGACTCTCCACTCTGGAGGGGAAGAACACAAAGAATCCATTGGCCCGTGCCACATCTCTCTCTCTGAGAGAAAGCTGATATTATGTTTGGTGAAATTGTGACCCAGTCTCCATGACTGCCAAAGACTACTAATGGGCACTCAGTGTGAATTACAATGTGCCAGGGAGCGCAGCCATGTATGAGATGGCCCATGGTACTAGCCGACATATTTATTCAAGAGTAGACTCCATTCAATATTTCCTCTCTAAAGATAAAACAGACAAAGATGTTATTGCTAGTGTAAATCAAACCTTCTAAGATACATGGAGTGTGAATAATACATTTAATATAGGCCAAGATTCCCTCCTGTGTAATTTGTTTCTGAATGTTTCTGAGAACCAACCCACTCCAGGCCCAAGTTCTGTCCCTCTTCTCTGCTCTCTTGATGAATAAGGCAATACAGAAGGCGTTTTGTCTTGAAGATAAAAGAAATGACCACCAGGCACTGGTCAGTACATAAAATACCTAGTGTCTGGTTCTGCTGCTTAAGAAACACAGTTCATATAGGAAATGTGGCCTCCCGTGGAAAGAAGATGACACAGGAAGTAAGCACTTTCGATATTTGATATTTGATAGAAGATCAGCTACACAGATTGTGGATCTTGCTGACCCAGGAGGCAGCAGGTGAACAGAGAAGAATGCCCAGGCCTTTGCTCCTGTTTATTCATGTGCACACTTCTGAGTGACATTGTTAAGCACCAGGCACATTCATTAGAGGATCAAGGAGAGGAAGACACCGATTCTCACTGAGAAGCCTGAGTGGGCAGGCTTCACTCCAGCCCTTCCGCATACATTTTCCTCTAGTACCTGAGGTTTACTTTAAATCCTTCTTGACTGTATCTGAAATTATTTTCTAAAACTTCTTGCCAACATCCCAATAAGCAAAAACAATAAAAGGGATCAAATGCCACTCATGTCCAAGGGAATGTATCCTTTCAACCAAACCATGTGTGTTTCTGAGAGCTACTCCTCAGCTTTCATGAATCCATGATTTGTAAGCAAAGTAGCTAGTGGTCTCAACAGGCACCTTATAGACTTTGATGCCCAGAAGCTAGAAACCCACCAATAAAAAATTTGCACCCTTGGGAGAAAGGTCACACATCTTTGTGTTTCTATAGAAACGTCTACTGTGGTCCCTCTCACAATACTGTTATCTACCCCTACCAAGTTCTTGATCTGTACTCATCACTGAGGCCATATCACATAGATGTGTATATGGTATATGATCATACTCAACAGTAGCTGATAACTGAGATATTTTCCTTCCCCAACATTTCTTCATGCTGGCTTCTTCTCCGTATTTGGCCTGTGCCCTCAGTACTGAGCCCAGGGCTGGCACTGACAAGGGTGTGGCCACGCTCACTCTTAAGCTTCATACTGCAGGGCCTCTTTTTGACTCTTCTCTGAATTCTGTTCGTTATGATTTCTTGATTTTATGACATGGAAGAATTTACGTAGATGTGAGACACGAGTAGGCTTGTGCCTTCTTGAGTTCATTCTAACCCTTGTGTCAGAAAGCAGTGGAAGCTTAGAGGCCACCAGCAGGGGACTATTCCACTAACCCACCAGAGAGCTGTGCTTTGCTTCTATCTAAAGAGAATTCACAGCTTTCAGCTGAGAAACAGAGGTCATGGGTGAGTTCTACAATTTTGGAGCTAGCGACTGGAAAGACGAGCTTGCCAGCAGGCAGGTCTGTGAAGACAGCAGGTGGCATCGATTTAGAGAGACAAAAATCAGGATTGCCACTATGAAGATATTCAGGCAGAATTAGAACTTCAGATGGATAGACCTTTTTGGAATGCATCGTTGTCCTCCTCCATGGCTGTGTGTGCCCTCCCTTTGTCTTGAATATCCACCCACACTTGTCACCAGTCTTGTTTCCTCTGTGCCTTGAACTATGTGACTTTTTTTTCCCTTCATCATCTCAAAAAGCCTTCTCCTGGTCATTCTAAGTAAGCTGTAGTTTCTGAAGCTATACCAAGGGCTGCCTACCGACACCCCCTCCACTAGTTTATGGAATAATAGCTGTCTGCTTGGTTGGCCTCCACAGCCCATGACAGGATACATCTCCAATGGATGACTGATTGGTTGACTAACCCATAGCTGTCTGATCTTTTGACATATGTTTGTAAAAGGAGATCTTTGTGTTACATGATCTACAACAGTGGTGAGGCTGGCCACCTCTTATACCTCCAAGTTCTGCAAGTCCTGGTCCAGGAAGACAAGTAAAATGCATGGTAACAAACAAAACAAACAAACAAACAAACAAAAAGCCATAAAACTGGAAGGTCTCAGATGTGGCAGGCATTTGGGGTTGCTAACACAGGATGTTTCTGAATCCTCACTAAGAACCTTGCCTTGAAAGTTCAGAAGTACCTACCTGCAATTCCTGCACTTGGGAAACTTTGGCAAGAGGATCATGTGTTTGGAGGGCATTCTGGGTTACAGAATGAGCTTAGGGTCAGCCTGGGCTATGTAGGAAGATTCTTTTTTCAAGAAAGCAACAACAACAAAAGTACCATGTCTAAGAATCATCATAATGCATACTGGGTGGAGACTGAAGGCGTATTGATGCTTATACACTAAATCAAAAGCCCAGCCGCCTCCCCACGTTTTACCATGCCTTCCCCCACATCGCCACTGTCATTCCCTAAAATGGGTTGAAAACACATCCATCGACTTATCAGGATGACAGGCTTAAAAGACCCACTGTCCATGAAGTGCAAACCATGGCTTATAAGGATGAGGAGAACCAAATGGAAAATTAAATTAATGGCTATGAATTCCCAAGCTGAGTGTTGTAAGTCAAGGGCTGACAATCCCAGGTCTTTGAACACACCGCCTCATTAGCAGTTTAATATACTCACGCTCAGATTACTTCTTGGCTCCAGAACCAGAGTCACTTTCTTTTCCCCTTCTGGGTGCAAGTGGCTGAGACAGAACAGCTTCTCTCCCATCATTCTCTCTCGGGTCATCTTTCGGGCAGCATACAGTCGGAAGCGAATGGCACAGGCAGCCACATCTCTGGGCTCCAGCTTGGTGAAGGTGACCTTGTCCTTGAAGACAGGATTGGCCCCTCTCTGTATGTTCGTCTTACCCCTCTGTTTCTTACTGGGCAGCAACACTATGTGAACTTGCCAGGAGTTGACACCACTCCGGTCCTTATCTGGGAGACCCTGTGCTCTCACAATGGTCACGGTGAGCTTCTGGGTTACAGCTCTATATTCAAAGATGACATCAAGTTCACCACATTTTGAGATAGGCTCCGAGAGCCTAGGTGTTACCTGCAGACTGGTCCCATCCTGCTCCTGTTAGAAGCAGAGAGGGAAAATGAGGACTGGAAATGACAGTGACGCATTACACAGTGACAGGCTGCTGCCCCTTGGTGCTTTCTTGGCTGCCAGGCTTCCTGACTGCCAACATATGACCTTCTTCAGTGTTAGGAAGGACTGTTTACCAAGTTCTCTCCAACAGACTGAATTTTTGGATGGCACAGTGCCTGGTACTAGGCAAGCTTTTAAGAATGTTTCCTAAGTGAATAAATGAAGTGCTTGAATCTTTCAAAATGTAGTAATTTGTACTGCCTCATGAAAAGTAACAATGGCCCACTGCAATCAACTGAGACATGAAGTCTCTAATTAAGCCAACTACCAACTATGTAAGTGCCCACAGGTAACTTTTGAGTCCCAAGGAGTAATTGCTGAGCCTGGGCCTGTTGTGCCCAAATCAGAACTTTCCTATAGGTCAAAGTCCCAAATTTCCTGGGAGAAAAGACTAACGGCTGAGCTTCTCCAACCTAATGGCCACCTGAGTCACTCAAGGATTCTCATTAAGTCAAGGGTGTGGGTAGAGACTCTGCATTTCTATGGTGCTTGCCAGAGATGCTGGCTACAGAAAGCCAAGGCTCAGGAGGTCAAAGTAAAGTCTAAAGAGATAATTCAGAGCAGAGGGGCCAATTAGCAAAAAGCACCACTGCAGCCAGAATACCTGGGAATAAAATTATAGGTCCACAGCTGGCTAGTGTTTTGAGTCCTGGGCAAACTAGAATGTGCATGTTAGATAGTATGCCTTCTCGAGAGGGTCAGGTTGCAAAGCTACAGAAATGTAGCCAGGCGGCACCGTGAACTTCTCCACACTCTAGGTGGATTCCCAGTTTTAGTGTTTTAATGTTTTCTTTGTGTCTTACTCTCTGAATATGCATATCTGACATATATGTACATGTATATATGTAGGTATGTATTTGCTGAACCAGTGAAATAAATGTGAAAGCCTGGTTTTAAAAAGAGAGTCAGGTTGTGAGGTTTTAGTCAAGATGAAAATCCGTCGTCAACCAGATTCCTTAACTATTCCTAACATTGGTATGGAGCTGCCTCTTTCCAAGTATGCCTCTCTCTTTATGGGATGCCACCCTCGGCCATTAATTTACTTACAGGTACTCAGGTCTGATGCCCTTAGGAAAACTAAACTGCACACCATTTACTGTAATGACCACCATGCCAACAGATTACTAATAAGGTCAATATAATTTTTTAACTTTCCTGCAGCCCTGAGACTTACCTATAACTAAAAGGGTCTCACAGTGAACCATTTCTTAATGTAAATTCATTCTTTATCTATGGAACTGAGCTCTAGTTCAGAGATTACTTCAAAATTACAACACAATATTTCAATATGTGCACTTATCAATGAAACTTTCCCACAGAGTCATAGGGTAGTACACAGCACTCTGGAATCAAACGTTCTTTATGTTAGGGGAAGGATGAAGAGAGTGGGGGGCATATGGCCCATGGAGGTGCGGCGAGGCCTGAGGGCAAGGGAGATGCCTCTGAGGGGTCCATGTTGGGAATCCCTTCCCTGAGGGACCAGCCACACAACAGTATAGTACGGAATAGAGTTTATTCAGGTCATGGGAGAGTTAAGAGGGTGGTAGAGGCAGAGAGAGAGAAGTAGAGGAGTAGAGGCCGGCCATGAGCACGTGGGACAGAGGGGGAAGGGAAGGGAAGAGGGAGGCTGCAAGAGCACAAGGGCAAGAGAGGCCAAGAGAGAGAGAGGAGGGGTCAAGCAGCTCCTTTTATAGTGTCAGGTCACTGGGGCGGAGCATACCTGGCCACTGCTGGGTAATTGAGGGGTGGGGTATACCTGGCTGTTGCTAGGTAACTGAGGGGTGGGGTTTACAGAATCCCAACACTTTAGACGCCAGGTCTGCTCCTTCTTACAGGCTCCATAACACTGGGAACATTATTTCATACTTTCCATTATCTTTCTTCAATAGTAAAATGAAGATGATACCCACTCCGTAGAGATGCCACGCAAAGAAGAAGACTTGACATATAGGAGACATCTAATAAATGCCCTTCCCTTTTAAGATTCAAATTAGCCTGCCAAGAAAATTCAGCTTTCTTATAACACAAGGAAAGCTTCTATCCTTTTCCCTGTGCATGCAATCATGCATGAGCATTTCTATTCAGAGGTACTTAGTTTCAAGTGATAAAAGTGGTTGCTATAGAGACTTCTGAATACAACTGACTAGTGTATATATAATATTAGAAACAAGTCTCCAAGGAATTCAACTAACTGAAAAACCAAGGCAGAATCTTTTCTTAAGCTCCTGTCTCCCCTTAAAACTCCCATCTATTTTAGCCTTCCCTTGATCATCCACACGACTTGCCTAGATGTAAGTAATAATCTTTTAAGTTGTTCTTAATGGCAGGTACCATATCAAGTCTGCTCTTGGACACTTTGGATCCTCTTGGCCTTATCCCTTGTTTCCTCCCCTCTAAAGGAACCTCTTGCCTTCTGCTCATAAAATATAAAGCTCAGCTCTCATCATTGATCCATTGGTACCAAAGCTTAAATATTCTGCTCCCTGCCATGTTTGGAAAAGTCAGAATGCACCATCATTAATACCCTATGCAATAAGCTTTCTCCCTTTGGCAAGATGCACTTAGAGCAAGTTATACTTTCCTGGAGTATGAGCCACAGGATAAAGCAATTGGTCATACTGGGTGGTGGCAAACTCAAGGACAGATTCTCATCCAGGACCTCTCTTCTTCCCTTCCTTGTTCCTGCATCCTTCTCTGAGAATATGCTCACTAGCAAAGTAGGAAACAAAAGTCATCACCTTCAGTCCTTACTAGGGAACCCAACTAAGAAACCCTGAGCTTTGTACTACTTAAATCTGCCTAACAATCTAGTATTTTTAACATCTTTATTTCATGGGAATAGAGATTAAAGCTAAAGATGGGCTATGTAACAAATACCGAGGGTCCATATACCAGGCCAGGATCTTAAGATTCTTACTCCAGCAGCCTAAGAGCAGACCTTACATGGTCCAAAAATCCCAAACTTTGGGTTGCTTCTATGCTTACTGGGCATGTGTGAGGAAGATTGGAGGTGGTAGCAATGGAAGTTGGATAGCAGTACTGTAAACTCATTCCCTTTCAGGTCTCTGCTCTTAATATTAGGTAGGAGTCAGTAGCTTTATCATCTACTTCAATTCCAAGACTAAAAATCACTGTGTCTGGTAATTAGGCTCTCCCACACGTCCATCAGCTACCTATTCAGGTAAGTACTTGCTGCACCCACAGGCTTCTGGGAAGTCCTGGGCAGAGTTACTGCAATTGCTCTGAGAATGTTGGGCTAAGCACCACTCTGGGCAGCAGCTGAGCTCCTGAAGGGCCAATCCCAGCTGTTGCTCATGAGAACTGGGCTTTGCAGCCTCAACCTGGACTGATTTGAGACAGAAATTGGTGAAGGTTTTTATTTTCATAGCAATTAATTATTTCAACACGTTACCTGTCATCGGGCCACCAAAGGGAGGTTCCTTGGACAGGTACTGTTAATACTGCTAATCTGTTTGACCTTGCTGCAAGGTGAAACTCTTTTCCTTCTTATCCCCATTTGGCAGATTTTAATTAACTTCTCAAGGCCAACCAATTAATCGGTGGAAAGCAGAGATGAAAAGTGGGACATCTGTCTCTCTGTGTGTTTGAAATTTCCAGCCATCTCCCCATTGTTTTTCCCACCAAGCCCCGGGTCTGTGGGAGAAAGTCAATGGTCCTTGCCAGCTGAGGGTAAACTGGAAAATCTATGATCATAGCAGGTAGCCAGTCTGCATGAGTCCTTTCCTTTGGAAACTAAATGATTCCTTGAGCTCTCCTGTCCTGATTTTCCCCTTTAAGGTGGAAATGCTTGCTTCAAACTGTCAAAACCCACGTTAAGTTTAAAGATTTTCTGTCAAACTGAAAAGCCTTTCTGCTTTAGTAAGATAGTGTTGATGTCATCTTGTGGCCCAAAGTAAATGGATCCACAATACGTTCTGGATGCCAGATACACCGGGGAAGACAAGGTTCTTAACATGGCTAAGAGACAAATAAATCAATGCTTAAGAGGCAAGCTACGCCTGCAGGGCAGGCAGTTACGGGAACTGCCTGAGCCCAATCTGAAGTTCTACAGTAGGAGCACCAAATTACAGTTTTTGTCTCAAAATAGATAGGAGGTTGAATGGTGCACATGGAGCTGTCTGGGTATTTTTGGAGTCTGAGAACATTCAGTACCCTTAGCATAAGTCATCTATTAAAACACCAGGAGGCAAGGAAATGGGAGGTTCCGTGGAGAAGGCAAGCCCAAACCTAATGGCACAATTATCAGAGAGACAGGGTTATCAACAGGCAGGTAAATAGTTGTGTTTTGGTTTTTTGCAGTGAGGGAGACAAAGGGAACATTTTTAAACATTTGTGTGGGATTTGATTTGCCTCAGCACTGACATCATGGCAATGCAGACCCGTATTCTATATCTCTACTCTCTCTTTCTCTCTCTCTCTCTCTCTCTCTCTCTCTCTCCTTCCCTCCCTCCCTCCCTCCCTCCCTCCCTCCCTCCCTCCTCTCTCTCTCTCTCTCTCTCTCTCTCTCTCTCTCTCTCTCTCTCTCTCTCTCTCCCTCTCTCTCTCTCTCTCTCTCCCTCTTTCTCTCTCTCCTTTTAAACAATATTGGTGGAACTGAGTAGCTTTGGATACCTGTGTGGGTAGGTCTGACTACCAAACCATAAACTAGGTATCTGAGTTTCTATTTCTGGTTCTCAACAAAAGCATAGAGGCACCAGCACACACATGAATGTGTGTGTGCATGGAGCTTCTTACACTTGTCCTCCATCTCCCCACTAACTTGAAAGCTTTGGAACATGAATGTCTACAATTTTTCTTTTGCATTTCTTTAATCACTGAGCACATGTGATCTCTGGGTCCTTCTAAAGAGATTCACCCCATTTCTTTCCTCTCATTCTCTATTCTAGCTCTACACATTATATCAAAGTCACATAAATATTGAATATTTATTAGCAATTTCAACTATGTTGCTATCCAGTTAACACCTCTTAATGTTGGGGCATCATTATAGAAGAGGAGGAATTCACAAAGAACAATCAGAAATGCCTGTGAGATAAAGCAATGCTTGCACAGCCCTAGACTTTAGCAGCTGGTGTCCCTCTCCACCATGGCTGTGCCATTCTTATCACAGATCATCCTATAGACAAGCTTTCACTGAAAGACTGAGTCATAAGCTGTTTCTTTCATCAAATGTTTATCACAAAAAGCAGCATCAATGACCAGGATATTGTTACTCTTAGTGCTGCCTCCTACACCTATAACTCAGTTCAAGGCCGACACCTACGAACCCTCATCCTGCCTTCCCTTCAGTTAAGTTCTCCAACAATTCTGATTTTAGCAATCGTAGTGCAGTGTTTGGGGTAAAATAAAATAGAATTTGGTTTTCTAGGAAGGAAAGCGATCAAGCTCTCCAGAGGACTAGAAACCCCTTTGTATGAGAAGATCCCTGACAGCGCTTCATAGCTCTTACCACATTCTTCTGCTGCTTCCATCCTGAAAGAATGGGTTTCTGATTCTTCTATTGCTATTCATACAAGGGGTTGTGTGTGTGTGTGTGTGTGTGTGTGTTTGTGTGTGTGTGTGTGTGGTGGTGATGGTGGTGGTGATGGTGGTGGTGATGGTGGTGGTGGTGGTGGTAATAGTGGTGGTGGTAGTGGTGGTGATGGTGGTGGTGATGGTGGTGGTGGTGGTGGTGGTGGTGATGGTGGTGGTGGTGGTGGTGGTGGTGATGGTGGTGGTGGTGGTGGTGGTGATGGTGGTGGTGGTGGTGGTGGTGATGGTGGTGGTGGTGGTGCTGGTGGTGGTGGTGGTGATGGTGGTGATGGTGGTGGTTGTGGTGGTGGTGGTACTGGTGGTGTGGTGGTGGTGGTAGTTGTTGTTGTTGTTTTTAGACCAGGCAGTACTTCCTTTCTGGAGAAATCAGGCAAGGACATCAGCAGAGGAGATGAAGGAGTGGTTGGTACTAAAACAAAGAGGAGAAACCAACTTGCCTCTGGGCTCCACGTAGAGGAGCTGTGGGTAGCGTAGGAATCTTCAAAGCCCCGACCGATAAAAGCTGTCTCTGTCTCTAGGATGCCAACTGCACAAGGACGGTTGAAGCTTCGGACCATGCCGGTCTCTGGATGACAAGGGCCATGGTGCCTGGTGTCCCTGCTCTCACGGGGAGATGGTGAGAGAATGGAAATGGGGCGGTCTTCATAAGACAGAATCTCAGAATAACTGAGTTGGCTGGTTCCATCCAAATCTAAATTTGTAATTAGAAAAACTATTTCAAATGTATTATATTTATGTTCATACCTTTTGGTCTAGAGAAACTGAGCAATGGCAGACACAACAATCGAGATCCCAGGAAAAATAATTATAACATGATTTTAAAAATTCATAAAATTATAAAAAAAAACAATGCCACCCACATGATGGATAAACTTTGCCCCTATAGGCAGGAAGAGCACTAGTTCATTCTGTGTGATAGGGCAGGTAAGGATCATGTCCTTAAGCCCACCCTGGGCTACAGGAAAAAAAATGTTTTTTAAAAAAGAACAACCGAAATCCCAATAAAAGTAAAAGCATCTATATTTGAGCCACAGAACTTTTGATGTGTGGACCATGATCCTGAACAATGTTCACATCTTCTGAACACTTACTTTCTTACATAAAAATATGTTTGAAAAGCCATCAGTGGGTCGTTGTGAATGTCAAACAGTATCAGGCAGACAGTAGCAGGACTTTCTCATGAATATTAGATTCGCACTGCCCTGGCCCAAACTCGATCCTTCCACCTCACTAAAGCCCAGTTTCCACAGCATCTCAGCTTGCCGTCCACCTCTGCTCTCATTGCCTGTTTCTCTCCTCTATGTCTTGTCCACTCGAAGGACCATCAACTCCTGAACTATCCCTGACTCCTTCCGGCTCAGTGATCTCCTCTAGTTCTCTCTCCCCTTTCTCCCATTCTGAAGCCTTCTGAGCAGAGACAGGGTGATCTGGTCACTGGAGAAGCCTAGGGAGCACAGAGTGAACAAAGCAACAGGTCCTCTCTACATAACTGCTTTCTAGAACCACCTCTGGGTTATGAGCTCTAATGCATTGTTTTAACCTTTTAATAGAAATATTCATCCTTATACTCATTACTAAGAAGTAAGATGTATTAAAGCAGGGCGGGGGATGTCTGAGCTGGTAAAACACTGGCTTTGTAAGTACAGGGATCTAGCCCCAATGTCTGCTACCAACATAAAGTCCTTAGTGTTCATTCCTTTAACATCAGCAGACAAAGCAAACCTGGTGAGTTCCTCCCAAGCAACAGCTCCAGCCCTTACTTCAAGCCACCCCAGCAAAGAGGTCCCATCTCTTTATCCTCCAGTCCCTCTTAATATTCCTCAACATAGGATGAAAGAAACTGAGAGGCAGAGACAGGAGTGAGTAGGACATCAAAGAGACATCCCTAGTTGAGCTCTTATGCGCCCTAGCAGTTCCTAGCAGTTCCTCAGCTGAATCCAGGAACCGCAGCTACAGCACAGGCCCCCAGAAGGCATAGACACACACAGTCTGGATCTGCTGTTTCACCTCACCAAACCTTTGAATAATCTCCCAACACACTCATACAGCAAATAATTGAAGCAGCCGGGAGGGAAGCGAAACAGAACCTTGGTGACCAGGGTATGTGCTGCTTCAAGCTTGAAATATAATATGTGTGGCTTGGAAGTGGCTCAGGGATTAAAGCACTTGCCATGTAAACAAGAATGCTGGAGTTTGGATGCCCAGAAGCTACCCGAATGTTAGATGGGCATGGTGAGCCATCTGGAATTTCAGGTGGCAAAGACTAGGGATTCCCAAAACTAACTGGCTGGCTAGACCTTATTAGGAAACTCTGAGTTTGAGAGACCCTGCCTCAATGAGTGAAGTAGAGAATGGCCAAGGAGGACTCCCAACATCAGGCCCAGACCTCCACACACATGCTTATACATATGTACATGCACCACATGACATGCACAGACAAAGACACACAGGCACACATACATGCACATATGCATAAATACACACAACCTACCCTTGCACATGAGAATGAAAATATATGCTCAGTCTCATATATATGCCTTATATATACTCTTGTGTGTAATTTTTATGTATATTCTTGTGTGTAATTTTTAAATACTATTCATGTAGACCATATTAGCACAGCTTTAGACTCTGGCTTTATTTTTCAAAACCACACCAGTCACTAAAAAACTCCTCTTCGTGTTATGTTATTCTTAAATATTCAGTTCAGGTTCCTCGGAAACACTTTCACAGGATACCACAAAAAGGTTACATTCATACTTTCAGATGTTTAGCAAACACACTTTTTTTAAAGACATAGAAAATGACAGAATGCAGGAAACTCCTCATGCAAAACCCTACACTAAGGCAGGATTTTCTTCTAAGTCTCTAATTAGCACACCCATTCCTCACATATATGAACAGTGAGATGTCCTATTAAACAGTGGGCCATCTATCAATGTGTGCAGCACCCAGCAGGACTTCAGGACAAAATCTAACTTTGCCAAGAAATTATCCCCATAAAATTGTCTCATGACTTTAACTCCTATGGTGATAATACCTAGATCAGTAATGTGGGGGACTTTCAACAGCTACATTAAGCCTTGAAACGTTATTCATAACTGAAAAAAATAGAACTATATTAATATAACAATGCATTTTTCCATGACAGACAAGAGATGAATTAGAAAACTCAAGTCTGGGCTACAAGTAGCAAAAAGAAGGAATTTGAAACAACAGGTCACCTTTCTGTACAGTGGTGTTCTCTTGTCTTTAAATGAAAGAGAGTCACATCACTATAAACACTTATGTAAAAGTAATGGCCTATTTTCAGAGAAATAGATCCTGATTTCTTGGAGCCATAACTATGTATAAATATATTTATATGGTCAGAGAAAGTACTCATCTTGTTTAGTTTATGAGCCACTTTAATGGAAAATTCTATTATCTAATTACTCTCTTTCATACTCTATATTGCCAATATAAAAAGATTGCTACTTACTATTCGTAATGGTCCACCTTCATGATAGCTTAACTGGGTTATGGGTGCCAATTATCCCAATTCTACTAGGAACTGATGTGATGTTATTTTGCAGGTATGACTAAGGTTCATAATCAGTTGACTTCAAGCAAAGGAGGTAATCCTGTACAGTTAGTTGAAAGGCTGGAAGGGAGTTGAGGCTTCCCAGGAGGAGAACAAAATGCATCTAATGAATGGAAGTTCTAGCTCATACCTGAGAGTTTGTATCTACAGCCTCACAGCCTGTTCCAGAGAGGTCAGAGCTGGGGATTTCTGTGTTGACCAGCATGCTCAGATCAGCTAATTCTTTGCCAAGGAATCTATACACATATGTATATTGTACGTGTGTGTGTGTGTGTGTGTGTGTGTGTGTGTGTGTGTGTGTGTGCGCGCTCGTGCATTCCCAGATCTAATTCTCTGGTTGGTAAATCATTCCATACAAAATGGCTAGAGATCCTGGGGATATGAGTTGTTTTAATGATATGAAGAAGAAAACATCTGTCCTTTATTAAAAATAAAAATCTTAGTGGGGCTACCCAACCTTTTGATATTGTCATCCACAAAGTTCACATTCAAAAAGTCCACAATAGCATTGTGAATTTTTAAATCTCATAGTGTTTTTAAAAAGCTTATTATTTTACCACTGGGCCACATTCATAGCTATCTTGGATCACGGGTAGCTTCCTTGCTACACTTGGATGTGCCTACAAGAAGCAGCTATTCTTACTGCTCAAAACAAACCAATAAAAGAGAAGCCTAGCAAGTCAACAATTCTGCAGTGACTTATTTATATTCTGCCTGGAACTCTGGTATTCCATGAAAAACGAAATCATGAACTTTACAGGCATACGGATGGAACTAGAAAAGATACTATCGAGTGAGGCAACCCTGGCCCAGAAGGACAAACATTGCACTTCTCTTTTACTGGAGGCCCCTAGCTCCAAATCTTTAGATGAAGAGCACATAGCCTGTGGTAACTATAGAAACCAGGAGAGAAAACTGGAACCATTGTTAGGACATGGAGTGTGTGGAACAATAGGGGGTGGGAGATAACAGAATCAGGAAATTGAGGAAAGAGAGGGCTTAGGGAAAGGACGGAGGTAAATACAGGAGACTGTGGGAAGAGAGTAAGGGGGAGTAGGAGGATACAAAAGATGATACAACAGGGGAAATGGGGGAGTGGGTCTTTGTATGGAAGTGGGAGGGAGGTAAATACAGGAAAAAGTCAATGAAACTACAAAAAGGAGGCAGAACTTCTAAAGCAGGGAGGAGCGCTGGGTCATGCTATCTTTTGGCCATAGCATGGCCATTGTGTTCAGACATTCACAGCATCTGAGGTTATCTGCACAAGGCCTGGACAAGATCAAGCCAGTCAGCACTATAGCATGGATAGGGGAGGGTTTAGAGACCCCAGTTTGTAGTAAAAGAGCTGTTGTAGATGACAGCTGCTGGTGGATGGGACAGTCACTGGTCATGGAAGTTGGGGCCTATGCCCCCGTGATGGTCTTATCACCACAGTCACGTGTGCATCACTGATGGAGTCAACTGGATTCAGCTGGCTTGAATGGTAGTGGAAGGAGTAGTTGAAACAGATGAGATGGGATGGATTTGATCCAAATGCCTTGTAAACGTGCATAAAATTCTCAAGGAGTAGACTAGCTATTTGATAAAAAGAATGCATTAACAATATGAATCAACACTAAATTAGATGCCTAGGGGAGAAAAGCATGGTTTGGAATACATTGTCCATCATGACCTCACTCAAGGTAAACATAGGATACAGTAAGCTTCCTGCAGCTCATTTTAAATTAAGACCTCAAGTTGATTTTTGAACATTTAATTTCACTGTCCAACATTTTAATGCATTTTAAACAGGAAGAATAGTCTACAATTAATCTGAATCTAAAATAAATTAGCTAGATAAAAATGTAGGCAAAATATATAAAAATTATTCTTTATCATTAAATAATTCCACTGCTATAACAAATAAAAAATGGTAGAAAAAATAAGCAACACAAACATTAATCTTTCTACAGCTTTGATGACCTCAAATTTAGCATGCAGTTATTTTTATAAAAAAATTCTTTGGATTTTTTTCAGAATTTACAGTAATTAATTCAACGTGGTAGACTTTGTCCCCTGTCCAGTAGAGGGAATTTTATCTTTTCTATCACTACCTGTCAAAATTTCAGAATTACTAGTTCTCACAAGGATAAGTTATCATGAATTCCAGGAAAGTAAGACAGGGTGGCTGTCTCCATTCTCAGAGTCTTGACCATTTCTATAAATCAGAACCCAGACGCCAAGGCTTCTGGGAAATGGAGCCATTAGCTTTAGAATTAAACAAGCAACTCCCAGGGAATCAACTACTATTAACTTTGATTAGCCTACATTTGCCTGCGTGGTGGAGAGAAAAGAATGCAGAGTGGAAGACTAGGGAGCAGGAGGGAATGGGGGAGGAAAGCTAGGGGGTCTGCAGCCATTGATGTTGTGGTTTGTTAAAGTAGGTCATGTGGCTTGTGTCAATACAGCTAACTGCATGACAAGTAGCAAGCTTTCCCTGCCCCGTAAACAGGGTCCTGTTGGCTAGCTGAGCCTTTGTCCTTTTTCTACTTGTCCTGCTCTCATTGCCAAATCACAATCTCTCTCTTATCGTCTTTCACTTCCTCTGTTCTCCTTAACCTCTATCTCAAGTTGACAACATGGAAGATATACTGAGATACACACACACACACACACACACACACACACACACACACACACACACACACACACAACACGCTGCCATTGCTTGGCTAATACATCTAATGAGAGAGAAGACTGAAAAGCTTCAATCCTGTGAGCAGAGCTGAAGTTGGATGGAGCACACTCTCTCTAGCCTTCACCAATTACATTTTCCTAGTCCAGGATCTCTCTCTCTCTCTCTCTCTCTCTCTCTCTCTGTGTGTGTGTGTGTGTGTGTGTGTGTGTGTGTGTGTGTGTCTGTCTGTCTGTCTGTCTGTCTGTCTGTCTGTCTGTCTGTCTCTCCCCTTCCCCCTCAGGATTCTGAGCATGAAGATCCTGGGAAGCACTGAGAAATCCTGGCCTATTCTTTCTGGACACTTTCCCCAGTCCCGCAGTTTCTTCTCGTCCTCCTATGGACTCTTAGATAAGTATCTCAATTATTCACCAGCATTCTTACCATTGACCAGCCCTTGAGTAGGTAAAGGAGAAACATGCTGCAATGAATACCTTCACAAGCCGACCCTTCAGCGCTGTCTTCTTGGTGGGGACACAGAAAATGCTTGCATTTTGTCTTTTGCTCCAACTCTGTTGCCTTTCCCTTCTCAGGTGCTCCTGTACGAAAACTCTGGGACCGGGACACCGAGATCTCAAACTGCTTAATCACATCTTCATCACTCTCAGAAGATGTGGATGGCTCTTCATCATCCCCAAAGCTATTAACTGGAAGCAAACAAGAGTCGTGAGTCTCCTGTGAATCTCTGTGATCCAACAGAGAGACAGACAAACCAGGAAAAAGAGAAGAGAGCATGGATGGTTGGCCTGATGGAACAAGTTCAAACTGGATAGAAAGGATCTAAAGCACTCTTGAAACAGAAATCTGGGCCAAAGGGATAGCGCATGGAGTAGTTAGAGATAGACGGCTAGTGCCCAAGAGAAAACAGTAGGACACCCATCATTGGCATAATGACCATCTTGAGACAAAGCACTATCCAATAGCCCTGCTGATTGGTGATGGTGCGCATAACTATAACCGGGAAAAGCAGGGCTGTTACGAGCACATCTGCCCAATGTGCAGTTCTTTGGGGAAGGTACACTTTGTCTTGTCATATTTATCAAAACACTCAGAATCAAGTCCTACTTTGAAGGAGAGAGATATTTGCAGCTAGGATTTTCCAAAGGCTCCATAGCTTTGAAGAGAGATCACTGTGGGTAAAGATTTCCACTCATTTGAATCACAAATGTTCTAAATGTTTCTCAAGGCAGCCCAGATAACTCTTGGAATTGCTGTTTTTAATGTATTTTACTGGGACTGGGGAAATTGCTTGATGTCTAATGTGTTTGCCGTGCTTGCGTGAGGACCTAAGTTTGAATCCCCAGCACTGATGTAAAAAGCTGAGCCTGTCAGCATGAACTCATAACCTCAGTACTGCTGGGGTGGACACAGGCAGATACTGGAGCTTGCTAGACACTCAGTCTAGCTAATGCACAAGCTTGAAGCGCAGTGAAAGGTGCTGCTTTAATGAAATACTAAGGCAGAGAATAATAAAGAGATACCTGATATCAACCTCAGTCTCCACAAGGACACAGACAGACACATGAGCAACTGCATAAATGTGTGTGTGTGTGTATATATGCATTCGTGTGCATGAATGCATGTATGTGTGTGTGCACATGCATTTGTATATGTATCATTGGGTATTCATGAGGTTTATGTGATACTGTGGAGGAAAGAGAGAGAAGTGATTATTATAGCAAGAAAACCTGATCCATCTTCTCAAATCCCTACCTGTTTAATATGTAACAAAAGAGACAACAATCTGCATATTTAATAAAAATGTCCAATGTGACATATTAACTAGACCTTTGGGCTGTTCTTTAGCATTCTGAACTTTTGACTTCATATCTGCTATGTCATATCCTTTGAGCTACATCTCATCCTTTCCCTACCCAACTCTAGAAAGCCTGGTTATTTCTGTGTTTGTAATCTGAACTCCTTGTGTAACTTTCTATATAAGTGGAATTGTGTAATATTTTCTTCTTTTGTCTGTCTTATCTCACTTTTGTGATGTCTTACTAGACCTTGTGCAAATAGGAAACCCAATCCATTCTAAGGCTATATAATACACTTTTACACATGTTCACACATACACACACACATACACACACACACACACACACACACACACACATAAACACACACACATACTTGCACACATATCCTTTAGTCATCTATCACCAAGAAACACTTAGGTTGTTTCTATATCATACGCTGTCATGAACATGAGGCATGGACATCTTTATAAGAGACGGTGGCTTTTACCTCCCATGGGTGTGTCCTCAGAAGAGAGACTGGTAGGTCATACAGAAGGTTCACTTTGAATTTCTGTAAGACGCTCCAGACTATCTGCTCCAATGACTTCACAAGCCAACCTTCCTATCAACCGTAAACTACGGTTGTCTTTCTTATTCTTTGGTCTTTCAGATTACAGTCATGTTAATGAGACACCATTTAAGTTTCTTGAGTGTTCTCCCAGCAGCACATTTGTAGTCTCTTAGCCTTTCTAACTATTGCTCATGATGCTGTGTTCTTTGCCTTTCATATTCTGTCTGCCTCTCAGGGACTTTCATAATGCTGGCTCCTTCCCAGTTGGGTCTCAAACTGACTGTCCTCGAATTCTGAAAGCTTCCCTGATAATCTGCCCTTGACTAGCTCTCATCTGCATCTCATTTTCTCCTCTAGAACATCTACAAAAATAAACCTATCCCATCTTTTGATAACTAATGTCTTCCTATTGCATAAAACAAGGCTGGCTTCATGGAAAGTGCAAATGCTTGTTAAATACTAAGCATTTTGTGAAAACCTAGTATCCTTACAAGCCAGAGCATATACATATATCCTCATGCACTGTTCCCTATGGCTGACTATTCATACCCAGCCTCCCATCTAGACCAGTTAAAAAATGTCTTGAGGTTTCTTTCCAGATACTGTGTCTTTTCAGAACATCCTTTCTTTACACTTAAATCAGACTAGAGGGTCCTTTTATGCACTATAAAACAATTCTTGTATTTTACCTTATCAATGCCATTCCTACAATGTAAAGGAATTATTGTTTCTTGGGACCCTGTCTTGGAAGAGAAAGGATGAAAGAATAGAGCAGAAGAGATAAGAAAATAGAGAGTAGGGGAGAGGGAAGGAAAAGAATGAGTCAGTCATTTATAATGGTAACTATAAATATAAGGTAGGTCCATATTTGAGTAAAAGCAGGCTGACCTGGAGCCCCCTAGCCTGGAGTTGCAGAGGAATGGGCATGAGGAAGGTCCTTATAATGCGTGCTCATGTTCACTGCTATGTAACTAAGTCCCTTAACCTCTTGGGTCCTCTATCCTTTGTTTAGGGTCAATTTTAATGTCTCCATCATTTCCCCAGTTTTTGCAAGTTCTCCAAGTCCATCACTGCTGACTGATGGAAATCAATATTCAATCCATTTCTTGCTGATCTCCATGGAGCATCTGATCTATGAACAAGAGAGTTTACTTATTTTACCTCGACGTTACTAGTTCTCTCTAGAACTACAGTAGTAGAGAAAAATGTCCAAATAAACTAGATCTCATTAATACTTCAATAATCTGCATGGGTAGTATCCTATCAGGAAACCCCAACAATGAATAGTTTCCTCGTTCCTATTTGTGTTGGGTTTAGTATTCTGATATGGGATGGACCATCACATGAAGGAGATAACCAAAGGTCAGCAAGAATACATTTAAATTCCCTCTACTTTAGAGGGAAAAATCAGATAAGCTCCTGGGAGGTGGCCAGGGGAAAAAATGGGAAGGGTTGTTGACTTTGACGTCCATCAGCACTCTTCCTAACTTCATGATTCTTTTTGTTCACTTAGGACAGTTTTTAAATTTTAAACAGCCACAAGTCATTCGTTTCAGATATATGTGTCAATGTAGAATATTTCTATACCTAGAAAATTATTAATTATAGTTAAAACACACACATAGTTTTTCCAATGAGTCATATAGGAAGGCTTCTCCTTACTTATTATAGTAATTGAATAGTAACTATAACATCTACCATATCCTCAACATCCAATCTTTTGGAGTTTTGTCTATCCCATTTAGCTATGACAGACTATTATTTTCCCCATTGTACAATGACAAAAACAAACAAAACAATAAATTGCATAAGAAAACAAAGAACAGTAACAAAGCTAGAGAATCTATATTCCTAAACATTTTGCATATTATCAAATGTCATCCCATCAGGAAATGGAGCCACGTCTAGACTACTCTTTGGGTGAAAAGAACAAGAACTTTGCCATTTCACCTTCAGTCTGCCAAGAGGCAGTTTCTTCTTTGCTAGATGCAAGAGCAGTGTGGTGAGATGGGCACCTGGTCCATGTGAGTCTGGGCAGGCGGCAGGATAACTGCCTAGCACTCTGCCTCTGATTTAAATATAACTGCAGCTGCTATTCTAAGCCTCACTTTCCAAGGATCTCTGAGCATTCTCTTTCTGAAAGGGATACCTGAAATCTCTGCTGAATGCCACTGGGCAGTGAGTGAAACTATTCAAGTGACAGAAACAATCTGATACTGAGACTCCAGCAGAATTGTGGTGGTTTAAATAGGAATGGCCCCCAGAGGCTCGTAGAAGTGCTCTGTCACCACTGATAGGAGGTGTGACCTTCCTGGATCAGGTGTGGTCTTATTGGAGGAAATGTGTCACTGTGGGTGGACAAAGTTTGAAATGCTCAATCGGAGACCTGTGTGTATGTGTGTGTGTGTGTGTGTGTGTGTGTGTGCCTGTGTGTGCATGCATGTGCATGTATGTGTGCTTGTTTCTCTCTCTCTTCCTGCTGCCTGCTGAGATGTAGAACTCTAAGCTACCTCTCCAGCATCATGTCTGCCTGCATGCCGCTATACTCCCTTCCATTACAATAATGGACGAACGCTCTAATGGAAACAAGCTGCGAATACATTCTCATCTCATCACAGCACTAGAACTTTTACCACAAGGATACAGGCAGCCCTCCAGAACTTAACAAATGTTCACTTGTTTTCTCCACACCAGGACCCAGTGAAGACAGTATTGCTAGCGTGCCCGTTTGGGGAGTGAAGACTGAAGGCTTAGGGTCAGTCACTAACAGTGTCAAACACTTCCTCCGGGAAAAATCAGATTTCTTAAATCCTGCACAAACTATGCTCCTTTACAAAAAAAAAAAAAAAAAAAAAAAAAAAAAAAAAAAAAAAAAAAAAGAGATCACAGTATTTTGACTCTTATAAGCATCTAGTCCCCTGTCTAGAGGGGGAAAATACTTTGCCCCTGGTCAGCCCAAGCCAGGAACAACTCCAGTTCTCCAGTGTTTACAATGAACTCTGTGGCCACGCAACTCTACAGAGTCTCTCTTCCTAATGATTTTCTTCCAATTCAAATTTTGATTCTTACATGCTCGAATGGTCCAGTTACCTGCCTTGAAACCACATCAACAACTAAATAGCTGATCTGGGTTTCATTTCATTTAATCTCTGAAAAATCAGTCTCCGCTAAATTATGACACTTATTTCAAACAAAAGGCTGTGGTTAATGGAATACCATGTGAATATCAAGTTCAAATTCCTTTCAAGATAAATGTCTGAAAATAGTACAGAGATAGGTTTCTACTAAAATCTTGACTCCTTTAGCAATTAACTTGTCAATATGACAGAAAAAAAAATGTTTCATAGTTATCTTGGGTGTAGATAAAGTACCTTGATACAAATTCATCCTCAGACTGAAGTTCTGTTTGTTTTGTTTAATCAGAATACAGATAGATAGAGCTTTGATAGCTGTCACTGAGGACTGTCCTCTAAGCCATCTCCAGTCCAGTTGGGACCACTCACGAAAGTTCCTTACAGTAGTGTTTGCCAAATCTTTACCTTCCCTCATAGAAAGAGGGAGCAGATACAGTCACAGCACCCCTGCCTGAATATCCAGATACCCTTCTCAACAAGGTGTGTGAAATTCCCCCTTAATTGGAGGAGGCATCGGGGAGGGTTCATACACATAGCCTAGGAGAGGGGCTAAAATATCTGGTTGAGAAAGAACTAGGGGAGGGACCTCAGTCTCTATAGCTGTATGAAATCCCTTATCCCCACTGGGTAAAGACTTCTCAGTACAGGCTTTGGGGGGGGGGTGGGAGGAAAAACCCACACTCCTGTAAGTAACCCCTCACCTATGCTCTGTAAGGAATCTGAATAATCTCAAGGGCTCCCAGAGTGATTGTTGCAATTGTGCCTTGGTTTGTCTTTGGGACCTCAGAAAGAGGGGTGTACAGGTTTAGATCAGCCCTTGGGAAGGAAGTTTAGTAGCAGCATGTAAACACCTTCGACAAAAAGAGAAGTCAGTCGAGTCTTTGGCCATCTGTTGGATGCTTGGCCATCTAGCTCTGCCCATTTGTTTAGAAGCTACCTGGCTACAGCTGAGGACTTCTCATATGGCAGGAGTTCATCACTTGAGAGACTTAGCAAGTGTTCCTGACAAGCGCCCATCAGTGCTAAATCCATTAAAGTAGACACAAATACCCCTCTAGTTCTAACAGAGCTGTTTGTGGAAAATCATCTTCCAGGTGGGAGAGGCAAGAAGGAAGGTGTTCAGTACAACATGAATTGCTGGGTGCAGCACCAGCCAAGGCTGGGACGCGCAGCAAGAACATGAAGGAAGCTGCCAGAATGTGACCCTGAGATCTTCCATTGAGAAATGTGCGGTCTTCCCGTCAGACTGGCATGCCTGACTTCCTAACATTGTTGAGAGGAGTAAACGAGATGTACCGGGCATTCCCACTCAGCCCGGGCTTGGCACAGCGCATGCCCAGATGTTAAGTATGATTCCAACTGCTCTCATGCCACGGCCCTGTGTGTAAGCCCCTTGACACAGAACTACACTTACACGCAAAGGAACCAACATGCCTGTTCCTCCTCGGGGTTCGATTTGAAAGGTTGAGGATCATCGGACATGAAGCTGACCGTGTGGGTTCTCTCGCCTTACTCTGCCGTCCTTTCTGTAAACCTGGAGGTGGGGTGCTCTGTGGGAATCAGCCACACTGTCTGGAAGTGGGCAGTGCCCTACACCTGCTCATTTTGTTGCTTCTTTCAGGGAAAAGAAAATTTGGGGGGGGGGGAACTACCAACTGGCAACAGAAAGAAAAGGTTTCGCTGAGCTTTTCTACTCTATTTTACAGATGGAGAAATAATTGTAAAAAGATCACCGCAGCTCCACTCCAGGCTTATTAACTCCTTCCACCCACACAAGAGCAATTAGGTGGGGGCAGGTATTGCTCACAGCTTATCGGCTGAGAGAAGAGACAGGTGGGCGTGGGCTGTGCAGAGCGGTACCTGGTGCCACCTGTAACTACACCGTCGGGAACTCCTTTGGCTAGACAATTTTGCAAATGCCTACCACAACTATAATCCCACAGTTGACAAAAAAAAAAAAAAAAAAAAAAAAAAAAGGAGGACAAGAAGTTAAGATGAAAAAGCAGAAAGAAGGTCAGATGTGACACCAACCAGTTTCACACCCTATGGGCCCTGGGCTCACGCCACAAAAGGGTTTATGAAGCATCCAGTCTTGATACTTCTCAACGGATGCACTGAAGGCTTCGTGTCCTTAGCACACAGAGTGTTTAGTTTTGATGTGGTTTGCCTTTTCCTGCATCTTTCTCAATGTGAATGCCTAAGAATGTCAAGAGCTTTGGAAAGCACTGACAGCAAACTCAAGCCCTTAGTTCTGTAGAGCAGAGCCCCTACTGGCATGAAATGGCCTTGGGCACTTAAGCAACTTGTTAGCTGCAGCAAGAGGGACGCCCAGTGTCTGATTGTTCTGTGCATACCTGCTTTGTAGCCCAGACCTTCCATGGGGTGTTTTGACAACTGTACTTCGTAGACAAACAAAGAAATGACACTTACAATATATGATTTCAGTTCTGATAACACCAGAGTGGTTCCTACGAATAAAAGGGAAGTCCATGGGAAAAGGGAACTTATACAGCAAAAGTGAATAAGAGGAGGTTGGGATGTGGTTTTATGTTTGCCAAAAAGAAGGCAGCTCTGCTGTGTAAAGCACAAACTACAGTGTATTGTTTTATTTTGTGCTGAATGCTCATGCATCTGACAGAGGCCTTACTGATGTTAGAGGATAGAGTTCAAGGCAATCAGAGCAGTTGGGAAAAAAAGCAGGGTGGGCCCCCCCAAATGGAGGAAGTTATGGAAAAGGAACCTCAATATCTACATCAGAATTTAGCTTAACCTTTGACTATATCCTGAACTATTTATGATGGGGGATGACGTATGCAACTGAAGACTGGAGGCCAGATAAGATGGACAGATGGGCCAGGTGCTGCTCACTTTAGGGGAAACTGAGGTAGGAGCTAAAATCGGGTCAAATTAGAGGAGGTGGCAAAAATCTTCAGTCTTGTCACCAAACTCTAGCGTGTCCATCCTAGAGGTGAGATCAAGAGTAAGATGAAACAGCCGTGTAACAAGACATGAAACTAACACTCCAGAGGACAGAGGAGGCAGCCCAGCCATCATTTGAATTAGAAAAGATCAGTGGTACCTTAGGATTCCAGTGACTTCACATTTCATCCACAGTGCCCAGTGTCCAGCCAGAAGTGACCAGACTTACAGAGAAACGAGAAATGTGCCCACGTCAAGGGAAGGGATCAGTCAGTGGAACTAACCACAGACTAACTCACAAGTGGATGTCAGAGACAAAATCAAACAAAGGGGGAATGATTGATTACAAAGAATGCTTGACTGTGAAATTCAACATAAAGAACCAGATGACAAAAACATATCTAAATGTTCTAACATTGGAAACCGAAGTGGAAACTTATGGGTTCTTTGGGAAGTCCGTTGGAAGGTGTTTTGCTAGAACAAAGAAAGGAGTGTTTTCCTGAAGTAGTGGACACAGGTGAAAGGCTAAATTGGACTGGTGAAGGAATATTTAGCTGAAGCAGACACAGACGAGAGGATGCTCTTCTAAAGCAGGAACATGAAAGGACACGTGATGAAGGAGTCTTTGCCAAGGACATGCATGTGTTGGTCCGCCTTACATTGCGTAGTTGAGCTCTATTTGTCAGAACTCCATAAAGAGAAATGCACCAAAAAAAAAAAAAAGAAAAAAGAAAAAGAAAAAGAAAAAGAAAGGAAAAAGAAAAAACAAAAACTTCTGGTGGTACGCTGTAGCTTGGTGCAGGGTCCATAGGCTCGGCCAGATTGACAGAGTGATGTGATGTCAGCAGAGACAGACACACATGCTGAGGCAAGACATGTGGAGGACATGAAATGTTCGGAGGAATATAAAAAGGATTTGGCAGGCAGGGGCTCAGGCTGAAGTAGGCTTGCTTATAGAGAGGGCTGTGCAACTCTTGTGGGTCTCATGTCTGCTGATCTTCACTTTGCTGAGAGAGGCACAGAGAGGACCTCAGGGTCCTTTCTGCTGACTCGGGCTGATTCTGCTGAGGCCTGCCTGTCTCTGCTAGGCCGTGCTACTGCGGCTGCTGTCCTGACGCTTCTAAATTAGAGTACGGAATATCCATAAAATGTTTACGACTATATCGAGCTGCCACTACTGATCTGTGAACTAGATACTGATTTCCTGACAACACAGACAGGATTTGTTCCAAAGGTCCATTTCTAAACAAGTCCACTTCCTCATATCCTTTCTTTCCCACTAACCTGTGGATGGTGCGATACAAGGGAGGTTAAAGTGTTTAAGAACCAGCATTAAAAACAGACCTTGAAAAATTAAAGTTACAGAAAACCATCTCTGAGGTTGTTTTGAAATGCAGCTGGATCAGTTTTTCAGCCAATCAAGTGATAAGGATGTAAGGGCCACAACTGGAATTAACCAGTCTTCAAGACACAAAGATCTGGAGAAAGTAAACAAATTCCCAGCACACAGGTCAACGTGTGTTTATCTCAAGTCAAAATAAGTAAATAAGTAGCAAAAATATGGAATAATAGTAGTTGAAAAATTATGGTTTAGGGTCTCTCAGATTTATTGGGAAAGAGATAAGCATAGGTAATAAATATCAATTGTCTCCTTCAAAAAGTCAGCATTATAGTCAACTAAATAAAAAAAAAAAAAAAACCAAGACAGATGATTGAGAATAACAAGATAAAAAAACAGCACACTAAATGTAGCAGAGCAACAATATAAACAGAGAGAGAAGCACCGCCCTCTAGCAAGTTTTCATCTGATCACTGCATGCATGCTATGATATATAGTCACACAACACACACATACACACATGCACATTCACACACTACAAGAAGGAAAGAATTAAATTTCAAGGCTGATAGAAAGAACTGGCAACAATAGAAATGGTAGCTATGTGGGCCAACGGGGCAAAAAAAAATTTTTTTTTTTTTTTTAGTTTTAGATTTTCTACAATCTAACTCACTACAGAGCAGGTGTAATATTGCATTGTGGGGTTAACAATGCATAAAACCAAACCCGCGGCAATACCACAAAGGAGGAAGGAAGGAAGGATGCAGGCTGTCCCACAGCACACACTAAGTAGTAAACCATCGTTTATGATAGCAAGCAAAGCGCACAGGATACATAGTGGTACAAGTCTGGTTCACAAGAGACCATGGACACGTGAGCACATGTGGCCTCCAGAGTAGCCACCCACAGAAGAAAATAAACAGAAATGGCTAAAATCGTTAATAAAGAGTCTAAAGTGGAAATTCTAGAGGAAGGTGATGGGTGCAACCATTCAGCAAGGAGAGAAGCTGAAGACAGAAGAAATGTAACACAGAAAATAAGCCTCAGAATTAGATAATGAAACCAGTTGATGTCCGTGCACTCAATGGCAAAGAGTGTGTGCTGCATGTGGACCCACAGCTTGCCGAGCTAAAGGAGGGAGTGAGATTAACTACCCAACGGTTACAAGGAACATATCTCAGGCAAATATGGATAGGTTGTACATACACAGTATATAAAATAACTAAAAGATATATTTGCAAGCTACAAACAGAAGAAATTTAGTGCAGTGGCATTCACATCAGAACAAGAATCTTTCAAGGCAAGGATTCACATCAGAAAAAGAAACTTTCAAGGCAAGGAGTATTATGTTAGATTGAAGTGTGTTTTACAATGATAAAGAGGTTGGTTTATCAGGAAGATGGGAAATAAAGATGTGGGCACATTTATTAACAGGGCTTCAAACTCAATGAGGAGCATAGAAATAAACTGAAAGAGAAAATTGGAATAAAAGTTAGAGGGCTGGTGAGATGGCTCAGTAGATAACAGGTGTCTGACACTAAGCTGAGTGACCTGAGTTCAAGCTACAGACTCAATGTGATAGGAGAACCAACTTCTGCAAGATGTCCACTGGCTTCCATATGTGTGATGTGGCACATGCACTCACCCACACCAATAAATACAGAGAGAAATAACAAATGTCACTTTTAAGCTAGAGATCTTAACACACTCTTCTTTCAGCTTAGAGAGCAACTTATAGTCAAAAACTATCTAGCTTTGTGTTATGAGGACTCATGTAGTTGACCATGATGGTATGCATTTGAAAAGCTCATCCTGCACTTGTTTGATGGGATGCTAGAGAATATTGGTCTCTGCACAAGTCTTGCAGAAACAGAAGAAGAGAAGACATTTCTCCAGCCATTATATAAAGTCAACATTATCCTAACACAAGCACTAGTGCACAAATGTATCCGAGTTTCTTTATCATCATCATCATCATCATCATCATCATTATTATTATTATTATTATTATTATTATCATCATCATCATCATCATCATCATCATCATCATCATCATTATTATTATTTTGAGTTCCCTCACCAGCCTAGATCTCATTATGCAGGTGAAGCTGGCTATACAAGGAGCCCAGGAAATGCAGTTTTATAACTGGTTTTGTTAATGTAGGTTCAACTAATCAAACTCAGGTCCCCACAATTACAAAGCATACATTTAACTGACAGGGACATCTCCACAGGCCATACACATCTTTTGGCAATGATATCACAGGTACAGAAAATTATGTGTCAATATTCCATATGATCCTGACAATAAAATATCCTTAGCAAAATATGAAGTACCATCCAGTAACACCCTTAGGTAATCATGTGTTATGCTCACACGAGATGTGTCTTACAAACAAATGCAAGCTTTAAGATACTAAAGTCAACTAATGTAATTCAGCAAATTAACACAAGGAAAGAGAAAAAATGAAATAACCATAACAACACAAACATAAAACTGCTAAGAGAATCATATTGATTTCTGATCAAACCAAACAGCAAAAAATACAGGTTCCTTGTATTAGGATATACTCCCTAACACAAGGGAGCAAGAATCTACTAGAACATTGCAGCTCATAGCAACTAAGCCAACTAATTGATGAAATTAGCAGAGAAGTCTATAAAAGTCAGTTATTCTCTAGCAACAAATTAAAATACAAAATTTTAAACTGTTTAGAACAGCACCCAAATGTACCAGTCCATGGAAATAAATTTAACAATGTGCATTCAGAACTCTCACATTGAGCAATAAAATATTACCCAAAGAAAACAGAAAGAGACCAATAGTAAAAAAAAAACCTATTCCCCAAATTAGTCCACTGATTGAATGCAACCCAAACTAAAATCCAAATAGACTATCCCATCACATTTGACAGGTATAAAAATTTTTTAAAGACATAGATTTTAAAGTATTAGGAAATGTATTGGGGCCTAGAATAATCACAAGAATCTTATGTCAATGTAGGAAGGCGAGCTTCTGTGACTTTATGACCCATTGCATGGCTATGTTATTTTTTAAAAGAATTAAATCAAACCACCAAAACAACGTCCAGAAACAGCAGCACATGAGTGTAGTGATGTATCTGTACAGAGTGACAAGGGGGTTCCATAGGAGAAAAACAAACCTTTCACAAATATGATGGTTGGAGACATGTGTAAAGGGATGCTAAACATCATCTCTCAATTCACACTGCACATACACACATACATACATACATGTATGCAAACATACATACATACAAATTAACTATAACTCTAATTGCAAACTATAAAACAAAGCCCATAAAAGAAAGTAGGGGGACTGTGCATTGCCAAATGCAACTGTAATCCCAACACTCAGGTTAATAAAGCAGTGAAATATGAGTTCAAGACCAGCCTGGGCAACACAGCAAGACACTGTGTACAAATAAACAACAATAGAAAAGTGTAAGCCTTGCTACACGATGAAACAAAGAAAACTGACATTAGACCGCATCAATATTTAAACATTTTATGTACTCTGGACTCTAATCATCTGTTGGATCAATAGCTGGTGAAGATTTTCACCTACTCTCTGGGCTGCCGACTCACAGGTTCCTTTGCTGAACAGAATCTCTCTGATTTCGTGAGGGCTCATGACCTCAGCATGCATTGCTTGTTGCTTGCATTTCCTGTTTTGCTATGGACTTATTCAGAAATTCATGACTGTAACTATAGTTCAAGTATACTCCTCACTTTTTCCTCTAGCAGTTTCAGAGTATCAGGTCTTATGTGGGGTCCTCGGTCTACTTAGGGTTGGGTTTTGTGCAAGATGAAAGGTAAGAATGGGGTATTGTTTCTGCAGGTTGAATCCAGTTTCCCCAGCATCATTGACTGAAAATGCTCATTTCTCCGTTGAGTATCTTTGGTGACCATCAAATGATCAGGTAGCTGTACCTGTGTGGGCTTATATATCTGGGTCCTCAGTTCTATTCGGTTGACCCATGTGTCTTTTTTGTGTCAATACTATGCGGTTCTTATTTCTGTGCCTTTGTCATATCATTTAAACCACATTTATTGTTACCTCCCACAGTGTTGCTTTTGTTCAGGAGTGAGCTGGCTATTCTCAGTCTTTTGTACCTCATGTACATTTTTTTCTTTGTCTGTGAAAAATAAGAAATAAAACTTCTGCAGTGATTGCTTTGAATCTATAGGCTATTTTTGTTAGGATTTTCACAATTAGGTAATTCTTTGGATCCATGAGTATGGGCTGTGACATTTTCCTTCTTCAGTGTCTTATTTTTGGAAAGGTCTTTTGTTTTCTCAGTTAGGTTTGTTCTTAGGTATTTTATTTTTGCATGTAACTATTGTGAATGGGACTGTTCTCCTGATTTTTTTTTCCCAGTCTACTTTGTCATGTATGGAGAAAGGCTGCTGATTTCCATATGCTGACTTGCATCCTATGCACCCTCTACCACATTTCTGAATGTGTGTCTCAGCTCCGAGAGGGTCTTTTGTCAGTCTTTAGAGGCTCCTGTATAGAAAGAATCACATCAGCTGAAAACAACACTTATTATTCTTTTCCTACGTTTATTTTTTTCATTCTTTCTCTTGTCTTGCTGTTCTAAAACTTTAGGCACTGTATTAACTAGAAATTGGGAGAGTGGGTGTCCATGTCTAGTCCCATAGCTTCGTGGGAACACTGAGGTTCTCTCCACTCAATCTGATATGGCTACTGGTCTGTCATGTACAGTCTTTCTTATATTGGGGCATGTTCGCCCATTCCTACTATTTTTCATATAAGGAGATGATGAATTTTGTTGCAGGCTTTTAGAGCACCTCTTAGAAGTATCATGTGATTTCTGTCTTTTAGGATATGTTAGTTAGGATTGCTCTTGCTGCGATAAAACACCGTGATCAAAGGCGATGCGGTGAGGAAAGGGTGTATTACACCGACATTCCCTGATACTGTCACTGTTCATCATCAGAGCCAGGGAAGGAACCTGATGCAGAGGCCATGGAGTGGTGCTGCTTACTGGCTTGGTCTTCATGGCTTGCTCAACCCGCTTTCTTACATAATCCAGGACTATCAGCCTATGGGTGGTAATGCCCATAGTGAATTGGGCTTTGTCATGGTTTGAATATGCATGGCCCAGAGAGTAGTACTTTTTGGAGGTGTGGCCTTGTTAGAGTAAGTGTGTCACTGTGAGAGTGGGCTTTAAGACCCTCATCCTAGATTCCTGGAAGTCAGTGTTCTGCTAGTAGCCTTCAGATGAAGATGTTGAACTCTCAACTATACCTGCCTGGATGCTGCCATGTTCCTGTTTTGATGATAATGGACTGAACCTCTGAAAATATAAACTCAGTTAAATGTCCTTATAAGAGTTGCCTTGGTCATGGTGTCTATTCACAGCAGTAAAACCCTAACTAAAACAGGCTCTCCCATATCAATCACTAAAATAATACACTACAGACTTGTATCTTATGAATGACTTGCCTTCATCCCTGTATCTTATGAGCGTACTTTCTCAATTGAGGTTCTTTCCTCTCACATGGCTCTAGCTTCTGTGGGATTGACCATAAAAACAAACAAAAACAAAAAATAGCCACTATGTAGTCTAATAAAAGCATTAAGCATTAAGAAACAACCCAATTTTTAAAATGGGTATCATAACTGAACAAAGACTTCTCAAAAGAATCAAATAGACAGCAATAACTTTAAAACAGTATTAGATATTGTTGTCATCACCAGTTAGAATGGCTTTCCTTAGAACACAAATGATAACCAATGTAGGCATTGATGTGGGCAAAGGGGAACTCTTTCCAACATAATATTTTTACTAATTATTTGCAAATTTCACATAATATACCCTAATCACACTCATTTTCTAATCTTCCCAGGTCTGCCCTCCTCACACTTATGCCCCCCCCCCAAAAAAAAGAAAAAGAAAATAGATACACCAAGTCCAGTTTGTGTTGCCCATATACTCACTGAGCATGGTCAAACTCCCTTAAAGCAAACTGAGTCTTTTCCCCTGTCCTCTGCCAGAAGCCATCACTTGTGGAGCACAACACTTCAGCATCCCTATCACAATTCTTAAGAGCCATCTTCAATAGCTTCAATCTAGACTGTTTTTGCAGGGTCTGTCACAGAAGCCTTCAATGTTTCTCGTTTTCAACTTGAGCCTGTAGTCATGGATACCACTATAAAAGAAGCTTCCCAACTCATTACAGTGGCAGCAGAAATCATGTACATCCACAAGGTTTCTGGAAATAGCGTAGACCATGGACATCCACATGTCCCCAGGAGGAGCACAGACTTCAACATGGCCTCTGTTGGAAGCACAGATCACAAACACCATTATGGCCATTGGTGGCAGCATGGCCCAGAGATATCAACATGACCTTCAGTGGTAACATGGACCATGGAATGGGGAACTCTTGTACACTATTGGTGAAGTATGAATTAGTGCACCCATTTTGGAAATATGTCTCAAAGTTTCTATTAAAAAATCAAAGAAATAGAACTTCCATATATCCTAGCTCTACATCTGAATATATATCCAATGAACTCTATACACTACAGCAAGATACTTGTACATCCATGTTCACTGCTTCGTGATTCACAATCACTAAGGAATGGACATCGCAAGTGAATGTATAAGAAATTCGGTAATACACAAAATGGAATATCAGCTCTAAAGAAAAATCAAATCATAAAAATTACAGATAAATGGATGGGACTGGAAAAATTATGAGTGAGGTGACATGGGGCTTGAAAGACAACTGTATACTCCTCTCTGTCTGTCTCTGTCTCTGTCACTCTCTGTCTCTCTGCCACTTTGTCTCCCTCTCCCCCTGCCTCCCTCCCTCCCTCCCTTCCCCCATCTCTCTCTCTCTCCCTCCCTCCCTCCCTCCCTCCCTCCCTCCCTCCCTCCCCCCCCCCTCTCTCTCTCTCTCGCAGACCCTGGATTCAAATCCTTCATTTTGCATGTTCAACTTGACATGGAGCAGAGGTGGAATTCAGGACACTATAAAGGAACCTTTGAAAGGGGACACATTTAGGGGAAGGAGGATACCAGACTAGACATAAAGTGAAAGTAGAGACCTAGAACCCCAGAGGTGGAGCGGTCTAAGCAGGGAGTAGCACAGAATGTGTGGTGAAAGAGGTGGAGGAGAGGTTTAGCCCAAAGGAAGGGTGTAGGAAAGCCTATATGGAATTAAACCAAAATTAAAACCACAACTGTAGGGATTGTAGAACACACATGAAATGGAAGAAGAAAGGAGATACTGGAGGCTGAAGAATTAGGTAAATGGAGTAAGGAGGCAATGGGAACAGAAGGGATGATTGGAATATCCAAAACTAAGGATGTGTGGAAAGGCCTTCACAAATCAAGCGCTAATGGAACTACTCTACATGGGCATTCTGTTCTCAATTCCTATTACTTCACTACGTGGTCATGCTGTTCTCAACCGTGGGCTGACAAGTTTCATTTTGTAATATACAAGAGTTAATGGTGAGATGAGTTGCTGGCTAAAGTGCTGCTGGCAAAAGAGCAGCCGTTCAGCCCTGAATGATACATCTATATCAACCCTGTAACTGCTACCACGAAGGTTGAATAAGCATCTGAAAAGAGGAAGCACAAAGAAGGTAAAAGCTGTAAGATGGGGAGGCTTGCTGTGAAATGCTGCCTTCTGTATACAGCAGGGCAGTCACACTCGAGTCACACAACTTGCCTCTACGGTCACCTGCAAAAAACCTCACAGGATCAAGTCATCCAAAAGTCTAGACTACACAGGGAAATGATATTCAGGCCCCAACCCATATTGAGGTGCCATTGGTGCTTAACAGTTTCTGAGGCAGCAGGGAGAATCATTCTTTTTTGGAAGGTGTGGCCCTTAGTAGGAGTTCCATATGCCAGTGAATCACTCCATACTCACACAGGCCAAAAAAAAAAAAAAAAAAAAAAAAAGGACCTTAAGTTGGAGGAGGAGAATGTGGAGGAAATGTGAGGGAAGTTACAAATGAGAAATGTTGGGTATATCGTTGTATACATATGTGAAATTCTCCAAAATAAGAAAAAAAAAGGTTGAATTTAAACTCTTGTTCTTCAAATGATTTAATTAAGAACTGAAACAGGAAAGCCATACACTAAGGGACTTTTGACACATGCCACTTATGTCAGACATACGAACAACTAAATAAAAGCATCTCTAACAGACTCTTCGTGGACTAGTATGAGCAAATGACCTATAAGCACTTGAACAATGCTTTAGTGATAGAGTTAACATGAATTAAAAACACAACATGGTAATAGGGTAGTCACTGCTTAAGAAATCATATTAACCAGAGCAAGTATTCCTTAAAAGTTTAAATATAAATCTGATTGCATGATGGAACTGCCCTTCTCAATATCTACCCACCCCCTGAAAAAAGAGAAACTCATATCCATACCAGTGCAGAAAAACATACTAGGTATTGTCAGAAAGTAACACAAATATCCAGCAGTAGGCAAACACAATGTGCTGTATCCATACAAGGCAGAAACACCCAAAAATCAAACAATTGGCAGATATTATACTACCTTATTATATACTATTTTATTTTTAGTATATTATATATTACATGCCATTTAATATTTATATACATTATTGCATTATTTTATATGACATGCTATCATATATTCTATGTAATTAAAAATAATGTGTAGTGAGAGAAAAAAACGGATGGATGGGTGGGTGGGTGGGTGGTTGTATGGATGGATGGATGGATGGATGGATGGATGGATGGATGGATGGATGAATGGATAGGTAGGTAGGTAGGTAGGTAGGTAGGTAGGCATGTAGATGGGTGGGATAGATAGATGATAAATAGATAGATAGATAGATAGATAGATAGATAGATAGATAGATAGATAGATGGATGGATAGATAGATAGATAGATGATAGATATCCTCTCTATTGTCCCTCAATACACTTTTTAAAAGTCAATTGATTTAAAGATATCTTCTCTGGCATCATTATCTGTGGCCTATATTAAGAAACAAAGACTCCTTCAGCTGTCTCTGATCTCAGCCTCAAGCCATTTCTGTTAGTGGAGAAGGCTCTAGTTCATGGTTTGAGAGCTAGACCCATCTCTGCTCTAAACCTGGGAAGGAAACCTGGGATCCTGAGCTCCATCTTCCTTTCTAGTTCTATCTTTTCTCTGTGCACCAGGACAATTCTGCCTTCCCCATTTATATGCTCAGTTTCTAGAGAAACCATGAACGTATGCCCCTCCTGTTATTTCCTGAAACCCCTTTCTGTGTGAACAAGCACAAGCTGAAGAAACTACAACTGAATACTGGCTGCACCAGCCAAGCAGGTGCCCCTTCTACACATTAGCCTATAACAAGAAGTAATGTTTGACTGGCTAGACTCCAAATGCCCTCGCATACTTAGACAGGAATTTGTGTTGCTAATGATTCAGCTAAGGAGTCTGACCTGCACGCCAGACCCTGTGGTCTCTTTGAAGGTTATTTCTATCCCGTACCAAATAGACAACAGAAGAAATGTGGAGGAAGTACTTAGTGGCAGAATAGTTGATTGGGACCCTAAGGACCACTAGAAGCTGCAGACAGCACTGAGTAGATGGCTGGCTTCATTGAGCCCTCTTTCTCACTATCAAGACTATCTCAAGTAGCAATGTTTTCTGAACACTGAGCTTTGACAAGCACACAGACTTGCTACATGTCGGCATCAGGGCTCTCCTGGACAAAACAAACAGCTGTCAACTTTCCTGAGTATTTTCAGCTCTGCTTTCTAATTTGCATGCCTCCTCCAAGGGAAATTGTTGATAGGACCCAAGTGTTGTACTGTTCCCTACTATGATGGCATTTACATATAAATTAATGACCAAGACTGTAATTTACGTGGCTGAGAGCTGAGGTGGTCTAATAATTAAGTCTCTGAACATGCAGAGAAAGCACAGAACTATAAAGGTTGATCTTGCTTTTCTCCCCACCCCCAAATTTCCCAATTACACCAGCAAATGCTTATAAGCAAACCTGAGTCAATGAATTAAAAATTCTTGAATTAGAAAGATTCTCCTTCTCAGTCCTTTTAAATTATTTTATTTCAGCTAGCATACAGTAACACTGGGTTTTGTTATGACTTTTTTTTTTATTTTAGGTTATAAAAGACCAATTTATTTTTAAATGAAAATGTAAGTCAGCAACTGAAGACAAACCTAAATTTTAATATTTTCCATAATTTGCTATATATTTGTTAGCATTCTAATTGGGGCCAACCAAACTCTTAATGAGTGTCTGATCTTACCCAATAATAAACTTATGAGCATAAACATAATCAGAAGATGGATGTGTGTTCATGCTCACACAGAGGTATTTATCAAAGTCACCACTAACACACACTTGGTTTTTCCTTCCACTTTCACACTGGATTCAGGAAACTTTAGCAATAATGAACAACAGTCAAAATGAAACATCTTGATCTCGCCAACGTGTATGCTTAACTGTAAACTGAATATAAATAGAGAATGTATAAATTTCTCTTATTCTATACAAAATATCAGTAAATATTCCCCTAATAAGGTGAGGGAATGTATCTTTCACATTGAAAGTTTTTCTCTTTAAAAAAAAAAAAAAGTATAAGTACTTGTTAGACTAGAGTAAGGACCTGTTGTTTGTAAATGAGGAAAAGTGTCTGGGAACGTGTTCCCGTCGGTGTTTGTAGATGCACAGACGTAGAGCAGTGATGGGTCATGTCCCATGAAACTGATGTTTCAGCCCAGTGAACGAAATTCAGAGTCACACAGAAGGCTGTTTATGTCATTAAGTAGCACAAAGGAACAGGGATTGTTTGGGGTTGTCCGTGGACTCAGGGAATGTAACATCTTTTGTTATTGTCTGGATTCCCACGGAGTCCATTTAATTTTGAAATTCTCAATGGCAGATGCTGTGTGTGACTTTCAGGTTTTCGGTGTCCATTGAACAAGTTAACTGGTGGTGAGTGGTTTTTTAATGAAGTTTCTACATGGAAATGACTGAAGTAAATTATAATACAGCCATTACTGTAAGAACATATTTCTATGACATTTTCATATATGAGGTCTGATATGTGCACATTTGTGTGGATGTGTGCATACATGGGCATACATGGAGGGCAGAGGAGGACAGTGGCTATGCCATGCTATCATGTTCGTCTCTGCCGTGACCTGTGCTGGTGAACAGCAAGCTTCAGGGTTCCTCCTGTGTTCGCCCTCCACAGACCAACTGTTATGTGGCTGCAGGATCTGAACTTAGGTCCTATTGCATGCTCGACAAGTGTTCTCACCTACTGAGCCATCTCTTCAGCCCCAAAACCCATGATCTTAACTCACTATTCCCTAAATCCTGGGTCTAGTGTAAAAAGCATATGACTAGGAATAAAGTAAATGCATCAAGAGTAAATGAACAAAAACCAAAGGATGTTAAAAATTAGTATGGAACTGCTTTAGGGTTTTCTAGAAAAACAGAATAGAATATAAAGTTGTCTTGAAGTATCTATAAAAGTATAGATATGAAGTATCCATGGCCTCACTTGAATACCAAAAGCCATGGATATCTGTGTCCCTTATACACAATGGTATAATGCTTGCATATAAGCTATGTCCATCCTCTCTTTAAAATATCTTTTGGTTGCTCATAATATCAAGCAATAAAAAACGTTATGTAAATAGCTATACTATACTGCTTAGGAGAGAATGTCAAGAAATAAGTTTGTGTATGTTCAGTCTAAACATCTATCCTAAACCCAAGCTACAGAGTGCACACAATGAGATTCAAGGCAAATAATACTCACATAATGAGTGTTAGAAAGATTGACAGTCTGGGAAACCGTAGGAGGCTACAGCAGGGTATGCCTACACATCACTTCGTCTGTGTGGATTGCACACAGTGCACAGCATGTGGCAAGCTCAAAGTTTTCCATCCAGATCTTATAAAATGTTGTTTTCTAGTTACATTCTGAGGAGTCCTTGGATGCATGGATATGGAGAGTCAACTATAGATTTATTTTATGAGGAATTAGCTTGTACGATTATGAAGCTGAGAGTGTCCAGGAACTACAGTTCATAAGCCACCTGCCCAGGGGAGGTAGTGGTGTGAGTCCCAGTTCAGTCTAAAGATCCCAGAACCAGGAGAGTTGGTGGCATAATTTCCAATCTGAGGACAGACAACGTAGATCCCAGCTCAAGACTTTTTGCTGAAGTCAGGTTTTGGCTGATTAGATGAATCCTCCTGACATGAGGGAAGATATTCTGAAAAACTTCCACTTCCTATATGCCTGATTTTGCATTTTATTGCAAGAACAAGAGGAACCAAGCTGTCGTTCAACACTTTGCTTAGGAACTATTTTAAACCACAAAGAAAGCTTCAAAAATATAGTGAGACTACATTCTAGATTCAATACCATTAGACTGAAAAATAAAAATTTAAAAAATTAAAAAAAAAACACTTTGAGAAACCAGAAACTACTTTCTATAATATTTGATGTGTAAAGGAAACCTTAATTAGAATTCTAAACTACTTACATATGAAAAATAATGAACCTATCATATATCCCTATACTATGGCATATAAAGTGGTACTTAGATTCACAGATTAATTATATGTGTGTGTCAGTAAATAAGATAAAGACTGAAAATTTAACATGATAAATGGTCTAATCAGGCATATTACCAACTAATAGATTATACCAAAGCAAAACACCAAGAAGGAAGGTAAGAGGTAACAAACAGCAAAGACATGAGAGCTGGAGAAAGGATTGCTACGCAAGCATGAGGATCTGAAGTTGGATCCCCATTACCCATAAAAAACCCAAGAGGGGAACATGGCTGTAAAGCTCACGCTAAAGAGGCGGGGCTAGGCAAATACTTGGAGCTCACTGGAGAGGCGGGGCCATGCAAATACATGGAGCTTACTGGAGAGGCGGGGCTATGCAAATACTTAGAGCTCACTGGCCAGTCAGTCTAGCTGATGGGTGAGCCTCAGGTTCAGTGAGAAATTCTGTTTCCAAAGCTGCAGAGAGGAGCAACTGAGCAAGACACCCAATATTATTCTCTGCTCTTCACACACACACACACACACACACACACACACACACACACACACACACACTCATAAAAGGAATAAAAGTTTCAATATAAAGAAAACAAATACTAAAGACCTGGGCCAGTGTAAAACACATAGATTGGAAGTGATGTCAGACTGAGATGATAAAGAAGAAAGACTTGTGAGCACAAAAAGTCTAAAATATAAACTATGTAAAATAATAGCCGCGGTAATGATCATTGTTGAAAAGCATGAAGAGGGGAGGTATGATTGAGAGAGCGTCAGCCAGTACAACCCACCTGTGATGAGAGAGTGGGTAAACGTAGAGGAAAAAAATACTCATCTTCAATTTGTCTGTATTTGATAAAGACCATAAATCTACTAATTTGAGAAGCTCAACACAATCTCAACCAAAGAAAAATCATGAAAACTGTATGAAGTCATAGCAAGTTCCTTACAATACAAAACATATAAGGAATCCAAAAAAATTAACCAAAATATGGTCTCTAAAAATTGGCAAATAGTCTGAATAGGTGATTCTCAAAAAAAAGAGATACAAATGGCCAATAAATAAATGGGAGAATTGTCCATACAAGTGGCCACCCAAATGCCATGGGCTTTCAAGCAAACACAATAAAAACTGCAAGATGGTAGAATCCCACCCTGGCCAGAATGGCTATAATAAAGGACTAATAAACCTCTAGCTGAGGGTAGGGGAACAAACACATAATTTCATATGCTGTTAATATCCTGATTTAACCTGGTATCTGTCTAGAATATTGTCCATTTCCTCTAGATTTCCTAGTTTTGTTGAGTATAGACTTTTGTAGTAGGATCTGATGAATTTCTTCAGTTTCTGTTGTTATGTCATTTCTGATTTTGTTAATTTAGATACTCTCTCTGCGCCCTCTAGTTAGTCTGGCTAAGAACAGTTTGTCAATTTTGTTGATTTTCTCAAAGAACTAGCTCCTGGTTTCATTGATACTTTGTACAGTTCTTTTGTTTCTATTTCATTGATTTCAGCTCTGAGTTTGATTATTTCCTGTCTTCTACTCCTTTTGGGTGTATCTACTTCTTTTTGTTTTAGAGCTTTCAGGTGTGCAGTCAAGCTGTTGGTGTATGCTTTCTCCAGTTCCTTTTGGAGGCATTCAGAGCTATGAGTTTTCCTCTTAGCACTGCTTTCATTGTATCCAATAGGTTTGGGTATGTTGTGCCTTCATTTTCATTAAATTCTAAAAAGTCTTTGATTTCTTTCTTAATTTCCTCCTTGACCAAGCTATCATTGAGTAGAGCATTGTTCAGCCTCCAAGTATATGTGGGATTTTTGTTGTTTTTGTTGTTATTGAAGACCAGCCTTAGTCTATATTGATCTGATAGAATGCATGGATTATTTTGGTGCTCTTGTATCTGTTGAGGCCTGTTTTGTGACCAACTATATGGTCAATTTTGGAGAAGGTACCATAAGGAGCTGAGAAGAAGGCATATTTTTTTGATTTAGGATGAAATATTCTATAAATGTCTGCTAAATCCATTTGGTTCATAACTTCTGTTAGTTTCACTGTGCCTCTGTTCAGTTTCTGTTTTAATGATCTGTCCATTGATGAGAATGGGGTGTTGAAGTCTCCCACTATTATGGTATGGTGCAATATATACTTTAGGTTTTAATAGAGTTTCTTTTATGAATGTGGTTGCCCTTGTATTTGGAGCATAGATGATCAGGATTGAGAGTTCATCTTGATAGAGTTTTCCTGTGATGAGTAAAAAGTGTCCTTCATCTTCTTCGATGACTTCTGGTTGAACATCTATTTTATTCAATACTAGGATGGTTACTCCAGCTTGTTTCTTGGAACCATTTGCTTGGAAAGATTTTTCCCAACATTTTACTCTGAGATAGTACCTGTCTTTGTTGCTGAGTTTCCTATATGCAGCAAAATGCTGGGTCCTGTTTACACATTCAGTCTAATAGTCTATGTCTTTTAATTGGGGAATTGAGTCAATAGATGTTAAGAGATATTAAGGAATAATGGTTGTTGTTTCCTGTTATTTTTGTTGTTAGAAGTAAAATTATGTTTGTGTGCCTTTCTTCTTTCAGTTTTGTTGCAAGAAAATCATTTTCTTGCTTTCCCTAGGGTGTAGTTTCCCTCCTTGTGTTGGAGTTTTCCATCTATTATCCTTTGTAGGGCTGGATTTGTCAAAAAATATTGTGTACATTTGGTCTTGTCTTGGAATATCTTGGTTTCTCCATCTATAGTAACTGAGAGTTTTGCTGGATATAGTAACCTGGGCTGGCACTTTTGTTCGCTTAGGGTCTATATGACATCAGTCCAGGATCTTCTACCTTTCATAGTTTCTGGTGAGAAGTCTGGTGTAATCCTGATTGGTCTGCCTTTATATGTTACTTGTCCTTTTTCCCTTACTGCTTTTAGTATACTTTGTTTTGTTTTGTTTTGAACATTTGGTGTTTTGACTGTTATGTGTCTGGAGGTATTTTTTTCTGGTACAATCTATTTGGAGTTCTGTAGGCTTCTTGTATGTTCATGGCTATATCTTTCTTTAGGTTTAGGAAGTTTTCTTCTATAATTTTGTTAAAGATATTTCCTGGGCCTTTTAATTGGGAGTTTTCACTCTCTTCTACACTTATTATTCTTAGGTTTGGTCTTTTTATTGTTTCCTGGATTTCCTGAATATTTTGGGTTAGGAGCTTTTGAATTTTTACATTTTCTCTGACTGTTGAATCAATGCTTTCTATGTTATCTTCTGTCTCTGAGATTCTTTCTTCCATCTCTTGTATTCTGTCGGTGATGCTTGTGTCTATGACTCCTGACCTCTTTCCTAGGTTTTCTATCTCCACAGTCATCTCTCTTTGTGTTTTCCTTATTGTCTCCATTTCTGTTTTTAGATCCTAGATGGATTTTTCAATTCCTTCCTTGGTTTGCTTATGCTTTACTGTGTTTCTCTAAGGTCTTATACTTGTTTTTCTGTGTTCTCCTCATTTTCTTTAAGGGAGTTATTCATATGCTTCTCAAGATCCTCTATCATCAACATGAGGCACAATTTTAAGTCCAAATCTTGTTTTTCTGGTGTGTTGGGATATACACTGTTTGCTGTGGTGAGAGAGCTGGGTTCTGATGTTGCCATGTTTCCTTGGTTTCTGTTGCTTAGATTCTTGTGCTTGCCTCTTGCCATCTTGTTATCTTTGATGTTAGTTGATCTTGTTGTCTCTGAATGGAGCTTGTCTCTCCTGTGCATCTGTGGGCCGTGGGCTCTGGAGATATATTGGTCCTGGGTGTTCAGCTGTGAGTTCCAATGGTGATGGACCTGCTCTAGCTCTGGGTGCAGATGGAGGCCTCAAGTGTACAAACCCAAGCAGTACCATGCTACCTGTGCCCTGAGAGTTCCTGGAGGTCTCTCCCCAGATAGTCAGTGGAGAGAAAGTTTAGACTCACCCACTGACTCAATAGGGAGAGCATTCCTATGTCTCCTCTGGGTGCTCAGCTCTCTGTGGGCAGGCCAAGAGTCCTGATGGCTGTGTGCTGGTTCTGCCTGTGTTCCTGGGCACAGATGGAGCCTTCAAATATTTTTATCTGAGTAGATCTACAGATGTGGAGGGTGAACATGCTCATCACATATAATATCCCATTTAGAGCTAATACCCTCAGAGATAATTGTCATGTCCCCCAACTAAACCAATGAAGTTGCCAAGGCCCCGGAAAGTTCAGCAACTTATCAGCTCCCTGTTTCCCCCCCACCGTCTCCCTTTTCTTCTTAGTAAACATAAAATATAAACATTAAGTGTTCCAGTCCTCAAGATCCAGGAGACTGTCAAGGCCAGACATTGGGCCAGAGCTCAAAATGAAAATAAACAAAACAAATGGAAATCAAGCTGGAGCCTAGAGATTCCTTGCTGGTGCGTGTTATCTCAGAATAACAGCATCCTAGAACAAGGCCCACTACAATTCCTCCCTTCTGTACCAAAAGCAAAAGATGCTAACTGGCTATAGCGCTCCTTCCCCAGAAACCATCTGTGGCCTCAAAGCCTGGAAACTTCCCTGTAAATAGCACAATACAATGATCAGAGAGACCTGTAAAATAAACTCTGTGGACCCCCAGGGTGGGGGGAAGAATCTGCTTAAGTCCCAATAACTGCAGTGCTTTAACCAAGCCTGACATCCTAACAGGCAAAGGAGAACAGAGGCCAATTCAGTTACTCAAGAGTCTGCTTGATACTAACCCTAAGACTCGACTGACATCCAGCACAGGATGCTGAGCACTGTGAGTGCCCCCAGCAAGTGCTTGTAACACCATCGCCCCCACCTCCTATGATGCTGAGAGATTCATGTGGCAGGCGGCTGGAGCTACAAAACAGGTAGCTGGAGATCGTTCTCTTCGGACACCAGAAATGGCACTGATGAATCATGGCCTTCAATGTTTCCATGGTCATTGCTGGAAATCTTGGGACAGTATATGGTTTTAGATTCGCAGTATTTTCAGTTATTCTGAATTTTTTTAAAGATGCCTACCACTGAGACCACATTTGACTTACTACCTCGGTAGGGTCCAGGGCAAGACTTGGTAATAAAATATACTAATAATGAATATCTATGTCAAGAGCTAAGTGAAGTTTCTAAATAACGTTGTGTCCAGGTAAATCATCCCTGGCCTTATGGTGAACAGTCCAGCTTTAAGTGTTTGGGAATTTTAGAGCCCTAAATGAATTATTTTATTTATTTGTTTGTTTTATTTATTTGTTTATTTATTTATTTATACTAAAGCTGATACTGAAAATGCCAATTTTAAACAAAAGCTATGTGTTTGTTCCCAAAAGAAATACCCAGAACCCCCTACTGCCTTTAAAAAAAATCCTGTAGGTTTTCTCTGATTTCTTGGTGAATTTATAAAATTTAAAGACTCAGGAGAGTCTTAAAATCTTAAAATTCATTTTAAGATTTCAGAAAGTAGATGTGTCTGACCGTACATCATTCTAGGGTCTGAGGATAGCAAAGTCAACAAGTAAGTTTCAAATGCATGAGGAAAACACTAGACAGTAAGGGGGCTTTGGAATAAGAATCCCGCCATAAATAACTAAGCTGAGGAAACAGAAAGCCCCAGAACTCAGACTCTTATTGCGTGGGCACTAGTGCTCACAGGGCATCTAAGCTCTGACTTTATCACAGAATTACCCACAAATTCAACAGCTTGGGGTTTACTCACCCCAAAACTCAAAGGCTGCTTTTCAGTCCCAGCATTTCACCATCACACAGCAGCAGGACCCACCCACTGCGCACCCTCCTTTGTCCTGTACAGTGACACACAATCACATCTTTCCTGGTTTCTCTGCACTCACCTTGACAGTTCTGAAGTCAGATCATTTTCTGAGCCATGGCGCAACCAGGACTTTGGCTCCATGCTGGATGGCTGACAGCCTCTCCACCCTCCCTTCCAGAGCTCTGACGTAACACTTGTGTTCCCTGCCTGCTCCTTCCACAACCCGACCCTGCCAGCTCTGCTTCCACCTGTGTGCTGCATTTCCCTTTCTTCCCACCCTCGGCTCCATACCTTTCCTCCCACATACCCATCTCCAACGTGAGCCCCAGTCTTCAAAATGCTTCGAGCTTGCCCTTGTGCCAGTCCTATGCCCCACTCTGTGGTGTAAAGCAAGCCTAAGTTGGGGCTCTTCCTTCTGTATTCTACACTCATTTACCAAAGTCACAAGCGCTCTGCACAGCATCTGTACTCGCGGTCTCTGCAGACTGACGGCTCCTTAAATGTGGAAGCCTCGGGTGTGGCTGATACAGTGTACGGCTCCCAGCACACACGCTCAACAAATACCAACTAAACGAAGGCAGTCTTTAATTATCCCCATATTGCTGTTGTGAAGACGCTGAACCCCTCAAAGCTCCTAATGTGGAAGAGCATTCGTCACCACAACCAGCACCGAGTGGGCTCTTAACAGAGAGCTGCTAAAAGAGTACATTATAAACTGCAGTATCCTGCACAGAGGTTGTCATTTCGTTCCTTTGCACATGGATTGAATGGGCTCTGACATCTGAGATCTCTTGCCCAATTTTTAGAGGAAAATACCTATTGAGTTCAAAATAATATCAAAGCAACACTATGTTGGTAACCAGGGGAGCATGATTTATCAAATCTGTGTGTGTGTATGTGTGTGTATAATTTATATATCCCTGTATTTTGTCCTTCTTTTCCTTATCTTCATGTTCATTAAATGGATTCAAAATTAGCAAGAAGGACTAGTGAGTTGTATCAGTTGGTAAAGGCACTTCCTGAGTCTCATCCCTGGGACCCACATGGTAGGAGAGATTCAGTCATCCCTAAGTCTCCTCTTATTAATAGCTACTACAATATGGCAAAGAGATGAGCAGAGTAGTTTAATTAGAAAACTGTGTGTATGTACACACACATGTTTGTATGTGCACACATGAATGTGTGTATTTGGAGACAACAAAGCAGTAATTTGGAGAAAGTAAAGCACTAATAAAAACAACCCATGTTTTCAGAACTAAAACACTAAACAGTTGTATGTGTCCTGGTAACAGCTGCACACTGAATTCTAGAGCCCACTAAATCTGATCACAATGCACACTGGCTTTGGAGAGATACTGTGTTCAGAAGCTCACACCAGACCCTGACCACTATATTCCAAAGACAAGCTGTATCTTCAAAATGTAACCCTCTCTATTAACAAATACCCTCCCACTGGGCCAGGGAATGGACACACACACACACACACACACACAAACACACACACACACACACACTAAACCACTTCAAAAGATAGGACACCTGAAAGACCAGAATAAATCCTGACCCCCTAACAGGTAAAAGTACAAGACCCCTAGCAGATAGAGAATAGCCAAAAATGTAGGATAGCAGGTTCAGTGACTGTTTCAGGGACTGGCTGACCATAAAGAATTTATGGCCTTAAGGTCAGGGTGACTCTGTTTCAGAAACTGACAGATTATAAAAACATAAAAGTTAAATAACACATCATAAACAATCTTTAGAAACAGGATGTTCCCCTTATGATTCTTCACTGGTAATTTTCACCTTATAGGCAATCTTGAGAAACCAGGTATTTCCCTTATGATTCTTCACTGGTATTTTTGGTATTCTTCAATGACATACCCCCCCCCCCAGTTGTGGTTTGTTTCCTTTAAAACCCCCATCTCCCAGCCACTCTGGGTCATACTACTCTATTCCTGCGTGGGATATGAGTCTCGACCCCAGTGCACTGGTCAATTAAAAAACCTCATGTACTTGCAGCAAGGTCAGTCTCTCCTGAATTCTTGGGGGGTTGTGTTATCTGGAGACTTGACTGAGGGTCTCCCCTCTGTGGGGGTCTTTCACACCCATCAAAGTAAAAAAAAAAAAACCTAAGAATAGTCATATCTGGATGTGATGGTGTGATGGTCAGCCAAGGCCACCAGGACCAGAAAATTTGCTGTCCTCTTTCTAGAAAATACATAAGATGTTTGTTTAGGAAGATAGCTTTTCAACAGCTTTGCTTTGGCATAATCACATAACATGCAATTCATTAATTAAAACACATAGTCCAATGATGGGAAAAACTTTACGGCCATCACCATGATCAACTTCAGAAACCTTTCATCACTGCCAAGTGGAACTCTGAGCTTCGCCTATCACCAACCCAACCTCCACAGCCACAGTCAGCTGTCAACCTTCTTTCCTTTCTGTACGGAATGCTGTATTGTGGGACACGTCTATAATAAAACATGCCTTCTGTGTTCTTTTACAGAGTGACTTATTTCACTTAGCACAATGCCCTCAAGGCTTGTCTCTGTTGTAATGTGCACCACCACGGGGGTTGGGGGGAAGCTGGCACTCATTCCATTATATAGATGCACCCCATGGTGCCTATCCACTTAGAAATTGATTGGCAGACTGGTTTCATTTTCTAGCTATCATGATGCTGCTGTGCACAAGCAAATTTCATAAAGACTGGTGTTTTTGTTTCTCTTGCATACATGTCTGGGATGGGAGTGGTGGACAACTCAGTGTTTGTTCTCTACCAGAAGGACAAGGAGACTGCAGAACTTTCCACTTCCAGCAGTCTTTGATAGCTAAATGATATTAAACTGCCCTTTGTTTGCTTAATGGCTCTTAAGTATATTTTCTCTGACTTTTCAAGTCCTTCCTCTAGTAAGAATTCCTTATATAGTCTAGATGCAAGAGCCTTATCGAATATAGAATTTACAAGGATTTTTCACTTTGCTTGTTGATATCCTGTGCAGCACAAAAGTCTCCAGGGTTGTCGAGAGCCAGCACAGCTACTTGTACTCTCACTTGTACTTTTAACATTAGGCTCCATAATGCTTTCTCTGACTCAAAGTCACCAAGATTCCCAACCAGTTACTCTCTACACATCGTAGCTTATATAATTTTATATTTTGGTTTATCACCATAGTCAGCTCAGTTTGTAACTTCACCTCTCCAGGCTCCCGTGTGCTGTCTTAGTGCCGAATCCTGTCAAGTCAGTCAGTCCATGTGTGACTGATAGTAAGCCTTTTCCAGAATGTGTGTCCTTGTTTTGAAAATTAAAAGGGATCTATGCTATTCTGGGCTCTGATTTGTGCATTGCAACAAGGAAGCAGGGATACCCCTGCTGTGATGACCAAGACTCACGCTTAGTCACTGGTGTGTCGGATTGTCGGAGAACCTTTTCCTATTGGCATGTGAGAGGAAACTCATAGCCCAACCAAAGGAGCAGTTTTACTTTTGCTGTATAAACAGCACAGCACATACTTTTCAACTATTCTACCTTTTAACAATCGTTTTTATTGGACAGTCTCTGTATTTACATTTCAGATGTTATCCTCTTTCCCCCGACTCCCATCTCCCCTCCCTCTCCCTTGCTTCCATGAAGGTGCTCTCACTCCTGACCACCCACCTCAGTGCCTCGGCATTTTTTTTTTAATATTTTGAAACTAAATTAGTATTTAATCACTGAGACACTTTCTGAACTATTACATTTTCTGATCTGTAGGGAGAATTTTTCCTCAAGCTCATTGTGCTAACAGCACTGTTAATCTTGGATTTCACAAAATGCCCTTTAAAAAGTGGATGATTCTGCCGTTCACCCCCTCTACTCGATTTACATCTAATAGCTGGTGTGTTTTCAAAACTACCGAGATTCAGATGGCTAAATGATTAGAGATCAATTTTTCTTTCATTAAGTACATGAATATTTTCATGAGAAAAAAATTGTGCTTAACCAAATAAACAAGAAGACATTCTGCCCACATTTGCCGCTGTTAAACTCACCAGCCAAGCTTATCTCCAAGTAAATTAATGTTTTAAAATGTGTCAATTTTACCTTAATGACTTTTTAACTAAGTTTGAATTCATATACAATCTAGTACTATTATGTTTAAAAAGACTTCCAAAATCTCTAGGAGAGCTTTGCTGTAAAACTCACCATTTAAAGCTAAAAAATGTTCAGTATTCCCAGCCTTTGTTGCTTATAAAACAAATGAATAATATATTTATAAACTCAAATACAAATTTGTATGTTTTAAGTTAGCATACCTATCCTATGATGATAAAAGTTACAAAATAATGAAATTGAATTGTTCCTACTTGTAACAATCTTAATTAATTGGTATATATATATATATATAATTGTATATGTGTAAACATGACAACTTTTCTGGACTCTCACCTTTCTGAGGGGTCCGGGAATTAAACTCACAGCCTCAGGATGGGGTAGCAAGCATTTTTACCCACTGAGCTATCTTCCATCCCTGCTCTTTGAGTCTCCTGAATGTCATTCACTAATAGACCATTAGGAATATATGCTAGCTTGCTTACTATCTTACAGAGAATAAAATTGAAATCCAGAAAGAATAAGCATTTTTTTCTTATTCTCACAAAGAAGAAAATGACAAAAAGTGTCTTACCATCCCACATAACTAGGAAATTTTCAGTTTTATTAAGATGTTCGTTTGCTAGTAATGCTAGCACATATTTCTTGGGGTTTTTTTTATAAAGCTTTTTGTAATTTGCCTTTCTTTTGTAACTTAGCTTTCCATCTACTCTGTGTTCTTCTCTTCACTCTGATTTCCAGGTCATCTAGACCATTGTTCCTGCTCTATTCAGCCCCAGCCCCCCACACCCACCCCACACCACCCCTGCTCCCCTAATATTACTCCCACCCCAACCCCCCACCCCACCTCTACTCTCCCACCCCCAACCCACCCCCACTACCCCACCTCCCCTCCCATCCCCACCGTACCCCCACCGCACCCCCAGCATCCCTTCTCACCTCTCTGGCTATATTAGGCAATTCACCTGCCTCTCTACACTCAGTTAAATCCCTACACAGCTCTATGCCTTGAAATTTTCATTGCTGCTGTTTTAAATGTTAATGTGTAGAGCTGCTTGGTTCTAAAGTTCAAAAGAAGTTCGCTGTGCCCCTGTAGACCCTTTCCAGTGTACCAGAAGTCTCTCTGAAGATAAATAAATGAAATATAAATATAAAACCTTCCCCTCTAGACCAAACTTAGACACATTTAGATGTCTCCTATTACCACAAGGCCTGCCCCCAAGGTGACAAGAATCAATCCACCAAAACCACAAAAAAATCAAGATTCTCTAATTTACCCAAGGAGATGAGATCCTATGAAGTTATTGCCTGGGTCACACATGTCTGTCCCTTGTCAAGCCTATTCCTGTAATTCAGAGCAAGACAACTATATTTTCCAGGTCTGTTTCCTCAGTGGCTGACATGGGAAGACTCTTCTGGTTTATAAATTCTTCTCAGCCATAGAATACTATCATTATTCTTTTCTAGGCTCACCTTCTCCCTACGTACATTCATGATTAGCAGAAGGGAAAAGATGCCCAAAAGTTCAACTACCTGTTCATGCAGATTAGAAACTATTTGCCTTTCAAATGAGGTTGAACTATTTTTTCCACCTTAAAAATATACTGTGAACATCATCTCCGTTTCTGAACAGCTCCACAGTGTTTTTCTAACTATAGTGTTTGTGCTAAATGCGAGCAGACCTGCAAATTAATGCATCTTAGCGCACTCGAAATCCAGATTGCCAAGTCTCTTTCTCTGAACTCAACCAAGAGGTGAGTTTTTTTAGTTTGTTTGGTTTTTGTTGTTTTTTGGTTTTTAAGCCATAGTGGTATTAAACATAGAGAATGAGGTATTGTGGCCTTTGACCTTCAATACATTATACATATTTTAAAGGAAATTTGAAAAATATTAAGGTAGGTAGACTTGAATAGTTCCAGACAAGGTACACCTACCTTATGTGCTGCATAAGTTTGTCATGTAGAAATCCCAGAAATTTTATAACTAGCCAGGCAGTTGTTTAACTGGAAAACCAGAGACATGGAGAGATTAATATGCCCAAAGCCACCTACAGCTTTCTCCTGGGCAGTGTGGTTACAAAGCACGTTACTCAACTCAAGACCAACACACAGCAGCTGGGATGCTCGTGATCAGCCCAACGCAACAGACAATTTGTGGCCTTGATTTGCTTCTTCTTGCAGGGTTTTATATTCATAGTGCAAAAGGCCACAATCTGAAGATCTGTTTTGTTCGCTGGATGTCAGTACAGGACAGTGCCCTCTTCCCTAATAGATAGGTTAAAGCCACCTTTCCGTGTGATAGGCAATAAAGGAACAAGAACCCCCAGACTATGTTATGGAGTAATCAAGGTGACTCTGCTCCCAGCAGTGAGCCAGGGTGTGGTCCAGCTGTGATGGTGTGAAAGATGAAGTGATAGACGAAGAGGTAGGCTGGGCACGGTGGCTCAAACCTTTGATCCCAGACCTCAGAAGGCAGAGTCTATGTGAGTTTGAGGCCAGCATGGTCTAAATAGTAAGTACCAAACCAGGGAGGACTACACAGTGAGACACCCATCTCAAAAAAAAAATAATAATAATAATAAACATTTAGAGCATAAACGGAGATGGAATTTGGGCCAATAATAGAGATAATCTCTGTTATCTCTCATTTTCTAACAAACTGAGGTAAATAAAGCCATTGCTCTCTTAGGACAAAATTCCAAGATTTCAAAGTGATTTCCATGGAGGAGATTCATCACTCTTTTACAAAAGTTCATTTTTCTCAATATTTTAGGAACAAGTCCTGTTTGTTACACTTTCAAAACTTATCCCAGGAAGCATCATATAAAATGAACAGAAATAGTCAGTAGTGCCTGTCTCTGTCTCTCTCTGTCTCTCTCTCTCTTTCTCTCTCTCTCTCTCTCTCTCTCTCTCTCTGTCTCTGTCTCTGTCTCTGTCTCTCTCTCATTCTCTCTCTTTCTCTCTCTTTCTCTCTCTCTCACGCGGCACTCGCGCACACATGCACACACAGAGAGAGGTCTCTGTCTCTCTCTCTCTCTCTCTGTCTCTGTCTCTGTCTCTCTCTCTCTTTCTCTCTCTCTCACGCGGCACTTGCACACGCATGCACAGAGAGAGAGAGAGAGAGAGAGAGAGAGAGAGAGAGAGAGAGAGAGAGAGAAACAGAGAGAGAGACAGAGAGAGAGAATCTTTTCAATGGTGATCAAACCCGCTTACTGTCTGTCTCCTCTTCAAATCCACAAGTCCCATCACTTATCTGTACTAGGCAGTGATGCCTCTCTGTGGAAGGAGGTGGGAGGAACGGGTAGCACAGGGTGGTCACCTACCAGCTGCTGTTCAAATCTGTTAACTGGCAGGCGGAACCTCCTGATTTGTGAGCAATTTCAAAAAGGGAAAAATTCAGAACTACCATCTGGGAAGTGGGAAGAAGATACCACTTGGCAAAAATGTTTCAGAAAACACAGGCAAACACAGAAACACACACAAGCGGAATCAGTGTGTACACACACATACACACAGGGAAACGCAATGGCCTCAAGATATATATATATATACATATATATATGTATACATATATATATATATATATATATATATATATATTCCTATTATTAAATTTGTTTTCCTAACTAAAATGCCTGGAAAAGGGAGGTCAGGGATTTAGCGGACAACGGAGGAGCTGCTGACTCATTGCTTGATTTCAAGCAAACCACCTGTTAGGAGTTTGGGGCGTAGTTTATCAATTTGCAAAGCAGGTGTGAGCATTCACACCTTCCACAGATCAAGAAGCTCATTTAAATGAGGGTTTCAAAGAACTACTCTATTCTGGGACTAGAATTCCCGAAAGGAAGTGTAACGTATCATTTTTAGAACTGCACGTGATCTCCAGATACTCATCGAGATCTTCACAATCGAGAGCAAACCGCCGTGGGCATCACTGTTGACTCCGCACCGGTGGTGCTGTGGGAAAGCCCAGAGCACGCCCCTGCCATTGGGTCTGACTGCTGGAAGTGCACAGGTTCCCATGTTTTCTTTTTCAGAGCACAGTCACCCAAGGCACTGATGGAGAACAACCATTCCATCCTTGATCCTAATGCTCAGCCTGGCCCTGTAGAGCACCGTACGAATGGTAATCGTGCAAAGGCCCCCATCCTGTGCCAAACCCCAGCCTCAGACTGAACAGTGCACAAAGGACTAGAGAGAGCAGTTTCCATTTTGTGGGGGTTGAACTGGGAATCCCACCTGTGATAGGCAATGGTCTAGTCCTGAGTTATATGGTTCCACCCGTTTCCACGTTTAAGAAATAGTTCCCCAAATTCAATATTAAACACTCCACTCTGTTTCTCCTGTTTCTTTTCTCTTGGTTATACTTGATAAGAAAAACAATGTCTATGCCTAGTTCTTCCAAGTTCACATTAATAAATGACTCAAAAATCCTCTTAAAAATGAGTCTTTAGCTGGACATGGCTGTGCATTTGTTTAATCCCAGCACTCGGGAGGCAGAAATAGAAGGATCTCTGAGTCTGAGGCCAGCCTGCTCTATAGTGAGTTCCATCACAGCCAGAGCTATGGAGAGAGATCCTGTATTGGTTAATTAATTAATTTAAAAACTCAATACAAAATGAAAGTGATACTTTATAAAAAGTAATGTGGCTGGCCCTCAGCAGGAGGATGGGTGAAGAATCAGGGGTGCATTTATACAATGAAGTATCACTAAGCTATTAAAGCATGACACCATGAAATTTGCAGTCAAATGTCTGGTGCTAGGAAAGAAAAATCACTCTGAGTGAGGCAACCCAGACCCAGAAAGACAAACATGGTCTGTACTCACTTATTAGTAGATATTGGCTGTACAGTAAAATATATTGATTTGTGCTGCAATCCACAGGCCCAGAGAGGCTAAGTAACATGGAGGACTTAAGGTGGGGACACATGGACCTCCCTGGGAAGGATTAGAACAGATATCATGGGTAGACTCGGGGCAAGTGAGGACAAGAATAGGAGGGATCAGGTAAGAAGAAGATGAAAGAGACAACTGGAATTGGGGGGCATTTGGGGAGCAAAGAAGAAACCTAATGCAATGGGAACTCCAGGAAATCTATGAGGGTGACTAATAATGGAGGATACAGAACCTGAATGGCTGTCTCCTGTAACCAACCCAGACTCCAGTGGAGAGACGGGAACACCAACCCAGCAATAAACCTTAGCTCTACAATTTGTCCTGCCTATAAGATACACTTCTGTACCGGTGGCCCAGAAATTGTAGGAGCTGGACCAACCACTGGTTCAGCTTGAGGCCCATGCCATAAGAGGAAGCCCACCCCTGACAATGCCTGGAGGGCAAGAACCCAGAGGCAGGATAACCCAGAGACCTAGGATAGAACCAAACACAACCAGGGAAGGAGGGGGGCAGTCAGTCAGTGAAATCCTGCCCTACATATAGAAAGGAGCCTGTCATAACCATCACCAGAGAGGCTTCATCCAACCACTGATGCAGACAGATGCAGAGACCCACAGCCAAGCATGAAGGAGAGCTCTAGGGTCCTGCAGAAGAGGAAAGACTGTAGAAGCTACATGGGTCAAGGATACAAGAAAACTCACAGAATTGACAAACCTGGGCTCACAGGAACTGAACTGGCAATCAAAGAGCCTGCATGGGTCTGACCTACGCCCTCTGCTTATGTTATGGATGTGTAGCTTGGTCTTATGGGATTCCTAACAGTGGGAGCTGAGGCTGTCTCTGACTCTTTTGCCTGTTTTTAGGACCCCTTTCCTACTATTGGGTTGCCTTGGATAGCTGTAATACGAGGGAAGGTGGACAGTCTTATTGCGACTTGATATCATGTTTGGTAGATATCCCTGAGGGACCTGCCCTTTGCTTATGGTTTTAGGGGAAATGGGGAAAGAGTAGATTGGGGTGGGGGGGGGCTGGGAGGAGAGGAGGGAGGGGTGACTGTGGTTTGGATGTAATGTAAGAGAAGATTTTTTAAATAAAATAGACTTTTAAGCTCATACACAATAAAAGTGATTTTTTTAATAAAAGTAATGCTACCACACTCATTGTACTATAAAATAAAAGCATGTTAGCCTTCCCAAGTACTGACACTTTGATGACTGGACTGGCTGGTTTTGTGTCAACTTGACACAAGCTGGAGTCATCACAGAGAAAGAAGTCTCCCTTGAGGAAATGCCTCCATGAGATCCAGCTGTAAAGCATTTTCTCAACTAATGATCAAGGATGGGAAGGCCCCTTGTGGGTGGTGCCATCCCTGGGCTAGTAGACCTGGGTTCTATAAGAAATCAGGCTGAGCAAGCCAGGGGAAGCAATCCAGTAAGCAACATCCCTCCATGGTCTCTGCATCAGCTCCTGCTTCCTGACCTGCTTGAGTTCCAGTCCTGACTTCTTTGGTGATGAACAGCAATGTGGAAGTGTAAGCTGGATAAACCCCTTTTCCCCCCAACTTGCTTCTTGGTCATGATGTTTGTGCAGAAACAGAAAACCTAAGACAATGACCTTTCCCAGTTTATGTTCTCCTTAATCAATCCCATTAATAATTCTTTCCCAAACCAGGTTTGCCTCAAACTGGCAGCAGCTGCCCGTCCCCATTTTCCAGTGCCTCATCTGCTAAAAGCTCAGATTAGGCACAAATACCACCATGCCCAGCCTTTTCAAGTACTTAATACTACTTTAACAATTAGAATAAACATAAAAGCTCATTTTTTAAATGCTCTTGCTCGAACAAAACTAATGGGAGGAAATGCAAAGCCAAATAGAGGAACAGGGATTAAAGAAAAGATCACTCAGAAGCCACCTCACCTGGGGATCCACCACATATGCAGTCACCAAATCCAAGCACTATAGCTGATCCCAAAAAGTACTTACTGGCAGGAACCAGACAGAGATGCCCCCTCAGGGACTATGCTAGAGTCATATAGATACAGCTGAACATGTTGCAGCTAACCATCGGTCTGAACTCAGGGATCCCAATGAGGTTGCTAAAGAAAAGACCTAAGGAGCTGAAAGGGGTTGCAACCTCATGGGAAGAAATCATTATCAACCAGCCAAACCCTCCAAAACTCCCATGGAGTAAAATACCAACCTTTGTGTGCACTTTGAGAGACCTATTGATCCAGTTGCCCTGGATGCTTATGATAAATTTCAGCTAATCTGGTGAAGACTCCAGAAGCACAAACCAAATGGCACCAGAAACGGATTGAGTGTGCTCAGGACCTGGAGACCTTTCATGGGGCAGACACACTGACTGTCACCAAATTCAGGAACGGGGGTGGGGGGGTGATGAGAAGGCCTCTCCAGATATTCCACTTTCTGCCCCTTTCCTGACAATTTACCTGGTCTTAAATGAATTGTGGGTAGTTTCTGAACTCAGTGATATGCAACTGTAATGAGGCTACATGGGAAGAATGGGAACTCCTTGCCTGCCTCTGCCACATATGTGGAAAGAATAGAGCAAGCAAAATTTAGATTTTAGAATCTCTAAACAACTACTAAATAACAGAGAAAGGGCCAGAAAGAAAGAGGATGGGTGGATAGATCGATCATAGCAGCTGCTGTCTTGAAAAACAATATGAGAACTGGACATCCATGATAAATTTAATTGAGATGTTATGTTTATTTCCCTATGTTTTAAAAAGTAGAAAATCAGGTTTCCTGCTATGAATTCTACAGTTACCCCAAGTGGCATGGATCCAAAAGCTCTCCGGGTCTACCTCCATCTGCCTCAGCACCTTGGATTCTAGCTGGTCTCCCTCCCTTTGTGACTTACCCTAGACCCAGACCCTAGATCTGAGTTTCTAAGGGCCTCCACAGATATCACACATGCCAAGGACCCAGATAAGCTGCCTCAGTCCTTCCTCCTCTCCTTTTCCATTTTTGTCTGGTCATAGATATCTACCTATCCCTACCCTGTACCCCACCCCCTGCCTTGCTACTGCCTTTAGCCACTTCATGTGTTGTGGACCTGGATTAGATACCTGTACTCTCCCTCCCAAACACCCCAACCCCTGGGCCTTGCCTAGATCCTAAATCCTGTGCCCAGATCTAGTCCAGTTAACTAACTCCTAGTGCATCCCCTGAACCCTGTTCTACCTGTACTCCTTTGGAAAGAAGGAAGGATTTGTTCTAGATCGCTTCTCTATTTCTGTGATAAACCCTAACCAAAAGGAATCCACCCATAGTCAAATCTCTCTCTCTCTCTCTCTCTCTCTCTCTCTCTCTCTCTCTCTCTCTCTCTTTCTCACACACACTCACACACACACACACACACACACACACACAAACATCACTGTTAAGATACAACCTTCTCCTATTCCTATGATCTCACATTAATATCATAAAATAAAACATAGTATAAGTTTGAAAGTCCCACACTCATTTTTTTAAATCCCCAGACAGGAATAAAGTATACGCCTTTAATCCAGCCTTTAGAAAGCAAAGCAGGTGTTATCTCTCTGAGTTCAAAACCAGTCTGTTCTACATAGTGACATCTAGACCAGAGCAAGCTTTCTCAAAAAGGAAAAATTTCAAAGATTTAAAAGTACAAGCTTTCTTTTAAAATCCAAAGTCTGTTAACTGTAGCCCTCTGTGAAATCAAATGCAAGTTATACACTTTCTTATCACAAAAAGTAGAAACCATGATACAGTTATAATCAGATCAAAACAAGACCCAAGCCCAACAATGTAATACCCCTGATCTCCAGAACTTCTGAGCTCCAAAAGTCTTAGGTAGACCCCCCCCCCAACCTTCACCTCCACCATGCATAGCACATACAGCTTAACATATAGGCTTAGGCTAGAACCACTACAAATCTGCTGCTGTCCTTGGTGGCCATCTCATGATCCTAGCATCTCCAAAACCCTGAGGTTTCTCTTTGAACTGAAGTTGCACCTTCACTAATGGCCTCTCAGGGGCCTCTCTGCTAGGACCTCACATGGTACCAAGCCTCCACTATTCTCTTTGACTCCCTCAAATCCAGTACCATTAGGTTGTTCAGCAGTTAACAGCACTGCCTCTTTTCTAGAGAACCTGGGTTCAATCCCCAGCACCCACATAGAGGGTCACAGCTCTGTCAAACTCTAGTCCTAGTAGTTCTGACACCCTTTTCTGGCCTTTGCAGATAGCAGGCACACACAAGGTACACAGACAGACATGCACACAACATACATATACATATACATCATATACACATATACACACTTTAAGTACCATGCCAAAAAACTTACATATTGTCAAGCTTGAAATGCAACCTTTCCCCCATTAGACCACAGCCTCAGTGTAATAATGACCCTAAGGAAATACTTCCAAGAAAGTTCACTTCAAACCTGCCAGTCTCTTCTTCATTATAGTTGATGCTTCAGCCCACCTGACCAGAATCCATTGCCCCTATGAAACACAGGTTTTACTTTTATGATTTATAATTTAAATATATCATACAAACAGCTTTGATGGAGTCTTTGGGGGGCTCTCAAACTGTCCTCTGAAACCTTACAAGCCAGACCTCCACTGTATTTTTTTTTTTCTGTATTATCTTCCATGTTTCTACAGAACAGTCAATTAAGCTGTGAACACTCAGAAGCTTTCCCAGTACAAAGTTCCAAATCTTCTACAATCACACCTGTTAGAAACAACCCCACTCCTGGTACAAACTTCTATTCTAGTTTGTTCCCCTGTTTCTATTATAAAAGCAACTTAGGGTAAGAAGATTTATTTGGCTTACAGGCTACAAGTCTATCATCAAGGGAAGCCAGGAAAGGGACTCAAAGAAAGAACCTGAGGACAGGAACTGAAGCAGAGGCCACAGAACAATGTTGCTTATTAGCTTGCGACCATGATCATATTCACCTACTTTTCTTACATAGCCCAGGCCCACTGTCTTAGGAATAGTACCACGAACATTGTATAGGCCATCAATTAAAAATCAAGAAAGTGCCTCCAAAGGCAAGTTCACAGTCCAATCTGATAAAGTCAATCCTAGCTGGGGTTCCATCTTCCTAAATGTGTCATGTTGAAAGCTAAGATTATCTACCATAGGAGGTCATAGTCTAGCAAGGGTGCCCAAACATGTATGCCAGGAGGAAAAAGAATGACACAAAGCTAATGTAATTTAAATTATGGAAATTTTAGTAACTTTTTTAAGGATCAAATATTTATAATTTGACAAAATTCCACTATAATCTATGCCATAACTTTAGAGTAAAAATAATGTAACAGAATACCTCAAAGACTGGATTAACAATGCACAAAATAAATACTTTTTGGCACACTCAATGAAAATACTTTTCTCGCATATGTAACATACCTCTCTCATCCTGGCTGAAAAATGTTTACTATTAGGGACACATCTTATGAATGACTTTGGGACTGTGCCACTGAGACCAGAATGCTATGACTTCATTTCCACAGATGGAGTTCCAAAGGGAAGTACTCCCTTGATCTTTTGTCCCTAGAGGATGCACAACAGCTACTGCCAAAGAATCTGAGATGGCTCTTAAGAAATACTGCAGGTTTATTAGCTAAGCTGCCTGGCATGGGAGAGCCTCTGCAGCTCTCCTACATGGAGATATCACAGTGGCCTCACAGAAGCTACAGCTCAATGACTGCCAGGCCCAGGCAAGACTCTGTGCCTTGCCTTGCATCTCAGTGAAAGGAAAGCGAAGAATAGTGCCATCAGAATCTCCATTTTTTTCTCACTTGTCAGTCTAATCAGGCCACTGAAGCAATACTACAGATTCATGAGCAACAGGAATTTATCTCTCATAGTTCTGGAAGCTGGCAAGAACTGGTGGTTTGAATAAGAATGGCCTCCAACCACAATGTTCATAGCGGCTCTATTTATAATAGCCAGAAGCTGGAAGGAACCCAGATGTCCCTCAGAAGATGAATGGATACAAAAATTGTGGTACATATACACAATGGAATACTACTCAGCCACCAGAAACAATGACTTAACCAAATTCTTAAGAAAATGGCTGTATCTAGAGAATATCATCCTGAGTGAGATAACCCAGTCACAAAAGAACAGACATAATATGCAGTCACTGATAGTGGGATGCTAACCCCAGAGGCTTGCACTCCCCCAGAAACAACTCACAGACTGTATGAAGTCCAAGAAATAAAGAAAACAAAACAAAACAAAATTTACAAAACAAGAAAACTTTAACTATTTCCATGTTACATTTTGTTTTACATGTACTTTAGCTCATTGTAACTATTAAGTTTTCAAGGCATACAATCAAACCTTGAAAAAAATCAAGTACTGACTAAAAAATATATTCATATAGTTTTATGTAAAAATTATGTTAAAATCTGAAGAAAAAGTACTGACAAAAAATGTATAATTTTAAGCAAAAAATGTTTCAAATCTGTACATTTATCCTTGTTTTGTAAAATAAAGTTGTTTTATAAAAAAATAAAAAATAAAAAAAGAAGATATCTAGAAGCTTAGATGAAAAATAAATAAATAAATAAAATTAATAAAAATAATGTTAAATATCTATTATATGTGGCTTTACACTAAAATGCCTAAAAGAGGATTAATTAATAAATGTTAAAAAAAAAAAAAAAAAAGAATGGCCTCCAAAGGTCATATATTTGAATGTTCTGTCATTAGGGAGTGAAACTACTTGAAAATGATTAGAAGGTATGGCCTTCTTAGAGTAAGTGGAGTTGGACTTTGAGGTTTCAAAAGCCCATGCTAGACTCAGTTGGCTCTCTCATCCTGCTGCCCATTGGATCTGGATATAGCTCTCAACTGCTATCTTAGTACCATATATGCTACCATAATGATAATGGACTAAACCTCTGGAGCTGTAAGCAAGCTCCAAATTAAATGCTTTCTTCTATAAGAGTTGCCATGGTCATAGTGTCTCTCCACAGCAACAAAACAGGGACTAGGCCACAAAGCCAAGAACAAGGCACCTACATATCCAGTAGGGACTGAGGATTTGCTTCATGGGACATAGCTGAAGGCTATGTTACTCTGTTCCACCATGCAGAAGAGGCAAGGCTTCTCTCATGGGGCTTGAATAAAAACTCTAATCCCACCAGTCAGGTTAAAACCTCAGATTCACTTATATCCCCAAAGCCCCTACCTCCTAGTACCCTCAACATGGGGACTCAGTTTCAGCACAGAGACTTTTAAGTGCAAAGAACAACAACAACAACAACAAAATCTTGTCCCTAGCACCTGTCTTTTAGATGTGCATTGATCCTGAATAGAGAAAATCAAGATAAACTGTTGGATACCAATTTTTTTTGACTGATGTCTTCCTAGGCAAATATTGTGACAAAATGTGAAGAACCTTAGAGTGTTACACTCTTTCGGTTTCTGTAATCTGTATTTACTTGTGGGATAGTCACACATGCACCATCTTCCCAAGGATGATGAGATCCAATTATAGCAGCCAATATTAGGTTTTTTGTTTGTTTGTTTGTTTGTTTGTTTGTTTTTGCTAATTAAAGAATTTACTCATCTAAAGATATTTTAGTATCTCCTTCTTCTTCTTGTGCCATTTCTCCATTTAAACGGCCATACTAGAGTCCCAGAGAAGGCAGACCACTGAAGCCCACATTCTGTTGTCCATGCCTAGTTAGGTTCTCTCCCCTTCAATGGGAATGGTGCTTGTGGTTTGCTTTTCTCAGTAGACCATAACAAAAGTGACAGGGGGCCTCACCCATGACTGTATTACACAATGTAGCATTCTCTTTGCTATCAGTCAGGGAAAAAGAAACTGTGTCAACCAAGGAAACTTAACACAGGGAATTAGTTTCACAAATAGTAGAGACTGACTTAGCAAAGAGAACCACAGGAAAGCAGACCCAGTGTTGTCACCATAGGAAGCAACTTTTACCCCTGCCAGGACTAAAGAAGCCAAGGGAGGCAGTCAGAGGTGTCAGAAGCTAGCAGCTCTGTGATGAGGTGAGAACCCCACAAATAAAAAGCAGAGACATCTGAGGGGTGTCACCTACTGCTGGCAGGACAGGAACTTGGAGGAGAAACATCACAGAGGTGGATTGCCATTGTCTAAGGAGGGAAAACTGGACGCCTGGCCCTACTGCCTCTCAGAGGGTTTCAGGAAAGTGGAGACTGCCAACGTAGACTCTTAACAACAGGGCTGTACTTGGATGCCCAGAGCAGGAGTGCCAATCTGCTCACAGCATTCCACAGCCAATCTGTCATTCTGTCTGCAGAGCTGAGACTGTGGGCTGTCCATGGATGCTGTCCTTATTTGGGTCACATTTGGACATATGGATATGGATGAGACCATTTCGTGTTTCCAATGGGCCTGTTCACCTCCGAAATTGAATGTCTCTGCTTCATGTTCTCAACCACTTACTCATGACTTAGACGTGCTGTGGAGAAACTAGAAAACTTGTAAAAGTCAGATTCCTTAAGTGACTGAAGTACTCTATTGATTATGACTCTTTTAGCTGCAGAGTAGGCACTAATTTGAGCCACCTGGGGAAAAAGCAAGAGGCAATATCAATTTATTGCAGAGAACCCCAGCCAAGGAAGAAATGCCCTAGTTTAAGAAAAAGTGAAACTTGGAGTGTGTCTCCATAAAAATCAACTCAAGTTCACAGAGATACTTGTGTTAGTGAACTATTAGCAATCCTAGCAAGGTCTGAAAAATAGTGTGATGAGCTGTTAACTAATACTACAAAATCTGGTGACATCAACCAATTTATACTTATCCATATAAATCAAAGCTTAACATTTAAAGGGAGGATAAAATGAGTTACAGGATGTGTTTAATATTATATCATTTGCACAAACTTTGGAAACATGCAACACTGTGTTGTGCCAGATGTTGTGGCATCCCAGGACTAAAAAAGACAAACACAGAGGAACCCTGGGGCTCACTCAGCACCCAGCCTAGCCTCCTTGGAAAACTCCATGCCAATGAGAAACTATGCCTCCAAAGAGGTAGGAAATATTCCTGGGGATAGCACCTGAGGTTTTCCTCTCATCTCCATGGGAATGCGCTCTACACAAGCATCCCCAAAAGCTTGTACAGTTTATAGATACATATGCTTGTAAGCAAAAGAATAAAGACACGGTTGGAATCATAACCTCCAAATATAGATTTGTTCCAACCCGAGTGAGTAGAGAAAAGTAAAAAAGCAAAGAGGATCTTTCAGGGGACTTTATTTCCATCTGGCCTAGATGGCTTCTTTATAATAAATCTGAATTAAATATAGCAAAATGTTAAGACATGGCCAAGTTTTGTGACAGATTTGTGATATTCCTCTATATTTTTCTATGCTTTTGAAATGGTTCACAAATTCATTTAAAGGCTAAGAAATAAAAAGGGCACTCGGAACTCCATTAGGAGGGACCCAGACGTTCCCTTGGCATAGCCAGTAGAAGCCCAGTGAGAAGGACAACTTAACTCCCAGTGCAGGCACTCTTCCTACCGCAGGGCTCCTCTACTGAAATAAGACTCTCAAGAGCAGGTCTGAAGGGGTCTCAGTGGGGGAAAGGAAGGGGTGAGCTACAGAAGAGAAGCTGACTGAGGGGAGGAAGAGTATGCATCATGTAGCCATGGTACTGTAGCCCTAAACCACACACAGCATGCAAGGTACTTCCTCCGCATGAACACATGTTCTGAAGACATGTTTTTCAGGAAGCCCATGGTTCCTGCCTGGGCTCAGTGCCCCCTCCTTTAGATTAGCTCACTAGAAATAAGAGGGGCCCCTGGATATATTATGAGAGCAAAGAAAACCTCTGAAGAGTATTTTTTATTAACTGATTCTACAACTACAAAAGAATTTGTGACCCCTTGGGAACTGATAAAATACAGTTGTTGCTATTCGGATTGTAATTTGTTTAATTCCCTCTAATACAATCCTAAAAAACAATAAGCATGGTGGGATGCACCTTTAACTCCAGAAGACAAAGGGAAGCAGATCTCTGAGTTCAAAGCCAGCTTGGGACACAGCAAGTTCTAGAGGAAGTAAAACCTAAATCTAGGTATGGTGGAACACAACTTGAATCCCAGCATTCAGAAGACATGGCCATGCAGATCTCTTGACTTCAAGGTTAATCAACAGAGCAAGCTTAGGCAGTAAAGGAATTAGAAAACAGAAAAAGAAATCCGGTGACAATAGTAGGGGGTCATTTTCCAGACCCAGCAAGCAATAGAACTTGGCAACTTCTGCCATGTGGCTCTGGCTTAGAGTCAAGCATAAAGAAACTACTGGAACAACTGATGCTGGTTAGCTGAAGCTAAAAATTTAGTGGTGATTAAGAAGAGACCAGGATCAATGAGGTGAAATTTTCTGGGAAGTATTTCCTCAGAGCACAAAGAAGCTGTGTTCCAGAGAGCCAAGATTGTACCTCATGCTGCAGCTACACTTGGTAATGTATAAGAGCCACCCACGTGGTACTGGTTTTGAAGGCATGAAGGAGTCATGGAGAGCAGCTAAGGCTGTGAGAGGCCGTGTAAAGCCACTGGTGAAGAAGGTACAGCCTCAGCTCCTGTTGACAGCCCAGGACTGAAGACATCATGCAAAAGAGTTGAGGCTTGGCACCATAAAAGGAGTCTATAAGAGGCTATTGATGAAGCCTAGTGAAAGCCCCAACATGTTTGAGATGTCACTACCACTGGATGGCCACCAAGAACAGCAGCAACAATGGCATGGAGTCAACTAGAGCCTAGAGTTTTCTAGAGGGCAGAGCTAGAGATGTGACACCAGCCCTTTGGAGGATCCCTTTAAAAGACCATGTGAGGACCTCAGACATTGGAACAAGAAGCTGTAACACTGAAGTTGCCTTGGAGGCCCCAAGATGATAGAGATGCCAGCGCCATGGGATACTTGCCTCAGAGAGAACAAACGAGTGGAACCAGCCAAGGGGAAAGAAGTTTGTTACAGTCAAAAAAGATGAAAGGAGTTGGAGATCTGAAGAAAGCTTTAAAACAGACATGGAGGTGCAGAGTTCAGTTTGCCCAGCTGGTTTTTTGGTCTTGTTTGGGTCAGTATTTCCTCACTATGATGTTTCATAATGGTACTGTATATCCTGTGATACTGGAGGTCTATGATCTGCTTTTCTATTTTGACTCTAAAGGGGATTACAATTAAGCAACTGAATGAATCTGAGAAAAGACTTTGAACTTTGGATTTTTAATATTGTTGAGACTACTATAGACTATGAGGACTTTTGAAGTTAGAGTATTTGTATTTTGCATTATTTTATGTTAGGTATGGCACCTATAGATTCATATGTTTGAACAAGACTGTGGGGGCCAGGGAGTGGAATGTGGTGGTTTGAATATGCTTGATCCAGGGAGTGGCACTATTAGGAGGTGTGGCCTTGGTGGAGTAGGTGTGATCTTGTTGAGGAAGTTTGTCACTGTGGAGGTGGGCCTTGAGAGACCGTCCTCGATCAACATAGTAAAAATGGCCATCTTTCCTAAGGCAATCTACAGAGTCAATGCAATCCCCATCAAAATTCCAACTCAATTCTTCATAGAGTTGGAAAGAGCAATTTGCAAATTCATTTGGAATAATAAAAAACCCAGGATAGCAAAAACTATTCTCAACAACAAATAAACTTCATGGGAAATCACCATCCCTGACCTCAAGATGTATTACAGATCAATTGTGATAAAAACTGCATGCTATTGGTACAGAAACAGGCAGGTAGATCAATGGAATAGAATCAAAGATCTAGAAATTAACCCACACACCTATGGTCACTTGATCTTTGAAAAAGGAGCTAAAAACATTCAATAAAAAAAAGGACAACCTTTTCAACAAATGATGCTGGTTCAACCTATAGCCAGCATGCAAAAGAAAGCAAATTGGTCCTTTCTTATCTCCTTGTACAAAGCTCAAGTCCAAGTGGATCAAAGACCACCACATAAAACCAGGTACACTGAAATAATAGAAGAGAAAGTAGAGAAAAGCTTAGAAGACATTGGCACTGAGGAAATTTTCCTGAACAGAACACCACTGGCTTATGCTCTAAGATCAAGAATCAACAAATGGGACCTCATGAAATTGCAAAGCTTCTGTAAGGCTAAGGACACTGTCAAAAGAACAAAACAGCAACCAACAGATTGGGAAAAGATCTTTACCAATCCTACATCTGATAGAGGGCTAGTATCCAATATATACAAAGAACTCAAGAAGTTGGAATCTAGAGAATCAAATAATCCTATTAAAAATGGGGTACAGAGCTAAGCAAAGAATTCTAAACTGAGGAATATCAAATGTCTGAGAATCACCTAAAGAAATGCTCAATATCCCTAGTCATCAGGGAATGCAAATTCAAATCAAAACAACCCTGATATTCCACCTCACATCAGTCAGAATGTCTAAGATCAAAAATTCAGGTGACAGCAGATGCTGGTGAGAATTCGGAGAAAGAGGAACACTCCTCCACTGTTGGTGGGAATGTAAACTGGTACAACCACTCTGGAAATCAGCCTGGTGGTTCCTTAGAAAATTGGACATAGTATACTTCCTGAGGACCCAGCTCTACCACTCCTGGGCATATACCCAAGAGAAGCTCCAACATCTAACAAGGACACATGCTCCACAATGTTTATAGCAGCCTTACTTATAATAGCCAGAAGCTGGAAAGAACCCAGATGTCCCTCAACAGAGGAATTGTTTTAAAAACTGTGGTACATATACACAACAGAGTACTACACAGCTATTAAAAACAATGAGTTTATGAAATTCCTAGGCAAATGGACAGAACTTGAATGTCCTCCAACAGAGGAATGGATACAGAATTGTGGTACATATACACTATGGAGTGCTACTCAGCTATTAAAAAAAATGACTTCATGAAATTCTTAGGAAAATGGATGAAACTTGAAGCTATCATCCTGAGTAATGTAACCGAGTTACAAAAGAACACTCATGGTATGTACTCACTGATAAGCAGATACTAGCCCAAAAAGCTCAGAATACCCAAGAAACAAATCACAGAAATTATGAAGCTCAAAAACAAAGAATGCCAGAAAGTGGATGCCTAAGCCCTTCTTAGAAGGAAGAAAATAAATGCTGATGGGAGAAAATAAAGAGACAAATAGAGGGGCCAGGATTGGAGAAAAGATCATCCAGAGACTCCCTCACCTGGGGATCTACCCCATATGCAGCCACTAAACCCTTACACTATTGCTGATGCCAAGTAGTGCTTACTGGCAGGAATCTGATATGGATGCCTCCTCAGAGGATATGCCAGAGCCACACTGATACAGAGGAGGATGCTTGCAGCTAACCATTGGACTAAACACAGGGACCCCAATGAAGGAGCTAGAGAAAGGACTGAAGGAGCTGAAAGGGTCTGCAACCCCATGGGAAGAACAAAGTGACCAACTATCCAAACCCACCACAACTCCAGGAACTAAAACACCAACTGATGAGTTCACATAGCGAGACCCATAGCCCGAGGTACATATGCAGCAGAGGATGGCATTCTCTGGCATCAATGGGAGGAGAGGCCTTTAGTCCAGCCAAGGATCATTTTCCCAGTGTAGGGGAATGTCAGTGTGCTGAGGTGGAAGAGAGTGGTTGGTAGAAGGAGCACCTCCATGGAGGGAATGGGAAGGGGAGGGGAATGGGACTGGGAGGAAGGGAATAATCTGAAATGTAAATGCAGAGGATTTCCAATTTTTAAAAAATGAGGTGAAACTGGCCGTGGAAAGGTTAGAACAAGAAAACAGGCTAAAAGAAAGTAAATTTAATGTTATTAGAATTCAAGGGCCTGTATTTCAGGGCCAGCTCAAGTATGAGGAACTGTATATCTGTAGGTGCCCCGTACAACCTTTAGAAATGACAGTGTGTGCAGCACCTTATATGAAATGGTTACATTAGGTTACGTCTAAGATATATTTTATCATTATGAAAACAATATCTACAAAAGGAAGAAAAATTGAGACAGCTGACAGGGCAAATTTAATATTCTTACAAACAAGATTTTGTTTTCCTGTTGGTAAAATACTGCCCTTCATTTTCTTTACTTGGAAGCCAGCCTTCTGACTGAAGTTGAATCAAGACTTAGAACTCTCAGCTCCTCCAGCTGTGCCTACCTGAAATACATTCCGCCATGATGATAATGGACTGGACCTCAGAACCAGTAAGCCTGCCCAAATGAAATGTTGTCCATGATAAGAGTTGCTTGGTCATGGTGTCTGTTCACAGCAATGGAAACCCTAAGACACCTTACTACAGAGAACTGGCTAGAAAGTTAAATGATGTCACCATGCTCTAAACGCCTGCTGTCCTCCCTTTTAACACATTCCATCTTTCCAAAGATTGTTTCTAAAGTTCTATATGGCAGTAGACTTGAAACACATTAATTCCATTAGCGGGCTATTTCAGGAAATAGCAAGCATATTTCTTGGAAACAAATATATGTGGTTAAAAAAAAAAGCCACAAGGAACAAAAAAAAAAAAAAAAAAAAACCTTCAAGTGAAAATCTGAAAACAAAGTTGATTTTCCAACATGATTAGGACTCCTTCCCATGACACACCAAGGGTGTAACCATTGCTTCTCTGGTGGAAAGTTGCTGTTTGGATCTGGGACTTTCAACCAAAAGGCCTATGTTGGGATGTCACTGTAAGTAGTCTCTCTGCCTCTTAATCATCAGCAACTGCTAAATGAAGCATGTCTATTTTCTCTGTTACATTTACTATTGGCAGCCAGGTCCTCAATAAGTGCCCAGAAATGTTTCCATGGTTACAAAAAGCATTCAGCATCCCTCTTGTTTTGGGCCAATTTAGCTTAAAACCTATTGTGCAGAAAAATATGGCACATTAAGGAACATAAAATCAAGATCCGACATTATGAAAAGAACTCAAGATTAAATGGGAAAAGTGGGCTTGATAAGGCTTTTCAAAAAGTGCACATAAAAAGTGCACATAAATCACAGGTTAAGATGCTGCTCTTCCTCGCCTCTTTCCAAATGTCTCTTTAGCAGAGTGGCTTACACTACCCCTGGGAGTCAGGATATACATATATAAAACCTACAGGTATCTTAACATCTGTATAGCCAAGAGAGTCCAGTCACACATTCTAGTGTTGCTGAGTGTTTATTCTGAATAAAGACAAACAAGGGCTTTGGTTCAGTGGCCAAAAGAAAATTTGGAACAAATAGGTCATTTCCCCTCAGGGAAAGGGAGAAAAGTGGATCGTCCCTGAAGTCAACTTAGTAATGTTCCTCTTTCTATAGCCATGGGTAATCTCCGATAGCAAAACTGTCTCTCTCAAAGGCCATGCAACAATCCTGGTCACCTTAGACCCAAGAGCCAGGGTTTTGGAAATAGTTTTGGGTCCTTGGGAAGAAACTAAACAAATGACACAGCTTTGGAAAAAGTTAAAGAAAGAGCCAGTGTCTCAGCTCATTTGTGCCTGTCAGCTTCCCATAGCCCTTTGTGGGAGGAAGGTTGTTAGATGCACATGTGAATAAGAGAGGGCACAGTAGACTACCTCTCTTTATAGATACCTACCCCCCACCTCCACAGGCTTGGTCCCTCCTGTATCTCCTATGGCTCTTTGCTTCCTGTACAACGGGAAGGGGTGGATGAGATTCTATGTCAGAATGTTGTTAAGGTTGAATTTGAAGGCTTCCCTTTCCAGAAAGAAAGAAGAAAACTAGTTTCACCATTCCTTCTCCCAAGTACAGTAGGCATGTGTAAGCACCAAACACAAAAGAAAGTAAAGATAATGAACTGACTCTCTCCCTCTCTCCCCCCTCCCCTTCCACTCTCCTCATCTCTCCCCTCCCTCTTTCTCTCTCTCTCCCCCTCTCTTCCTTTCTCTGTGGGTCTGTTTTCTTCTTTTTCTTTTGTGTTTGGTGCCTATGTATTTTGACTCTTCTTCAGTCCTGAATTACTGAACATCACCAACAGAATACAAGAGATGGAAAAGAGAATCTCAGGAGCAGAAGATATCATAGAAAGCATTGACCCAACAATCAGAGAAAATGCAAAAACCAAAAAGATTCTAACCCAAACCATCCAGGAAATCTAGGACACAATGGAAAGACCAAATCTAAGGATAATAGGTGTAGAAGAGGGCAAAGAATATCAACTGAAAGGCACAGTAAACATCTTCAACAAAATTACAGAATAAAACTTCCCTAGCCTAAAAAAAGAAATGACCACAAACATAAAAGAAGCCTACAGAACCCCAAATAGACTGGACCAGAAAAGAAATTCTTCCTGACACATAATAGTCAAAACAACAAATGCTCAAAACAAAGAAAGAATACTAAAAGCAGTAAGAGAAAAAGGACAGATAACATATAAAGGCAGACTGATCAGAATTACAAAAGAGTTTTCAAGAGAGGCTATGAAAGTTAGAAGATCCTGGACTGATGTCATACAAACCCTAAGGGAACACAAGTTTCAGCCCAGGTTACTATGTCCAGCAAAACTCTCAATCACCATAGATAGAGAAACCAAGATATTACAGGACAAAAACAAATTTACACTATATCTGTCCACAAATCCAGCCCTACAAAGGATAATAGACGGAAAACTCCACCACAAAGAGGGAAACTTCACCCTAAGAAAATCAAGAAACTAATCCTCTTGCAACAAACACCAAAAAAGAAAAGCATACAGAAAATGGGATAAAGCAACTCAGTCAACTTAGTTCAATTATATATTATATAGTGTGTTTATATATTATACTGAGCACTCAGAATACTGTCACTTCAAGTACACACAAAATAGTCTACAAGTAAACACAAACTCAGGTTAGGAGAACAAATCTGAATAGTTTCCCCCCCCAGAAAGGTAAATCTCCAACCAAAAATGTTAACATCTTAAAACTTAAGTAATAAAAAATATAAACTTAGGTTACTGTGTGGTTAAGCTAGAAATCAACCACAGAAAAATAGCTGGAATTCTCAGTGTTTGGAATCTAACCAATATAGTTTTAAATAACCACCATATGAATAAATAGGAGGGTATATTATGAACTAGTTTGATTGATAATGAAACCAGAAATAAAACATTTGTATTTGTTAAATATAGATAATGCATTGCTTAGAGGGGAATTTGTTTCTGAAGTTGCATTCAAGTAACATCATATATATATATATATATATATATATATATATATATATATATATATGTGTGTGTGTGTGTGTGTGTGTGTGTGTGTGTGTGTGTGTGTGTGTGTGTGTGTGTACCTCTAAAGAAAGAATGAAGCAACAAGCATAGCAAAAACCAATGAAATTAAGAACCAAACATGGAGGAACAATTAATAAAAATAAAAGGTAGTTTCTTGCAGAAAATATAAACAGACAATTCTCTTTACAGACAGACCAAAACAAAAATATTTTTAAATGCCAATTCAAAACCTAGAAACATCAATAAGTAATAAAGAAATAGCATAAAATAATAGTATAAATGAAAATATCTTTGAAACACAAAATGCCAAAAATCACTTAAAAATAAAATTAAGATAATCTAATACCTATTAATTAAATTCTTATCCCAAACCTTCCCAACACAAAAATTCAAACCCTGAAAACCTGTAATTAGACAGCATAAGATGGTTCAGTGGAAAAAGGTACTTGCTACCAACCATAACAAGTTTTATCCCTGGGATCCATACCGAGAAGGAGAGAATGGAATCCCCCAAGTTATTCTCTAACTTTGTGCTTTGCTCTCTCATGTTCTTTCCCTGCTCCTTCTCTCTGTTTCTATCTCTCTCTATTTGCCCACACACACATACACACACACACATACACACACACACACACACACACACACACACACACACAAACACACATACACACACATACACACACATAAACACATAAATAAAAGCCTTGGGTATAAAACATCTATTAAGCACTAATAAATTATAAATCTAAGCAAAGTTTTGGGATGATAACTTCTGAATTTATTTTATGAAGTCAGCATCACTTAGACACTAAAATCAGTGACATATCAAGAGTGTCTGTTGAAACACCTTTACAAATCACTGAACATGGAGGAGTCAAACTGGTGCCTACCTTGAACCTTCGCCCCTACAAACTAATGCTCCTATACTGGAAGATATTCTGCATGGTACCAAAAAAGAAAGGTAAACACAAACCCAGCTACAAAGCTTTGGATCTGCAAGAATGGCTGGCCTAAAAGATGTCCGGGTGCAATAGTAGCACAAAGCTTGTGTGAGTAACCAACCAACATCTGGTTCAAGTTTAAGCCCATTTCATGAGATGGAACAGATACCCAGTATTGCTTGGGAGGCTAAGAATCTGCGACTAGATAGGCGAGGGCCCTCAGAGAGATCTTAATGCTTCTGTTTTGCTAAAGGAACATAGCAATAAAATGGCTCCTAATGACATTCTGCTATACTCAGATCAGCACTCTGTTCAGCCAGCATCAGAGATCCTTTCTCCTGCAGCAGTTGGGAACAGATACAGAGGACCTCGGTCAAAACATTATGCAAAGACTGAGAGACCTTAGAACAATAAGCCCTAAGAGGGATTTCTCCATCAAATCCTTCCTCTCAGGGTTCAGGGAACTCTGCAGAAGAAGGGGGGCAGAAAGGTTGTAAGAGCCAGAGGATATGGAAGGCACAAAGGAGTCAAGGCCTTCTAGACCAGCAGAACCAGTGCCCATAAGAACTTACAGAGACCGTGCCAGTATACATCAGGCCTGCGTAGAGCTGAATGAAGAGGGGGCATACACTCCAGCCCTAACCCAGAAGCCATCTCCAATTGGTAGCCACTTGCAAATGAAAATTTCATTTTTCTGCAGGGTAGTTTCACTAGAGAAACAAACTCCTCTCAAAGGCAGGCCCCAGACACAGCAGTAGATGGCCAAAACAAAACCAAAGTCATCTTGGAGGATCTTTGTCTCATTTGATGTTACATCAGGGTAGGGCTTGTTGTTTTGGCTTGCTTTAGTTTGTTTTATTCTACCTGATAGGCCCATTGCATGTTTATCATAGCTTCCAGTTTGTGGTTTTTATGGGGTTCCTGAATGTCCAAATGCATGGGCCTCTGCATCCATACACATAACTTGTGGTTTTTATTTGGCTCTTTTGTTGTTAATTGTTTGTTTCATCATCTTGACATATTCTGATTTTTTTTTCATTTTTATTTGCCTGGTTGTATTTTACTATTATTCCTTAGATACCTGTTTGTGGATCCAGATGGGAAGGGAGGTGGGAAGAAACAGTAGGTACAGGAGGAAACAAAAACATAGAGTATATTGTATGAAAAAAAAAAACCTATCGTTAATAAAAGAAAACATGGCACTGGTTTAAAGCTGTTACAGTAGCCCCCACATCTCAGCTAAAGAACATGTCACAGGTCAGATACCTTCTGCAGTATTAGCAAAAAGTGTCTTCAGGGTGTCTGACCATGATGGTTCTCCATGTGCACTGCTGAACTTTTCATTCCAGCCCCGAGAAATCCCACGCGGCTCCAGCCCTCCTCTCTGGGCTAAGCGTTGTTGCTATACTGAGGTTGTCACTGTGTGCACAGCCTGTTGTTTCTCAACACTGTTGAAAACACTCACCTTCCCTTCAACGTCCTCCACCATGAATTCCCTACTAAACGGAGCCTTCGCAGACCCCCACAGGCAGGCTGAAGATTTTTTTGTCCTGCCACTCAGCTCCAAGGCACACTTAAGTCTCTGTGTGCATTCACTCTGTTGTCTTTGTACACCTGCGTGCATATCTGTGTCTGTGCCTGCTTCTCATTGCAACTGAAAACCCGGAGGGTAGAGAATATATTTTCAATTTCCCTTTCATTTCTGCAAGCACCTGGCAATGACAATTCACCTGCTTGGTTTTTAAAGAGGTATTTGTTGAATTATTTAGAGTTGAATGAAAAATAACAGAAACTGCTAATACTTAGTAATAAAAAATACGGGGGAGGGGAGGAGTGCCAGACGATTATGTCCAAGACTCTGGGTTTCATCCACAGCACCACAAAAGACAGGTTCATATCCAAATCCCTGATGAAAACCCATGAGAAAGCCCTCAGAAAAACACCAGCCAGTCATGTTTGTCAATGAAAACAGCATCACAACCTGACAAGAAGGACTTTCTTCATGCTACATTGGTCTTAGTTCAAGATCTCAAAGTCAATCCGTGTGACCCACTGCAATACAGCATACAAGAAGTCTATTGTGGACATTTTAGTTTGGCAAAAAAACAAAAACAAAAACAAAAAGCAAACAAACAAACAAAAATCTGTTTAGCCAACCTTAGTACTCTCTTTTGACAAACATCCAGCCAACTGGTACCAAAGAACTTCTTTAGCCTGTGTTTAGCAGTGAAGTAGTCAGGAAAGCTTTACACTGAATGGAAGACTAAGAATGTGCTTTCTCAGTATTCTTGTTCAACCTGGTCCAGTGAGACCAGACAGAGAAAGGATAGATGAGTCTGATTCTTGAAGGGAAGTAAAACTAGGAACAAGTAAACTATCTCTCAGTGGACAATCCAATCAACAAACTAGTGAGTACGTGGATTTCAGCAACATAAAGGGCCAAAAAGATCAGCAGATTTCAAACGTGTTACAATAGGTGAAGGAAGTTAGATTTGAAAGGAACACAAACTTATCTCTTAGATGACATTCTAAAAACACTAATAGTAGCTGTAATAGTAATAGAAATCTATTTCTTTAATTGAAAATGGATTTTTTTATACAATATACTCTACTTGGTATCCTGTGGTATCCTGAAAATGCTGAGTCCCTCCAACAAGAAAGGAATTAATGACTTTGGGTACAAAGAATCTACTAGTGTGTATGGACTATATGCATGCATATATAATAATACAGAAAAATGTATCAGCTCATGTTCACCACAATGAGGAGGTAGATGTGAGAGTTGCCTACATAAAGAAGTCCAGGAATTCTCTGAGATAATAAAACTGTTCTGTACCTTACTTGAGGTAGTGGTTACAAAATACTCTAAACAGTAACAAAACAGTAGTAGACAGGCTAAGGTAAATTTCATCTTGTGGAAATCGTGTTCCTAATAGGAGATAAGAAGTGTGTTCTAAGATCAGAACACCTAACTCTGTGTCCTCCCCACAGTGGAGCATAGGCAATGTTCTGCAACAATACTAAGAGCAGCTCTACCTCAGAAGAATCCATTCTCCTTCTGACAAGTCCTACTGCATTACAGCTCAGGTGGCACTTACCATAGCAAGTGTAAGTGGTATGTTTTACTGTTATGAAAATTAACTTTACAAAAAGAAATCAGTGCCTGGCATCTATTAAGGCAACTATACATAAACTTACACAGTTCAAATTAGACAAGAAATCTCTAAAACCAGTATGAAATTTCAACTTGAATCTAAAATTCTACCAGCCACATCACAAATAATTTTAGAAGACTCAAAACAGTAGTCATTAGTAACTATTGCTTCAGAAAGGATATTAGCCTGCCTGACTTCACCAACTCATTCCAGGATTTCATTCAGTAAAAATGAAGGAAGCACTGTATAGGGTGGGGGCAGGACTTAGCCTCTAAATTGCTTGTTATGAAAGCCTGGCGACCTAAGTCTGGATTCACAGCACCCATGTCAAAAGCTGGGGTAGCTGTATATTTATAACCCTAGTCTAGATTCACAGCACCCATGTAGAATCTGGGTTAACTGTATATTTATAACCCTAGTCTAGATTCACAGCACCCATGTAGAATCTGGGTTAACTGTATATTTATAACCCTAGTCTAGATTCACAGCACCCATGTAGAATCTGGGTTAACTGTATATTTATAACCCTAGTCTGGATTCACAGCACCCATGTAGAATCTGGGTTAACTGTATATTTATAACCCTAGTCTGGATTCACAGCATCCATGTCAGAAGCTGGGTTAACTGTATATTTATAACCCTGGTCTGGATTCACAGCACCCATGTCAGAAGCTGGGTTAACTGTATATTTATAACCCTAGTCTGGATTCAAAGCACCCATGTCAGAATCTGGGTTAACTGTATATTTATAACCCTAGTCTGGATTCACAGCACCCATGTCAGAAGCTGGGCTTTTATAACCCTACTATTTATAACCCTAGTACTGGGGCTGGCAGGGACTTGCTGATCAGCTAGTCTAGCTGAGTACACAACCACCAGGTTCAGTGAGAGACCTGTTTCAGAAACACGTGTCGGGCAATTGAAGTCCAACTCAGTGTCTGAACTTCTTCACACGCACAAGCATGCATGCACAATAAACACTCACACGTGCTCATGCCAAGAGAGAAAAAGGTGCTGTAAAAAGAATAAAATATTTTGTTTCCTCATCCACCAAGATCCCACATGTCTGGTAAGACCTTTACCTAAAAGGTGACACTAGGAAGACTCATTGAAAATAAAGAGGCAATATGATGTCCTAGAAATATTGGCTCCCTCCAACAAGAAAGGAGTTAATGATTTCACCTGGGTATGAATAATCTCTGTATGGATCGTGTGAATACACACATGACACACACATCCCACCCCCCCACTCAGCCTACCATTTGCCTCTGTCTCTGGGACCACTCTACACATTAGATTACAGCCATGGAACATGTAGGCTGCAACGTAAGCCAGTGTCTTTCCCAGCATTGACCGCACTCATTCTGTAGCGACAGGACTTTTATTAAAGCCCTGCTCTGTGCTCAGTTCTGACAACATAAAGTATCATAGGCAGCTCTTATTAACCATGTTCTCATCATTCCAGGCTAAAAGCAAATGAAAGCATCTACCGGCATCTCACATCCCATCCCAGTCAGACGCTGTGAGCAGTATTCTTGGAGTGTTATCAACTACAAATTCTGCAACAAGTATGGCTGTTTCCACAGGATTTCACGCTGAATAATATAGTAACATCTAGAAATTCCTAACCTAGAGGGAAAGGGGTGGGGGGGGAGAACATTTTTAAAGATATTTTAACAACCATGGCATGTGCACAGGGACTTCTCAAACAGAACCCTCGGATTCATTTTAAGCCTTTCACTTGCTCAGAACTATTATTTTGAAAGATGGAGTCCAAACATGGATCTTATAAGGCTTCACAGAACAAAAATATTCCTATGGATTGTATCTCTCAAATCAGAAGCCAGGATGACGGGATGTGCAAGTAGCGAAGAAAAGGTAAAATCAGTGCTTAAAATCAATACTTAAATCAAAGCGGAACTCTACAAGGCGTCTAGAGGAGCACAGAAACAGTGGTACTGAGCAGCTTACCTTGTTTTCTTCCATTAACTTTTTCTAAAGTGCCAGGGAGCTGGGTATCAGAGCCATGCTGAAGGCCGCATCTCTGTCTCTCAGAGTGATGCTCTTCCTCAGCGATAGAAGAAAGCACATGGGTGGGCTTCAGGCCACCTGGGATCTTATTGGGCCATTGGGGTGCTGCAGAGCTTGAGTCTTTGGCTTGCTGACCAAGTCTGGGGCTTGCTGTTTGGACAGAGTCCTGCAAATCACTATTAGAGCATGAGAAATGGTCCTCTTCAAGAAACAGGGAGCTTGCCTCCTCTGGATCCCCATCGTTGTCCTGTTCTCCATCTTCCAAGTAGGTTTCCTGAATCTGAGTGGCATCTAAGTCCTGTTCTGGCTTATCACTCAGAGCCGAATCGTGTTTGCTAAGAAGAACCAGTGAAGCAGATAACGCATCCCCGGCTTGCTGGAGAGCTTCATAAACTCGGGATAGCCAAGAAGACAAAGGTTGGAAGAAGTTCTGGACATCCTGAGATGCCATGACCAACACCATGACCAACTACCTCCTGTCTCCAGAGTCCACTTGTTTGGTTCCTCCAGAACTCTGAACTTATGTGAAATACAGAATGAGCACAATGAGAAATTTAACTGGAGGTCTCTTTTTTATAACAGGCAAAACTTTATTAATACACACATAAAGAAAATATGTGCAGTACGTAAGCACCGTTGGCAGTAAGTAAAACCAGGCAGCATGCTGGCTCTTGCACCAAGGTCTATGGAGTAGGTCTTGGCAGGGAACAGAGCAACTGTGTTTGATAGGGTGGCCTCTTAATGGCTGTGACCATTTCACTCTCAACACTTCTCAGCTGAAACAGAGGAAAGACATGCTTACAGCTGTTAAAGTCACAACTGTAGACCCATCACCAGATACCTGTAATCAATGTCACAAAGCATTTGGGGGGCAGAGAAGGATTACACTGAACTCTTCTGATGGCTAAATGAAAATGACCTTGACAATCTAAGTGTGAGGTCTACTCAGGTTTTGTACACCTCCTCACACTCATGCACAACTTCCATTAGCAACAGCCAAGTCTAGTCACGTGGACTGAGAGAAATCTGCTTCCCATAGACCAGCTTAACAATGTGAAAAGAGTAAAGGAATCCATGGGAACAGCCAGTTAGGCATGACACTTTAAAATGCAAGAAAAACTGGAGGTTTCGAGCACAAACATGCAGACCCCAGAGAGCTAACGCACAGGCATCTCTGTTTTGAGACACAAAGGTTTATCCTCTCAAAGGAATATGTGTCTGAAATTTAAAAGCTTCCAACAAATCTTAAAAATAGAGTTTTACAGTTTTATGCAATCTCTAGAAATGGTGTCTATTCTTGGGGAGAACTTGTACTGAAAATGTGTGCATGACAAATGGATCATCCAGCTTCCTTGGTATCTTCTGCCTTTGTCTGTGCCCCCATCTCCTGAAGATAGCCCTCCACAGCATATATCCATTCTAAAACATACTATAAGATTCATAGTCTGAAAGAAGTAGCCCCTGGACATCCATAAAACACCAGGGCACTCTAATGATCCAAGAGAATGTGCCTATATCTGTAGACTCATATGCAAACACAAACCTAGGCAGATGTATGTATATACATGGATATGGGCATCCCATTGCTATCCCAGTGTAGGATGTTATCAGTTGCTTCTATGACAACAGCATCCCTCTCAGAATCACTCCACTCCTGAAGCTTTAAGCCTCTTGATCTCAGCCTTTAGTACAACTGCTTAATTTCTTAAAAGTTTCTCATTAGTGACTCATAGATGCACTGATTCATTCAGTAAACAAACAACAAATACTAAGTACCTATTAAGTGCTGGGCATAAGCCAGGCATAGGGTAACCCTGGGGCTTCTTTCCTATGGAACTTGCATTTCAGCTAAAGATCAACTGGGCTTTCTGAATTCACCTCTTAAACTGAATAATTCATGTGTCACTGTATAGCACTTGACTTCCTCTAACAGTGTATCTGCAACCACTCGGTATTCCATTGCTTCTTCTCATTCCCATTTGCACTCACCTGCTGAGAAGGCTGGCCCATCCCTACTTCTGTTTCTCTGGTTAATTTTGGATTCTTTGAACTGATTAGTTGGTCTATTGGGTGATCGGCTGGTTTGAGATGGTTTCTTTGAATTGATTAGTTGGTCTATTGGGTGGTTGGTTGGTTTGAGATGGTTTTGTGTATCCTGGGCTTATCTTCAACTTGAAAAATAGCCAAAGATGACATTGAACTTATGATCCTTAAGCCTTTATATCCTGGGTGGTAGGATTACAGACATGTACCAGTGCAGCTTATCTATATGGTACTGAGGACCATACTCAAGGACTTCTGCATTCCAGGAAAGCATGGCTGATGAACTACACCCCAGCTTCAACACTGTTTTAATTTTTAAACATTTATAAACCCAAAATACACATCTCCAGTCCTTAGCTCACTCTTCCCTTACTCTTCTCACAGAGTCAACTCAGTGTCATGCAAACTTCAGTAGTTCTGAGTCATCTAATAAAGTAACAAAACACAGAAAGGTTTAGGTTGGCTACAAAACAAAGCCTGGCTGAGGCCTCTGTGTTTCTGTTAGCTTCCCTACAAGGCCAAACCCCTTCTAAACGTCAAGTTAAAAAAAAAGCAACAGCAACAAAACTGATGTAGGCAAATAGCTATATGCTACAAATTTAATGTGCCACCAATCCTCAAATTCAGTTGTTTAACACCCAGTTTGTCACTTTGGTTTGAGATGGTTTTGTGTATCCTGTGGGGATTCACCTCTTGGGTCACGGGACCTCAATGGCTGTGACTCTCTTTCTTTAACCCACTCCTCTTCTAATCAATCTCCCATCAGCCTTAGTTCTGCAAGCCATCATAACCATGTTACTCACTCACACCATTCAGCCTCTTATCTTTCTCAGCTTCCATCAAACCCTCTGTTCCCCACAGCCTGGGCTTCATTTGGAGTCACTGTCTCTTCACCCCTGGAATGGAGACTCCATGGAGAGTGAAGGCCATCTGTTTCATTCTGTCTATCTCAGTGCCTAGACATGCACTGAACATACTTTTGGCAAATCACTAGTCAATAAATTCACAAACCTCACTAGAACCATGCACGAAATGGTGTTCAGTAAAAATTATTTACACAATAATTTTGTTAAGATTAAAAAATAAAACCTATTCAAAGCTCTGCTGTTAAACTCTTCAATGGTGTTATTCCACAAATTTTCTATTTAGTACATTTTCCTGTCAGCATTTGTTCCACCCAATTTAACAACCCACCATTTTTGGTTGCTTTTGTTGTTGGGATGACTTCATTCCTTTTACATTTGACCCAGAAAGTATTTTGCCTAAGCAATAGTGCTTCAGGGTGTTAGAGACCTGAAAGGCCTCTTGGAGAAATCAGTGGCTTTATCCACTTACTCCTGTCCTTAAAAAGCATACAGCTCCATCTTTCATTCTAACAGAATGTCTAGCTGAGCATGAGCTGACCCCAAACAAACTAGATGCTATATGCTAGTTATGCTGATACTCCAGGTCTTTCTACAAATTACCTTGAATTTTTTTCCTGATTTTTATTTCTTTTCCCCAGGATAACTTTATACCTAGCCTGCCTAATTTTTTCATTGAAACTCTAATAGCTTTTCTTCATCTGCTAATTCTTTATCTACAATCAAAGGCATGGTGTCAGAACAATTAGAATATGACTTTATGTTATAAAGTTGTATTTATTTGTCAATATTCTTCTGATTGGTTAGTACTTCCCAAGTTTGGGAAATATTTCTATAGGTTACAACTTCAGAACCCACATGAAGCAGGAAGGAGTTCTGAACATGTTGAATGGGTGGATGGATAAATGAATAAGTTGGTAGGTATATGGGTATGTACATGGATGTATGGATGGGGAGGGATGTATGGATGGATGGATGTATGGATGGATGGGTGGGTGGGTGGGTAGATGGATGGATAGATGGATAGATGGATAAATGGATGGATGGATAAATGGATGGATGGATGGATGGATGGATGGATAAATGGATGGGTATATGGATGGGTGGATGGATGGATGACAGATGGACAGACAGACGGAAGGATGGATGGATGGGTGGGTGGATGGATGGGTGGGTGGGTGGGTAGGTGGATGTATGGATGGATGGATGGATGGATGTATGGATGGATGGGTGGGTGGGTGGGTAGATGGATGGATGGATGGATGGATGGATGGATGGATAGATGGATAAATGGATGGATGGATAGATGGATGGATGGATGGATGGATGGATGGATAAATGGATGGGTATATGGATGGGTGGATGGATGGATGACAGATGGACAGACAGATGGAAGGATGGATGGATGGGTGGGTGGGTAGGTGGGTGGATGAATGGATGGATGGATGGATGGATGGATGGATGGATGGATAAATGGATGGATGGATGGATAGATGGATGGATGGATGGATGGATAAATGGATGGGTATATGGATGGGTGGATGGATGGATGACAGATGGACAGACAGACGGAAGGATGGATGGATGGGTGGGTGGATGGATGGGTGGGTGGGTGGGTAGGTGGGTGGATGAATAGATAGATGGATTGATGGATGGATAGATAGGTGAGTTAATGGATGAGTAGGGTACGTGTATAAATGGATGGATGAGTGGGTTTGTGTATGGATGGGTAGGTGGGTGGAGGTACTAATGAAAGTGTTTAAAGCCAAATCATCTTGATTCTGTCATTTATCATATGTAAAGTGGAATTTCCTTACACTATAAGTTGCTTTCTTCTCTAAAATTCAAAAACATACCAGATAAGCCAAAGAGCATAATAGCTGAGGTGGGATATATTAAGAATAAAACTTTCTTTTCAGTGATGAGTTCTAAATCTTTGTTAACATTCACTATTATATTATCTCAAATCAATAAAAGAGAGATCAAATCTCTATCTATGGGGTGGGGATGAGTTGTATTCTAGAACGTTGAAGAAGGAACAGCACCTGTCTTTGGACATAAGCATTACCCAGTTAGCAATACTGGATATTGCTCATACTGAACAAACCTAAAGCCAAAGGATATCAGTACAGACAAAGAAATCATGAAGATGTATTTAAGTAAATGTCCACTTGACTGAGAGGGCACACCAAGAGCGATGCAAATCTGTATTTACAGTTTTAGTTCTTTGGAATACATCTTTTGTATCTCCCCACAAAGCACGTTTTAATTGCAATGGGAAAATAGCAATTTACAATGAAGAAACTTGACAGTCATTACAACCAAGGGTTTAGAGTTGACAAATCCAGGAGTGAGTCACAGAGCTACCTAATAGGATGCACTGAGGACAATATCAGTTCTGTGACATCCTTACCAAAACCAAGAAACAAATCACAAGGGACACACCAGACAAGCCCAAGCTGTAGAGTATCATATTAAACCAGTCACCACAAAGGCAGCACAAATGGTAGCAGACAGAGAAAACAGACTCAGGGCCTAGACTCAGGCTAAGAAAGGGGATGTTTGCAGAACAACTAGACTGTCTGAGGCTTGACAACTGTCCTTCATCAATGATGACAGATGTCCAAGTAAGTTTGTCATATTCTCTAATCACAAAAATGGGAACAGTGGCCAAGACAGGTAACAAGCAAACAGAAGTCTAAAATTACTTCAAAATGATTTTAAATGTTATAAATTTATAAAGTACATAAAGCAGAGTTTAGGGCTGAAGATGTACTTAGCTCAGTACTCAGCAGGAGTTCAGTCCTCAGTACCACATAAACTAATCATGGTCATGCATGCATGGAAGTTAGGGCAGAAAGATCAGGAGTTCAAGATCATCCTTGGCTATCCATCAAGGGCAACACCAGCTAATCAGAAATAATGCAGGGTGGGAAAAATATTTATCACAGAAAGATTCTTTTGTGTAAAGTTTAAAATTCTAAAGCTGCTGTTAAGGTGTACACCTATAATCCCAGGACACAGAGCTGGAATACAGAGCAAGAGCCTATTTCAGGGAGGGGGCAGAGACTCCAGGGATGGCACAGACACCTGCCATTAATCCTAATGCCCGTGGTTCAATCCCTGGAACCCACATGGTAGAAGGAGGTAAGCCTCGGGGAACCATAGCTTCTGGTGAGAGAGAGAGAGAGAGAGAGAGAGAGAGAGAGAGAGAGAGAGAGAGAGAGAGAGGAGGGAGGGAGGAGGAGAGGGAGAGGGAAAGGGAGAGGGAAAGGGAGAGGGAGAGAGAAAGAGATTATGTTACTATGATGTAAAAAAAAAAAAAAAAACACTCTGTCTAAAACCAACTTTGGTAGAAGACAGAAAAGGGTTGATTTGGCTTAAATTTTAAACTTCCAGGTAATAACCCATTGTGGAGGGAAGGCATACCAGAACTCAAGGTAGAAATCTGAAGCTCAGACTTCTGTCTCCTGGCTCCCTCGTTGTGGCTCATGTTCAGTTAACTTCCTTGTATAGATCAGAATCACCTGCCCAGTGAATGCTCCTGCTCATGTGGGCTAAGGCTTTCTATACCAATTATCAGTCAAGATAATACCTCACAGACAGTCCTAGAAACCAACTGCATAAAGACAGTTATTCAATTTAGACTTCTTTTTCAGGTCACTCTAGGCAAGGTCAAGTTGACACAGGTGACAGTTAATATTAGGAAAGAAAGAAACAAAGAAAGGAACAAGAAAGGAAAACAAACAAAGATTCCATTAAGATCCTTGGATTAAAAGAAAAAAATACACTTATAGTCTTGAAAGGGTTTAATACTGGATTAATGTAGTTGATAGTGGTTTATCATTATGAGAAATATAAAATAAAAAACAGAAATGTTTGTGTTTGTCGAGTGAGTGCACACAACACATGAATACTTGTTGGAGGGGGGTTAGAAAGGTTTGCTACCTCTAAAAGTACTCTGAGTAATCTAGAAATCTAAGAAAGACATAGTAATGATAAATACAAAGAAAAGAAAAGTCAATGGTGGATTTCCAAGGAGTCCCTTTAGAAAATCTTAACTTTTATTAGAATTCTGTTTTAATTGTAACAGTGATTAACTTAAGTATGATCATTTCAAATAGAAAATTACTAAGCATAAAACAACAGAATTGTTTTTCCATATGAGAAAACTATGAAATTTTTGAGTTTTGTGCTTTCTCGAATATTTTTAAACTCTCTACCAAAGACAATTGTGTACAGAAAGTTAAAATGCTTATGAACCTATAAAGCTGCCAGTTAAATCTTTTTGACCTCATTTTCTTGTAATGACAGATTTCTCACATGGGGGCAGGAAAAGTTATGACCTAAGAAGCACTCGTTTGTAGAAAACCATAAAAATATATGGTAAGTGTGCATGCCTGTCAGTTTAAAGGTTTATAAGCTGGAGAATAAGCTATAATAAGCTGCATTCTAAAGGACAAGAAAATGCTTCCAATAGTATAGTTTCCAGGTAACCAAATTCTAAGTCAAAATCGTATACAAATAAGTCTGCCTTCTACCACACTCGGATGTTTAGCATTTTTTGAAAGCTAAATTGTCTTGGAAAACCCTCTTATCACTCTCCAGTATGATTCATAGGACAATCTGAGAACAAGTCAAGAACACTGGATTTATTAGACTGTCTCTTCATGGGCGGCTGTCAGAAAACTTCCCTTGTCTACAAAATGTCAGTTATTTATTATTGACACACTGGCCTTGAAGCTAATTAAGTCGACCATTATGAAGCCTGATGGAGAAAGTCATTTTGAATTGCCTAAGAAGGTTTGGAAGATGAATAATGCATGCCGTGAAAATAAGAACTACAAAATGGACGGCCAACCATCCTTCACACGATTCCGAAGCATCCACAGGTGCTTTCTTTTAAAAGCAAGTTTGTTATGTGGGTAGAAATACATGCTGTTGAAATGAAAAACTTACCGAAGCATTGATCCAAAATGTGTTGGCATCTTAACAAATGTAAAAGTAGATGACTGAGGCAGGAGACATGGCTTAGTCAGTAAAGAGGTCATGAGTTCAGTACCCACCAGATTGCCATACATAACAACACATACTTATAATCCCAGAGCTGAAGAAACAAAGACAGGAAGATCCCAAGGGAGTATTTGCTGGTCTGCCTAGCCAAACTAGTGAATCCAAGTTTGGTGAGGGGCTCTTGTTTCCAAGAGTAAAGTAAAATGCAATGGAGGTAGAACATTTAATTTTGACCTCTACCCTACAGATCCATCATTGTGTATTCACCCACACACACTGTGTTCACCCACACACACAAGTGTACTCATACAAACACATGCACACACATATACAGAGCAAAAAGTAGGGCTATTCAGTTCTTCTTAGAAGGGAGAACAAAAAAAATCACAGGAGGAAATACAAGGTCAAATATGGGAACAGGGATTGAAGAAAAGATCATTCAGAGGCTGCCTTACCCGTGGATCCACCACATATGTAGCCACCAAAACCAAGCACTATTGCTGATGCCAAGAAGTACTTACTGGCAGGAACCAGATAAAGATGCCTCTTTAGGGGATCTGGCAAAGGCATACAGATGCAGGTGAGCATGCTAGCAGCTAACCATCAGACTGAACACAGGGACCCCAATGAAGGTGCTAAATAAAGGACCTAAGGAGCTGAAAGGGCTTGCAACCTTATGGGAAGAACAACATTATCAAACAAACAAACCCTCCACAACTCCCATGGACTAAAACACTAACCATTGAGCACACATTGAGAGACGTATGGCTCCAGTTACATATGTAGCTGAAGATACCAGTGTCTGGCATCAGTGTGAGAAGAGGCCTCTGGTCCAGGGAGGGCATGTTTTTCCAGTGTAGGGGGATACCAAGGCAATGGGGTGAAGAGGGTGATTAGGAGCAAGTGCACCTTCATGAAGACAAGTGGAGGAGGAGAAGGGGTGGGAGCAAGGTGGGGGAAGGGAATAACATTTCAAATGTAAATACAGAGAGTATCTAATAAAAAAAGAAAGAAATATTAACAAACAAAAAAAGTAAGGCTATCAAGGAGTCGTTATGCAGTAATATAGAAACAACATGGCCACACTGTCATTGCAGGATCTTGGCCCTACCTTTATTAGTGTCTTTGATGCAGGGAGAGGAAGGACAGCAGTGGATATAAATCAAAATGAGAACTTCCCTATTCACCCACTGATTATGAGAAGAATGAGTCAGAAAGAAAGGGGGTGAGGGAGAGAGGAGGGAGGAGGGTTGAGAGAGACAGAAGAGGGATGGAGAGAGACTGTTTTACAGTCATTGTAAAACAAGGCTGCCTTGGATCCACCCCTCCATTATTGCAAATCATGGACATGTACCTGAGCATCAGTTTGTTCTCTTTCATAAGCCAGAGATCATAACTCCCTATATTACAATTCATCCTGTACATTATATTACAGAATGCTTGCAAAGCACATAGAAGGAATCCAAGGTGTAACAGGCAGTTAATGTCACACATTCACTGTGCTGAATTTTGGGATGTTTTACAAGGTAAAAATATGGTAAATTCTTATAATCTTTCTGGTATTTAATATCCCAGACAAGAGTATTTATCTAACATGTTGTTATAGTTAATATTTTTGAGAACTTACATAAATAAAAACATGTAAAAGAGAACAGCTTTCCCCTTTTACAGATGAAAACGCTGAGGCTCAGAACGGATCTGTACCTTGCTCTGACACTAATTATCTCTGGGTTACAGGACAGAAATGGGATTCCAATTCTCTCTTGTTGAATTTCAAACTACTCCACACCTTCACAAAAGGCCAGTAGAACTGTGGTGATTCTAAAATATTAAAAGTCAGACTATTTTCCTAGAAAATGGCAAATGTTGGGTTCAAACTGATATCTGTCCGACTTGGAGGCTTGAGACTTCTTTTTACACTGTTTGTTTATTCACTTTAAGGGATAGGGCATGTGTGGCAGTCAAAAGAAAACTGACAGCTCCAGGGATCGAATGCAGGCCATCAGCCTTGCCAGCAAGCCCCTTTACCTGCCGAGCCCCCTCGCCACCTCCTGACGCGGAGCTGGCCTCATTTCGTTTCTGTTTAGCTGTTTCACTAATGGAAATCATTGAAAACATGAAAACTGTTGCAACTAACTTTCCAAGGTAAGTGTAATAAAGTAAAAATATCTTCCATTGCTCTCTAAGTCATATTAGGCTTCCATTAAAAATCCATGTCTAACCTTGACAGATGAATAAATGCCTTTGTGTATGCCCGAGCAGGACAATGTAAAAGAAATTAGACTTTGATTCAACCGGAATGGGAAGCTGCTGAAGGTCTATGCCATTATAGTGAGGGCACTTCTTAAATGCTCAGGTTTCGTGAGCCCGTTGAGTAGTTTTGAGTATCTGCACAGCCAAGGAAATTTAAATATGCTCTATGGGTAGCCACTCATTGTCACCCAAACAGGCAAGGTGCTCAGTGGAATAGTGAACTCGGCCACAGTAGCAATTCTCTAAAGAGATTGTTGCTGCTCTTGGAAAGGAACTCATTTTTAAACACGTATAATAAGATCTTAAGGAGGGCTAAAGGATTTAATTAGTATTTACCTTTTAACAATAAAACCTGGGGGTAAAAAGATGACTCAGTTTTTAAGAGCACTTGCTGCTCTTCCAGAGGACCTGGGTCTGATTCCCAGAACCCACATGGTGGCTCACAACCATATGCAATTCCATTTCCAGGGGTCCAGTGTCCAGTTCTGACACTCTTCTGACTTCTGACCTCTGCTGTCATCAGGCACACTTGGGGTGCACACACACACACACAGAGAGAGGGGGGGGGGAGAAGATGAGGAAGAGAGAGAGGAAATATTCATATACATAAAGTCTAAAATAAAATTTTAAAAGATAAAGTCCATTTCAAGTTATCAGCAGAGCCTCTCCACCATCAGCACAGCACCCACATCACAAGACCACTGGCTCATATATCGACAAGTCCCTGGTGAGGAAGTCGGGAATTTCAAATGTTATCCATAGTAAGGTGTGATGCCATTGAGAATCAATGTGATAAGATTAGGAAAAGGAAAAGAAAACAGGAGAGACTCCCAGATAAAGACACCAAGACTGTTGCTCTCATCCCATCGGGGGTGGGTGTGGGGAGGCATGTGTCACTTGAAAATTCATTAGGCTCAAAAATAAGGAAAAATTAATGGAACTATGGCACTTGCAACCCACTTGAGACAAAGTAAGCACAACTCAGAATGTCAGCATTGTATATTTGTTAACTGTAGAAGTAGCCAAAACCTATAAAAATGTGGTTAGAGAGCGAGAGAGATGACCACTCAGAATCCCATGGCTTGATACAGCTGATTATTTTGTATGAAATAAATATGAAATTGTATTTCCCTGCAGTTTACAGGGTTGCTATCATAATACACAAGAGCCTCATCATCCGCAGATGATGCCATATTTATGATTGGTCACCAAGGTTCACTCATTCATCTGTCTTGAATTTATTGCTCTTTGTCCCAACACAGGTACCAGCTGAATTCGAGTCACCTTGACTCCCACCCATTCCACTTATTGGCCTCTTCAGGGACCTCCCTGCATCCACTTAACCATCTGGACGACTACTGATACCTCTCCAAGATGCATGCCCGGTGAGACTACTTAGCATTTAAACCGATGTCCCATAGTCATGGCTATCCTTGGAACTAATTAAAAACCCAAGCACCTGAGTACACCTCTGAGGGACTGCTTCTTAATTAAACCGTTCAAAGTTGGAAAGGCCACTTTTAATCCAGAGCTTTCGAGGTGGGGAGATACACTCCTAATCTAGATTTTCGAGGTGGGAAGGTCTGCCTTTAATCTGGACCACACCTGCCGGCAGTCTATTTAAAGTGTGTGGATGAAGAAACTCTTGCCCCTCCTGCTTGCTCTCACTCTCACTGGCAAGTCCATTTCTTTCCTGGCATTAGAATCTACTTCTTCAGGATTCTGGTGTCTACTGAAGACCGGCTGAGATATCTAAATATACACCTGAGACATACAGTAGGTTGAACACTGGATACTTGGACCTTCTGTTGGTATGCAGCCACTACTGCACTAGTTGGTCCACGGCCTGTAAACCATTCCAAAATCTCCTCTTTCTATCAGCTCTACTCTAGAGAACTCTAATACATCCACCATGTACTACTCCAGAGGACTCTGAAGGGTGTGTCTGCTTCAGCCCTTTGCTGTCTACTTGCTGTCTACACCTGCACCACCTTCTGGGATCCTGAAGCTCCTTCCCTGAAGCTCTCTTGCCTCCGGGATTCCCTAACTCCCACCCAAAAGCACCCACTAATCTCTTTATAGTTCTCCATTTACACTTTTTCAGAATTCTTTTCCTCCCCCCCAACCCAAACTAAATTAAGCCATCCTAAAATACTCTGTCAAAGCACCTCTTTTTTAAAATAAACTTTGTTTTCTCCTTCTACTCTTTCCCATGCCCCCTCTCCCCTCCATCTGGTTCCCTTCCTTCACTTACATAGTTGCCTCCTTCTGCTCACGTGTATTTCATTACCTCTCTACTGCCCCACCTCTCCTAAGATCTCACTCTACTCTCTCTTGATCTAGTTACATGACCTATACATATGTAGACAAATTCACGTTTACACATACATGCATATATGCAATTTTAAATCTAGAATCTATATATGTATGAAAGGAAATATGTGGCATTTACTTTTCTGTAGTTCAAAGAGCTCTACCACTGAGCTATAGCTCCACATACGCCTTTCTGAGTCTGGCTTCTCTCCTTTTGTTTATTGGTTATTTCATTTATTTACCTTTCAAATACTGTCCTCCTTCCCAGTCTCCCCTCTGCAAACCCCTCATCCCTTCCCCTATCGCCTTTGCCTCTGAGAGTGTTCTTCCCCACCCACCCACTTACTCCTGCCTCACTGATCTAGCATTCTCCTTCAATGGGGCATCAAACCTCCACAAGATCAAGGGCCTCCCCTCCCATTGGTGGATAAGGCCATCCTCTGCTACATATATATCTGGAACTATGGATCCCTCCATGTGTGCTCTTTCGTTGGTGATTTAGTCCCTGAGTCTCTAGGGAGTCCAGTTAGTTGATACTGCTGTTCTTCCTATGGGGTTGCCACCCCCTTCCGCTCCTCAGTCCTCCCACTAACTCTTTTATTAGCACCCCCTCCCCCCAGGCTCAGTCCGATGATTGGCTGTGAGTATCTAATTCTGTATTCATGAGACAGGTGCTGGCAAAGGACAGCTATACCAGGCTCCTTGTTAGCAAGCCCTTTTTGGCATCATAGTGTTTGGTGTCTGTAGATGGGATGGATCCCAAGTTAGTGTGGTCTCTGGATGGTCTTTCCTTTAGTCTCTGCTCCATGTTTTTGACCCTGTGTTTCCTTTAGACATGAACAATTCTGGGTTAAAAATTTTGAGATGGGTGGGTAGCCTTATCCTTCAACTGGGGGTTTTGCCTTTCTAGTGAAGGTAGTCTCTACAGGTTCTGTCTCCTCTCTGTTATGTATTTCTACTGATGCCATCCCCTTTGAGTCCTGTAAACCTCTCACTTCTCTGGCATCTGGGACTTTCTAGTGCCCTCCTAACCATTCTGCACCCCCCACTGCTACATATTTCTATTCATTTTCCTAACCCTCTGGACTTCTCTCCTGTCTCTTCCCATATCTCATCCTTCCCCCACCTCTTTAAATGAATTTATTTCCAGACCCATTTATTATCATGCAAATGCCATGATTTCTCTTTCCTTTATGGGTGAATAAATTCCACCGTGTGCGTGTATGTGTGTGTGTGTGTGTGTGTGTGTGTGTGTGTGTGTGTGTGTGTGTATGTGTGTGTGTGTGTGTGTGTGTGTGTGTACAACATTTTCCATTTTATCCATTCATACTTTATCCATTCATACCTGCTGAAGAGCATCTACATTGGAAAAGTGACCTATGGTGACAGAAACCACTGAGTTTCCTGGCTATTGTCAATAATGCAGAAATAAATGTGGACATGCAAATATCTCTCAGGTATATTGACTTTAGATTTATTTGGGTGTATATTTAAGAGTGATCTGACTGACTAATATGTTAGATATACCTTAGGGGATTTTTTTGAGCCTCCATTTTGATAAGGGGTGACACATTTCACCTCCCCACCAGCAGTGTGTAAGGGTCCCTCTTTTCCCACATTTTCACTAGCCTTCATTGATTTTCTTGATAATAGCTACTCTGGTAGGGGCAAGATAGCCCTAATGGTTAAAAACACTGATCATTTTTAAGGATCGATTAATACTTCTTATCCTTAATAGCATACATGATAATTTAATAGTATATAATTGTTGTTTGCTGGTAGCTTATGTATTTATTTTCACATTTGTTTTCTTTAATAAATCAGAATTTCCACCAAGTCTGGTAGCTGGTTGATATTTGTCTTTGTTGTGTTATCAGCAGCAGCCGAGTACCTGATAGTCACAGAACAGGCAATCAATATTTTTGAATATTGAATACATATAGCTGTTGTGCTGGCTAGCTTCTTGTCAGCTTGACACCAGCTAGAGTCCTCTGAGAAGAGGAAATCTTAATTGAAAAACTGCCTCTGTAAGATTAGGTTGTTGGCAGCCTGCAGAGCATTTTCTTACTTAATGATTGACAAAGAGGACCTAGCCTACTATGGCTGGTGCCACCCTTAGACATGTGGTCCTGGGGTGCATGAGGAAGGAGGCCTTCAAAGATTCAAGTTAAACACTGGTCCCAGCACTGAGAGAGAAGTGGACATAGGATCCCACTCAGATCCAAGAAGATACAATGGATATCTGCTGGCAAAGAAGAAATTCGTTTTCGCCAGTGGAGTCTCACTGGGTATATTAACACACATCAGGGTAGGCTTCGTGCCTGGGACTAGTTGGCCAACACAGAAGTATTTTTGCAGAGTTTTGTTTCATTTTGTACTATTTGGACATTCCTTCTTGGTTTTATTGGTCCTTTTGCATGTATGTTTTAGTTTCTGTTTTTGTGGGTTTGAGTGTGTTTCTTTTGTTTGTTTACTTTTTAAAGAGAGAGAAAGAGAGAGAGCACAAAATTGAGTAGATATGTAGATGGGAGTTTTCTTAGAGGAATTAGGGGAGGGGAAACATTATCAGAAATTATAATTTTTTTTCAATGTATAAAGTATTAACCGTCTGAATATCAAGCCATGGGGACTTGACAGTCAGCCCTGTCTCTCCATGGCCTCTGCATCAGCTCCTGCCTCTAGGACCCCGCCCTATTTGAGTTCCTGCCCCCACTGCTCTCACCAATGACATGTGACCTGAATCTTACACGATAAAATAATCGCCCCCCCCCCAAGTTGTTTATGGTCACAGTGTTTTACTACAGCAATAAAAACCCTAACTAAGACACCTATAGAAACTCAAAAATGTATTTTATGTGCACCCATCACTTAGCATCTTGTTGTGTTTCCATAGCCTGTTATGTTTTCCACTGGTAATTATTTGAGATTTGAAAACTAACGTTTTCAACTAGAGTGTCCAAGCTCTGTCTCAGATTCACAGTCAACCTGTGCCTCACCTAATGGACTGTGCTGTTCTTCCCGTGCAGAGTCACTGCCCTGTCACTCTGAGAACAGTGGTCCCTGGGACCATCACATCAGTGTGTCCCCGTCACATCACTGAGTTTCTTGGGATTCAGGCTTACTCCTATATTTTCTGCAAAAACAGAAGAGGTAATACACTTTCCTTACTCAGAACCATTGTCCTCACAGTCACTACTATGGGAAGCTAGTGCTGGCTGAACATGACAGCAATAAAATAAAAACAAGTTTTTTCTTTTGTTTGGCTGGGTTTTTTTTTTTTTTTTTTTTTTTTTTTTTTTAATGAGAGGTTTAGGAAAGAAATGAGGATATACCTCAATGGTAGAGTGTGTCCCTGTGCATGCTGGGTACCATCACCAGCATCTTAATACATAATTTTAAAACAAGAAATGACACTAAGCAGCACTGGACAGGTGAGCTAGATCTACAAACATTGATGACTCATATGGAGGCTCTCATTTCTTCTGCAAAGTAGGAGCCACACAACAGCCCACCTCTGATGGTCTATGAACATAGCAGCCCAGTGGGGTTTGGGAAAGCCTCCTGCTGCCCCATTCTTTGGGGTTTGTTATTGTTGTTGATACCCAACACATCATTTGGGTCAAATATATCTATGATACAAATAAATTAACTTATTAAAATTTCTGGCACTTGCCAAATAGAGGAAATGATAGCAGCTAGTCAAGAAATAAGTGTTGGATCAAAATAAACTGTATTTAGATTGGCCTCCATAAATCAGATGTGTTTAATCAGGAAGCTATTAAAATGACAGATACGTTTTTTTTTAATTTTACACTATTTTCAAACTGTTGGCTGAACAAGCTGTTTCCTGAAGATGATGTTCATATCGTGCCTAGAGTCTCAGCGAGTCCCTGTTCCCATTGTCACTGATAGAGACAACACAGATGCTGAAGTTGGTCTGCATCTGAAAAACACTCTATGACCAACAATTATACAACAGGTTTTAACCTCCTTCCATTAGTTTGCAAAGAGGGAAACATGAATCTTTCATCTAATGAAATTTTCATGCAGAAGCAGAATTCTATTCCATCACAATTGCTAACCCATTGAATATATGTTCCACAAGGTCAAAGGACACAGTCCCATGGTCTCATTCATCCTGGGTCCCCTCAGTTCTCTGAATGAAGGTAACAACTGAAATGCTCAAACTAAATCAATGCTAACAACTCTTTAATGTTCCCCCCATCGGTTCCTCTCTGTTGTTTATGCAAGCTTTCCACCCAAGCAGATAGTTAAAATCAGTCATTACTGAAATGACTATTGCTACACATTTTATCTCCTTCGTTAGCAATTATGAAGATTAGGTTTCCTGGAGTCCTTGATGCCCGGGCTCTTAGGATAGTGATGCTAATAACATGACATTGTCAATGCTTTTGTGTCTGGCAAGCATTAATAATCAGATTCCCCTGAGATCCCATCAGAATCAGCAGCCTTAATGGGATCTTTGTGGTTGCAAACAGAAGTAGGCTAGGCAGGGGGTACACAATGTCTCTTGGGTCTGCTCAGACAAGGTGGCCCCAAAGAACATTTAAAACCTCTGCTTTTACATTCTCCTTGCCACTGGCAGAGAATTCCACATGTAGCCAAATGTCTCTGAAGTAAATATATATATTCCAGTTTCTCACAAAAAAGTCACATACACATATATGACCTCATATCAATATATTCATATACTACATTACACATATACATCAAATACATACACATATACATGTACACATAAACATGCACAATCACTGCATCAACTCGGTTAAAACATACACATGCACGTGCACATATACATATGCAATCACTACATCTACTTAGTGAAAACAAAATGCTAGTTATATTTCTAATTTAATCCCACAGTGCCTGGCAGTTGCCTTTTCCCACTCTTACTCTTCAAGTCTTCCAGTTTCTCGCAGAAGTCACAGACTATTGCTTGCTGAGGACACCAAATGACTCTATGGTCTTCATTTATTTATATGGTCCAACTCACATTCAATCAGAACTCCTGACCACCTCCTAGGAAGAAGGAGAGTCTACAGGCAAACTATCAGCATCTCATTCCAAACAGAACTGTAGTGGTCCCTGAGTCCTGCAAAGAAACAGGTAGTGACCAAAAACTCTGTGTCACATGAAAATGGTATTTCCTGTCAGCCTTCATTCTTAACAAAATCTCACCGTGAATTTATATTGTTCAAGTAGGTTCAGCTTCCCTGGGAAAATTCTAAGTGGAACAAATATGAGTTAGGAATTGAACCACGAAGGCGAAAGTATAGTAAAATGAGATATACAAGCACTGTGAAGGTTTCTGTGTATCCAGAAACAATGAGGCATGAAGTACAGCTGTCATGAGCATTGCTGTCTAGGGAACAGAGGTTCCAGAATGACTTAGAAAGATCAAAGGCTTTCTTTACACAACTTGAAACAAGTGCTCCCTGGTGCTAAGATTCATTCCAAAGGGCATGCATACCATAAACAATTGTTCCCTACCCCACCCCACACCCACTAGCTAGTTTTTTACTTTCATTTGGAGAAAATAAATATCGAATAGTTCGAATCTGGTTCACTAATCATAGTCTTCTATGTTTGTCACAGTTGTGTGTGTCTTTAGGGCTCTTTTTTACCATTTGTAGTTAATTAACAACTACAACAAAGAATGGCCTTTACAAACCCAAAATGGAAGATGAAGATCTTTCTATAAAGAGTCAAGGTAAGGACAGGCAAGAGGGCTCAGCTGGTAAAGGGACCTGACGCTAACTAAGCCTGGAGCCCTCAGCTCAGTCCCTAGGACTCACGTGTATGAAAGAGAGAACCACTTTTCAAAAGTTAAGTTGTCCTCTGGACTACACACATGTACACACATATGCACCACCTATACACATACAGGTGCAAATGAACACACACACATGCCTACACACATGGAGATGCTCATGTGTGCCTGTCAACACACTCACAAATAAATGTAGTAACAAAAGTTAAATATTCAAAGTGCTCATACTTTAAAAGTAGGTTTCTCCCACCATTTTCCTATCAAATGCCCTCCATGTTTATAAAGTGACAATTATAAATTAATGTTCTATCAAGACTTTGCTGGGGGGGGGAACTAGTACAAGCAGGTTTTAAGCAAACAAGAATTCTCTCTGCCACTTACAGTAATTGTTTTTAAGTTTTGAGAACTGTTTAGAGGACCCAGAGTAGAAAAACTGTAAAAAGGTTGAAAATGCTTTCAGAAATTTCTAAATGTACACACTTCAAACATCCGTCATTAAACTTCAATGGTCAAACCTGGAATCACAGGCTTTCCACTCTAACAGAAACTCTTACTAAGAAGGCCTCTGCTCCTTTCCTTATTCATGGTTTAGAAGAATGTAAACAGGATAATGAGTAACTATAGACATACCCTTTCGTTTATTTTTAATCTGCCATGCTAAGCAAGCCACGAGAGTTTTAAATCAGTTACTTCAATAATCCCTTCAATAGAGATTACTCACACAGTGAAGTGTGTGGGGTTTCAGACGCCCACCTCTATGCTAGAGCAGTGATCTTTGCTACTAACTCTATTCTACTCAAACAATAACTCCTTTTCCTTGCCGCCTACCCACCAGTGATTCTTTAAAAGATTTAAAGCATATGTCTCTTTTAAATACACATGAGAACTACTGCCTGGCTGACAAAAGAAACACAAAAATCTGAAATCCTGTGATAAATGTAACTAAAGCTGCCTCGTGGTGTCCTTTAGACTGTCTATAACCTGGTGAGATTTCTCTGAAAATGTCAGAGAGAACAATGGTTCTCATAGTACTACTCTTTAATGTCGGCAATCAAGCCTTTTAACTTGTTACAGCTTGCTCTCCTATGATTAAAACTTGAACACTCTCTCTAGCAAAAATATGTGTGATCAAGGGCTCCTCCTATTTCGTCCTGGGATGTCTACTGTAAGACCGAGCCGCTTCTATCAGCCAAACAACAAACGCTGCAGAATGAGTCCATATGCATATACAGAGCCGTCTAGAACTCGTCATAGTGAAACTCCATGCTATAATCACTTTCAAACAGAAAAGGCTAAAAATAAGATGGAATTCTGTATGTCAGACATATGAGCCCATATGTTATACAGTTATTGGTAAAGTAGAAAACCATGGTGGAAATCTGTAGCTTTTGAGACCATGATGTGTGTTTAGGAAGTTCTCACACTTGGCTGTTAAACGTTTCCAGCAGTGAACCATACTTATAAAGAGCTTCAGGCTTGCTTTTATTAATAGCCGACATCACAGAGGAAGCGCAAATGCCACAAGAAGAATCTGTTTCTAAGGTAACTCATCATGCATGCTTATGTAAATAACTCAGAAGCAGAGCTGCTCAACTGTAAGTGTGCCCAGATCTGTCAAGGGTTTCACGATTCCTCCCAACCTTCCAATTTCATGCTTCTACATTCAGCTGGCTGGATAACAAGTTCGTGGCCTGGATGACTACAGCCTGCTTTCGAAGTTGCCAGAAAGGAGATAGTAAGGAATGGGGAATTTAAGGGAACATCACATCTTGAGAAAAAAAGCAAGAGAAAAAACTTGAGACAAGAGGGCATAATTCAGAAATGAATCACCATTGTTACTGAGTATTAGCAGTGGACGATGCACACATGGGTCCATTACTCCATTCTCTCTCCACTTTCTTGTGTGATTGGACACTTTGCTAGTAAAGGTTTTTAATGGCAACCTTTGTGCAACCTCTCTGCCAAATTCACTGGAGGAAATAAGAACAGAACCACAGAAGGCAAGTTCCTGTGAAGGTTAATTGTGTGTGTCAGGTTAACTGGGCCGCTGTGCTAAAATCTTGGTCAAAGATCATTCTTGGTGTTTCTTAAGGGTACTCTGTGTGAGAATGATATATAAAGTGGTGAACTGTGTGTGAAGCAGATTGTCTTCTGCTGCGGGTAAGCCATAGCTGAACACTTCAAGTCCTGAAGTTAGCGAAGGCTTTGAGAGGGGGAATCCTGCCAGCAGACAGCCTTCTGGCAGGACTATAACACAGAGTCTTTCCATAGTCTCCAGTCAAGCAGACCACCCTGAAGACCTAGAACTTGCCAGGTTCCTTAGCCACATAAAAACCAATCAAATGCCTTCTCTTTCTTTCTTCCTGCCACTCTCTTCCACACCCCTAAACACACACACACACTACCACCACCACCACCACCACCACCACCACCACCACCACTATGGTCTGCTCAGATGTTTCAGGTATTCTATCCAGCATTAAAAAGTGTATTTATAACCCCCATTTAACATGAAACTCTGTCTCATCAATTAGTCTTTATTTTTTGTGCTTATTCCATTTATAATAACCTATAATTACTTCAATTATTTGCCTCTTTAGTTTTACATGCCGTCACTAAAAGAACATAATTTCCAGGATTAATGACTGCTCCCCTGCACAACTTCACTTTCAGCACTTAGTACAGCATGTCGCTGGACACAGCATCCACCCCCCAAAAAACCTCTAATGCACAGAGAAATGAGTATCCTCTGAGCAGCAACCCTCAACTGATTCCTTTGGAATTTTCACCCATAAACACACCGAGTTCAATTAGGTACACTATGATGGCCCCATCTGAGCTATTAACAAGCTTAGGTAATTTTCTAGAGTACAAGACCAAAAATCCAGCCACAGGAATTGGTGTCTCAATCAAAGTTACCCAGACAAGTCAATAGTCACTACAATGAAACATAAGTGTTTCCTGTTTTTCTTCCAGGTTCACAAGTCTCAGTTATTTTCATCTCCTGTATTTGGTGGAAGCATAGGAAGCTTCCAGCCCAGTGAAAAGGCATTTCCTAGAGAGATGCACAGAGTCTGCAAACCAAGGTGATGAAATCTGAAGAAGGAAGACCATGCAGCTCAGCTTGCTAACAAACCTGGCCTTATCTTGTATATGTCCATGGGGAAGGGTAACACAGGAATAGTGAAGAGAGTTCATGCTTCCAAACAAAGGAGTAAAAGTAAGGATTTAGAAAATTAAAAGATCTCAACTTTCAAACAATTATCCAATCCATAATTTTCAAAACTCATAATGTAATCCTACACTTGTAAATTAAAATAAAAGTACCTGCCAGATATTGGTGGAACAGGCCTTCAATTTCAGCACTCAGGAGGCAAAGTCTGATGATCTCTGTGTTCAAGGTCAACCTGGTCTACAGAGTGAGTCAGAGAAACCCTGGCTCAAAAAAACCAAAAAGTACCTCATCGGCATGCACAGCTTTTAATCATCTTCTTAGAAAAGGAAGAATGGAAGAATATTGGGCCTCTATGGGTTATAAAATATTTGACTTATTTAAAATTCATCTGAGTAGGATATTCTAAAAGAAACCTGTAAACTTAAGATAGTACTCAAAATATAAAACACACACACACACACACACACACACAACACTCCAGCAAGGTAACTGTGAGTCATTCTGCTCTTACATTACCTGTAAAGGTCTCCTCCTCCCTTACTATATCTAACTCACCAACCATACTAAAAATCTGAAATATGAAGAAGTGTGTGCCAGTTAGGTAGGCACATACCTGCATGTCCCTTTTCATCTCAAAGGGCTGAAATAAAGAGTAAAGCCCTGAATATGTATTGGTAACTACACTATATGACTACAACTTGTTTTCTTTGCTTTCTTATTTTGTTTTGTAGTTTTTGGGGATAGAACCTGACAGTGAGTCCCAGGCTGGTCTCAAACTCCCAACCTTCCTGCCTCATTCTCACAAGTGCTAGAATTACAGGTATTCTCTACTATGCCCAGGATCTATGTATTTGTATCTCATATGTGCTCATATTCACATCCACAAAAATTTTCATTGCCTTTTCTTTTTATTTTGGGATAAAAAACGGTGACTGTTAAAATAATCATTATAACACTAGTTAAATACATAGCTGAGATAATCACATGCTTCTGTTTTAGACAAGTTCACTGAAAATTTGTAAGTCTCAGAGATACACACACACACACACACACACACACACACACACACACACAGGCACTTATAGGGACGGTAACTATTGGGAAGTGTGGCCTTGCTGAAGTAGATATGGTATTGTTGGAGAAAGTGTGTCACTGTGGAGTGGGCTTTAAGGTATCAAAAGCTTATGGAAGACTGGTATGTCTCATTCTCTAATTGCTTCCTGTGGATCCAGATGTAGAACTCACTCATCTCCTTCTTCAGCATCCTGTCTCCTTGCACATTGTCATGCTTCCTGCCAGGATAGAAATAGACTTAAACCTCTGAACTGTAAGCCACAACCAATTAATGTTTTGCTTTATATGAGTTTTCTTGGTCATGGTGTCTCCTCACAGCAGTAAAACCTTAAGACAGAAGTTGTGGTACCAGGAGTGGGGTATTACTGTAATAGGCCTAACCATGCTTTTCTTTATAGAGCAATGTAAATTTGGGGGGGACCTTGGATCAGAAAAGCAGTTAAATTATTTAAGTGGAGCTTAATAGATCATTCTAGCAGGAACATGGAAGACAGTGGTGCTGGGGGTGAATTGACCTCTGGGGGCCTGGCTAAAGTGGTGTTAGAAAAGAATGTTAACGCGTGGCTTAGAGGCTGTTCTTGTGATATTCTGGTGAAGAATGTGGCTGCTTTTTGCCCTTATCCAAAGAAAATCTGTTTAGGGCTAAATTTGGATTAATTGTGTTTGCAGAGGAGATTTCAAAACAGTCTAGGGTGAACTGTGTTCTGTGGTTATTAGTGGCTGTGCAGATCTATAGTGAAAAGAAGTAGGTTAAATGAGGAAAGTTAGAAATTGTACAATTTCAGGAGAAAAGGAGCACCAGGAAGTGAGATGGAGCTAAATTCTGGGTTCAAGAAGATAAACAGATTGAAGTAAATCCTGGTGTTAAATAGAATAAAGGGAGTGGTGACCTCAGAACAATATCCCACCCAGCTAAGCTTCTAAATGTGTGAAAAGGAATTTAAAAGATTAGAGTCAGGTGTGTTGGTGTACACCTTTAGTCTCAGCATTCTGGAGGCAGAGGCAGAAAGATCTCTGAGTTTGAGGCCAGCCTGGTCTACAGATCAAGTTTCAGGGCAATCAAGCTTGGACAACGAAAGAACCTATCACAAACAGAAAGCTAGTGAAGATGAAATTTAGTAAGGGGGCCATTTTCCAGACCCAGCAAACAACAGAACTTGGCAGCTTCAGGCCATGGTTCTGGCTTTTTAGAGAAGAATATAAGAAAGAGGTATATAATTTTTCTCTGCAACTAAAAACATCTGCTAAGGCCAGGCATGTATCGGGATGTCCTTTCATGTAGGCCTAGAGAGGCCATTGTGTAAAGATCAAGCCTGAGTTGCCCTGAAGACCATAAAATGTTGGAGATACCAGAGCTGTGGATAACTAGCGGAGAAAACTGCCAACCGGGAATAGTACTGGTTCAAAAGAAAGAAATGTGCTGCAGTCGACAAAGCTGAAAAGAGTTGGAGAACTGAAAAAAAAGCCTTAACATCAGACATAGAGATGCAGAGTTTAGAGTTTGCCCAACTAGTCTTCAGTCTTAGTTTGATACAGAATTTTCTCACTGTGCTCCATTTCCTCCGTTTAGGAGTGGTATTACATATCCTGTGCCACTGTATGTTAGAGGTATGTGATCTGCTGTTTTTATTTTGATTTTACAGGGCATTGCAGTTAAGAGATTGCATGAGTATCGGAAGAACCTTTGAACTTTGCACTTTTAGACAGTTGAGACTATTTTAGACTATTTTAAGTAGTGGAGACTACTATTGGCCATGAGGACTTCTGAAGTTGTACTAACTGTATATTGCACTGTTATAGCCACCAGCCCATGGGGGCCCGGAGGTAGAATATGACAGTTTGAATGAAAATGGTCCCATCGACTCAAAGGAACTGGCACCATTGGGAGATGTATCCTCACTGGAGTAGGTGTGACAATGTTAGAGGAAGTGTGTCATTGGTTGGGGCAAGGGTAGGTTTTGAGGTCTCAGATGCTCAAGCTAAGCCCAGTGTGTCATTCTCTTCCTGATGCCTGCTAATCTGGATGTAGTGCTCTATGCTCCTTGTCTAGCACCATGTCTGCCTGCATATCATCAGGCTTCCCGTCATGCCCTAGTGAACTGAACCTCTGAACTGTGAGACAACCCCATTTCAATGTCTTCCTTTCTAAGAGTTCCTTGGTCATGGTGTCTCCGTGCAGAAATAGAAACCCTAAGACATTCTCACAAATACTCATTCCTTAAATCTACAAACCCAGTTTATATGCATTGGTGTTGTTGAGGAACATACTTCTCTCACTGTCCAGGATAAAACAGAAGCAGTATGGCTGAAGGTCCCTACAGGAACTGGTGGGCAGATGCACCCACAGTATTTGTCTTCAGTCCTTTATCAGGGTACCTCACCTCACCCCACATCTTTAAAACACCTGGGATTCTTTAAAACTACACTACAAAGTCCTTCCCTGGCTGCTGCCACTCCCTATTCTCAATTAACTAATTTGCAGTGGACTTTGGGTAATAGATTTTGTAAAAAGCTTTTGAGGATTGGAACTCAGCACAGCTCACTTTGATATTAAACTGCAATCTCTGATACCTAGCCATAGTCTATATAATAACCATCTAATATGCTATTGTTCTAGCTCTTTGTAAAACCCTCCTGACCCAGCCTGGGTGGTGTGGGGGACAATTACTAGAGGACAGTAAAAATAAAGTCATATGTTCCATTATTAACTCTCCTAATTTCACTGAAAAACATTCCCATCCTCTCCCTACAGTGATTGAATGGTGCCCCCCAAAAGTCATGCTACATCCATATCCCTAGGACCTGGGCATGTTACTTTATTGGACATACATGCATATATGTAATTAATGACATAAGATGAGACAAGCTTCCTGGGTTATCATAGTGAGGACTCAATAGGAGCAAACTAAAGCAGAAATATAGAAGAGAGAGGTAATGTAAAGAAGGAAGCAGAGCCTGGAGCACAAGCTAATGGATGCCAAGGTCAATCCACCAGACAAGGATGAGGCAAGAAGCCAACTCCTCCCTGGAGCCTCCAGAATGTGAGTAGCCCTGTGAGCATCCTAACTTCCAAACATGATCAGATCTGGAATTGTACCAGAATAAATTTCCACAAAGACACCAAGTATACAGCAATCTGCAACAGACGCTGCATAAAAGGAATACACTCCCAGACCTACCTGCCCAACTTCTACCGCACCTGTCTTCACTGTGAAAGGATGAGGGAGTGAGTTGAACTGAGGAGGTGAGTAGAGTTGAAAAAAGGAAATTAAAGTCCTGCCTCTGGGGTTAGACAAGCTTAAGTCTGAGGTTTTCCAGTTAATAGCCTAGGGTAAACATTCACCTCAGTAAGTCACAGCTTCCTCACCCATAAAATGGATGATAATAGGACTTACTTGTTGAACCACTTCATAGGAAATATGTATTTGAACATACTATAACTCAAATGTATAGATTCATTTTTTTTTAAAGTAGCAGCCATAATAGCCCAAGTCGAAGGAATTATTGGGATAAGTAGTAAATCTCTGCTAGACCAGGAAAAACCTTAAAGTTGCAGATAAGGATGAGGAACAAGCAGTCCGGGAAGGGACCATTCAGCAGAGTCCTTTTAGAGTAGTGGCTCTCAGCCTTCGTAATTGCAGCCCTTGAATACAGGTCCTCAGTTGTAGTGGCTCCCAACCATAGTTATTTTCATCACTACTTCATAACTGTAATGTTGCTACCATTACTAATCATAATGTAAATACCTGTGTTTCCCAATAGTCTCAGGAATCCCCTGTGAAAGGGTCATTCAACCAACCAAAGGGTCAAGGCCCACAGGTTGAGAACAGCTGGTCTAGAAACTGTTAAAGAGAAATTGTTACCTGTTAACATTTGACCATTTTAGAGTACCTGTTGCCATTGTAGCTGCTGAGAACCAGCTATGTGTCTGATTGCTTAAATATGAAATAAAAACTTTCTTCTTCATTCTTAAGTAAGGGCCTCCTATTTGGGTGCAGTGTGTGAAGGCTGTCTCTGTGTGTTCAATTGGTGACTGCTGTAGAGCAGAGAGCTGAGTGCTGGCCAGATGTGGGTAGTTACTTTCATTCTTCCCCTGCCTCCATATTTTGTAAACATCCTCCTCTCCAACCTGTTGATTGGCTTAATAAAGATCTGACAGCCAACACCTAGGCAGGGAAGGGAAGGCAGAACTTCCAGGCTGAGAGAAGGTCTCTAGGAGAACAAACTGAGGCAGGGAGATTCACCTGCTGGACATGGAGGTGGTCAGGTCATCAGATTTGCTGAGACTGAGAGAGGGGTAAAGAAGTAGCCACATGGTAGGTAGTGGGCTAGAATAATAAACTAAGTTAGATGAGCTAGCTGGGAGGTAGCCCAAGCAGAAAGCCTGAGCTTTTATAAATATTAATAAGCTTCTGTGTCATTATTTAACTGCTGGTGAGTCCAGAAAGTCCTTCTATAAATTCTCATCTTTCTCTGGAGTCCCGTTCCCATGTCCAGCATTGAGAAACTAAATTCTCAACTTACCTACTCAATATGATTACATCAGTTTCATTATGGATAAGTAATCTGGCCTTTGAGAGTTCTGCTCTCACTCCCATGATCCGTTAAGGCAAAGAAGTTGCAGCACAGATGTAAGCTTATTTAGAATACACTATTCCTGTTAGCTATTTGGGATAAGAGGGGTCAGCCTCTGACCTGAGAGCTTGGAAAGTATTCATGTGCCTCTAGGTGGTCATTCAGGCTGTGGGGATAGTATAACTAAGAAAATGCGGAGCACTTGAAAGAATTGTAAGAAGACAGGGCTGGGGGCATAGTTCAGTTGGCTGAGTGCTTCCCTGGAATACACAAAGGCCTGAGTTAGATTCCTAGCACAGCAAAAGCCAAGCATGGTGACTGTCTTAGTTTGGGTTTTACTGCTGTGAAGAGACACCATGGCCAAGGTAACTATTACAAATGGCAACATTTAATTGGGGCTGGCTTATAGGTTTAGAGGTTCAGCCCATTCTTATAGCAGGAAGCATGGTAGCATGCAGATAGATATGGTTCTCAAAGGAGCAAAGAATTCTACAATTTCATGTAAAGGCAGCATCAGGAGACTGCCTTTGGCAGGCAGCTAGGAAGAGGGTCTGGATCCCTCTGGCAAGACTTCAGCATATATATGTGACCTCAAATCTCCACTTTCTCAGTGACATGCTTCTTACAACAAGCCTACACCTCCTCCAGTAAGGCCACACCTCCTAATAGTGGCATATCCCATGGGCCAAGCATATTCAAACCACCACAGTCACACACAACTATGATTTCAGCACTCTGAAGGTGGACATAGAAGCGTGGGAAGTTCCAGATCCTTCTCAGCTCAACAACAAATGTGAAGCCAGCTAGAACCACAGGAGACCCTGCTTTAAAAACAAGGATTCCAAATTAACAGCAGAGCTTTAGAACAGCACAGAGCCCATCTGAGTCCTGATCTTTTTTTGCCTTTACACAGGTTGCTTGCCTGGGAAGCTACACCCAACTCCATGAGCCTTGGGTGTTTTACGGCCCTAGCCTCTAACACAGACCCATGTGACACCAAGGCACATCACAACTCCCTGGTGGGAACATAAACTTCTTAATTTTTTTTTTTTTTTTTACTTTGTAAAGAGGTGTTTATTTAAGTCACATTTTTGAAGGTAGAAATTGTCAGATAGGTTCCCCTATCTGCTCAGTCTATGGCAGATAACATCACAATGATAAGGGATTTGTGGCAGATATTACACCGTGAGACAGGAAGCCAGACATTCAGGCACAGGTCTCAGCCCTTGGGAAATAGTCTCATAAGAAGTCCATTAATTCTCTCCAAGATATTGCATCTAATGATGTAAACTACTCTCAGTAGTGCTCAGATCTTAAAAGTTTCACCGTCTAAGCACTGTAACACAGGGCTTTCCAAGAACAAGATTTTAGAACGTGAACTTTTAAGGAATACATCAAGCAATTTCCAAAGCTTAGTAGACCAGAAGGGTACTTTTTCCCTCTGGTAACACAGTAAGGTGATTACAACTAATGTGTTACACTCAGTGGTAGGTTCTTCCCAACCTTCTCACCATTATGAAGAAAGTCATTTTGTATGTATAGAAGATTCGATAGAAAAACTGTAAAAATAAAGATCTATACATGGCAAAAACTACACTGAAAAATAAAAACTGAGAAATCTGTCACCATGTCACCTGCCTCAGGAGAAGTGTTAAACATAGTGCTTTAAGTTGAATGAAAATATCCTTAGTAATAATATAAAACATACCAAAAAATAAAAGATATTTTTATACTTAGAAAAATAAAGAATATGACAAGCTCTATCCCCTCTGAGTCCCACAGGCCCATGCAGAAGCTTCTGAAACACCTAGTATGTGAACTTCTCACCTGGGAAATTCTCAAGGAAAATGGCTTGAGTGTTTTTCCCTCCAAATCACCCAACAACTTTTTACCCCACTGCAGCCCCCCCAGGCCTTCTGAGGAAATCTGCCTCAGCACCAAATGGAAGCTTATCCAGTTTTACTTTCTGGTACTTCCAGGCCATAATGAAGTCTTCCTGCCACAGCTGCTGAGGTAAGTTATCTCAGGAGTTTATCTAGAGGAATGTTTCCAGGCCCTCAATAGCTCTTTGCTTGTCACCTTTCCAGGCTGTTCACTTATCCAGAAATCAGAGGTCCTGGTTCCCTCGCTGCCAAAGTACAGCCTTATATCATGTCCTTTGGGATATCACATCACTACCTAGGCATTACTTGCTCCAAAGTCTATATTTTGCTTTTGATAATATAAAGAAGTCACTTGGAAAACCAAGCATTGTCAAACACACCTGTGATCCCAGAACTTGCCACTTTGGAAGTAGAACCCAGAAAGTCAGAAGTTTAAGACCATCCTTGGGAGGTCATCAGGATGGCTCACATCAGGTAAAGATGCTTGCTGCCAAGCCTGATAACATGTATTGGATCCGTAAGACTCACATGTCAGAAGGCTAAAACAAACTCCCAAAAGTTGTCCTATGATCTCCATATACATTCTGTGCTGCTCATGAGCACATGCACACACACTCTCACACACACACACACACACACACACACACACACAAAATGATGAATAATTATAATAATAATATATTAGAGATGATTTTCAGTTATATAGTAAGTTTAGGGCTAGTCTGTCTCAAGAAATAATTATTTAGGAAGAACAAAATAAAATCCATTTAGTCCACATATATTCATCCTTACTTCATCCCCCTCTTTCCTTCTCAACTCTCATTGTGGGTTTTGTTTTCAATAAATTTTATAACTCACAATTGAAGAAAATCTTTGCTCTAAGTTATGCCATCCCAAAAAAGAAAATTACTACTACACAGCACCTTAAATAAAGAAAGCAAATATCATGCATAGAATACTGGGTTGGACCATGGTAGTAGCAAGTGCTAAACAAATGTCAGATACAGTGATATGTATGTTCTAACTATGGAGAAATACGTAGTCTCAAAGAAGATACTGCATTTCTCAGACTGATTATTTTGCACAGTAGATACAGGAAACAAATCAGTGCTTCTCTAACATTACCAGATGAGCCAAGAGACTTTGTTCCTATTTCAAACTCCTGCCTCATATCATTACTTAGTTGTGGATGCTAATGCCATATTTTCAGTCCTCAATTTTTTTTGTTTCATACAGCACAGTCTAAGAGCAGGACAGCCAAGTTGATGTTTAATCTTTCTTATTAGGTCTCTTCCATTCACACAGCTCCAGCAGTTGCTATGGTTACCCTATGAGCGGAATAGGATCACGGAATGAGAAATGGGAGAAACTAGTCCAGACTTATCAATTTGCAAATGAGGACTTAAGGCCCAGAGAGGTGAAGTGGGTTTCCCAAAATACTGTGGCCAATTAGCAGCAAAGTAAGCTCCAAGTGTCTGTCCCATGCTTCCTTCCACCACACAAGGCTGGCTTTCCTTCCTTAATGTTTGTCAAAATATGTTAGGAACATCCCAACTTCACTAAGAAATCAGTTCACTAAGGATCACAATGAATAAAAATATCAAAGGTTAGATAAAATGTCAAATAGAAACATGTTTTCCATGGCTTCTAATCCATGCTAATGAACCTTTCAGGGAAGAGATGTCAAAAGATGGTGGTTGCTTCTTCAGGGTTGTCATCTGAAGAATCTCCTGATTTGGCTCTTTTTAAAGCTTCCTCTTAGTAATCCTGCCCTGAGTCAGAGGCAAGTGCTTTCCAGTACTTTTGTGTTTTTCTGTTATTGTTCCGTGATCTCAAAACCTCAATTTATCTGCAAGTATAGTTTAGAATTGTCCCTAGAACACTCCAGAAACAAAACAAAAACAAACAAAACAAAAACCATGATCCAAGGAAAAAGGGGGGGGGTGTTTAAAACAGCCACATCCTGAGTTCTAGTCATTATTATTTGCAAACGAGAACACCCCATCAGCTTAAGTAAAGAATGAGATGTGTTGACATATATTGTTTTATCAGAAGGCTTGCTTGTTTGCTCAATGGCCATAGTCTATGAGGACCATCAGCACTTTTACAAAATACATCATTTATTCTAAGACAATTCTGCCAGCATCTAATAATCCTAACATGCAGATAAAGAGACTGAAGGTCAGAATGTTTCCCTTAACTCACCAAGGTCATATTGGAGCAACAGTCAACTCTGAGGCAGAGGAATCATTCTGAATCCCACCTCCTTACTAGACTCTGGCAAAGCAACACCAGCTCTTCTCCCTTAACCTAGACCCAGCTGGGACAGTAGTGGCCAAAGGGGTCATAAGTCCTCGATTTTATGTGACAAGCTCCATTAAATATCCTGTTCTATTTTCTAAAGATGAGTCAGATACCTCAAGTGGATTTCAAAAGAGCAAGACAACTGCAGCAGTGCCAGTGAGCTGCCAGCTACAGCATCCTTCCCCTTGACTGACTCGGCAGTGACTCAAACGTGCTCGTATGTGATCTGATGCTCTGTCCCTCCAAAGGTGAAATCTAGTTCCCAGTCCCCTGGGCATAGACTAGAATCAGTGAAAAACAGAAGCAGACAGAAGTGGAAATGTATGACTTTGTAGATGAAGTTGTAAAGGGGAATCCTCTTTACTCTCGGTGAGCCTTGAGCTCAGAAAGGAGTTGCTTTGTCTTGAAAATGCAAGGAGCCCTGGAGGTATCTACAAAGACTAGACCTGAGCCTCCATCTACTCTGGAAGTATCATTGGTCACTGACTTATCTGCACCCTCACAAGAGACTGTGATCCAAAATACTGAACTTGGCCACTCCTAAATTTCCAAACTGCAAAAATATGTGATAACTGAGATAAATTGAGATAAATGTATAAGCAAATAAGTTTTGAGTGAGCTGTCATAAAATAATAGATAACTGGCCTGTTTAAATTTCTAAAGTATGTTCCTACCATCATAAAAGCTAAATTATCTGTGGTTAAAAAGCTGCTCTATCAATGAACCAAATATTTTGTTTGGTTCAAGGCTTGCTTGGAACCGAAAGGTGCTCTCACAGCCTTAGACTTACCCAAAAATAGCATACAATATTGCTCCTTAACACATACTCTGAGGGTCACTTTCAGAATCTGGCTACTAAGAGCAAGAGAACTGCCCTTCCCTGTCTATCCTCCCTGGATGACAACCTGGATCCTGTGGTAACAACCTAGACCTTGCTGCGACAATCTGTGACAGTGTCTTTCATTATTAAATTCTATTCTTAAGCAACTGAAAAAGTATCTCATCCAAGAGCAAGTAGTCACTTCTCCATGTGACTTCCCCTTCATCAAATAGAGTTAATTACAGAAAGTGAAATTTTCTTTCTGGAAAAGAGAGTGCTGTGCTTCAAGGTGGGAATTGAACACTGACTATCTCAAAGAAACAGCTAAACTAGTAACATGTCAATATTGTTTCAATATCATGAAGACAAAACACTTCTGGATTCTTGTCACTCAACATATACTTTTTCTCCTTTGGGATTAATAAATGAGGGAAGGGGGGAGATAAACTCAGGATCTAAAGAGCAGAGAGTATGAACATAAGTCTTTCCCCATAGGCTCTAAGGACAACGGGAAGAGCTAATGTGCACTTTAGTGATGCCCTTTATCTTGTCTACCATAGCTATTGCTGGCCGGCTCAGCTGTGAATTCTTAAGGGGTCACCTAGGAAAAAGTGCCACCTTTCAGCTCATTCAAATACCAGCAGGTTGCAGGGCTCAGGAAACCATAAAGTGTGGTGCTTACCTGCTCCTCTGTGGTCCCCAGTCTTGTCTCTGGAGTGCTTTCTCTTCCCACATTGCTCTGGATGTAGAGGCCCTCTTATGTTTTCAGAACACAGCTTCTTGTTGATAAAGAGAACAAGGACAGCCAAAAGGACAACAAAGACCCCGATGGCAGACAGGAATCCAATGGCTTCAGGAGTGACTAGGAAGAAAACACAAGTGAGAAAAAAAAAGTCACCGCTATTCTAGGAACCCAACTTTTGGTTCTCATAACTGAATAGATTCATTACTTAAACTCCTTATAATGATGAAAGCCCTGGTGCATGTTTCTTGGTAATATCCCAAACCTGTGCAAGGGAAAAGGAAGGGAATGTGACTGGGTTCACATGACAGACCTCATGATTTTGCAGGTGGGGTTTCTTCTACATGGCACACAACTCTTCTTGTTACTATTGTTAGCCTGGTATTCATTGTTGCAAACATAAAGACAGATTCTTCAAATGGGTTGAGAGACTAATGGTTGGCCAGTCCTATAAACCCGTGCTGCTATAAAATACAACTATAGGGAGCATACAAACTAAGCAACTTGAGAAAGATATTTCAGGATATATCCATCTATGCTAGCAAATGAAAGAAAAGCCGTTTCTTGGGTATGTTTTTACAGGCCCAAATATGCAATCTGATAGTTATAGTACTCTACATATTTTCATTGGTTATTTTATTTACATTTTAAATGTTATCCCCCTTCCCAGTTTAAAGGCCATTCAGGACTGCCCCACCTGGGGATCCATCCCATCTGCAGACATCAAACCAGACACTATTGCTAATGCCAAGAAGTGCTTGCTGACAGGAGCCTGGTATAACTGTCCTCTGAGAGGCTCTGCCAGTGCCTGACCAATACTCCACATATTTTAAAGAGTCCCTGATATTTAGTTCTACAAGCACTTAAAACAGGAACACCAGATTCCACTCAGGGAAAATTCCTGTGACAGTTAAGCCAAAATAGCATTCAGTAAAGAAGTCTAGAAATTAATTATCACAAAGTAATCAATTACAGAACAAATTTCAATAAGAGTGAATCATGAGAGGAAAGTTTACATGAAACTTGAGGAAAAAAGAGAAACTAATGACCAATCATAGGATCTGGAATGAACTAAAACCTGAGTAGCTAAGCCTGCCTGTAGGCATGTTCTTAGAAGAATCATGTGGTGGTTTGAATAGGTTTGGCTCCCATACACTCGTGATTGAATGCTTGGCCCACAGGGAATGGATCTATTAGGAGGTATAGCCTTGTTCAAATAGGTGTGGCCTTGTTGGCTTGCCTTCAGAATAAGACAGACCTCTCAGCTCTTTCTCCAGCACTGTGTCAGACTGCCATGATTCCTGCCATGATGATAATGGGCCGAACCTCTGAAATTGTAAACCAGCCCAAAATAAACAATTGCCTCTGTAAGAATTACCTGGGTCATGGTGTCTGTTCACACCAAGAAACCCCTAAGACAGAGTTTGTACCAGGGACTGGGGTATTTCTGTGATAGGCCTGACAAGGCTTCTGTTTGGAGAAATGTGGATTTGGGGACTTTGGAAAGCAGTGGAATGCTTTAAGTAGGGCTTAATAGGTCAGACTAGTAGACGCATTGAAGATGGTGGTGCTGAGGGTGATTTGAACTGTGGGTGCTTGGCTCAAAAGGCTTCAGAGGAGAATAATTTTAGTACGTTGCCTATTCTTATATTATTTTGGTGATGCCTGAGGGTAAGTCTAATGTAAAGAGATTTTAATTAATTCCACAGACAATGGAAGTCTCAAAAAAATCTAGCATAGACTCTGTTCTGGGGTTCACTCTTCTGAAGATTATTTTGATAAAGCAGAGCAAGCTTTGAATGGAAAATTACAAAATGTATGGTTCAAGTAACAAAAGGACACTAGAAACTGAAATGGAGTTGATTCCTCTGTTCAAGATTAACAGACTAAGGTAGTGGTGACTTTGGGACAAGATTTTACCCAGCTAAGCTTATTGTTTATGAGTCTGCCGTTTAACAATGAATAGCTGTATCACATTATGTGTTATTACTTGGTTATTTTTTTCACTTGCAATTTTAATCTGAAATGAACTGCAATCCAGAAATGGAAAACAAAGGATTTTGATCCAGATCTTGATGTGGGATGACATGTACTTTTGATCTGGATGTTTAGGCATCATGACCATGAAAAGCTTAGGCCACAGCAAGCTGTCACTCACCTTTAATTCCAAGAGACAGATGGAAGCAGATCTCTGCATTCAAGGCCAGCCTAGGACAGGGCAAGTGTCAGGTTGAGAAAAGCTTAGGTCTAGGCATGGGTTCCGGACATTAGAACATGAGGCTGTGTAGTCTTAGGCAAACTACTTTCTAAACTGTAAAAGAATAAAAGTGGTGGAGAGATGGACCAGCAGTTTAGAACAATTCACTGTCTTTCAGAGGACCTGGGTTCAGTTCTCATCACCCACATAGGGGCTCACAGCCATCTTTAGCTCCATATCCAGGGGGTCTGAAATCCTCTCCTAATCTCCAAGGTCACCAACTGGCTTTAAACTATGCCCCCTTATAGAAACACCTTTTATATCACCACACTAAAAATGTCTAGACCAAAAATGTCTACCTTAGTGTTTCCCAACCAGTGGTCCAGCTATCTCTGATATGACCTTGAGCTGAATAAGTAGCAGAAGATAGCCTTATCTGGCATCAATGGGAGGAGAGGCCCTTGAGCCTATGAAGGCTTGATGACCTAATAGGGGAAAGATAGGGCAGTGAAGCAGGAGTGGGTGGGCGGGTAGGGATGTACACTCATAGAAGCAGGGAGGAGGGAAGAGATAGGAAATTTTCAGAGGGGAAACCAGGAAACAGGATACCATTTAAATGTAAATAAAAAAATAACCAATTAAAATTGTTTTAAAGTAGATGAAATGATTACATGAGAAAAAAAAAATAACAAAAGCAAACAAACAAAAAAACAGTACCAGAGAGTGAGGGCCAGGTCTCTCTCATCAGGACTCAGGATCTGCCTAGGGAAGGCAGAGCTCAAAGATCAGCTGGACAGGGGGTTTTCCACCTGGACCAAGGGTAAGCCTGAGACCTAGGCCCGGAGAGGTCACACTGGGAGTTCATGGAGCTCAGAGTGTGCAATGCTCTCTGGAAAAGGGTTCTTTTTGGCCTAGAGAAAGAGCCGGGTCTCTGCCATTAAAACTCAGGACCTGTGGACAGAGGGCTGAGCTGTCAGAACAGCCTCACAAGAGGTCTCACACCTGGACTCACAAAGAAAGAACTGAGTCATGGCCATTAGAACTCACTGCTTGTCCACAAAAAGCTGAACACCCAGGAGCAATCTGCCCCCTGAGCCCACAGGCCCTCAGACACACAGGATAGACAAGAATGAGTCAGAAACAAAAAGATCACCAACAAACACTAACAACAAGATGGCAAGAGGAAAGCACAAGAATCCAAGAAATGGAAACCAAGACAACCTGGGAACATCATAACCCAGTTCTCCTACCACAGCAAGTAGTAGATTTCCCAACACTCCAGAAAAACAAGACTTAGACTTAAAATCATACTTTATGGTGATGTTGGAGATCTTTGAGAAGCACATGAATAACTCCCTTAAACAATTACAGGAGAACCAGGAAAAATCACTCAAAGAACTACAGGAAATCACAACCAAACAGGTGAAGAAATTGAAAATGGAAATAGATACAATAGAGAAATCAAAAAAAGGGACAACCCTGGAGATAGAAAACCTAAGAAAGAAATCAGAAGTCATAGATACAAGCATCACTAACAGACTACAAGAGATGGAAGAAAAGATCTCAGGGGCAGAAGACAACATAGAAAACATAGACAAAAAAGTCAGAGAAGATGCAAAAGCCAAAAAGCTCCTAACCCAAAATGTCCAGGAGATCCAGGACACAATGAGAAGACCAAAACTATGGACAATAGGTGTAGAAGAGGGTGAAGAATGTCAACTGGAAGGCACAGTTAATATCTTCAACAAAATCATAGAAGAAAACTTAAGAGCAAGATGACCATAAACATACAAGAAACCTACAGAACTCCAAATAGATTGGACCAGAAAAGAAATTCTTCCCGACATATAATAGTCAAAATACCAAATGTTCAAAGCAAAGAAAGAATACTAAAAGCAGTAAGAGAAAAAGAACATGTAACATATAAAGGCAAACCAATCAGAATTACACCAGACTTCTCAACCGAGACTATGAAAGCTAGAAGATCCTGGACAGACATCATACAGACTCTAAGAGAATACAAATTCCAGCCCAGATTACTATATCCAGCAAAACTCTCAGTTACCATAGATGGAGAGACCAAGATATTCCAGGACAAAACCAAATTTACACAATATCTGACCACAAATCCAGCCCTACAAAGGATAATAGATGGAAAACCCAACAAAAAGAGAAAAAATACACCCTAGAAAAAGTAAGAAAATAACTAACCAAGAAAACCAAAAGAAGGAAGACACACAGACATAATTCTACCTCCAACAACAAAAATAACAGAAAACAACAATCACTATTTCTTAACATCTCTTAACATTAATGGACTCAATTCCCCAATAAGAAGACATAGACTATCAGACTGGATACGTAAACAGGATCCAGCATTATTCTGCATACAGGAAACTCATCTCAGAGACAAAGACAGATACTACCTCAGAGTAAAGGGCTAGGAAAAAACTTCCAAGCAAAAGGCCCCAAGAAACAAGCTGGAGTAGGATTCTAATGTTGAACAAAATAGATTTTCAACCAAAAGTTATCATAAAAAGATAAGGAAGAACACTTTTTACTCATGACCAGAACAATCTATCAAGATGAACTCTCAATCCTGAACATCTATGCTCCAAAAGCTCCACATTCATAAAAGAAACCCTACTAAAATTCAAAGCATATATTGCACCACATACAATAATAGTAGGAGACTACAACACCCCACTCTCATCAATGAACATATGATAGAAGCAGAAACTGAACAGAGATACAGCAAAACTAGCAGAGGTTAAGAACCAACTGGAATTAACAGACATTTACAGAACGTTTTATCATAAAACAAAAGAATACACCTTCTTCTCAGCACCTCATAGGACCTTTTATAAAATTGACCATATAGTCCATCATAAAACAAGCCTCAGAGGATATTAAAAAAAAATTGAAATACCCCCATGCATTCTATCAGATCACCATGGTCTAAGGCTGGTCTTTAATAACAACAAAGACAACAAAAAGCCCACATACACATGGAAGCTGAACAATGCTCTACTCAACAATAGCATGATCAAGAAAGAAATAAAGAAATAAATTAAGGATTTTTTTAGAATATAATGAAAATAAAAGTACAACATACCCAAGCCTATGGGATGCAATAAAAGCAGTACAAATAGAAAAACTCATAGCTCTGAGTGCCTCCAAAAAGAAACTGGAGAGAGCATACACTAGCAACTTGACAGCACAGCTGAAAACTCTAGAACAAAAAGAAGTAGACACACCCAAGAGGAGTAGATGGCAAGAAATAATCAAACTCAGAGCAGAAATCAACAAAGTAGAAACAAAAAGAACCACACAAAGAATCAACAAAACCAGGAGTTGGTTCTTTGAGAAAATCAACAAGATCAATAAAACCTTAGCCAGACTAACTAGAGGGCACAGAGAGAGAACCCAAATTAACAAAATCAGAGACATAGATTTTGAGGAAATTTAAGAAATCATCAGATCCTACTACAAAAGCCTATACTGAACAAAACTGTAAAATCTGGAGGAAATGGACAAATTTCTAGTCAGATACCAAATACCAAATTGAATCAAGATCAGTTAAACCATCTAAACAATCCCATAACACCTAAAGAAATAGAAGCAGTCATCAAAAAAGCCTCCCAAACCAAAAAAGCCCAGGACCAGATGGCTTCAATGCAGAATTCTATCAGACCTTTATAAAAGACCTAATACCAATACTCTCCAAACTATTCCCCAAAATAGAGACAGAGGGAACACTACCTAACTCATTCTTCAAAGTTAACATTACTCTCATTCCTAAGTCACACAAAGACCCTATGAGGAAAGAAAACTTCAGACCAATCTCCCTAATGAACATTGATGCAAAAATATTCAGTAAAATTCTTGCAAATGAAATCCAAAAACACATCAAAACAATCATTCACCATGATCAAGTAGGTTTTATCCCTGGGATGCAGGGATGGTTTAATATATGGAAATCTATCAACATAATCTACCATATAAACAAACTCAAAGAAAAAAACCATATGATCATCTCATTAGATGCTGAGAAAGCATTTGACAAAAATCCAACACCCCTTCATGTTAAAAGTCATGAAAAGAACAGGAATCCAAGGACCATACCGAAACATAGTAAAAGCAATAAACAGCAAACCAGTAGCCAACATCAAACTAAACGTGAGAAACTTGAAGCAATTTCACTAAAATCAGGAACAAGACAAGGATGCCCACCCCACCCGCCACCTATTCAATATAAGATTGGCAGCCCTGGCCAGAGCAAGTAGACAGCAAAAGAAAGTCAAAGGGATACAAATTGGAGAAGTCAAAATATCACGATTTGCCAATGACATGATAGTATACTTAAGTGACCCCCAAAATTTCATCAGAAAACTTCTACAGCTGATAAACAACTTCATCAAAGTGGCCGGATATAAAATTAACTCAAACAAATCAGTAGCCTTCCTTTACTCAAAGGACAAACATGCTGAGAAAAAAATTAGGGAAGAGATACCCTTCACAATAGTCACAAATAATACAAAATATCTTGGTGTGACCCTAATTAAGCAAGTGAAAGATCTGTATGACAAGGACTTCAAATCTCTGAAGAAAGAAATTGAAGATCTCAGGAGATAAAACAATCTCCCATGCTCATGGATTGGAAGAATCAACATTGTAAAAATAGCCATCTTACCAAAAGCAATCTACAGATTCAATGCAATCCCCATCAAAATTCCAACACAATTCTTTATAGAGTTGGAAAGAACAATTTGAAAATTCATCTGGAATAACAAAAAAACCTAGAATAGTAAATAGTAAAGTCTATTCTTAACAACCAGAAAATTTCTGTGGGAATCACCTTCCCTGACTTCAAACTATATTACAAAGCAATTGTGTTAAAACCCGCACAGTATTGGTATAGAGATAGGCAGATAGATCAATAGAACAGAATAGAAGATCCAGAAATGAACCCTCACAAATATGGTCACTTGATCTTTGACAAAGAGGCTAAAAACATTCAATGGAAAAAAGACAGCCTCTTCAACAAGTGGTGTTGGCTCAACTGGCAGTCAGCATGCAGAAGAATGCAAATCGATACTTTCTTATCTCGTGTACAAAGCTCAAGTTCAAGTGGATCAAAGATCTTCACATAAAACCAGGTACACTGAAACTATTAGAAGAAAAAGTGGGGAAAAGCTTAGAACACATAGGCACAGGGAAAAGTTTCCTGAACAGAATACCAATGGCTTACGCTCTAAGATCAAGAATCAATAAATGGGACTTAATGAGATTGCAAAGTATCTGTAAGGCTAAGGACACTGTCAAGAAAACAAAACGGCACCCAACAGACTGGGAAAAGATCTTTACCAATCCCACATCTGATAGAGGTCTAATATTCAATATATACAAAGAACTCAAGAAGTTAGACTCCAGGGAATCAAACAATCCTATTTTTTTAAATGGGGTACAAAGCTAAACAAAGAATTCTCAACTGAGAAATATCTAATGGCTGAGAAGCACCTAAAGAAATGTTCAACATCCCTAGTCATTAGGGAAATGCAAAGCAAAATAACCCTGAGATTCCACTTCACATCAGTCAGAATGGCTAAGATCAAAAATTCAGATGACAGCAGATGCTGGCAAGGATGTGGAGAAAGAGGAACACTCCTTCACTGTTGGTGGAGTTTTAAGCTGCTGCAACCACTCTGGAAATCAGTCGGTTCCTCAGAAAATTGGACATAGTACTAAGTGAAGAACCAGCCATTCCACTTCTGGGCATATACCCAAGAGACCTCCAACATATAACTAGGACACATGCTCCACCATGTTCATAGCAGCCTTAATTATAGTAGCCAGAAGATGGAAAATACCCAGATGTCCTTCAGTAGAGGAATGGATACAGAAAGTGTGATACATTTACACAATGGAGTACTACTCAGCTATGAGAAACAATGACTTTACAAAATCCCTAGGCAAATGAATGGAACTAGAGAATATCATTCTGAGTGAGGTTACCCAGTCACAAAAGGACACACATGATAGGCAGTCACTGATAATTGGATACTAGCCCCAGAAATCTCTGAATACCCAAGAAATAACTCTCAGACCATATGAAGCTCAAAAAGAAGGAAGGCTAAAATGTGGAAGCCTCAGTCCTTCATAGAAACCACAAAGTGTATAGCTTCCTCTAAGAGTGTGGTACACCTAGACCTTAAATCATTAATAATTCACCAGCTAAGAATGCAGCCTTGTACTTCTCTAGCCGGAAACATACAAGAAGAATGCCGGGAAATGTAGTTCAGTCTATCATGTTGACAGATTACAAATCCACAATGGCAGATCAAAGAAAGCTAAGTCTGTCATGTCTTGGGTCCTGGTTAGTGTCTGTTATTCTCTGCCTCTTTCTGTGATGTCTTTATAAAAACAGAAGACAGATGCTACCATTGTGTCATGCAAATCGTCCTACATTCCAGCTACTGGTTGGGCTTTGGCCTGGGGAGAGCTGCCACAAGGAATGAACAGGCAGTGAGTCAGGCAGCAGAAGTTACTTCACATGGTTTTCTGCCTGCCTGGAATCTCTGCATGACTGCCTTTCACAAGGTCCACAACTGCTAACCAGATGATCTTTGTTCAGGTCCCCAGTTCTTCGAAAGCTCTGGGGATCATCATTTGAGTTGCCCTTTGAGTTGAGGATGATCAGGATATACTGCTAGTACCACATGAAGCCCATAAATCTTGGTATGCTGAGCTAAAGAGTGTGAATATTTGCTTTAATAAATTTGTCATGAAAACTTTAAAAAAAAAAAAAAGAATGCAGCCTTGTGGCAATCCTTGCTATTTAAAAACCATTATGTTTAATCTTTACACACCAAGAAAACTTCAAAACTTCATGTTACGTTTTGTTTTATATGTACTTTACTCTCGTTGTAACTAGTAAGTTTGTAACTAGTTATCAAGCCTTTAAAAAAATTAAGTACTGACAAACAATATATATTCATATAGTTTTGTGGAAAAAACAAACAAACAAAAGGCAACTGAATTTGAGTTGCCACAGTCTGCCCGGGTTCTGAGTTTCAGATCGCCTGACTACAGATAACCAAGAACTACAGGTGGCTACGGACTACCAGTGATCAAAGGAACTTCCGTTCTCCCAGCACTCCCACTGCCGCAGACCTTGCCGCGCTGCAACACCGACCTACGGTTCCTCCGTACGGTGGCGCACCTGTGTCACAGAATACCGCCTGCCAGAGTTATCGGCCTAGGATGCACCCTGGCCAGCTAAGAACCTTTAGCCCACATTTGAGATACTGAGGGCGAGAGCTCACGGTTTGTTTGTTTTTTTTGTTTTGTTTTGTTTTGTTTTTTCCTACCGGCATTCCTCCAGCGAAGGTGTGAGCCGGCATCTACTCCTGTTTCCTGTGAGATTTTGAGGCGGTTTTATGTTCTCAATTGCACATTTCATATAAAAAGTTTTTTTTATTTTCATTTATTAATGACTTCGCTGTACACATGAAATCAGGTGTGTTATTACTGACCATGGGGCTACTGCGAAGGTCAAAAGATAATTGCAAATCATATTTCTCCTTCCACTGCCCACAAAATCGTATTTCTCCAAGGAATAAACCCGGGTCATCTAGTAGGCAGAAGTTTTTTTCTCAAACTGGTCATCAGAACTTCTTGTTGCAATATATCCATTATATGCAGTAATGGTTTCACAGAGATAATTTCATTTCAAGAAAATAGTATATTTTTGAGAATTCTCTCTGTGTGTCTCTCTCTGTGTCTCTGTTAGGGGAAGGATGAAGAGAGTGTGGGGCATATGGCCCATGGAGGTGCGGCGAGGCCTGGGGGCAAGGGAGATGCCTCTGGGGGGGTCCATGTTGGGAATCCCTTCCCCCTGGGGGGCCAGCCACACAACAGTATAGTACAGAATAGAGTTTATTCAGGTCATGAGAGAGTTAAGAGGGAAGTAGAGGAACATATATGGATACATATATATATAGATGTGTGTGTGTGCCTGCATGTGTGTGTATGTATGTGTGAGTGTACAGTACACATGTAGAGAATTCTTCCCAAATTTAATTATAAAAATTTTAAGTACACATTTTATAGTATATGAATTTTAATTCAAAACTAAGCTTTAAATTCCAAAAAAAAAAAAAAATGTTATTTTTAGAAAGACTAGAAGGAAGTTTATGGGGGAAAAGAAGCATTCTAGTTTTCTAAGATCTGTTATAAGGGATGATCCTCATGTTTGAACATTCTATGATTTTATTATTCAACATTTAAAATTATAAATAGCATTTGAATGCTATAAGAGTCATGAGACCTGTCACTGGAACAGTGCTACAGCTAACACGCACCAGGGAACACAGAAAGCCAAGGGTTCTGACAATGCAAGCTAAAGCAGGTTTGAGGTTTCATTCATGTCTACACAAAATTAGAAGCTTAGGAAGAAAAGCCAGCCTTAAAGACGTTCCATACCATATATATCAGAGTGAAGAACACGTATTCTATGTATCATCTGCTAAGGATGACAAGGACACATATGTCATAAAACTCCAGTGCCATCTGCAAAGTAACTCATCTAATTATTCCAGTAATTACTAGATTGGAAATCAGATGGCTATGAAGTTTGGTCACATAGTTCATGGTGAAAACTTCCTCAAAGTGAGCTGTATCTCTGGCAAGCCTCCGGCAGACTCCATCTGTTGGGTTTTAAGCAAGAGTCTAAGGAGTAGGTAGAGTACAGAGTGATGGAGAGATGTCTCTTGTGTCGTAGTCATGAAATAGATGTGTATACATTCCTTTCCACAGTATAATTCACCAGTGACAACAGAAACAAGATGAGAGTCCCGGTCTCTCAGCACTCCTTTAGGGAGCGTGAGAAATCTCACTCTCAGCGCTCCTTTAGGGAGCGTGAGAAATCTCACTAAACACAGCCTCAGAGGACTCACGACCATGCAAGATGGTGGCCACCACAGGCTCTAGAGTAAAAGTCCTCCAAAATTCCCAATTGTTGGAAGAACTGAAAGACCAAAGAGTAGGATAGGGCACAATTAGCTAGGGTCTAGAGCACAGTGAAGCTATGGCACTTTAAAGATAAATAGGGATGACAATTGGGTCTCCACAAACAAATTATGAAAACCGAACACACGGCCTTAAAATAGAATATGGACCTAAATACCTTGAAGTACCTCCCCTGTAACATTTGTAAAAGAAAAAAAAGAAAAGTCAACATGAGAGGCAGGAGAGGTTCAAATGGAATGGTGGGCCCAAGAGCCACAGAAGCTTGGACAACGTGGCACAATTCCTACAGCATCCGACTCATCCTGCAGGAACTCCGGTGTGTTGGTGAGAAGAAGAAGATTAGTCACCAGGGCCCCAAGTTCCCCTTCACACATCCAATCTACATTTGACTAGGTATACCTTTTGGACCTCAAAGTACTAGAGGAAGCATCCTGCACTACTGTGCCGATACTAATTTCTTGTCCTTTTGGAACACTTAGGTTGTGCTGTGTTGCATGGCCCTGGTGAGTATAACCACAGTCCACCTACATGAATTGAGAAGGTGTGCCCCTGAGGAGCACTAATGCAACTGTGAATGGCCACCAGACATCAATCCACCCTGCTCTCCAGCCATAGCCACACGGTAGCCAGCAGAGCAGATGGTAAGGCTTCAGGTAGCAGCTCGTGGAACTACCACCGCTGGGTTTATGATGCTTTGGCTGCACCACTGCCTGCTTTCCTAAGTCTTAAGTGTTGTGCTGGCTAAGCTATCTTGTGCCCACTCCTTCACTCCCACCCTTGGCTGAAGCTCAGTTTATAACCATCCACTCTCTCTGAAATTGGTCTTCAGTGAGGAATGTAGGGCTCCCCATTGTTTTCCCCTCATCACCTTCATTGCCCATCACAACCTGAAGAATCAGATGGCAAAAGGAGAAAGAGAGCAAGTGGGAGAAGGAATGGGGGGGTGGAGGAGGGATAGAGGAAGTGAGGAAGAGAGGGAGGGAGGAGGAGGAGGAGGAAGAAGAGGAGGAGAAGAAGAAGGAGGAGAAATGGTCCCATAGGTAAAATGCATGTTATACAAGCTTGCTGTAGCTGTCCACACCTAGGACCCATAGTGTTTCCTGGCAAGGTGAGGTAAGAGAGAGACCCTGTCACAAAAAACAAGGTGGAAAAAAAATAGAGAAAGATAAGTGAAGTCAACCTCTGGTCAGAAGTGGACACATGGATAAGTGTATCTATAGACACACATGTAAGCATAGAGCTGAGAGAGATGGGGGAGAGGGGGAGAGAGAGAGAGAGGGAGAGACAGAGAGAGAGAGAGAGAGAAAGGGTGGAGGGAGGAAGGGAGGAAGGGAGGGAGAGGGAGAGAGAGAGAGAGAGAGAGAGAGAGAGAGAGAGAGAGAGAGAGAGAGAGAGATCGGTCACATCCCCAAAGTTAATGCTACCAAATCCCTTTTCTGAAATGAAAGGAAAAGGAGTAGTCCTGGGGAAAGAAGAGGCAGAAGGACTGGAGGAGAGGAGGAAGAGCACACTATGGCCTGCATGTAACATGGGGGAGAATAGAAAACATCAAATAAGAGCTGTAATGCTCCCTTTTTTCCCTGTATAATAATACTTCATACAATTCAAAATAAACAATATCTTTGATATTTGAAAGGATATTGTGCTGTGGTTCTAAATTTGGGACTAATTAAATAACATATGCTCAAGAGCCCTCATAGATGAAACAACAATTTTCCCAAAAATGTTTAGAACTGTGAAATGTGTGTGTGTGTATGTGTGTGTGTGTGTGTGTGTGTGTGTGTATACACACTCATAGCTACACACTGTGAGGAAATGCTCAGCTCCACTTAAACCTTAATCCGAGTAGTATCTAACAAGGATAAGTTAACTACGTGTTCAAACAAATTCTTTGGAAGTAAAAAATAGACCTTTCAAAAATAGGGGAAAGGAATGGCTTAATGAAACCTAAGTGAGATTTTAACATGTTCCAAAATAAAACATAGCAACATATGGAGTCACTAGCAACCAATCATCTCTCAAAACACTTGAGAATACATTTGGGGAAATGCATGGGGTGCTATCTTTAATATAGTAATATATGTGTGGAAATGTGTCCATCTTCTTCTGAAAATTAAGTAGCCTAGCCTATCTGATCTACATGTTAAAATACAAAGTCTCACTTGGCTTATACACATACACACACTTACTTCTAAAAGTTAAGAATTATCAAGCAAGTTTGATCTCTGTCCCCTTAATGCTCAAAGATACCAGTTCAGAAGAAGCACTTGGAAATGTGAGACAGATAGCAGTGTACACCACAAACAGAAGGGAAGCTTCCTCCATGGTCTGAATTTCCCCGGAGACTGCAATAATTCTCTACTACACAGAGAGACCCTGTCTCAAAAAGAGAGAAGAGGCAGGGAGAGGAGGAAGGAGGAGGGGGGGAGAAAGAAGATGATGATGATGATGATGATGAAGAAAAAAGGAAGGGAGGGGGGAGGAAGGAAGGAAAGAAGAAAAATGAATGAATGAATGAATGAATGAATGAATGATAGAAAAGCCTATTTTGTGGAAACCTCAGAGCATGTACAGCTGTATGATGTGATTGGGGTTTTTTTTCTTTGAAAATGGATTTTTTCATATTTTATTGTTCTACTTTGATCTTGGTTTCCACTCACTCGGCTTCTACCAGATCCACCCCATCCCCCCACTCACCCAAACCCCATTCTCCCCACTCTCTGTGTGTTTATGTGTGTGTCTATGTATCTGTCTGTCTGTCTGCCTCTGTCTCTCTCATTGAAAAACAGGTATCTAAAGAAAGTAGAAACGAACCTGAATTGGGCAAAACAAACAGGAAAAAGAGAGAGAGAGAGACAAAGAGCCCAAGAAACAGACTCCAAGACACACACATTCACACACACTGGAATCCCTTAAAAACACACAATTGTAAACCATAATATATAAGCAAAAGACCTGTACAGGGTGGGGGAGGGAGGCGTTTACAAAAAATGCTACTGAGCTGGTTTCCTGCTGGCCATCTACTGCTGGGTATGGGGGCTGCCCTTAAGAGTGGTTTGTTTCTCCAGTGAGACTCTGTTGAAGGAAACTAACTTTTCATTTGCAAGTGGTTATCAGTTAGGGATAGCTGCTAGGTCAGGCATCAGGCTGATGTGAACTCCTGATGGTGCCGGCTCCATCCAGCTCTGACCTGGGCAGTCCTGTGAGTGCTGATAGTCTCTGAGTTCAGGTGTACCTCAGTCCTGGTGTGTCTAGAAGGCCTTGCTTCCTTGTCATTCTACACCCACTCTGGCTCATACCATCTTTCTGTCTCCCCTTCTGGAGACATCTACTTAAGACTGAGTGTTTCAAGTCTCTCACTCTCTGCCTTTTGCCTAGTTGTGGGTCTCTGTATTTGTTGAAAGTTTTTAATCAATTGGATCAATTTAATTTTCAAGTAAATAAAATAGATTTTTGGTAAATAAGAGAGATTCAGAAAAAAAAAGTCTACTTCAGATGGATAAAATATCTTAGAAGGATGATATCCAACTTTCTTCAACACTTGAAAACAAATACATTTGGAGAACATTTGGAGTGAATATAATTTTGATTTGTTTATGACTTCTTTATTTTTTGACTCACAGAAGACTACCCACACAGGGAGGCTGAAACTTAACAGAATTGCTTGTCACTAATCCAAGCCCTTTTTAAAGAAAAAAAAATTTTTTGCATCCTAGAGCAATCAAATACTTTTAATGATTACTCTGAAATGTTTCATTTTTAAAATTCCACCCACCCACAAAAATAATATATAAGATTAATATTCAAGGTCATTGCATAGCAAAGAAAGCATAGAGGATTCAAAGGCCTTTCAACTTCTAATCTCATGCACAACACATTTTCCTGTATTCCAGAAAGTTACCTGTGCACAGAAACAAGTTCACCTTGTTGCCAAGAATTTGTTACTTGAGAACATCAAAATGTTCTGATCCACTGAAGCTTCAGCTAAGAACACAACTTTCCAACCCTAACATGGAAATCAAGTATCTTGCTCTGGCATCCAAATCCCTTCCTAAGGCCTGGACCATATGACAACCACTTAGGTAACAATGGAAACAAAATTGTCATGGTTTTCAAATAAAATAAGCACATTTCAAACTATCACACCTTAGCAGGAGTACAAAATGGGAGGAAAAGCAAAAAGGAAGCTCCTCTAGACGAGTTTCTGTATGGTGGGGTGGGGGGCACCTCTTCCAAAGCAGATGGGGGAGTCTAATCAATTCTCTGATTTCTCTACTCTAAGTATTTGCTGGTTCTTTTTAATTACAAGAAGAAGGGAAAAAAGACACCATAAATTGTCTGTTTTACTGTCTGTGCTAATTTCATTTCATTATATCCTTGGAGTAAGCTATTATTTTCCTGCTGGTTCCCATGGCATTTTTCATTATCTGTTGCTAATTGTCTAGCATTCACAGAGGACTGTGACCCAAGTAGGCTGCTGTGTGGGCTGAAGTTCTAGAGGAAGCTGAGCAGCAATAGGATTCGGCATTGTTATTATTGTGACACATTAGAAAACTTCCACCCACTTACATGCCCACATCGCTCTACTGCACATCATCCATACCCACAGGGGCCGTGCACTGAGGCATGGAAGGCCATCTGCACCAGACTCCCTACTTGGTGATTATCACTCAGCATCAAGGGAAGATTACACACTGGGCCTGGTGGGTGCAGCTGTGAAGCCGGAGGTCTGGCTCTGCTCGGCATACATAAGTGCTGATCTTCAAACACAGCTAGGACAAATCTGTTTAAGAGGTTCCTTGATTCCTAACGGTGAGCACAAGCACCTGATTCAGCCATAGGGTACCTTCAAATTGTCAGATCAAAGGGCAATTTGCAGAGCTAACCAGTTCTTGAGATGTAAACAGGTTGGAGATTTTTAAGTATATTGTGACATGCAGTGATTCCCAATGGAATAACTCCCCTCAACTTGTTGGTTGTGGAATTTGAAGAGTCACAAAACAATATAGACTACTGTCACTGATCTCAGTTGCCTCCCAGAACTTAAAGGCAGGGCTCTATTGCTGAAGATACCACGTTTCAGACACAAGAATTACAGGAATCACTAGGTTGTGGCTGTGCACACCTTTAATCTCAGCACTGAGAAGGCATAGGCAAGCAGATCGCTATGCTTTCAAAGCCAGCCTGGTCTACAGAGTGAGTTCTAGGATAGCCAGGACTACACAATGAAACCTTGTCTCAAAGAAAACCAAACACACACAAAGCATTGGAGGAATCAAACTGAAACTGATCTGAGAACCTCCTGCCTGAAGGTTAGCCATCATGCTATCTTAGGGAGAAAGAAAATCAACAGTTCTACCCAGCCGTAAAGTCTATAAACCACAACAATGACCAGCATGGCAAGATATCCCCAAGGGTATTTATATTTTAGGGGCAACCAACAGGTATCTCATTAGACTTAAAGCCCACTTGACGGGGGAGAATTACGCCATCAGGGACAGCAGCAGCCACCACAGGTTCTCTCAGGGCTCTTCCATTTACACCCTTCTCCAGAGTCCCCAGGATTAAAATATATACAGCTGGCAAAAAATCACGCCCTTGCTAGAGCACGAGTCAATCATAATCTGTGAAGCACCCACTTATCCCATAGCTGAGATTAAAACAAAAACATATTCACATAACATAATTGGGTAAGTTCTAATTAGAGTGCCTCTCACCTCTCATCAAAGAAGCTTCTTTTTTTGTGGCAGACAAGGATCATCATAGGAATCCACGATTGTTCTAGCATCCTAGAACCTGACTCCAATTACAGTACAACCCTACATACACAATCCCAAACTCCTAACCACTATGGAATGTCATAGAAGTAGGGGAAGACAATAAAAGCCAGAAGAAGGGGATTGCTTCTGTGAGATCATGTCTACTATATGTGACAGGGAAACTGTACCACCCAAAAAATCTCAAAAACATGTTCACCTATACAAGTCCTGCCTGCACAGTCTTAGTACAAGTTCACATGTCATTGTGGATGAGAGAAAATCTCATAAGACACTGTTCTTAATAAGGAGCTATAAACAGATAATGGCTGCAAACAGTCTGCTCCAGGGATGAGCTCCCCAATGGGTTGACCGTCAAATTCCAAGTGGTCACCCCTAAGCACATATACATATGAGCAACACCAATGGATTCAGCAGGCTGTGGTATTTACATATACATATAGGTGCGTGCACATATAATTTTTAAAGAAGAAGTAATGAATTTCAGAGGGAGTGGGGAGACACTGGAAGAGTTAAGAGGTGGGGGAAGGTGAGGTAGAAATTGTGTAAATGCCATATTCATGCGTGAAATTCTCAAAAAATATGTAAAAATATTCAATCTAAAAAATTATTCCCAAGGGATCCCAATTGGATCTTGGTAGTTAACTACATTTGTCTTTATGGATTCAAAAGTCCAAAGCAAAGCTCCATTAGACAAACAACTACACAGGTAGGATCTCGGGGGAACAGTCAAAGGCTCTGCCACAATGCAGAAAGTAGTGTGTGTTGCAGACATGTACACGGATAAACTTTGTCACATAAAGCAATGCTCTGTTTATAGCACACTAGGGGCTGATCACTTGGACCAGCCTTCCTTTTAGGGGTTAACCAAGATTGTTCTAATACTGTAAAATGTGAAAGCCGAAGGCCAGCTTCAAGCAACCTCGATGGGAACCGCCACAGTCTGATTCCACTTCAGGGCTTTGCAGTTGATGATGGGCATATTTAAAATTCCCACAGAAGTGCTCAATTTGTGAATTTGGCTCGCTCCAATTAAACCAGTGCAGTATTACCAACCGTAGGGCTCAATTAATTCATCCCCTTTTTCAGAAGTCCTTTGATACCTCATGTGGCCCTGTGTTATCAGCTGGTAAGTTCAGTAACACTGCCCTTTACATGGGGCAGATCTTCACACTAAGATTTGTATGTTTCTTCATTGTTGGTTTAACCCATCTGTAAGCCCATGAGAGGATTATACTGAGGCCACAGGTAGCTTCCCCTTTATTCCTCACCACATTCTTGACACTCTGTTTAAAGAGAGCCAAAATCTATATTAGTTTAAATGAATGAGTGCAACCCATAAGTCCCCCCCTTTATTTTAAATTAATTGATATGCAGTCTCCCTTTCTGTTGATGTTCGCTGAAGAACATAAGCCTCTTAGGCTGCTTGGGAAAGCAGACAGACCCCTTGTTGGCTCTACCAGTTAACCACTCTGTTGCTCTTGCCCTGTGGATTTAGGTCCATCCATGGTTCCAGGACTGCAGCCAACTACCAAACAATGCATAAGCTAAGAAAAGTAGAACTTTTTAAGCAGAGGCAGCGTGCCTAGCAACTTGGTAGCCCAGGCTGAGGCTGCAGCCCAGCTTCCCCGTGCATTCTGGTGGTATTGATTTGCCTCCACACACCACTGTTAACTCCCTAAAATCTACAGCACTGCAGAATCTTCAAAGGAAAACCCTCCTCCTCCCCAAAGGTCCCAACCCCTCTCCAAATGAGAAAGCCAGAATTTGCCCTGGTGACTGACAACCAGCAGCATCTATTCTAATGCTGGCTGAAGTCACTGCTCTGCTTAGTAAACCCTTTCTTTTTTTGTCCGGGTCTTTCCGTCAGATGGTCTTACAAAGAAAACCAACATTGGCCCTGTGAATATCTCTCGTCAGCTCTATCCTTCCCAGATGTTTTTTTTTTCTAACCTAAACAAGGGTGGTTTTCTAGTTTCCCTCCTTTTTCCTTATAGAATAGGGCCTTGTCCTTTAACAGCTTTGGGGCTTGAAAAGAAAGACAATGGGGTCTTTGAAAGAACAGACGCTGGAACTTCGTGTTTGTTGGTTGGTTGGTTGGTTGGTTGGTTGGTTGGTTGGTTGGTTTGTGGTATTGGAATTGTCTGGATGAAGCAAGCTCTCTATCACTGAGCTACATCCCTGGGCTTCACCCAGGCTCCACCCCCACCCCCTGCCTGTTTCTCTGAAACTTCACAGCAAATTCCCACAGCCATCAGCTCTGTAGGATGTCTGAACAGAGGATGCAGAACACAGCAACAGAAGACATTCCCTGCGAGCATTCTGTTTTCAAACTAATTTCTATTTGGTTTGGACCAAGGGAACTGTGAGCAGTCGAACATGCCGCTGCTGAACCCTCTGGGAAGCAGAGAGCCACAGCATCTGTAACACAAGCAAGTCAGAACTAAACTTTCCAGAATGGATGAAAAGACTTCAAAACATTCTCTCCTGTTTTTCCCTTTCCACTATCACTGCTAATCTAGGAACACGCCCAGGAAAAAGCATCATTTCAAAACCAAAAATATTCAGTGGCTTCCACGGGACTGCAACAGTCTGAACGCCTGCCGAGATTCTGTCTCAGAATCCCACTGTGAGGAGAGAAATGAAACAAGAAATGTATTTCTTAGCCCTCATACATCTCTTCTTTATTTAAATCTAGTGGAGTCCCATTTTGATAAGACCACTGATATCCAGGGAAGAGGGTAGAGATTAAAGACAGCTGTTCTTAAACATGAGAAACCAAACTGAGATGACTCCATCAATAATTCAACCATCTATTGGGCATCCAGTCAGGGCTGGAACTTGATGCCTAACTTCAAGAACTGTAATAAAGATTGTCACAGAAGATGCCATTCACACCAAGTTCGTTCCACATTTAATGAGCCTTGCAAATGAATTCTTGTTATGTGACTTAGCAAGAATCACTCCAGAATATTCTGTTATCTACAGTTGTAAGCACTGTCTTGTTAATTCTGCAATAAAAATAAGACCAATATCTGAAACATGAATATTAAAGATGCCAAAGAAATTGGAGGGGTATATTGCCTTCTTGCAATCAACCCCCCCAAAACAGTATATTCTGCCAATTCTAATCATCAGTAATATTGATAAATAAGTTATTTTAATTAATGAGAAATATTTTTATATATGGCCAAAGAAGCCTAACAAAAATTTTAAAAAAAAAAATCTGTCTTTGGATAAACTTCATCCGGCTCCAGATATTTTCCAAACTGCTTGCTGATGTATCCTGAAATATCATTTTTAGTATAAATTATTCCAGTTATCCACAAACTTAAAGTTCAGGTTACCCCTTAATTCACTGAAGCAGGCACTTGGGAACTTGATGCATTAAAGGAGCAGATTTGTACCTGGGAAATGATGGGGGAGTTTGCATGTGGGGTACACAATGGAGGCAGGAAGGAGTAAAAGGAAGAGAGATTCTGTTTGGTACTGACCAGGTAAAGGGAAAATGGGCTTAGAAGTTGCAGCCTCCGGCCATGGAGAGCCCAGTGAGAGGCACTAAAGGAGAGAATACAAATCTTCCCACCAAGCTACTTTGACTTATGGGAGCCACAGATTACAAGGAAGAGTGGGAAAATTGTGAATGGAGACCACAGAAACCATAGCTGTCATTCTTCAAGGGAAAGACGGAGCCTTAAGAGTGAGGGCAAAGGTCGGAGTCTAAATTACTACTGATCTTGATAAGAGATGGTGCCTTGTGAGAACTGTGGCTCTTGAAGCCCTTAGAGGGCTGGTGATGGTTGTATCTCACTTTGGGTCACTCACTGGGGAGCTTCTTAGCAGGTGACAGCCTAAGGCAGGCCACAGGTATAAGAAAAGCTATTCAAATCTGCACAATGTAACTATGATCAGGGACCTGTTCAACCATGTCAGAATCACAGACACCCTCCTATTCTATAACAACAGGCTGGTGTGTCCTGACTAGGATGATGTAGAAATAGACAACTCAAACCCAGCCAGCTTCCTGGTGATCATAGCTCCTGCCTCCAAAATGGCAGTCAACAGCATGAGGCTGGGCAATGCATGGTCAATCCAGTAACCAGGAAGAAGAAGCCTGTCTGTGTGCAAGAAGATGGCACCCCACCCGAAGGAAAGTAAAACTTACAAACCTTGTCTACCATTCTGGCTCTCAGTCTGATCTGAGTACAGCTGGTCTGATGAGGATTCCAGGGAAGCCTGCCTACTCCTGCATGGGTTACAAACGGAAAACCCAGTAGGGGAGGAAGAGAGTCCCCAGGGAAGCTCTGCAGAACAAAGGCAGGCAAAGTCATAATTATTATATTTTGCACTTTCTTGGCATTTGCTATGTACCAGGTCCTTTACGCTCATTTAAGTCTAACAATGGTCCTGTGAAATTGAAATTATTATTATCATCACTTAACAGACGAGCTCTGGAGAACGAGTGTGAGACACTCCCAGTCACAAGGTAGGCAGCGGGTGTCAGAGGCAGGATTTGACCCCAGCAGTCTAGCGGGGACATTTAATCAATTCGATAGCTTGCCATTTGTCATGGGATTTTTCTGAAGAGAGGATGTAGTAGATTTGGCAACCACCAGCACAACAATTTTGATCTGCAGTCTGCAGAGGTAAACAAGAATACTGCATGACACTGAGGACCGCGGGCACCAATAAAAAAAAACTAGAAATAAAAGGGGTAACTTCCCAATGCTCAAAGTTAATTCAAAAAATATTTGCTGACCCTAACAACAACAACAACAACAACAATGAAAGGGCTGCAATGTGATGCATCTGTTTATTGTGTACGTTCTCAGCCTGAGATTTCCTCCCATGGAGATAAAAATTACCATTGCGCATAAGCAGATGACTGCAATAAATATGGTAAGGAACTAGCGCTGCCAGCAAGAATTTTTTTTTTTTTTAAGGAGAGAAAGGCTGCTAATTCTAAGATTGGGAGCTGAAAAGCCCCCAGATGACATCAGCCCAAATTCTCTTAGGGGAAAAAAAATGACAGGAAGCTGGCTCTTGGAACTTTATCTTCGGAGGTGACTCATTTCATGGCTGGAACAGGGGAATGGCAGGAGGGCTGGGGGGAGGAGGGCCTAGCTTCTATTCTTCCCTTCACCTTTTTTTTCTTTTTGAGGATGCTACAACCCAAGCTTTGTCCTGCCCCCTCCCCAGTTCAGATGTGACAATCCTAACCCCCAGTACTTCAGATCGTAGTCATATTTAGACATACCATCTGTTGGGAGATAATAGAAACTGAGTTCTTAAGAATGGAGCCACATCCAACTCAACTGCTGTCTTTATAACAAGAAACCCGGCCACAAGCACGGGTCTGGTAGAAAGAGAGGCCCTGTAAAGACAAAGGCAGGTGACCACCTATGACACTGAGGAGGAAGGAGACCAGCTCTTGATCTCAGAACAGCTGCTGTTGACACCTCCCAGTCAATGGCATTTGTCACAGCAGCCTAGACAACTTAGGGACTTACACAGCTGCATGCTTTGAACTGCAGATGTGTATCAGAGAAGTACTTGCCGCCTCGTTGACTAAATATGTATGTCTCCCAATCCTAAAACAGACTGAGGATCAGTGCTTGAAAGAGATCATGCAACTCACAGGGCTTGGAGGAGAAAAGGATACGAAAACCTTTCCAGGTTTCTGCAACAAGGTTTTGAGCATTGTGAGACCTCTGTTCAGAACCTTATTCTATTCCTTATGAATTAACACAAAATGCCTTGAGACTCTGTCCCTTGTTCCCTCTGTCCCATATGTTCGTCCTTCGGAATGCTATACAAAATCCATCCCCTGCCAAGTATGGCTTTTACTGTCACTCCTCAGCTTGAGCTGACTTTTCAAAATAAAACCCATTGAGTCTCTATATATGGAGTCTAATTTTAACCCAAAGCAGCCCCCAACTCATTCTGCTCCGGTGGGAATCTTCTAGCACAAAGTCAGTGTGCTCAACTCACTGTCCCTGTGCTGAGGAATTACATATCCACGTCTCAGCATGGGGGCCTCTAATCCAACCCCTCCCCAGAAAAGTCCTCCTAGTCAAATGTCACCCCGACTCCTCTCTTAGTGGGATTGTTTCCCAATCAGCTCTAAAAGGGTACTATGCAGCCCTTCTGTTTATCCTCTGCCTGACCCTGAACATATAACTCTCTGAAGTTTCCCCAGGCTTTCTTCTCTTTTCCAGTTGGAACTTAAGAAACCCGAAGGCTACCTTGTACATGTGAAATCTGGTACCTAAATCAGACCAAATCTGAAGCCATTTTGTGGATTCTGCTCTTGAAGCAACAATTACTTGTTCTTCCTATGAAAGGCAAAAAGAACGTCCTGTCCAACTAAAGCACTGTGACAATTACTCCGCCTGGTCTTGAGGTCATATGTCAGCAGAGTCCATGGTGACATATCTAAGAACAGCAGAGGCATGGCCTAGGTTTAAGTTGACAGTAGATAAACAGGCTCTCAGTACTAGGCTATTCCCTTGCTGTCAGGGGTCTTTCCTTCAGAACTGGCAAGGAAGGGACGTGAGTCTTCTCCTAAGGCAACAGATCATCTTGGCTTTTCTAAAACTCATTCACATCTCAGTAACTGCCAATCATGGTTCTCAGCATTAAGATTGTTCTAGCAGTTATGAGCAATGACTGCATTTTGAAGCTATGATGAAATACTAGTTCAAAAGAAAACCACTTGAAGGAAAATGTAAATACTTAAGCTCTTGCAAATGAAATCACAGAGATGGCCCTCCACAGTGGGAAGTCCTTGATCAAGCCACAGACAGCATCTATGGAGTGACAGATATTCTCTTGAGGTCTTTTTGTTGCCTTTGTTAAATGAAAGACAGCCCATGTTTACATTGGATGGCGATATGGTAGGTTTTTTTCTAAATTCACCAAAGAGAAGAATTTTGTTTGTTTGTTTGTTTAACCAAACAAAGATGGTGGGATGAACCTACTCACATAAGCAGCAGATGCTGCCTCTTTTAGTAACCATGAAAACAGGCTGAACAGTTACAAGGAAGGGAACACAGCAAACCCAGTGCCTGAAGACAGTAAGAAGATAACCCAGGATGCAGGAAGTGGGGCCTGTGACCTACTCATCTTGGATCTCAGGAAACTGAGACAAGCTTTAGACGTAAAACCCGGGAACTGATAGGCATCAAAGGAAGAGGCAAGTGAGGCAGAGAGCAGAAAGGAAGTCCTCAGGCCAAGGCGTGTGGGAAGGAAAGAGGAAAGTCATCAGGGTATGGCAGTAACACCAGTGGGTTCCAAAATGGGAACTCAGTAGCCAAGCACAAAACTAGCTAAACAAGACCCTAAAGCAAGGGGCCAGGTTCCCTATCATTACCTGGGAGTGGTTAGTAATCTCAGTCAGTCGCATTCAGCTGACAAAACTGTGGCATACCCCTGTCAGTCAGACTGATTTAGACCAATTCTAGAGCCACCTTTTTCATTTCTACTAAACCATGGTTACGCTTTTCTTTGCTGGGAAATCACAGCAGAAAATGATGACTCTCTGTGCATTGCTATGGAAACCTTAAAACTGCCTCTAGAAATCATGGGAGGGCTGGGAATGGGGGGGGCGAGGGGGTGGGGACATAGCCTGTCTCCGACTTTCAATCATAATCCTCTCCAAGGGAGAAAACTGAAAATTAGATGGATTCTTTCCGAGCTCCTCTTTCCAATCAAACAGATGGGATTTAGATACACTCTTAAAGAAAATTGTGCTTTGTATAATATGTAAACTTATACTAAATCTCAGAGGCTTTTTCTAAAGATTCTGATAATTAAAGTACTCTTGTACAGTCTAAATTTCTATAGAGCCTTAAGGTTAGATAAAGTGTTCTCTCTGGTTTGCAAGGTCTGGCCAAAAGGACCTAAATATTTGAACCCTTTGCTTAGTACACTAAACCATGAATAATAAATTTAAATGTACTGCTAAAAAACCCCATACCACTGAGTTTTAGCTGTGTCCTTTTTTAATGGCTTTTGAAAGTCATTCTAAAGACACCTGAGAAGAAGCACCTACTAAAGATGAAGGTATGAGCAGGAAGATCTGGAGTTCAAGGTCATCCTTGGCTACAGAGTAAGTTCGAGGCCAACCTAAAGTTAAATAAAAACAAAACTGAAGAATAATATGCTATATGCTTACCACAACACAAATCAAAACTGGGGGAAAAGTAACTACAATAATTATTGAAAGCGTCTTTCTAAATCCGTTGATGTAGTACAATCCACAGGTGATACATCCAGATGAAGGTGAAAGTTCCCAGGTAGACACCATCCCAGTGAAACTCAGAGTTGCAGGAAAGAACTATGTGCCAACCCTGTATACTGAGTGTCGTCCCTGGCAACTTTTCTAGACAGGTACCACCTCCCTCTTTGCAAAAGGTCTAGATACAGAAGTAGAGCATCCTCACCTATGAGCACAAAAGTTTCACCAGCTAGAAAGCAAAGACTAGGTTTGGTACTTGTAACAAAGGGTTAGGATTTTCTATTGCAAACAGCAAAGTCAGACTCTGACTTTTAAAGAATGAAACCAGCAAACCACACTTAAGGGTGAGGGCCATACTCAGCAGTAGCTACCCAAGACAAAAACCCTCAATGATAATTTTAGAGGGTTTTTTCTTACCTCACAGGTCTTTTACTGCTATATTATAGTTTCTGGTTTTGTTTCATTATGAGATTTCTATGTGTGTGTGTGTGTGTGTGTGTGTGTGTGTGTCTGTATTTCTTGGACTCTTTTGTTTGTTCCCTTCTTTTCTGTTCATTTGTTTATTTTGTCCTGTGCCTGATAAAAAATTGGTTTTATTTTATCTATTTTATTCTTTCTTTAAGGCACCTGTTTGTTCTCTAATGAGGGAGAGCAAGGAAAAGAGAATTTGGATAGGTGGGAGGTGGGGAGGACCTAGGAGGGATTGGGGAAGGGAAAATTGTAATCAGAATATATTGTACGAAATAAATCTACGTTTAATTTACAAATAGCATAGGATTGAGGAAGAAAAAATAACAATAGCAGGAAAATTTTTTAAATGAAACCATAATTTGATTTTTTTAATGTTAACGCTAATGACTAAAAGAAAGGTAACTAAGAATCAAAGTGGGGCAGATTTCAGGTCCTTGGGCATCTGATGGAAGTGGGAGGAGCTGGTGGAAGCTTCAAAGGGTCCGAAGGAGCATACTGACCTTTGAGCTGGAGTGGCAGGGCCAACATGCTTGACAAGAGGATCTAGGGCTCTAGAACAAGCATGTGTTCTAGGGAAGGTTGGAGAAGTGGAAAGTTGAAAGAGCCTGAGAGGATGAAGATGCTGGTGTCCCAGGAGACCCAGGACTACCATACAGGGCTCTTGAGACCAACCCTCAAAACTACCTTTATGCAAAGAGGAGTGGCTTCTTATGCCCAGTAAAATCAAGATGGAAAACTGTACGGGCAAAGAGGTACTATGGAAGGTGATGGATATGTTTAATTGCATGCCTTTGGTAATGTTGCTATGTCTCTGGATATTAAAATGGCATACTACATATATTTCCACGTGGGCAATATAAATAAATTTAAATAGAAAAATGAGTTACGAACAGACAAAATTACTCTTGCAATAATGGGCTGAGGAGATGATGAGTTAGGGCATTTGCTTTATATACTGCCTGAGTATTTGAGATCAAATCCTAGAACCCAGATAAAAACCTGAGCATGGTCATAGTATGCCTGTGACCCTTTGCTGAGGAAAAAGAGGACACAAAAGGATGACTGGGGCTTTTGTATGCTATCCTGGCTTCAGGTTAGGTGAAAGACACTATCTGAAGAGAGCAAGGCAGAAAGTGACAATGATATTCAATGTATGTCCTCCTTTAGCCACAGCACATAGGCATGCATATCTGTACACAACTGCACACATGTGCTCATATACACACACACATACACACACACATACACACACTCACACATACATACACATACATACTCACAAACTCACACACACACACATACATACACACATACACACACACACATACACACACATACATACTCACAAACTCACACACACACATACACACACACATACATACTCACAAACTCACACACAAACACAAACACACATACACACACATACATACTCATACACACACTCACACATACATATACATTCACACACACACTCACACATACACACTAACATATTCACATACACATTCTCACACACAGACATACACACACACACACACACACACACACACACACACACACACATACCTTTCAGCAAATAGTACTAAATTCACCACAATTAAATATAGTAGGTTACCAGACCACAACGCTGAAAATGATGAGGAATATTTTTAAAGTCTGTTCTTTCATCATAAGTCACTACAAATTTGCTCAACTTATATCATAAGCTTAAAATAACTAAATTTTAAATCTGAGAAGAACCCTAGAGGTAAAAGCATCATCATCATCATCTTTGTCATCTTACCACTTTACAGATAATAAACTAAGGGTCTAACCCAGGCCCACAAGCTTGTTGGAGCAGGACCAGGAACTGGCCCCGTCCCAGACTGTCTTTACCCACTGTGCTACATATGGGGCTTCAGAATCCCCACAGGGAAAGCTCCAGACTATAAAACATATGATGGTCTCCTCCACACTTGGTATAGTGCACAGAAATGTATCTTACACTGTGCCTTTTCCAATGCTGCGCTAATCTTGCACCTCCTGACATTCCCTTTGCATAATGTTTTGATGCAGGAGCCAGCATCAGGAGGTACACACACCTAAAACCTTCTACACTTGCTCTTACACAGTCTTTCCTCAGGCTTATTATTGACCTTTACTGGGTACCACATCCTTGAGTCAGAATACTGGGAAATAAAGCTGGCACTCACCTAGAAGCTTCCTCCCTACTGGCTGGCTTTCACAGTCCTGGAAGGAGCTATGAATACTATCAGAGAAGAAAAGTACTTAATCTCCCCTGGGAGATACAGTAACAACCAGTCTAGCAAGACATACCCCACTGGTACAATTATGGAACAAATGTTATGGGAGCAACCAAATGCATTCTGGGTGGATATAAGGGCCTCTGTAAGCCACAAGCCCTAAGGAAGGACCTACTACATTATTTTGTTAAATAAACACAGTATTAAACTGACCCTTAATGACTTATCTCTATACCCACAGACTAGTTCAACTTTTAAGCCTCATCAAAGACATGTCTTTTTGCAGCAGAAGGCAAATAACACAAAGGCCCAGAAGTGGTCAACAGAGATTAAGAGACCATGGCATGTTTAGCCCTAAATGGAACAGCTGTCCTTTCCCCTCCTCCCTAGGCTCAGGGATTACTGAAGAAGAAAGGACAGAAAAATTACAAGAGCTATATACAAAGGCTGGATGATGGAAGTAAGACAGTTTTCCAGACACAACAGGGCAGATACACACATGACCTCATTGTGGTTGTGATAGCATGCATGAGACCTGCACAGGCTCCAAACAGACAAAACCCCAGTGTGGATGGGAAGACAGCAAGAAGTCCTACCTTAGCTGAGGATTCCTTGGCAACTGATAACTGAGGAGGGAGAGTTCGCCTTCTTCAAGGAGGTAGTGCCTAGTACCTTGACCAAACCCCAGTGGATAGCCACACACCCAAATGTGTATGGGCAACAAAAACTGGACTCAATGGTTTCAAGTAAAAAGATGGTGACCGGATGGTGGTTAGGAGACAGAGGCAGGTGGAGCTCTGTGAGTTCAAGCCAGCCTGGTCTACAAGGCTAGTTCCAGGACAGACAGAAAGACGGAGCTGTGAGATGATGTCTTTATGCAGGAAGGTAGGTACAAGACAAAACAAGGCCTGCCATTGGACGGGAAGTAAGTATGGACAGGAACAAAGTTTAAGAGCGGGAGGAGCGAGATCGAGGAAGAGAAACTGGAAGCAATGTGGAGGCAGATGTAGACATTCCTCTCTGCACATCTCTGCTGAGATATAGGTTGTTACAAATACTTTATAAGAGATGGGTGTATATAGGATGATTTGTGTTGTCTAGATTGGAAAATTATATCAATTGGATTGGAGTCTCTTGTGTGATGTTTCCCTTCATGTGGCGACTTAATTGTATTCAAGAGAAGGTGCAGTGGCGTGACGTACCAAGCCGGCCATGGAACTGGGACTCGTGGGCCTGGTGTGGTAACAACCCGCCAAAGCAATTGTGAGTGGGAACAGCGTGGAGAGGTTCCATGCTGGAACGGCTCGTAGACCTCCTGGGACAGAGAGAGCTGGGAGCAGCGTGGAGGGGTGATGCTCGGAGAAATGGTCGCATCTTTTTAAAGTATTTATCAAAACACAGAGCTACTTAGAGAAACCCTATCTTCAAAGTAGGGGTAGGGAATGGGGTATCAAGTTGGATAGAAAATGGGGGCTGAGTGTGGGAGGAGTTAAAAGGTAGTTAAATATGTTCAAGACATATCAAAGAATAAAAGTATTTTAAAAGATAGGCTAAATCTTTCAGTCATTAAAGTTACAGACATTAAACTATCTTAATTGGGTGAATGAAATGTTTCTATGAGTATATGTGTATGTATAAATGTGTATACACACACAAAGTTATGTATGAGTGTGTGTATATAGTTTATACAAAAATATTAATTTGGGGTTGGGGAAGTAAAATATGATGGCTTTTAAATTTTCTAAAAAGAATTTTTTTTGCTATATAGAGCTTTTTCTTCCTAAATAAATTTTTTTTTAATTATTCCAACATCTACCCATTTGGACTCCCCTCCAATGTCTCTGATAACCTGACTCTCACCATTGCACTTCCTACCAAATGATGATGAGACCCAGACCTCTGAGGAACACAGCTGGCTTCTTCAGATGCAGAAGGACCACACAGTGCATGCGTTCTGCAGAGTTAAAGGCAGGAGAAAGCAATAAGAATTCCTCCAAAGAGCATCTTTGCATTTCGAGAGTTTATGGGCTGACCAAGGAGGTCCCGTGCCCTGAACTTAGAGAAGCCCACTTAGCTGCACTTTTCCATTTTTCTGGGAAGGAGGACCATAGAGGGTGGAAACAGGATTTAAAAGTCTGGTTTTATGGTTCCAGCCTTTATTGGTTTTCTTTTCTGAGTCGAGAGATACTGAGTAAAAACAGCAGATTCAGGGGCTGTCTTCTGTATGTCGGTCTTTGTGAAAGCAGACTGGGGAGGGGGGCGTGGGAGGGCTTGTGGGTGGCCTCCTCCTCCTCCTCCTCCTCCTCCCAGCGCTCCTCTCTGAAGGGCAGCTGGTGATTTAACTGTCAAACTGGAAGCAGCACATCTTTCCTCAGGAGCCTCCAAAGACCACTCCAAATAACAAAGGAATATAACAAACAAACAAGTCCCTGAAAGCTTGTGTTGCCATGGCAACTAGCCTAGCCTTTTCTAAACTCACAGAATAGAAGAAACATTGCACTAGAGGGAGCAGGGGTGAGGGGTCCACCTCAGCTACTAAAAAATGACATCTTATTAATGCTCCTGCTTATAGCTAATGAGTGTTACCTAAAGGAGCCACAGTTGAGGATAACAACAGCCATCTTTGGACCCGGATGTCTGGGAAGTTAATTTTTGTTTTGCTACTGAGTAGACAAAAATGTTGAGCTTGTCCACGAAGCAGGCATTTGGGTCCTCACTGTGTACCATGCACTATCCTAATACTCATGAGCCCTGAGGAGCCAAACCTCCTGAGCAGATTAGGTCTGGCATCAGTCCAGGTGAGAGGACGGAGTGTATTTGTGAGCCCACAACATTGCCTTTACATACAGACTCCTGTCTATTAAAAACTGGAGAGCCATGGTCTTATCTTCTAGTGTTTGGTGTAGCAGGAACCTCGGAGTTTTCTGAGAAACGATGATCCCAGTCCGAATGAATAGAAGGGGGGATGCTTTAGTTACACAGGAGTTGGATGGACTGGTGTCTGGCCACAAAGCCCAGTATGAGGTTAGCTGCTTAGAGCAGTGTTAGCTTCCAATATAAATGGATCTCTGGTCGCCTTTGAGGCTATGCTCTTTAGCTTCCTCAATACAATCACACCAAGAGCAAGATCACCTTCATAAAGGGGAGCTCTCATGGGACTACATTTGTTTCAATCTTCCAGGGAGGCTGTTTGAGGATAGTTTTTAATGATATTTTTGTTACTTGAGAATTCCATGCAACGTGTTTTGACCATATTCACCGGTCGTCTATCCAGTTTAGAAATATTTATCAACTACCACAGGCCTTCCAGAGTCCTTGGCCCCGCCATTGTGCATAAAGAAGGTGTTCTCAGGAGCTAATCACAGACGCACACAAAGAAACTGCAGAGGCCCTCATGTCAATGCTGGTCACAATAGAGGAACGTTTGAAACAGCCCAGAAGTTCAATAATGGGAAACTGAAGCTAAATAAATATCAGAACATCATGCAGCCATGGTTATAAAAAAGAAAGTCTTCATTGTACAAAATGAGGAGTAGATCAACAGTAGGTTTTAAGGCACTGTTAAGATAGAGGTAAAAAAACTAGAAAAATAACTTCAAAATAAGAAATACAATCTTCAAATGGCTTTATTGTGGATTGGTCACTTACTAAAAATTATCTATAATAAAATATTATTACTAATTGTTTAAAGTGTAAGATATCTAAGGTATGGTACCATAAACCTTGTCAAAAATCTATGCCTGGGGTGGTCATATCTCTATGTGCACCTCCATACTGTGATGTAGGTAAATTGACAGGACACCAAACTGTAGGCTTACTGTTCATGCTCATAATCTTAGATCAGAGATTCTTTCTCTTCTCGGTGAACCATGGTGGATGCAGACTCGGTCTAAGGTTCAGAAACAAAGCTAAGGAAAGAGAAGAAACAATGGAAAGGCCAGAAGACCAGAGAGATGTGAGAAAGGCTATCTTCAGGGCCTTTGCAGACACAGTCATGATGAAGCTTTGATTGCACAAGATTGGGGCTTTGAATAATTAACTGTGGATCACAGAGGGGCTCGTGGGGCCTGACTCCTCCCTTGTGAACTTCTGGCAACTGATGCATTCTGGGAAAGTGATAGTCATTGCTTTTAGCCATATATAATGAGCCTCTAAGGCTCCACTGAATAGTTCTAAACCCAGGACCATGTAGACAGTCTTGATTAAATCAGAGGGTCACAAAACAAACAAGATACGAATGCGAGAAATAGACCAGTAGGAAGGTAGAGATGAGGGCAGGAGAAAGAAAAGAGAGCATAGGGGAAGCACGGTGCACATGTGTGCAACACGGAGCACCTGTATGGAGCACGGTGCACACGTGTGCAACACGGACCACCTGTATGGAGCACGGTGCACACGTGTGCAACATGGAGCACCTGTATGGAGCACGGTGCACACGTGTGCAACACAGAGCACCTGTATGGAGCACGGTGCACACATGTGCAACACGGAGCACCTGTATGGAGCACGGTGCACACGTGTGCAACACGGAGCACCTGTATAGAGCACGGTGCACACGTGTGCAACACGGAGCACCTGTATGGAGCACGGTGCACACATGTGCAACACGGAGCACCTGTATGGAGCGCTGTGCACTTGTATGAAATTGCCAAGGAACAAATTGGCTCAGTAAAAAATGATTTTAAAATATACATTCTGGCTCTTGCCATGCTTTTATAAATGGATATAAAAATGTAAAGTGCACCAGTGACTTTTAATCCATTGTCTGAATAAAAATAAATAAAAATAAATAGTGGCAGAGGGCTAGGCTGGAGTATGCTCCTGCACAAAGGGCTTTCCATTTACCTGCTTAACATGTACTCATTGCTTCCTGTGTACAAAACCTTGATGTGCTGAGGAGACAAAACGAAGGGAAGTCACAAAAAACAGTGAAGGTCTTAAAGACAAGCAGACACTGTGAGAACCACCGTGGATGGAGACATGTCAGAGGTAGGGTGACCGGCATGTTTGTTTTCTGTTGCTGTCGGAGTAAACTAGCACAAATGTAGGGGCTGAGAACACCACAACGGCATTATCTTACTTGGTCATAAGTCTAAAATAAGCCTCGCTAAGCCTAAGATCGGGGTCTCAGAAGTACTGTGCTCCCTTCCGGTAACATGAGGGCAATCAATTTGTTTGTATTTTTCTGCCTCTAGCAGAGGCTCAGATTCCTTGATTCATGGTCTTTCTCTTTGCCATCAAAGTGCTATTGGTAGAATCGATCTGGCTTGGGGTCACCTTGATATCTGTGTCTACTTCCCGCTTCTATTACACTCAGTGGACTGATCTTACCTAAACAGTTCAGGACATTCTTCTATTTTAAGACTAGTCCTCATCAATCTCAGTTACACACACACACACACACACACACACACACACACACACACATACACACACAGCTCATGTGTGTCATTTTGCCATATAACCAAGTCACAGCTCCTGGAGGTAGGAGTCGGGGTCACAAGCAATGGCTAGAGAAGGTAGATCCATCAGAGACCAAGACTGACTTCTTAAAGGCATAGGCCAGCGAATCCGAGTCCAGGGGTCGGTGCCAGCTGTGACCTGTAGCATTGGGCTTGGTGAGCAAGTGATCTGAAGTGTGGTTTGCACACTAAACAAAGACACTAAAACACTAAAGACAAACAAGCAAGAGATGGTAGCAGAAAGCTCACAGGCCCAGCAACGGAGAAGAGTGGGCTCTCTACTATGAGCCACATGCAAAGACAGAAAAGGCTGTCTTAAGAGACAGTTTTACACAGGATTGGAAACATGGAATAACACGGGGACATTACATGGGAGAAGGAAGTACCAAGGTACATTAAGCAAGCAGCCTTCTTTGCTCAATTAAATCTATAGGGAAATAGGCTTCACGTGCCTGTAAATTCTAAAGTCTGAGTGTATGTTAGCCACAACCTACGGCTGGCTGTGTATTCATCAACCTGGCAAACAGTGCTGTTATACAAAGACTGCAGTGTGTTTGCAGCAGTCTCAACTAGTTTTCCAATTTAAAAAAACAAAAAATGTAAGTTGTATAACGCTGGAAACCATATTTAAGCCACCACAAGTTTCCAATCTCTCATAACTAATTCTGAAATACCCTTGCCATAGTACTATCTTTTAGAAACAAGACATGGAGAAAAATAATAAAGCCTTTTTGGTCACACAAAGCCATCTTCTCATAATACACATTCAGCTGTCACAAACCGTGAGATATTTCAAACTGGGCCTCACCGCAATCTGAGACCAAAGACAAGAGTCTGAGTGGCTGTATCAAGTTTGTGGCTACAGCCTTAATCCTCCCTGGACCAGTTTAAGACCAGAAAGAGTGTTGTGGTGGTAGGTACATTTAGCTGATGAACTCAGCAGAAAGACAAGGAGAAAGAGGGGATTGGTGGAGGTCCAGGGATCAGTTCCCTGATGGTCCCTCAGACCCACCCTGGCTAACTCAAATTCTAACTTCATCATCCATCTCGCTATATGAAAGGTTAAAACCCCAAGAATGTTTATTTCATAGCCTGTGACTCAACCTCAAGTGATCTCAATCCTGCCTCTCTATCTGCTACACCTGAAAGCTAGTGAACGGGCTAGTCCAGCCAGCTTCCTAGAGCCTGCCCCACGCTGTTTACAGACACACACACAGAGTGCAGCCTAACTGACTTCAAGAATAAAAATCAGAGGGGGTGGGGGACTCCTGCAGCCCATGAACTCTTCTTCCATTGGGCTGCATAGTGGATTAAAGAGAGAGAGGAAAAACAAAAAAACAAACAAACAAACAAAAAAAAAAAAAAAAAAAAAAAAAAAAACAGATTGCAGCCAATGCTGAAGAAGCGACCCTATCAAACATGGTTATTTGTTCCACAATAAAAACCATGTTTTCCCCAGGCTCACAGGTTGTCACTAATGACTATGCATACAGGAAGTGTCAGGCTCCTGTCTACTAAATCTCCTTTGCAAAGTGCTTTTATCCCTACTTATGTACTTAGCCTCATTATCATGAGCCTAACAACGAGCTGTATGCTGTGCTCTAGCCCAGAAGGAAGCGGGCTTTCCCTTTTAACCCAAATTATTTTTTTTAAAGAAAATTAACCAGACACCTCTAATGTGCCTCTGAACAGAGAAGCCAATATCCACAGCCAGTGGCCTCACTAATAGCCAAGACCTTGCAAATAACCAAATGAAACAGCAACACCTGTTCTGCTGAGCCCCAAGCCTGAGCTTTGCACCTCAGACACAAAAGAATCAGCTGTGCATAAAGCCAGGCCCGGTTACCATGGATTTTCACTGGCTGTACATTACTAATCCTCCTATTCGCTGTCTCCTGGCCAGGTACCTAGACTTGTGGGAGTCCACACATAGGCTCCTCAAAGACCTATGTCAAAGTCATAGCTAGCACACAAATCTATACATACACAGGAAAGCAAAACTTGAGTCATAACCTCACTTCCTCCAATTGCTCCTCAGTAAACAATTTTCCAGCACCCTCCTCCCTGAGAGCATCAAGTATCCATTCCTGTCTCTGTGATAAAAAAAGGAAATCTGGTCAGTACTCATTCATTAATTCACTCATTCATTCATTCATCACCTCCAGCCTCTGCCCCACTCCAATTTTTAACCTTCCCTATTTCCTGTAATGGTCAGATAGCCTCCTATGACACAGATCTATAAAGCATTTTGTTTTCAGCAGTAAGAACCATAAGTTAACTCAAAAGAAAACAAAGTTCTGCTGTGCTAAATATCAAAGTAATATCTATCAAAGGTCTTATACCATTCCCAGAAAAAAAATAAAAGAAAGAAAGAAAATAACCTCCTGAAGTTAGCACAAGAGTCACCTGGAAGAACGAACATCCAACTCACCAGGTTCTATGGATCCTCAAGTGCAAAGCAAGTTTGAGTCAGACACAATATTTCCTTTAAGGCTGACTCAGCAATGGCTTCGGGGTTCCCCACTAATTTCCTGAAAAGGAAACCCCATATTCACCCCCACTCCTTCGAGGCACGGATTACTCTGCCTTTCTCTACCTCTATGTAATAATGTTTTGTGACCCTCTTTGGAGTTAACACTATGTTCTTCAGCTGTGTAGAGCTACAGTTCTCACCTTGGCAAGGAGAAGGAAAAGCTGGCTGCTTGCTTATGAGACTCACCCAAGCAGTGTTTGCTGTAGAGGAGGAGAGGCGGGTTTGACTCACCACTTCTGCGGTTAGATCCTCTGCCTTAATAATTTAATATGTTTTGTTTGGTTGGATTTTTACATTATAACCCCCTAGTTCAGTAGTGTTATTAATTCCTTCCTTATGGGCAAAACTATCTTCTTGAAATTTTTGCTACAAATGGTCCATCTATCTATCAAGCTGTAAGAATCATTCCCTTTGAGGAACAAATATAAGTTGCTGTACTGATTAAATTCAGACTCCTACCAAAAATATTTTCATTAACCATAGAAGGACTTTCTCTTACTTGAGCCTGTAGCCTCTATCATGAAGTGCAGACACAAGATGAGGGAAGGAAGCCTGAAGAGGAAATGTCTTAGGCTCCTGAGGACATCAGAAGTTGGAATGAAATTCCCGATTCCTCACGGATTACACAATCAGGTCTTCACTGGCTAGCTCCACAGAGCTCTGGGCAGAAGTAAAGCCATGGACAACTGGAATTTAAAACTCAAGAGATCACAGGAGGTAAGAAGGGCTGGTTTTGCATGGGTAAGACAGAAGGCAGAAGCAATACCTGTGAGGTTCCTCCCCCACCCCTGAATCCCAAAATGTGAAGTGAAGTCTGCCCACTGTTGCTCAGTTGTACCAGCTTTGAAATTCTCCTCTTCGTGCAAGACGAGTCACCTAATTACAACCGAGGAACTGTTACAGAGTGGCTAATTAGTCTATTGTCTGTAAGTACAAGAGAAAGAACACTAGGATTTTAATTCTGTACACACAATAAGACAGACTGACAGCAAGCAAGCAAGCTCAGTTTCCGAGGAAACCACAGCAGCAGCTCCCAGCTACGGGGCTGAGGACACCTTTTGAAACAGGTGAAAGCTTTGAACCTTCTCCCACTGGGGAAAAATGCACAAAGCCTTGTAGAGGTTCCCTTAATATATATCCAAAAGAGCCTCTGAGGCTCCCTAGCTCCACAATGAGATCTTCCTCTTCCCAAGTGACACTGCCCAGAGTTTTGGTACAATCCACATGAAACCAGGACGCCAAAATAATTCCTCTTCCAAGGTCACATTCTTCAGAACCGAAGATACTGGCCTTCCCAGTGACCTTGATCAGGTATGATTTTTACAGTCTTTTGTTCTCCTGGTCCTGTGTTTTCCTTTTCCAGAGCAGAGAATTAAATAGTATGCTTCAGAATTAACCGAAATCTGCCGCTCACTGGGGATGTGTAGAGACTAAACTTTCATTTGGTAGGGGTGTTGCAGAGATGGTACGAGGACCCGGAGAGAACCCAGAACGAATCAAGTCCTGAAACTGACCAGTCCGGGTATGGTGGTCCATGCCTGTAATGCCAGCTCTCAGCCAATGGAGACAGGAGGCCCAGGAGCATCCTCTGCTACAAGGCATGTTTGAGGCCAGCCTGGGCTAGGAGCGACCTCATCTCAAATACAAACTAACTAACAACTAGTACTTCATTGGCAACTGTCTATGACTTTCACAGAGCTGGCACTGAGGAGAAAATACTGTGTTTTCTGTGAGACTCATTCATACGTAGAACATGTATTCCTTTCACTAGAGCCTTAATTTGGTCAAACTTCTTTCTTTTTAGCTACAAAGAAAGCAAATGCCCCTCACTACCTAATGTCTCCTTCTCAGTCCACTGAAACATGTGTCTTCTCCACGTGGGATGCTAAGGTATACCTCCCTCCATCCCTGGCAATTAATTTAGGAACTCAGTCTTCTAGAACATGTATTTTACAGACAGCTTACCAGAGATAAAGTGAGGACTGAAGCAACAATAGCCTCTGCCCACATGGACTAGGTGGTCTTACACCATCTTGACCATAACCTTGGTTCTAGAATTTCTAAATGTTCTTATCTTTTCCACTCCTGTGAAATCCACACCCTTTTTTTTCCTGAGGGGGCAAAAATATCAATTGTATATAGGCCCCAAACTGCTTCCAGATATTTCTTCCGGGACTTTATCTTCAAGTAGGAAGATAATGACTCATCCCTGATGAAACGTGAAATGCATATAAATGACTGCACCAAAAGATGCTGGCAGAAAACAAGCAGAAGCATGAAGAATGGTCCCAGTAAAGGCTGAGCCTGAGGTTTCCCCCAGGGAACACACAGTATGCTCGTAGGAGCTCTGCGATTACACAACCTTCCAAGTGCCAGAGACGCTCTTCCCATTTTGTGAGTTAATTATAACGGGTCTAAACGGTGCTAACTAGTTTCTGAAGTAACCTTGGAAAGTGTTTGTTTTCCACATTCTTAAATGCTGAGAATACAATCAGCTACTTAAATTTGGATGCTAATACATTGGTTTGTGTCCACACCGAGCACTCTTTGTACAACACATGACGCTATGCTAGTCCGTGCCAAGATTTCCTTCCATCATCACAAGTTAACAAAAATTGGCCACAGGCATCCTTCCTCTCTGACTGCCGAGCTCTTTTTGAAAGACTTAGCACCCTGTAACCCACATATGGGGATCCATCCCAGGTAGAAACAGCTGCGAAGAGGTGAAGGGGGAGCTTTGAGACGGCAGCAGAGCCAGACTCTTAGACTACTGTGCCAGAGAATACTAGCTGCTGGCTGCTATCTGTTTTCCGCTTCTTCCTTAGCAATGGAACCACTGGCTTGTGACTAGGCTCATGCCTGGGTCAGAATACGGACAGTATGTACACACCTCAGACAAGATGAGACCATTTGACTAAGGGACTCAATGCAATGAAAGTACACATCTTATGAGCAGCTCGGAGAGTGAGACAGCCAGAGAGAAACTAACCGAGAGACCGGAGAGATGTCTCCGTGCTGCCATGCAAGCACGAAGACCAGAGTTCACACTGTGAAGACATTCATGTTGTCATGTGTCATTCTAGCACTGGACAGATGGATCCACGTGATCCCTGGGACTCTCTGGCGACCAGTCTAACTTACTCCTTGGGTTCAAAATAACGTGGACAACACCTGGGAGTCAACACCTGCGCTGAGCTCTGGCCTCCACAAAAGTGCACATTCATACACAACTGCTGATGTGCACAAGCATACACAAAACCAACACTAAGTCCTAAGGTCCAACTGCCTGTAGACCGCGATTAGCTGTGAGATTAATTTCTAACTAGTTCAAGTTATTGCTGTCTTAGGGTACCTGTCCTTTAATCACTTGATGTAGTCCTCACAATGATGAATTAATTAAAGCTGTGTAACACTTCTAGCAGCTAGTTATTGCCTTTATGACTTCATAGAATGAGAAACTGACGAATATTTATGCCAGATCCTCTCTCAAGCAGAAAGTTCCCGTATGTAGAAGGGAAAGTATGGAAGTGTCCGAGACCAGCCTGCCCTGCTGCGGAATACTGACATCGGCGCTAACTACATTTCTAGAGAGCTGTTGTGTGGGACGTTCAGAGTTAAGCAGATAAGCACACCAGTACTTAGATACTTGCCTGAAAGCTGGAAAGGAACCACAGCCCAGTTCTGAACACCAGATGATTCGTTTGCCTGCTGAATGGCTGCCTCTGCTGCTCTCAACACTCAACTGCAGTGACAGCCCCAAGCCTTGCTTTACAGCTCATCCTAAAGTCTGTCCCCAGCACTGCATGTCACAGCTAAAAGTTCCACAGGTTAAAAAAAAAAAAAGTTCCACAGGTGGTGATAATGATGATGTGGTGTGTGTGTGTGTGTGTGTGTGTGTGTGTGTGTGTGTGTGTGTGTGTGTGTGGTGACACACATGGGAATCATTGTCTAAAAGGCCTCAAAAAATCCACAAGAGGCCTGTGGTGTTCGGAGTTATCTTAATAAATATTCTTCACCAAATGACTTACATAGTATCTTGCTATAGTGCCTGGCACGGTGCTAGACATAACCAAGGTCATTTGTGGGAACTGTGAGCCTCTCTCACCTCCTTAGTGTTTATGGCAAAGGCAATTCCAATGTCTTCGCATCCATTCCTTTCATAAACTGCAGAGTGAACATCAGTTTCATACAGAGCTCTGGCCTTGCTTCTCTGCCTGGGCACCGAACTGTTATGAGAAACTGTTCAGTTCTGGGAGAAAAGACTGACAGTCACCCCACAGCATTTTAATTGTGGTCCTAATGAAGAGTGTAGTCTAATCATTTTTGCCAACATATTTTGAAGAAAGGTCAAATTAATAGTGTGTTGATTTTTGAGTCTTTACAAAGAAGTGACAGATTGATTTTTTTGAGTACTTTTAAAAATATATCAAACACTGGATAATTAAGTTTTGACATTCAAACACAAGCTGGGATTCATTTCTATTTGTCTGGCATGGGCATTAGCTGTACTGTGGCCCAGTAACTTTATTAAGACTTTTGAAGAAGGCTATGGCTTAGAAATACAGTGTGGCTTGGTCCCTAGAGTGATACGACTGGAGAACCTTGAGAAGGTGAAGATTTCATTAGAGCAGTGCACAGCTAACTAGTAACGGTCAGAGGATAAAAACAAGGCTTCCTCCAGATTTTACTGGGTTGTCCCTAGAGATACAAATGAACAACTAACAGCTCCATGAGACCTTTGTCCATTTATAGGTCAAAACCCAGGAAGGAATTACAGTCCAGTGCTGAGGTCAGAAAGCAAGACATTTGGCAAAGAGGAGTCCGGAGTCCCCTGCCCCACAGCATAAACCAGAAGAGTAGAAATAAATACAATTTATCACAAAGATCAACAGACTTCAAGTCACATGTTGATAACAATAAAGGAACAGTAGACAGAAAGTGGTTAGCTTTTATTGGCATCTTTCCTGTGAGTGAATTTGGTGCCATAGTACCATAATGTGGGCCCTGGCTATGGGTCGATTCCTTGGGCACCCTAATAACAATTAGTACGATTAAAAATTCGCAGGAGACATTCTCTTCCAAAGTGCCTAAAGGAACAGAGTGATGCTATTTATTCTCTCTCTATAAATATCCATTTACAGGGCTTTGGGGAGGCATTATGCTATGGTATGCCCTGGGTGTGTTCCTTTTTAACATTGTATCAACTGTTAAGAATGTGCCAGATAGGTCCATTTCATAAGGACTCTGGGCCCACTCTAATGCCAAGAAGAAGAAAACGCAGATGCAAGTACTCACTGAGGTCCAAACTAAAACTCTAGGGTTTGAGTGAAGCTAAAGCTTGAAACCAGGTCTCTGTACTCTAACACCACCGTTTCCTCTTAACTACTTTGACACTGTCACCCCACGTGGAACCTTCCCACCCTTTGCTGGGGCCCCTCCTAGGACTAAAAGCAACTTACAGAGGCACTGATGAATTAAAATGTGTTAAAATAGAAGCAGCCAAGCAGAAAGGTTACCCTGACGCTCTTGAGCCCCCTTACTCTCTAATGGACTGAGCCTTGGGCACTCAGAGCAGCTGTTTACACCTGAGGTCATGCAATTCGGCGTGGACTCCAGATAGCCGCAGAGAGAAATGTGCAGATAGGGCAGGCACAAAATTAAATATTGACTCTGCCTCCAGAGCAAAGGTTAGAAATACAGTGACTTCCTGCTAGAGAGAAGGCAACTGGGAGAATAGCCCGGCTTGCCCACGGCTAGTTAAAGGAAGGTCCTTAAGGGAGGATTCCAGTGCTAACTGATGAGGAAGTGGCCAGCGGTTTGTGCAATAAGGAAATCTGATATTGTTTGACCTGACAGTGATTCAAAGGCCAGGGCAGGAGGAGAAGGTTCAAACAGAATGTTCTGCTACAGAAGCCTGAGTCATATTCAGTGTATGTACAAAACAGAAACATCTACTAGGTCTAACCAAAATGTTTTCTAATGAACAACTGGGCCTTCCTGGCTCAGCGTGAGGTGCTGAGAAAACAGATGTGTTTCCGTAGTTGTCCATTCCCCAGAGGGAAAAGACAAGGCAAACACAATTTAAATGCCACAGTTCACTACCATAGGGAAGTGAGTGTGGGAAGGCTAGAGGCATGTGGAAGAGTTTCCCAGACAGCCTGGTCTGAGGGTTCACTGGAAGCAAGCCTGAGACCTTTTAGCTGTTTAACCTAGTAGGCAAGGGTAAGCAGAGTCAGGCTACAAAATTCAAGTCCTGGCTGGAGCACTGAACTGCTTACACAGTACATTTAACCTTTCTGGGCCTAGATCACTTCCTGTATAAAATGGAAGAGAGGAACGTATCCGCTCCATGATTATGCTATGAATAATGAAGCTAGGGCAGAGTCAGGTGTACAAGTTTAAAAGCCAGAAATATTCCCTCTTTCTTATTGCAGTGTAGGCTAAGGAAAAACTCAGCCAAGGAACTAGTGACTGCAAAGACTTGGGTAGAAGATAACCAATAGGATATTTTGTCCTAACATGGCTTCATCTTAGATGTTTACAGTCCATCAAAGCACCCAATCAAAGAGCTCTGGCTGATATTTGTATATATAAGCATAGAAGCAGGTTTGAATTGGAGCTATAATAAATTATATCTGAAGATATAAAACTGATAATGATCAGATTAAAAAATTGTATCTGGAGTTACAAATCTGTTAACAATCAGATGGCTTTCATCATGCCAATGGGTAAGATCACCCAAGAAGAGAGGATGGAGAAGAAAATCATGATCAAGTTCTTTATTATTATTGTTGTTGTTATTTTATGTGTGTGAGTATACTATTGCTATCTTCAGACACACCAGAAGAGGGCATCAGATCTCATTATAGATGGTTGTGAGCCACCATGTGGTTGCTGGGAATTGAACTCAGGACCTCTGAAAGAGCAGTCAGTGCTCTAAACCACTGAGCCATCTCTCCAGCCCAAACAAGTTCTTCTTAACACTGCAAATACTTAGACTCAGGAGAGGTAGCCAAGGAAAATAGGAAACAGGAAGAAATTACCAATGAGGGTGTAAGAAAATGAGCCACCTATCGACCAGGTGAATGAGGGGCAGAAGAGCCAACATCAGTGAAAGAACAAGAGCCGAACATAGAAAGAAAGAAGGTGCAGACATTTCTAACTTCAGAGCTTTCCTAGTGTCTACTGTGAGCTGACAGTGGTGGGATGAAACTGACCAAGAGTCGTTCAGACATCGATGACACTGCCATGACAGTTCAAGAGCAGATTAGGAGGCTGGGGCTGATTTTAACCAGGGCAGAGGTCTTGTCCAGTGCCAGACAGACAGACAGCTTTTTCGAGCATCTATGTGGATGATATCCATGGGAAGCATAATACTACAATATGTAGTGACAATTTTGAAACTTGGATATCTTTTAAAAACTCACAAGAATATGGTTTCATTTGAATCCCAGGTGTGAGATATGGGGCCGTTACAGATTGTCCACAGCTGACTATGATTTACCTCATGCTCCAGCAGGGGCGTGATTTTGCCAACTGTAGATCATTTCTGTGATTGTGTGATGTTTGGAATTCTGGGGACTTTTAGAGGGCATAAATGCTAGGGCCCCAAGAGGCAGGTGGGCTGTTAGTTGGTGGTGGTTGTTGTTGGTTGCAGTTTCTTAAGTGGTCACACACAAAGAAGAAACCAGAAGAAAAAGAAAACAGATATCCTAACAACAAAGATCAAACTTGTCCCGAGGATCTCCAGCAGGAAATAGTCTAAGGATAACCCCTTTCAAACCCTTGACTTTCTTTTCCTATCTTCTTTATCTCTTATCCAGTGTTAGGGGATTGAAAGGGTGGAAGAAAGAAGAAGACCAGCTACAGTCACACACCTTAATCCCTAGAATCTCTGGATATGGGCGGCGTGGCAGACGGGAATGAAGGTTCCAAGTTGCCAACGAAGTGACCTTAAAATAGAGAGATTATCCAAAATTGTTAGATGAGTCCTATGAAATCTTAGAAGGAGAAGAGTTGTAGAAGGTGCAACTCAGTGGATAAAAAGTACTTGCTGCCACGCCCCATGGTCTGAATCCAGTCCCCAGGACCCATGTGAGAAAGGAAGCCCAACCTCTGCAAGTTCTTTGTCCTCCACATGTGTTATGGCCCATGGTAAAGAAACAAACACTAAATAAATGACTATAATTTAATTTAAGAATAAATGGAAGGGGGTAATAATGCAATAAATGAATGCGTGGGAAGACTCCAGCCCATTAATGCTTTGAAACGGAGCCATAAGGCCAGAGCAGTGGGTGGCCCCTAGATAAGGAAACTAAACACAGACAGTACCCTGGTGCCTCCAGAAAGGACACAGTTCTGCTGACACCTTCATTTTATCCCAGGAAGGTGCACATCAGATTCATGAACCACAAACAACGATAATGAATTTGCACACCTCTATGCATCAAATATGGGTTAATGTGCTACGTCAGCAATTAAGAAACCAAAGTGTGTCACCAACCTACATTTATTGACGGACACCACCAACACATTTCTAAAAGACTGGTTTGTTGATCTATTCATGGGACACTTGTGTTTGGGCAAAGTTACAGTATGTTCCCGTTGGAGAAAGGCCTGTATATAAAACTGACCTGGAAATTACTGCCAGAGGAAAGCTTAACAAAATGATCTTCCCAGTATCAAATGAGCCACCAGGACAGCACCCTGGTCCTGCGTTCTCTGCTAGGATTCATTCCTAAAAGCTGAGTTTTGCTTATTATTATTATTTCTGATAGTTAGAATGTTTTTCCATGACTCCCAGATCTCTACCCTGCATGCATCTGACATGAAAAAATGCCTGGCTCACCTGGCCCCAGTACAAATCATGTTTGTTCTCAGGGTGTGCCTTCTGCTTCTGGTTTTTACTCAAACAACTCATATCATATTCATTGCAGAAAAAACGGGACATAGGCAAGCAAAGGAAAAGGTAAGTCACTGTAATCCCACCCCCAACAGATAATTGTATTTTGTGTTTTTCAAATGTGTCTTTGAGAATGCTTAATAATATTTATGTGTCTGTTTTGTTCTTAAGATGTAACCACACTCCCATAAAACACTATGCTCTTCTTACTAGGAGCTATTCTAAGAATCCTCTATAAATATAAACATTTGAAATACAATTCTTAAAGGCTACAAAGTATTTCCAAAATAAAAATAATGTCATAGCCTGTTGACTTGACCTCTTTATCATGGGCTTTTCCCTTGTGTTCATCTTCTGTGTTCCCTGTCTCCATCCTCTTTGCTTGCCGACACACTCGTTCACCACCAACTACTGACTTTATGTTAGTCACAACTACTGCCGTAATCACCCTGGAATATGCTCAGGCTGCCATCTACTCTCCATGTGACAGACTATGAGGTCTCCATGTCCCTCTAACAAGAAGGATGCTGCACACTGTAAGGATCAGTGTGTGCTTAAAGCAGGATAAGTTTAACCTTTATAAATGTTTATCGAAACAAGTAATATGTATCTATCTGAAAATCTCCCAAATGGTAAGACTTCGGTAACTAAGAATAAAGCACTCTGTATTTACTGTTGCTTATAATGTAGCTCTATATTCATTAATAGGAATAAAAACCTTGGAAGAAATGGTTCTGATTTAATTTTCAAATGTCTACAAACCAAATTCAAGTAGCTTTCAGCAGAAATGGGGAACTGGGTTAAACTTCTTTTACATAACTTAAAATCAGATAAAATCAAACTCACAAGCTCAAACATTACCCCAAAGAGATTATACTTTGGACCGCCTGGCTTTGCTTTCAGTGTGTTTAAGGCAGTGTTGCTTCTCAACCTTCCCAATGCTGTGACCTTTTAGTTCTCACGATGTGGTGACCCTCAACCATAAAATTTTTTTGTTGATTCTTCATAACTGTTATTCTGCTACTGTTACAAAGCATAATGTAAATATCTGTGTTTTCTGATGGTCTTTAAGGGGCATTAGACTCCCAAAGGGGTGGTTTAGAACCACTGGCTCAAGGTGACCATGACATTGGCAAGTTTCATGGTGGTTTCAAGTCCAGTGAAACATCATAACTTTATCATATTCCCTCCCAAGTCTCAGAAGTGGGTCTTACTAGACCACTCAGCTAATAAATTTGTTTCTGATGCTGGTCCTTTTTGTCCAGAGAATGGACAGACCCACTGACAGCTGGATCTTTGACCTCTCATTCTACATACTACAGACACTCCAAACAGGTAGGGAGAAATTACCAAAGGAGAAATGAACACTGTAATAAAACAGTAGAAATCTATGAAAGGATGGAACCTTCTAGAATGGTGACATTAACTTTTTGAGGTCAGAAACCCCTCAGAGAATTCAGCCTAAGATTTTGACAGAAGAAACCAAACAAAAATCTACAGAAAAGCATAAGGTTTGACATACAATGAATGCAATTGTGGGTGAGAAATGTATTTCCTTCACATTGGCAGAATATAAAGAGACCTTATGGAGAGTTATGTTTCCTGCTTACTCTTGATGTAGGCATCAATTTTGTATTTCATGAACACAGACTGAAATGAATCCAGATGCTTCCCCCAGGGGGAAAAGTTCTGCTTAAAAGTAAATCTCAACAAGGTCTGAAGATGTTTGATTTGAATAAGCTGAAACTGTGAGGTGCTTTAAGATAGAATTAAAATCATCTTTAATATTTAATCAGTGCCTCATTTTGTTAGCAGCTCTTTGTAAAAAAAAAAAAAATGACTTTTAAATACACATACAGTAACAGTGAAACAAAACTCCCCTCTTTCACCTTGACAGACGGCTCCTTTCAGAGAAAACAAGAATGCTCCAAGACTTACATTGCATTTACAGAGCCCTGATCCCTTTGTCCTCAAACCTATGAGATCATCTTTGGCAGTGACTGTATCATTGATGCACTGATGTCAGCAGAAGAAAGATTAATAAGCCATGCTTTAATTTAACCTTCAAATGAGTTGTGTGGGTTCCAGAAGTCTGCAGAATGCTGCTATAGAAAGAAAGACCCGTGGATAAGGCACAGGAGACCCTGGCACACAGGAGTCACCTTTCCAACAATGAAATACATATAGTTATCTTCCTCACTACAGAGGTAATATGATCCACAAAATTCTCCATCATGATGAGTGGTGGGAAATAAAATTAAGTAGTAAATAAATGTATGTACATGCATATTCACATTCATATATAAACAAAATCAATACACCTTCCCCTGTCAGTTGGTTCTGTGTTTTCTATTTCTCTACAGAAAAATAATTTTTAATTTGTTCCTATGGTTCAGTTGGAGGCTTGAGATTTTTTTGTCTTATCCAGACACAAGGGTCCTAAGGTCCCAGCCCCCAGCAGGAGGAGGCAGAATGGTCATGAGTTTATTGCCAGCTTGGGCTACACATCAAGATCCTGTCTCAGAAAAAATTATGTACTCTGGGTTTCTCTGTGTTTAATTTTTATTCGTTCTTTGAGAGTTCTGTAGAACACGTTTTGATCATATTCACCTCTCCCAACAGCTACCATCCTGGATCTTTTCAATGCCTGGGTTTCATATATGCATGTGTGTATTGCTTAAAGGATTCTATGTGTATTTTAAATATATCTTCTTTGGATATTAGTTCCATGAGAAAGGGCTGCTTGTTCCCTTCACTGCTGTCTCTCTCTTAGCCAAAAATCTAAAGCTATATTCATGCATCAGTTTTATAACAAAGGGCTTAAATTTTGTTCACCATCTGCCTCTCTTTGCTGTCCTACTTAAGAAATTCAGAACATTCCAGGAGCTAGTAAATAGGAAGTGTTGTAGAAACAGGTTAGTTCAGATCACGTACCACCAGAAAACCAAGTAAGAATTTGTACCTAATTCTATTCATGGTGAGAAATGATTCACAGGTATGGCTTAAATATAACAGGGCCTGATTCATAACAAGGTAAGCTTAAAGTGCTTCCCAGACTGGGTAGGAAGGAGAAGGTAGAAAGAAAGATTAGTTACAAAATCCAAGAGAGGAGTAAGAGTGGTTTTATACCTGGCTGACAATAACAGAGGTGCAGCCAAACCAACAGGTATGACCAATACACCAGTACAACACTGTGTGTGTGGGGGGGGGGGGGTGATGTGTGCTTCAAAGACTTCTGCGCCTCTAAAAAAATAAAATAAAATATTCTACAGAGAAATTGGTGCCTGCTCATACCAAACAAATTCTAGTCTTCTGTACAATTTTGAAGATGTTCATAGGGTTTATGTTTTTGAGAAGCATAAATATTACACATATTTTTATATATATTATTTTTATATTATTATTCCAAAGAGAATTCCCATAATATAAAAGAACAGCCTTCAGCTCAGTGGTTAAGAGCACTGACTGTTCCTCCGGAGGTCCTAAATTTTTTGTTGTTGTTGTTTATTATTATTGAAAAACTTTATTTTTTAAAAAAAAAAAAAGATAAATATACAAATTTTCAGCATTTTTGCATAAAAGTATACGAATACATTTTTTAAGGTTGTAATCAAGTATTTGTGGGTATATATACATACACATATGTATATATATATAAAACAATAATATAGGGAAAGAGGCTATTAATTTGAGGGAATAGGAGAAAAACTAGGAGGGGCTGTAGGGAGGAAAGGGGGATGTGATACAGTTCTATTTTAATTAAAATATATTCTTTTTTTTCTTGAACTTCACACAGTCTGTAAGTTGTTTCTGGGGTGTTCAGAGCTTTCTGGGGTTAGTATCCCATTATCAGTGACTGCATATTATGTCTGTTCTTTTGTGACTGGGTTATCTCACTCAGGATGATATTCTCTAGATGCATCCATTTTCTTAAGAATTTCGTTAAGTCATTGTTTCTGATAGCTGAGTAGTACTCCATTGTGTAAATGTACCACAAGTTTTGTATCCATTCATCTACTGAAGGACATCTGAGTTCTTTCTAGCTTCTGGCTATTATAAATAGGGCTGCTATGAACATTGTGGTACATGTGTCTTTGTTGTATATTGGAGTGTCTCTGGGGTATATGCCCAGAAGTGGAATAACTGGGTCTTAAGATAGTACTATGTCCATTTTTCTGAGGAACCACCAGACTGATTTCCAGAGTGGTTGTATCAGTTTACAACCCCACCAACAGTGGAGAAGTGTTCCTCTTTCTCCACATCCTTGCCAGCATTTTAGATCTTGGCCAATCTGACTGGTGTGAGGTGGAATCTCAGGGTTGTTTTGATTTGCATTTCCCTGATGGCTAAGGATGTTGAACACTTCCTTAGATGTTTCTCAGCCATTCTATATTCCTCGATTGAGAACTTTTTGTTTAAGTCTGTACCCCATTTTTTAATAAGGTTGTTTGATTCTCTGGTGTCTAGCTTTTTGAGTTCTTTGTATACCTTGGATATTAGGCCTCTATCTGATGTGGGATTGGTAAAATTCTTTTCCCACTCTGTTGGCTGCCATTTTGTTTTCTTGCAGAGGTCCTAAATTCAATCCCAGCAACCACATGGTGGCTCACAACCATCTGTAATGAGATCTGATGCCCCCTTCTGGTGTATCTGAAGATAGCTACAGTGTATTTTTATATAATAAATAAATACATCTTTTGAAAAGAAGAAGAAGAAGAAGAAGAAGAAGAAGAAGAAGAAGAAGAAGAAGAAGAAGAAGAAGAAGAAGAAGAAGAAGAAGAAGAAGAAGAAGAAGAAGAAGAAGAAGAAGAAGAAGAAGAAGAGGCATGTCATCCCATGGGCAGGCACCAATCACTGACACTATTACTAATGTCATGTTGTGCTTGCAGACAGGAGCCTAGCATAGCAGCCCTCTGAGAGGCTCCACCCAGCAGATAACTGAGACAGATGCATAAACCCACAAACATTGGACAGAGAGTTAGGGAGAGGATCGAAGGCCCTGAAAGGGATGGCTCGTGAGGCCCCACCCCTTCCTGATGATTTATACGTAGCTGGTGGTAAGAGAGGGGACATGTACTTCAGTAATAGGATAGTAATTTTAATATGTTTGGCCCAGGGAGTAACACTATTAGAAGATGTGGCCTTGTTGGAGGAGGTGTGTCACTGTGGAGGTGGACATTGAGACCCTTCTCCTAGCTGCCTGGAAAACAATCTTTTTGTGGCCACCTTCAGATGAAGATGTAGAACTCTCAGCTCCTCCTGCACCATACCTGCCTGGATGCTGCCATGCTCCTACCTTGATAATGGACTGAACTTCTAAACCTGTAAGCCAGCCTCAATTACATGTTGTCCTTTATAACAGTTGCCTTGGTCATAGTGACTGTTCACAGGAATGGAAACCCTAAGACAAGTAGCATAACCTAACAGTATACCATAAACAGCCTCTCCCTCACCCTCCAGTAAGCAACCCTAATTAAATTCCTTAAGAAAGGGAAGGGAGTCAACAGGAGATGGAAACAAGAGATGATAACAGTGGGTGACTATGACCAAAATGCCTTATACAAATATGAAAGTGAAGCTCATTGTATATGGTATACACTAGTGAAAAACTGAAGAGGCAAAAATCTGCATGAAGTATACAACAGCACTCTGTGATGCCTACTTTTAATGTCTTATACAATAACTTCTTAAGTATAAGAAAAAGTTCTTGCTGAACATTTTGGCCAACTCATCAATCTCTTCAAATCTAAACACTAAGGTCAGACCAGACTAGAGTGCGCAGTGCTCCGGTCCACAGTACCAAACTATATCCACAGAGTCCAGTTTAAATCTCATTCTTTTAACAAATACATTTGATGAGTGTACATTGAATACTGGGCCCTAAGGATCTTGGGATACAACAGTGAGCCAGAAAGAAAACACCTACACACATGGGCTCTCATTCTAGTTGGAGAAACAGGCAAGCCAGCAAACAAAATACATGGGGTATTTTTGTACAATGGCACATGTTAAGAGAAAAACATGTTATAGTAAGCCAGGCAAACAACAATAGACTGGTGTTGTCCAACAGGCAGGTATAGATAGGGGTGAGGGTTTTCAGTGAGTGTGACATGGAGCCCAGGTGTAGATGAAACGAGGAATAAGACCCCCTGGTCCCTAGCAGAAGCCCTCTGTCTCTGCCTCTGCTTCTCCTGCACTTACATCCTTTACTCATTCATCTGACAAATAGATCCCAAGTGTTTGCCACACCCATGTGCTCTGCCTAGGGCTTTCTCATGTTTCTCTCTGCTCCTATTAAAAACTTACAAAAGACAGGGACTGGATCTTATTTATCTTTGTGGCTCCTTTGCTGCCTTGTGCACTGGGGAATAAAGGATTCACTGGAGAAGCAAATAAATGTCTAGAACTCAAGTACATCCCAGAGTCAAAACTGTACTTTCCCTGCTGCCTCAAAAGTCAACATATGTCTCTCACGAGAAAACCAAGGCTATGTGGGCTCCTTATGGAGAACTCAGCATAGTAAATCAGGTTAGGCCCATTGGGAAATAAAGGATTGGAGTAAGAGGAAATCTTTGATTAAAAATGTACTTCATTATTGAACAGTCTATGCCAGACAGCAAGCATAAAGACACAAGCAATTCAGAGCATCCCAAAGGCAGGTTAATACAAACGGACTCTTTTGAAATCACTCCTAGCAGGTGACTCACTGATCCTGAGCACACAGAATGTCACACTGTATAAGACTCTGTCAGCACACCAGCTGGAAACAAACTGAAAATGAGTGACATCCTCTCCCCTACCCTCTCCTGCCATGCCCTGCCCTCCCCTCCCTTGCCCTCCCCTCCCCTCCCCTGCCCTCCCCTGCCCTACCCTCTAATTTTGCTTTTCCTTAAGTCTATTTTCCCATTTTCATCATGCATGATTCTCTATCTTGGTACCTAGGAAGGGAAGGAGGTTTTTTCCAAATTGAAAGAAAGAATCTGTAAATCCTTAGTCTCCTAGTATGGAACATGCATCCAGAGAAGTAAAACCATATTATTAACTGACTGGTCAAAACTAGTTCTAAAATGGCATTATACCTTCAAGACAAACCACTTTCATAATCATACATGACATTAATGAATTTGCAATTGAATTTCACCTGCATCCTTCATAGGAAACGAGTCAAATGCGTTCCCAGCAATTTTCTGCCTTTATTATAGTTTGCCAAATTGCAGCGAAAATACTCTTATTTTCCCTAACCACACTTTTTTTTAGGCAATGCAGATAATACTATTCATGTAAGCTTCTGTTTTTGTTGTTTTAAAGCTCAAACATCTTTTTACCTGAGAAGCACAGAGGGCTGGTTTCCTCGGCAACGTAATTTGCTTCCAGTTCAATGGAACAGCGAGTTCTTTTTCACAGGTGCCCCACATCAAGTGACCAATCCCTGCTCAGACAACCCCACTTCCCTTAGCAAAGCACGGTGGAAAAACATCTGTTTCTAAGGTGGTTTTGTAACGGTTAAATGAACCTTTTAAATATTGATTTTAATGCTTTCAATTTTTTAAGCTGCTGTGCACTCTGGTTGGATTTTTTTTTTCCTGAAGTGCACAGGGCACAGCTCCTCCAAGCCTCTTATTCATTTGCCCCCAGCCTTCAATGATGCAAATCAACTGGCCTTTTCTTGTAGACTTTTGACTCAAAAACAACCATTGGCTAAAGGAGAATGAACTTAGGAGACCTACCTTTCTAATTCTAAAGACATCTGATCTAGAACTCTGTCAGTGGAAATAATGCCCCCTTGAAATTGGCCACACTACACCGTCGAAATCTAAAGAAGCCATATATGTACCTATATCAGCTGAGTGTTTAGTAAAGATTGAGCCTTGAGCCATCTGGGCCATTCTAGAAAGTGCCTGGTTCTGAGACAGATCTTTAAACCTAGCTAGGTTCTAGTCTAGGAGTATCATTTAAAGGGTCAGCTCTATATTTGGTTTCATGGATATCTCATTATCCAGTTAGAATCCCTGTATTTTTATTTGTTCATCAGACTAAGAAAGATCTCTCTGAGGAGATACTGTACCAAGTTTAGTCTGGTAGGCACGTTCAAAGTGCAGCCTTCACGGTTAATCAATAAACAAGAAACTGATCAATAGCAAAATCCCAGCAAAGCAGCACACTGCTGCTGAGGGCCAGCAGAGCTCAAAGTAGCATCTGAAAACAAAGCCCAGGAGAGTTACTTTTCAGAAGCAGCTGGAAGCCGCTCAGTGCTTTCTTTGCACAGTTTATTGTCTTCTGCACCCGAGCCAGCCTCGTGTCTGGAATACACTTAGAGGCTGTGGACATCTTGCAGAAAGTATTATGACAACACAATGTCATACTTGAGAAAATAATGGAGTTGGAGTGCCTGTACATGGAGTGCCAGCAGGAACAGCAACCGCTGTCATCATAGAAATACTTGAAAAATTGGGGGCAGTAATTTTTGGTTGGGACTGAACTTTCAGTGGATGTAAGCAAAAGCTGAGAACTCTGTGCAAAAACCACCGTATCAAAGGGTAACCAGCTGGGTGTGGAGGTAGATGCTTGCAATCCCAGCATTCAGAATGCTGCAGCAAGAGAACCGAGTTTCAGGCCAGTCTGGGCTACTGAGCAAGACATGGAGCCCAACAAAGAAATAGTAACAAATTCAGTGTGATGCCTGGTTCAGCACAGAGAATAGATACGGACATCTGGAAATAAGGCAGAGGTTACTTAGAATACACTCAGGGATGGGTAAGACCAAGAACATTGCCAAATGTTCCTTAGCCATAGTTATAATTAAAATTATAGCCATAATTCATAATTAAAAGCTTTACAAGCATTCTATCGACTCCAGACACTTTAAGTTTTGTTATGCGTGGTTCTTTCAATATTAAATCAAGGTAGAATGGTAGGCTGAATGATGATTTCCCAAAACATCTCAGCTCTTGGACCTATTACTGTGACCTTGCTTAGGGGGCAAACAACTCTGTAGATGTAATTAAGCATGTTGAGATAAAACCCACCCTGGATTATGTAGATGGCCCTAATACTAATGACAACTGTCCTTCTAAGATACAAAGAGGAGAGACACAGAGGGAGAAGTTGGGAGGCCATGCGGTGAACAAGCTACAAGTAGATTGAAGTTTGCCGCCATCAGCCATGGAATAATTAAAGTCATCAGAAGATGCAAAGAAAGATTCTTCCCCAGAGTACTTAGAGAACATGACTCTGCCAGCTTCTTGATCTAGACTCCACACATATACAAGAACAAATCGCTGTTGTTCTGAGCCACCATGACTGTTTTGCTATGGTAGCCCTGGGAACTCAAATAAGTAATTTACACTTGTGGCATTTGTATGTTTTCATATGTGTGTGTTTGTGTAAACACATGTGCATGTGGAGACCACAAGACAACCTTGGTATTATTCTCAGAGATACTGTCCAACTTCCCTTGATGTAGGGTCTAATTGACCTGAAGTTCACCAACCACAGCAGAAGGGCTGGCTAGCAAACTCAAGGCTATGACTGCCTCTGCCTCCTCAGCAATGGGATTGCAAGCATACCACCATGACCCACTATTTTTTATACACATTTGGGGAACTGGACTTCGATCCTTGTGCTTACAAAACAAGTGCTTTGCCAACGGAGCCATCCTTGCCCCTCAGGCCCTCTTGTGGAGTTTTGAAGTTAGCCTATGAAATTTTCATTTAGTCTAAGTTACTTTGAACATCCCTACTACTCTGCAAGCACTCACAAAAATATCCATCAAGGCCCACTATAACTTTAGCACTTGAAATAGCATGTTGAAATAGCACTTGGTTGCACATCAGCTGCAGAGGGTGGTTTGAGTTTTAGGAATATTATCACACAAGATCCTGTAGCTCTATCTAAACGCTAAATGTCAAACAGGGAAAGTCACTTACCCAGGTGGCCTGGAACTCAGACTACCATGATAGCAGCATAGTCAGACCTTCCTTCTCCTCAGGCGTCCTCCAGGCCATGTAACCACCCAGGAAACTACACTTCCTGCATATTAAGACTATTTGTTTCTATCCTCCATTCCCATTTCATATTACCAAGAACTGACTTTGAACCTCTGTTTGTCAGAAGCTCATTTCACTAATGTAACCACTGTAAACCAAGCTAGTGTTTTGTAATCTTATGACACTTTAAAATATAAGGTAGATGTTGTGTTTTTTTTTTTTTTTTTATTTCAGGAGCTGTGGAAATGGCTCAGTGTGTAAAGCACTTACTGTGCAAGTTAAGACGACTATGCGCAGTTTAGATTCTTAAGTATTCTCATAATGAGTGAACGTGGTAGCCTGCCATAATCCCAGCAAACACAGTACACCTGAGAGCAGGCTAGCAACCTAGACTGGATGAATTTGCTAGCTCCGTGCTTAGTAAGAGAGATCATGGCTCAGTCACACTCACAGAGAACAATGCAGAAAGGTACTGGATATCCACCTCCAGCCTCCATATATACAGCATTTACATGTACTCACGTACCTGTGAAAATACATATGCACATGCAAACAGTACATACCTCTCCTCAAACAATCCTGAATTAGTAGGTGTAGGAAGAGAACAGTCTTAGGACTAGAAAAGTTTGTGAGCCATTGATTTAGTCCAAGCCATGCACCTGACGCTCCTCTGGCTGCACTTAGTATCCTCACAAAGTTTCTGCTTAAAGGATAATCATATGATTTTATTAAACATTAAAAATTTTGTATACCCAAATCATTTTTCAGTTTGCATGAAGAAGGAAAGACAGGGAAGCAGCCTGCCAGACAAAATGGTTGTCTATCCTGCCACCTTAGACAGAGGACTGGTAAACAGTGAGATGCATATTAAGTAGTCATCAATATCTGAAAGTCCAAGTACTATAGGAAAGAAGCCATAGGATCAAAATCATATGACTACACACACACACACACACATACACACACACACATTTACCCACAAAAGAGCTATGTAACTAACTTGTTGTCAAAGCCCTAAGATTAAATCCTTTCATAGGTACATGTTCATATGCTTGCTTTTTTCAAGAGGTATTTCTGAGAGTAAAAATATTATGGAGGAAAACTCCTGTGGTAGCCAGCTAGCCGTCATGATCCCCACCCCACCCTCATGATCTCCACTCCTATCATTTCTGCTCTTCTGTGGCTTCTCCTCCCAATTATGTCAGAGTTATCTGAACAAACAATAGAATGTAAGAATAACCATAATTAATACATCTTCAATGCAACCCCTCTATGTAAGCCTTGGGGAACATTGTAGAAGAGAGAGACTAGAAAGATTATAAGAGCTTGATGACCAATACATTTGCTGCTTTATAGATTCCTTATAGAATATTATATAAGTAGTGCCTTCTATGTATGACAAGTAATCTACACCCACAAAATCTCATCAATATAAACAGCTAAACAAGACCTGCACAATGACAGTCCCAGTTGGTCTGCCAGTGTGAGTAGGGGAACCTCATAAGGTTAAACCACTTGATGAAGAACTACAGTTAATTAATTGATTAATTCATTAATTAATGGATGCTGAGAGGAGAACCAGACTTCTCTAAGGATGAGCCCCAATGGGCTATCCAGTCCCACATAGTCAGGCTTAAATACATATTCATATGAGCAACACTAAATCACTTAGCAGATTATATTCATACACACATATAAACACATATATACATACTCACATACATACATATGTAGCAATAATAATGAAAGAAGTAGTAGTCATGAGCTTCAGAGAAAGTGAGAGAAAGGGTAGAAATTAAAAGGGAGAAAAGGGTGAAAATTATACAAATGTAGTATATATGTAGAAAATTCTCAAAAATAAAATATATTTTAAAGCTAAATAAGGATTCAATAATAAGTTCTAACCAATGAATACAGAAGCAGGAAATAAAAAAAATAGAATGTAGAACTAATGGGCTGATGGGATGTCCTGGGTAGTCCTATAGGGCACAGTAGTCTTTGTCCTGTTTTCTGTCTTCTAGATGGCACTATCTAGGGAGAGGCAGTAGTCCTGTACAGAATCCACAGTGAGAGACGGGGACCTCTAGCCAAGAGATAAGTGGGAAGCCTGCTTGTAAGTAGATCTTGCTGTTCCAGCTGATATTCTAAATGATCACATATTTCCAAGGCATTTTCCAAATGTGCATGAACTCAAAATTCCTTCTCATCCTTGATACCCCCCCTGTATGTAGGAGCTATTGAGTGAACCATGTAACTAGTTCAGATCACCTCTGTCACCACAACTCTTACAGTGTAAAGATAAGGAAGTAGTCAGACTTATCTTGAATCAACAAAGCTGTTAGAGCAAGAATTCTAGTCCTTTGGTGCATACTACAGCTTCTAATATGGGTATAGATGAGAAAGTGGTTAAAATATTAACTCCACTCTAAAATAATCTTTAAGTTTTAGAATATGAGATCTATGAGCTATGATCTAGGTGCTGTAGCTCATTTATGAGTTTGTCCTCAAAGTCTTGAAGAGCTCCGAGCACTGGATGGATGATTGGATGGATAGGTGGATGGATGGATGGGTGGATGGATGGATGGGTGGATGGATGGATGGGTAGATGGATGGATGGATGGATGGATGGATGGATGGATGGATGGATGGATGGATGGATGGATTCATGCATAAATGGACAAACAGATGAGGGAGGGAGAGATAAGTGGATGGGTAGGTGGTTAGTTGTGTGGATGGGTGGATGGATGGTTGGGTGAGTGAGTGGATGTATGATAGAGGATATATACTGAGTTGTTTAGAATAATTGCATTTTTATCTTAGGATTTTGCCAGGGATCTACAGTGAGGAGAAACTAAAACTTTCTACACTGGTGCCTGAGACAGTGCTGTGCATATCAGAGATGAATTACAAAGTTTGTTCCAGGCCAAGAAAACTGTTTACTACGAAAGCTGAATCTTAAATCTTAACTCAAATGAGGAATCCCTTGTAGCCCTTTATTACAAGCAGTGCAGAGCCCTGACAACAATAATTGAGTACAGAAATTTGTTTTGCAGCCACCGTTTGCCATTCCAGATCCTTCCCGTCTTTGTTCACAGTCACAACTGCCTCCCCCTTCCCCCCAAGGCACTTGGCTGGCTCTAAATCACTATCAAAACAGGTTTTTAAGAAAGTGTCTTACAGCTTCATTAGTCTGGATAGTGTTAGCTGTAGAAGAGGAAACTCAACTTATACAGACTTCATACAAAGTCACTAACTGCTGCAGAGATGGAGGGGACTGCCCACACTGTCACAGAATAGACTGGTAGAGCTGGCTTCAAGCCTGAACTTCCAGGAAGACCCAGATGTGGATAGTGGGCCAGCCCAGCAACCACCTCCCAGCACCAACTCTACCCTACGTGAAGAGACCTTGAACTATCCAGGTCAGTTAACCTCCTTAACCACAACATTCTTTCATATAAAGGGGTATCAGTACTTGATAATAGCTTAAAGTTCCCAGGACTGTTAGTATCAATCATGACTTTGAGCTAAAAGAGTGATCTCGGTAGATCTGCAGGCATCTGAGAAGACTGCCATGTTTCCTGCTCCTCAGTTCTTGGAACAGAAACCAGTGCTAGCAGACTCTTGAAACTAGGCTACTGAAAGAACAAGAAATAAGTAGATGGGGGTTATCCTTTTAATGGTGGGTGATAAGCAAGTGTGTGATATTCTACCCTGACCCCAATATAACAGTCACAAGTAAATATGGCAAGTTTTAGGCCACCTAAGAAAATGCATTCATGACTCTTCCTTCATTTCCTTTGAGTAAATCTTAATGATCTCCTTCTTTTAATAATTGCTATGTTCCTAACCTCCCAGTGGTTCAAGTGAATTATGATTAGGAGCAGCTAATTATAAGATACAGGAATGACAAAGGAAAAAATTCACAAATACAATGCATGTAACAAAAGTGGGCCAAAGCCTTTGTCAGTACCCTTAGAGGTCCTGTGAGAAGCAATATACCAATAAGCATTGTCAAAAACATGGCTTCTTCCATCTACATAGGATCAGGCTCTCTGGTGGCTAGAATATCAGTGCTCAGAGAGCATATGTCTGTTTTTGAGACCTCCCCTTTCTCTGGCATCATTACAACCATTATACTATGGCCACATGGTGACCAAATAGCAAGTGGGTAATGAAAGACAGGCTCCAACCATACACCTCTGGATGGAAGCAAGGCAGCTGCTCAAGCTGCTGACGCTGAGAAGAAGGGAAGTCCACATACTTCCCCTCCAACACTTAACCCACAGACCAGGAAAGGCAGTACTTACGGTGTTCAAGTATGAATGGGTTATTAATAAGCACATTCTTATGATGTCATAGAAATGCCCATTGGAATCAATAGACACACAGCTGGGGGTGGTGAGAGATGGAGGTATGGATCTGGGAGGATTTGGGGAAAGTAGAGGAGTAAATATGACCAAATATATAAAATTCTAAAAAAAAAAATAAGAATAGGGTTTTTTTTTTTTAAGGAAACCCTATCACTCTTCTCTTTCATTCATAAATTAACAAAGACAGCACAACTCTCCTCTTTCCTTTCACAATTACTGGGTCACAGGGCGAGAATGCCAGTTACCACACATTTAATCAAGGTTCACTATGGCATAGAGCAAGCACCAGAGAGATGCCCAAGGAGTGAGGCACAGTCTAGGGAAGATGATCATACATTTACAAAAGGTTAAAAAGTAGCCAGGTGGTACTGGTGGAATTTTTGTTCTCCCCCAAAAGGAAACCTAACGTCCTAGCCCCCATATTTCAAATTGAGTTCACATTTAGAAATTGAAGGGTTATTGTAGCTATAAATGAGATCAACTGGAGTAGGATTTACCATGCCCAATATGATCTCTGTCCTACAATAATATGGCCCCATGAAGGTAGAGATGTGTTAGAAGAACACTCTACAGCAGTGACTCTCGACCAGCGTTATAGGTAACACCGTAACCCTTTCCTATAGTTCCCCATGTTATGGTGGCCCCTAACCATAAAATTATCTTTGTTGCTACTTCATGACTATAATTTTGCTACTGTTATGAAGCATAGTGTAAATATCTGATATGCAGGATGTCTGGTATGAGACCCCTGTGAAAGGTCATTCGACTCCCTAGAGGGTTGCAACCCACAGGTTAAGAACCATTTCTCTATGATGTTGTCAGTGCAAGACAGGGTTTGGAGGAATCGTGGCTCTGTGGCATCCTGCTTTTGGATTTCTAGACCCCAGGACTCCTTGAATTACCCAATTTGTGATCCTTTGATGTGGATATCTTAGGAAATAACACTATGTAAGTGTTGCATCATGGCTGACAGAAAAGGGTGACAGAGACCCTGCAGGAAGTCACACTCATACCTGGGATGAAGTAGGAAGGGCTTCCCAAAGGGATGCTAAGTGCTCAGGGCCTTAGAGCACACATAGGGCCTCTGCCCAGCAGCTGAGAGAGTCAGCACATGAAGATCTTCTAGACTGTGTGAAGGATGACCACCATGAGGCCTACTGAGACAATGTCTAATACTTGGCGGAACTGGCAAATTACAAAGCAGTTCATGTGCCCTGAGCTTACTGCATGGGGCTTTTCTGAGTTCCATGCAGAAGACGAATGGGGAGAGGAAGCAAGAAGTGGGTGAAGGAAAGTAAAGGTAGGCTCAGATTATCCTGGCAGCCTAAGTGCTGTTAAATGGCTACAAGCAGATGAACAATATGACCCTGTCTCACTCTGCGATACGGTGCCTGGCGGCAGTGCGCCGGATACTCTTCAAGAATGGACCTGGGATGGTACATTGCTCAGATTGTACAGAATGAATCAAAACATGCGGATGGTGGGAAAATTGAGTCATTTAGAGATGGGACTGATGCATAGGGTGTGCTCAGGGTTTGAGACACATGAAGACAGTCAAGATTAGTCAAAGGCTCAGACTGCCCCCAAATTCTATACCAGCCACTCACTGGCTCTCTGAATTTGGACGGCTTACTTCCCCTCCTTTGTCAGTCCCCTCGCCTATAACTTGGGAAATACTCACAGTGATGGGGGGGAGCTAATGGGTTTACACAGGCATGTGCTCAGGATAGAGTCTGACACAGATGAAAAGGGCTTCATTTATATTCCTACAACAACAGCAGTGTCTACACAGGGATCCTCTGGCCAGAAAATAAGGCTAGATGAGCGCTTCCAAAAACAAGTTTCATGAGCTCACACACAAGGAACAGAAGCATATATTATAGCAAGGACCTGATACATGAACAGAGAGAGAAGCTATACAGGTGAGAATGAATGGGTTGGCATGAGTTCATGAAGAAGCATGAAGAATGGGGATGAGGAAGATGTCATGGTACATTCTAGGGGAGATGAGGAAGCAGGGTTATAACCAGGTCAAGGAACTATGATATTATCAACGGAGCCTCAGGAGAAAGCCGTGTTAGCCCAGACATCAACATGGCTACCTGACATGCATCTCACATTCTTTTGGTAACCTCTAATGTATATACATGTGTATACACACACACACACACACACACACATTTTCTTGGAGGAATTGACTCTTCTCCATGAGATCAGGCTTTGGGACTAAGGTCAAGATGCCTTGATTTCTCCTGGCCACAAGTACCAACTCCAAACCTGGTCACACAGCCCCTTTTCCCCTGGGAGTTCATCAGGACAAGGATGGAAAGAATGGATGAAGCTGGAGTTAACCAACACTGGCACTAGTACCTAGAGTGAGCTGTGGAACACTTTCTACCCCAATACCTACAGTATGTCTCAGTGCCTATCCTCTCTGCACAGTAGGCATTCACACAACTCCAGAAAACTCTCTTTGGATTTAAATTAACAAGAGCAAGCCAGGAAGGATGGCACATATCTTTAATGACTGCAGTCTGGAGGCAGAAGCAGGTGGATTTCTATGAGTTCAAGGCTAGCCTAATCTACCTAGAAAGTTCCTGGCCAGCCAAGGCTATACAGTGAGACCCTGTCTCAGAAGACAGACAAACAGACAGGCAGACAGACAGACAGCAATGCTTATTACACGTCACAAAGTTTCCTTAAGTCTTAGTATGATCCAATAATGCCCTTGCCATTTATTTGCCAGCTTAGAAACAAGAAAACACCAGAAACCTAAAATCTGGCCCTTACTGCAGGGCGACAAAACTCACAGCCTGCAGTCAGCTGAGGGTGTGATGCTAGAACCAGCTCTCTCGTCTTTCCATTATAGAAACGTGAAGCCTACTTGCATATCTTGTCCTCAGCAGAGCTGTGTGGTGTGTGATAATGGGAGTCTTGATGTGACCCGGATTTTGTACCTATGCCAATCATCTTAGTAATCCGCTTTTCTAGCTTTATGGACACCTAGAAGGAGCACTTTGGGAAAAATTAGTTCTCTCTTCGGAACACACCACCACCCTGGGGGTTGGGATTCACTAACTGATTTTGCTTATCAGCGCCTTACCACTGATGCTAAGGATAAAAGAATCTTCTCAAATCAGCCAGTCCATCTCTCCGCACCGAGCCCAGTAGTTCCTTTCGGGCTGTCTAGCTGAACAACCTAGTTGAACAACTAGGAAAAGGCTTCCAGCCAGCAGACCTTCCAACACAGCAAAACTATTCTCAAGCTGAATCGTTTTCGCTAGCGCAGATTCCCTGACTCTTTCAAGTTCTCTGTCTGCGAGCGCATCTGCAAAGTTCCCAATGGTACACCTGAAGCTTAGTGCCTTCCAAACTTCATTCACTCCACCAGCCCGTCCTGAACCCCTTCCATGTGTTAGAAACAAATGCAGGCGTATTGCCATGTCCCTGAGGGAAGTGAGTGCTAGTCACTGTTACCCGATGCCTAGAAGAACATCTGGCAGGCAGAGTCCCAGAAAGGATTTTATTAGCAAAAGAATGATTTGTCCCAGTAGCAGTAACAGCTAAGGAGCTTCGAGTAGAACAGCCTACGAAGATAAATGGTGGACCTAAATGGAGCAGGGTAACAGAGTCGAAATGCCTGGGCCAGAAGCCTAGCTCCACCCTTTGGATGAGGTAATCTTAAATTAATGAGAGTGTCCTGAAAGACCTCAGCTTCCTCAGCAGAAAGGGATTAGTAACACCTGTTTCACAACATTATTAAAAGAATATTAAATGTGAAAATGCATAGAAATCATTTGTACAGCACTCAGCACACAGTATTTAATAACTACGGCTTTTGAATGTAAAAATGCTATAATACCAGTCTCCTATGCAAAAACTACTAACTTCTTATAATTGAATATATAAATATATGTGTGTATGTATGTATTCTAAATTTGAGTTTTATTCTGTCCAGAATGAAAAATAGAACTCAGATGTTAAATTGTCTACTCTGTCTCTTTCCTCTCCACACTTCTCTTGGTCCCAGCAAGGCCACCTCAGTGACAATGGAAACAGAAGCATGCTGGCCCCCTCTGAATGTCCCTCACATCCCATTCCCTGACAGTAGGTGATGCTTCCTTGGAAGGCTCAGAGAACCTCTGGAGATGTTGGCTCTCTAAGCACGAACAGGCCACATCACACCCTCCTGAACCAGCTCAAGGCTCTTTCAGGTCTAGAATGTGTAATTTTGGTGGTCTCTTCTCCAACTGCAAAGAGACACAGCAGTTCTGAATCTGTCATCATACGGATAAGTAACAGAGATCTCTGGACCTTGCCCCAGCTTTGGGTGTTCTAAGCTATTGGTGGCCACAACTCCACATTATGCCATGGTGACCACTGAGTTTCTTTCATGAGGTCTGCTGTGGCCTTCAGCTTCATATGGAATGGCATGCTTGGACCCTTTCCACTCGTGATCCTAGATGAAATGGGTGGAGACAGCCACATATTCCTATCACTCAGAGTCTAGATTCCCAAAGTCAGGGAATACAGAAGTAGCTGAGGACTTCCAGTATTCTTTCTCTTGCTCATCTCCTATTATCTGTTCAGTGGGTACGTATCTACCCAGGAGACTAGAAATGGGAGTAGGGAATGATAGAGAAGAACCCACATGCAGCTTGAGCAACCCCTAGTCTGCAAATCCCTAACCTGAAAGGCTCTGAAATTCAGAGGACTTCCAACTTGAGGGTTCTCAGTCCGTAGTATAGCCAAAGGTCCCCAGATTCAAGGATCCCAAAATTGGAACCATTGGGCTCTGAAGGATTTTAGATATGGGCTATTTAACCTATGCCAAGAGCTGTTCTGGCTAGCCACGCCCACTCCTCCTTTCCTTGTCTTTTCTCATCTGCTCTGAGAAGCTAGCTAGGCACTAGAGCATTTTCTGCAGCTTTCTTCCGACAGCTCCCTGAGAGGCATGGTGGGATGGGGTGTAACCAGCAAAGAGAGCTGCTTAGGGTAAGGAAGAAAGAAACAAGATCGATCCAATCATGTTGTTGATTTCTGAAGATGTTGAGATGCAGAAAAAACATCAACTGAGCTTCGGATGTTATCTTCATTACTAAAGCTATAGTGGGAATGTCACAGAGGCAGAAAAGGCAGCCCCAAGAGAGGTGGGTTCTTGACTTTTAAGGAAAGCAAGACACTAGGAGAAAAGGAGACCTTCAGAAGGCAAATCTGCTTGAGGCTGTTGCCAGTCCCCAAGCCCAGGGTGCCTATGGGTTCAAGGACACATCTGCTTTACCTCTCAAATGCCTCCTTCATCTAGTATGTGCTGGATTATCCTCAGAGGTCTCTTGACATGGAAACAAACCGGCCGTGCACTCTCTTGCTGTTCACAAGCTCCTTCAATGCCACATTCGAGGACTCAGAATTTATTTGCTATTTATTTTCCATCTACAGATGGCTTCATAAAAGCCTTTCTCCTTATTCTGAAAAAGTCCAAGTGGTAGCTAGATCTCCACTAAGGATGCAAATTAGGTTATGCAGGTGGCATAAGACAACAGCAGGCTTCAAGAACCACGGATGAGGGGTGGAACTCGTGCAGCCATCACGTGCTGGCTGGCTGGCTGGCGAAAGCGCAACTTCCGTGCCTGTACTCCTGAAAACGGGCTCTGCACAGTGTGGTTGTTTAGCTCCAACCCATAGACAGTGGAAGAAAATTCTAAACATAGTGTTTTCACTCATCTGTACTTCACTCAGTATCCATGGCCTACAGAGGGGGTGAGTAAACTTTTTTTTATAAGGGTCAACTTTGCAAGCCATATGGTGTCTGTTGCAACTACTCAGTTCTGCCAGTGAGCTCTGAAAGCAGCCACAGATAATACGTAAACGAATGAGCATGGCTGCGTTCCAATAAAACTTTATTTATAGACATTGAAACTCAATTTCCACAAAGTGTTCGTGTGTCGTGAAATAATCTTCCAATTCTCTTTCAACCACTTAAAAGTATAAAAATTATTCTTGGCTCTCAAGTCAGACATGAAGCAGGCAATGGGCTGGGGCTGACACAGTTCATAGTTTGTTAACCTCTGCCCTAGGTTCACAAATTGGAAATATAAATCTCAGTTCCTGCAAACAACTTTATCCCAGGTCATACAGTAGAGAAAGCTGTAATAATCTACCTCTTTGTATATACGATATGGGATGAGGACCTGGAGCTAGTTTACATATTTTCTTATGAATAATATAAATGTGTAAGATGAATATCTCAGCACTATAAAGCAAGTAGTCATGGGCCACATAGTGCAAGCTCAGTCAGCATTGTCCCATCAGCTCGTGTGGAGCTGAAAAAATCTCTCTCAACTAATGACATAGAAGTCATCCTAATGGCAAGAAGGAAGACCTTGTTCAGGTGTTTGTGGTGAGGTTGGTGAGCCCAAACCTACTTCTTGGACAGGTCTGTTACACCATATATATATGGAACACAAAACTAATGAAATGAAAATTAATTAACTGCTATGTTACTACTAGGAAGACATAACTGAGCTTCTTAGAGCATGACATTAGAGGATCCCAACCCAAGAATGGCTAGAACAGAGGACAAAGAAATAATGTAAAGACAAGGTATCTCAGGGCAGATAGGACAATCAGGAGCTACATTGTTCCCATCTGCTCCCAAAGAGCAGAAATAAGGCCTCACATTAATCTATTCTTTTGAGAAGAAATTACATTTTCCAAATTCATTAATACCTAGAGAAGGGGACTGACTCACTTACCTTAAAACGATGAGATCAAATGTTTCTACATTCAGTGCAAATAAATGGCTAGAAATATAAAGTAAGTCGGTGATTGTAGTGCTAACATAACAATGTAGCATGTTAGCTGAGTAGAGGCCTTGGCAGCGGACTCCTACCCTCTTCTTCAACTTGCAGAACAAGGTTTCTAGAGCCAGTGTTTCTGCCATTCTGGGCTACACAAGGCAGGCAGTACTGAAGAGGGTGGCAGCTGATAGGGAAAGGATGTCACTGGGGACCTGGCCTGCTGCCACAGGCCTTCTCCCAGTACTCAGAAGGAAAAGGGGGTGTGACTGTGAGTCTGAAGCCTGTGCTACATTGTAAGCCTAGGCTAGTCTGGATTACAGGGCAAGACTGTGGAGAAAGAAAGAAAGAAAGAAAGAAAGAAAGAAAGAAAGAAAGAAAGAAAGAAAGAAAGAAAGAAAGAAAGGAAGGAAGGAAGGAAGGAAGGAAGGAAGGAAGGAAGGAAGGAAGATAGGTGGGTTATTAGGTCCAGTTGGGGCAATGATGTTGAGTATCAGAGCTACTCCTACCCAAGAGGCTGCCCTAACCCCACTCCCAACATGCCATCGATTTGACACTATGTTATTTGATAGTATGTTATTGATTTGATACTATGTTATTTGATACTATGTTATCAATTTGATACTATGTTATTTGATATGACTTTATTGATTTGATAACTATGTTATTAGAGTGTGTTTTTTCTTTATGTAAATGTCCTTTGAAAATGACTTGAAGTTTTAAAAACACAGTGGTTTCCTCCTTAGCCATGGAGATGATTTTATAGCCTCAATTAGGAAATGAACTAAAGTGATTCCTCGGTGTACCCAGAACCTGGGCTTCCTCTATGACAAGAGGGATTCTGGGCCTGAGACCATCATGCCCCCTAGTGGCAGGCTTGCTGTTTCATGAGCCTCCCTCCATCTGAAAGGAGGGTACCCAGCCATCGGTTAAATTATTCCATCTCACAGCCGATGAATTTCAATAAATAGACCATCTGTTCACCTTCTGTGTGGGAGTTCAATCATCTTGTTGGCAGAGATATTATTCTCCAGCAATTACCTATGTCTTTATCACATCTCATTCAGCTGCACCAGCCTGCTCTGTACAACCAACAGCCTCTACAGATAGGATGGGCTGAGGCTGGGACGCAGAAAAAACTCTGCACTTCATCAAGAGCAGGTCAAGGCAGGAGATGTATGGGCAGGAGGGAGAGAGCCTTCAACCTCTGGAAAACTATAGACTCGCCTATTTGGTGGGTGACAGAACTGAGCAGACATGCAGACATGGAGTCTGGCTGGCAAGTTCTGGTCTGTCAAAAATAACAACACTGGAAAAGACGAAAGGCTGCACGAGAGAGGGGAGCCGTGTGTGTGCATGCAGACAGCATGGCCCTATGGTCACCTCTGCCACTGACCAGCTGTGTGACTCTGCACATGCATGGAGCCTCTCTGGGCCTCGGTTTCCCCATCTGGAAAAATAAGAAGTTGGAATGGGTGGTTCCTAGACTCTTTTAGCTCTGAACTTACAAGACTCTAGTGGGTGGAGAACGGGCACCTGCAGCACGGCCCACGCCCAGATGTAAAGCAAGCGTGTGGAGCCGCACTGAATTGCTAAGATGACAGCTAGAAGCAGGGAACATCCCGGGAATGAAATCAGTTAGTGAAGTCGTTTGCATGCTTTTGAAATGGGGTTCACATCAATGGCTGTTCCTTGCACATATAGAAAAGGTAGAAACAAAGGCTCAGGAACGCTGGTGTCCTAAAAGTTATAACTAGGAAATGGAGAGACTGAAGCTTCAAGTCCATGTTGTCAGGAAGTGTGATACCCAAAGGCCTCTCAAAAAGAAAAGAGAGAGAGAGAGAGAGAGAGAGAGAGAGAGAGAGAGAGAGAGAGAGAAGTTTCAGGACAAGGTAGATCCAAAGCAACAATGAAAAATGCTTGGGGGGGGGGCAGGGAGAGAGAGAGAGAGAGAGAGAGAGAGAGAGAGAGAGACAACCCAATCAGCTCCAACAGCCTGCTGCCCACTATGCATTCCCACCGCCTGACTCCAGTGCTAAGACTGACATGCTCTCCCCAGGTCAGGTTCAAGTTCTTCCTGAATACAGACCACCAACAAAGTTCCCAGGATCCTCTGCAGCTTAGGAGCAAGAGTCTGGGTTCTGGCTAAGGGGTTGTACACAAAACTTCTGCATGCTGCCTGAATGTAAGGAGTGATCTGTTTTCTACTCTCTCCCAGAAACCTTAAACACTCAGCTTCTGAGAGAAACACTGTGGGAAGAGACCGCACCTACACTGAACTATGGAAAACTGAGAGGGAAAGACTATTTTATATTCTATCAAGATTTGGGGTCATTATTCTAGCTCTGGAAACCACAGTAGGCTGACCAATAGGCCCAACAATGACACCCACCCTGCACCCAATCCTTTCTCTTCTGAATCCAGCACCACAACTGCCTTCTCAAGCCGATGGGGTCTTTCCTAAACTTAAATATGCATGGTGACAAACAAATGCCACTGCCCCTTTTTGGGATATTTCCCAAATATACCCCTGTGTCAGCATATTCCAGTCCCCGCCTGGGCCGTGGGAAGGGTGATGCTGAGTCCTCTGGACAAAGCTATCGAGAAAGGAAAGTTTTTCCATGGAGAAGGCCCAGCTGGACAGGGGTCATCTAGAGCTGCAGGGAAGTCACTGTGGGAGAAGGTCTGCACTAGAGGGCATGCTTAGCATGAGCCAAGAGATGGTGAGCCATGAGAAGACAGACGGACGGACGTCCAGGAGCAGAGCCACAGAGGAAGTGCAGGCAGGGAGACCTAGGGTGGCCGTGACGGCAGGTCAACAGGTGAGATGGTGAAGGCTGGGAGGTCTGAGGAGTGGGAACAGGAAGTGGGAATGGGAGGCAGAGGGGATGGAGGAGCAAAGATGGAAGCAGGGAGAGAGAGGCGGGTGCAGAGAGAAGGGGATCAGAGAGAAATCACAGGCAGAGAAAAGAGGTAAAGGGAGGAAGAACCTGGAGGGAGGTGAAGTCGGGACGGAATGGAGGAAGACAGGAGAGTGGACTCATGTGACAGGGAGCTAGGGGGAGGGTGCAGAGATGCAGAAAGGCCAGGGAAAGAAAGGACAGGACAGGAGGGTGGGAGCCAGGCAAGTGACAGCCACATCTGCATCCTCAGGCCCAGCCACCCTGAGTCAGCCTTGCCCCTAGACATCTGTTAGATAAGATGACACACCTTTGCATTTAGCCATTTTTACTGGGATCCTGCCACAGGCTACAGGCTCAAATCAGAGTCCCCCTCGTGTCATAGTCTCAATAGCAGCAGCCAGAAAGAGAAGACCGGCGTGGATTTCTTCAGATTTTCTACAAAAGAGAAAAAGAAGCCTCAAAACTGTATGTGGCAGGAACGTGGAAGGGCCAACACACAGACATGGAACCTTAACACCGTGGCATGAACCACCTTCTACCAAGCTGAGAATTCTCCGTGTTCAGGGCAGTTTCGAATCTTACCCTTTTTGTCTCTGCAAGCTCACTCTTTCCATGTGACACTAGCCTGGGATCACATGCTCCTGTGTTTTCTAACTTGATCCTTCTCTCTCCCTCTCCATCCCCCTTCCTCTTGTTCCCTAATCTAAAACCTTGTTCTTTCTCTCTCCCCCTGATGCAGCCTGCCTTGTCTATGTTTGTGCACAAGCATTTAGGATTCTGTAAGTGTCCCAAGAGTCCCTGCGTCAGCCTAAAGGGACTCTCGGCAATGCCATGGCAGCTATTTGGACACTTTAGCTGATCCCACAGGCCACCAGCGGAAGCCTACACAGCTCAAAAGTGAGTCAACAGGCAGCTGAAGCCCATTGCTCTGAGTCACTATCACATTAACATCAGCAGCAAGAGACAATCAGCTCGAAACTGAATTGATGCTCAAATCCACAAAAGGACGGGCGGGGGGGGGAGGGGATAGGGAGTAGAAGAGAAATGGGGGCGGAGGTTGTATTTATGTGTGTGAGCATGCACAAGTACACACACATCAAGTGCGGGAGCAGAAGGTATATTAAAGGACTCGGTTTTCAAATTCTCACCAGAGAATAAACCATTCTGCCTTGTTCTAAGACCAGAATAAAAATAAAGCGATTAGCAGGATTTTAAAAGGCAAAACCCAAGAAAGCTGTTAGGCAAGTGGGGAGGGGCGACTTCCCTCCTTTCATGTCAGTGGAAGGGGCTGAACTAGTCTGCTCACCGGAGACCTCGGTTGATTTCCCAGTACATTTCATATCCATTCAACTCAAATGATATAGATGGCATAAGGCACAAAATCTCTCACGCGGTCGAACAGACTGGGGGCATGTTAATTTCTTCCTCCCGAAGCCTCCCCGCCTCCCCGCCTCCCCGCCTCCATGCAGGAAGCCAGCCTTCCTCATTCACTCCCGGCACCGCTGTTCCGCACGGTCCCAGAGGCGTGCTTTCTCTCTGTTCCTCTTATGCATAATTTACTAACTTACACAATCCCTGTCAACGTTGGCCTCCGTTTTTTACATTTCAGTGAAATTCAAGACTCCATAAAAATCTGGCTCTATATAAAAGGACACTGTAGACAAAGGGCTGGGAGTTGCTGGCTGTCATTGTTTGCTTGCCTGTGTCTGTTGTCCCCCCCCACAAAAAAAGAGACAAAAATCTCCTATAGGAGGTTAAGTTTGGTTGTAGGGGTCACAGTGATGAAAACACCTCTGGACCAGTTTTGGTACCTCCAACTTCCAGCACCTTGAATCATTCTACAGGTCCCAAAGGACAAATGTAGCTCCTCCACTTTGGAAAACCAATGAGCTTGAATCCTTGTCCTTCTTGCTAACCTGTGCTATAAAGTGAGCAACCCGAAAGGCCAAGGCACCTTCTATGGCATTCCTGTGTCCTGCCCCACATCTACAGCTCCAGCACCTGTCTCAGACTTCCTCAAGGTGTCCTGCACACTTGACTGCTCAGAACCCAAACCCCAGACTCTCTCCCTCCTTACTTCCACCAGAGGCACCCAGTCTTGGGACACCTGAAATCAAGGGGGCCTAGGGGGAGAGGCAAGTTCAGACTTGAATAATGATCCACTTCCTTCTGCTCTTCTTTCTTCACCTGAAGGTTACACTCATTCGTCAGTGGCTTGTCAAAGTTACGCGTTCCAGATGACTGACTGGGATAGACTGGTGAGGTTCCTCTGTGTGGCTAGCTCTACCCCTGTTGGAAGTGAAAAGATTAAAAGAGGTCGAGGCTTTGGGCTGTGGGTGGTTGAGTTTGTTTGTCCTGTCAAGGCCTAAGTCATTATTTATTGAGTGCTAAACTGCTACATCCCGATGGATTCAGGCAGATGCTCAGTCAGGCTCCTGTAATCTCACAAATAACTGTGACAGTGTAAAGCCATTAACCACCTCATGCTTTACAGAAACAAACTCAGTTCTCACAAGAGCATTCTGTGAGGAGCAGTTCCCTTCAGTTCCCTTCATACATTTTAAAGATTTACTTTATTTATATTTCGGTGTGCTGTGTATGTGTGTGTGTATGTCTGTCTGTCTGTCTGGTCTGGTCTGTTTGTCCATCTGTCTGTGTGAGTATTCAGAGGTCTGAAGAGGGTGGTGGGTAGGTCCCCTGCAGTTACAGACAGTTGTGAGTCAGCCAACATAGGTTCTGGGAACCAAACCTAAATCCTCTTCAAGAACAGCAAATTGCCCTTAACTGGTTAGCATTTCTCCAGCCCCAGCCCATTTTACAGATAAACAAACAGAACCATTGTTCTGTGACTGAACTCACCCAAGAGCCTACGGTAAAGAACTCGTGGAGTCACTAAGCCAAATGTCTGGCTGGAGAGCCCACACCCTTACTCTCTATACCTCTGCCACCTTACACCTGTGTGATCACTTGCACAATGTTAGACAGGAAAGGAAATGTCAGTGACATTTCTGTCGTAGCAGCACCTAAGAAGGAAAACGAGGTAGGTGTGACCCAGTAGATGAATCAGTGCAGGGTGTCTTGCCCAAATTTTTTTTACAAGAGAAATCATTCCATTATGTTTATGGCCCTATGTCAAAATAAGACAATCCAGCTTCCTTGCCTGTAGCCTTCTGGTTTCTAGTGGGCCCAAGAGGCAGAAATCTGCTGGAGACTTTCCAATGCTGTACAGAGCCACCAATCAAATCAATTGATTCTTCTGCCCTACAGACAGTGGGAAGAGTAACTTCATCCCCCAGTCACTGTAACAGATCTTAACACCGCATGAACACAGCCTCTGCACTCCAGAAAAGCAATTCTTTTCTGTGAAAAAAAAATATTTTTAAAAAAAATCCAGTCAACTTTTTAGACATAACCCACCTGTTCATCTTGTCTTTTACTCCTGCTAATTCCAGAAGCAGGACAATAATCACACCTTGTTACTCTCAGACATAAGAAAACAGAGCATGTGATCAAAAACCAGACGGCTCTGAACCTTGCCCTTCAACTGGTCAGGTCTTCCTGTAAGCAACTCTGTAGGCATCAGCCAGTGGAGACCAGAAGCTACTTGTCACTTTAATCCTTGTGTTCAGTTTTCCACCGTGTTATTGCTGACTGAAGAGCAGAGCCCTTGGATGACAACAGAACATACTGAAGTCTGTATGTAAGAAGGGACGTTAGACAATGTTGAGATGACTTAGCTTTGGGGATGAGGCCTTTCAGGTGCACATGTACACACGTGAGTCTGGAGGCCAGAGGATGACCGTGAGTTATTCCTCTCCTTGCTTAGTTTGCTTTTCTTTTCTCTTCTTCCTTTCTTTCTCTCTTTCTTTCTTTCTTTTTAATACAAGATTTCTCACTAGCCTAGAGTTTATCAAGTAGGCTAGGCTGGCTACCCAAGAAGCCCCAGGAAACTGCCTGTCTCTGCTTTCCCAACAGTAAAATTATAAGAAGATGCCCTCACCCCCAGTCTTGGCAGTGGTGATGTCTGTGGTAGTGGTGAGTTTTGTTTTGTTTTTAATGTAGGTACCAGGAAATCAAACTCAGTCATCATAAGAACACAGCAAACACTTTGCAAACTGTGCTATCTCTCCAGTCCCAAGAATTTGACTTTGCAGCATTTCTAAGCCATCTTTAACACTGAGATAGGGATCCTCAAGAGTTTTCTTTTCCATGTTTTTCCAAGACATCAGAGTGATGAATTGCCGGGTAGGTCATTGTCTCACAAAATTAGTCATGGTCATGCATTTCCTTCTAATGCTGGGGGTTATTTCTGGAAGTTCTGTTTGAAGACAAGGTAAGGATGACAGCCAGACAAGTTCGTGCATGCCTTTAGCATTCCTTAAATTCAGCTGAAGCAGCCAGGTCTTTATGAGTTCAAGGCTAGCTTGATCTACATAGTAAATTCTAGGCCAAACTGAGCTGCATAATGAGGTCCTGTCTCAAAAAAAGAAAAGTAAAGGAAGGAAGGAAGGAAGAAGGAAAGAAAGAAAGAAAGAAAGAAAGAAAGAAAGAAAGAAAGAAAGAAGGAAGGAAGGAAGAGAGGAAAGAAGAAAGGAAGGAGTAAGAAAAGAAAAGAAGAAGAGAAGGAGAGAGAAGAAAAGAAAATGTAAGGCAGAGAGAGGAAGGCAGCTTTGTGGGTCAGTGGGTGTGGAAGGAGCAGTGGTTGTAGTGACTGCCATGGGCATCTTCAGATTTAGAAAATTGGTGGTGTTCCAATGGTCCGGCAGTTCTGCTACCCTATGCTGTGTCGCTCATACGTGTATAAGACTATTTTATAATTTGGGGAATGCTATATTGGATTACATCTGCTATAATGTAATGCAATGCTTAACTGATTGTCAACAGGATTTAGAATCAACTAAGAAGCAAAAACCTCCAGCAGAATCACTAGATTGAGTTATTTGAAGTGGGAAGTCCAACCCTCAAGATAGGTAGCCCCATTCCATGGACTAGAGCCCAGAGTAAATCCAACACAAAAAGGTGCTAAGAACCTGTTTTCATCCCCCTTCACTTCCTGACTGGAGGACCAGCTGCCTCACGCTCCTGCTGCCATGCCTTTCTCACCATGATGAACTGAAGCTCAAACCATGAGCCAGAGCAAGCCCTTCCCTCCTTTTCCCAGATGTTTTGTTGTAGCACTAGTACAGAAGGCCTTTTAACTCAGTTTGCATTGTGAAGAGCACCTACCTGACTCAGGGAGCATTCAGACCAGCTCTGAAACAAAAGAGTCAGAGGTGGCTGCAGTCACTTAGTGAGCTGCCTTAGCAGAAGAATGAAAAGAGAGGTAAATGGGTGGTTTGGAAAAGGTTGGGCAATAGTGTGGCCAAATATTAATGACAGGATCAGATGAGAAAGAAGGAGTGGAGGTTCTGTCTTACTGGAGAGTACCAAGATACACTCAGAGCAAGAACACTGGGGAGCAGGAGGTTTGTAGAGTAAGATGACTGTTCATTACCAAGTAGATCAGGGACAAAGTGACTGGATGTTCATCATCGTCATCCACAAGACTCATCTATCTCTTACCTACTGGACATTATATATGCACTCTATATGCTGGGAACAGAATGACAAAGATATGTGTAACTTAGAATTTATGCAAAAGAGAGAACATTAAGCCAGAAATCAAACAGACAGAAAAAAAGAAAATCATAAAGATGAGGCATTTAAAGGTTGGCCAGGACCAATCTCATCAAAGATACCAACACATGGAGAAAACAGTTAGAGGCACTATTTATTGGAGACATCACATGGCAGTCATGGGCATCTTGACAAGAGCTGCGTCAATGGTGTGCCAAAAACAAAGCCACATAAAATGACTGAAAATAAAACGATAAAGGTAAGAGGTGTAGACAGTGATCATAAAACATTTGCTCGAAATCTTTACAATAACAATAACAATATGGTTGGTGGAGTTAAGTCAAGAAAAGGTATAATGTGATGATGTTGGCAAGAGGGCTTTATATAAGCCATGTCAGCATGGAAAAGCACAAAGCATCCTTTGGGGGGGGGGGATTGTGATGAAAAAGAGAACATGGAGGTTGAGTTGCTATTCGTTTTGAAAGGCATTTTTTACAGAAGAGTATTAGAAAGGAAGAAACGAGGCATTTTTATGCTACTTTTTAGAAATGTGATGACTTCTTACAAAAGAAACAGTGGCAGATTTAGAAACTATTAAAAGAAAAAGTTCATGAAGTGGCTGCTTATAAGAACAATATAAAAGTCAATGGCACAATAATAAACCCAGACGACATGATTTTTAATAATACAGCACTCAAAATAAACAAAAAGTGTAATACCTAAAAAAAAGATTCAATCTGTTTGGGCTAGATATATAAAATGGTGACATTTTACTGTAAGATATTAAGGAGGAACTACAAAGAAGTGTTCATGAAGATTTGATTGTATAACCAGTTCCCCATGAGTTCATCTGATAGCCAATAAAAATCTAACCAAGACTATAATGGAATTTTGTAGAATGTGATACACTGATCCTAGAATGCATATGGATGAGGAAAGGGCCAGAGAAAGCCAGCCACATACAGAGAAAAAGATGAAAGCAAAGGTTGTGTCAGGAAACAGACCTCACTACCGAGCAAGGTCAGCAAGGTCGTCAGATAGAATGGAACCAGGAAGGTCTACCATTAGCATAAGACTTAAGACAATTAAGTGTAAAAAGAGATTGCCCTATGGAACTTAGTTGCATATGAAACCCATAAAATTGATCAGAAAAAAAAAAAAAAAAAAAAAAAAAACTGGTGTGGTCAGAACTAGTTACCTATAATTGCATCAGGCCAACAAACACAAGCCATCGCTGAACCTCATGGATGAGGGTGTATGCGTGGTTATCTATGGGGGGCCTGGAAGACAACAAATAAAAACAGCCTTTGATGATGAGAACAAAGATACTTCGTCTGCAGATAGAAGTGAATAGTGAAATGCAGATAAAAACCTAAGAGGGTCATCAGATTTGATGATGAGTATTTGGCCTGCCTTGCTACTTTCATTCTTCGTGATAAATTTTGAGGTTGTGTCATCAGTGGAGGTTGAGGAGCTGGGGCAAAAGAAGACAGTGTAATTGCTCTGTAAAGGAAGAAATGCGCTGGTGTGTTGGGGGGCAGTAATTGGACTGCCAGGGACTGGATCCATGTCATAAATATAGAGGTGAATGAACACACGTGGATGTTACATGGGTGACATTTAGCTTCTCGAGTGCTTATGATCTGAGTCTAAACTAAAAAGAGAAAAGGCTGAGATATGAAAATATGAGAATTTGGTGGATGAATGGGTGACAAGACTATGTAGAGGACAACATTGGGAGGACGGATGATCAGAGCAAAGAGAGGACAACACTGGGAGGACGGTCAGACCAAGGAGAGGACAACACTGGGAGGATGGTCAGACTAAGAAGAGGACAACACTGGGAGGATGGCCAGAGCAAGGAGAGGACAATACTGGGAGGATGGTCAAAGCAAGGAGAGGACAACACTGGGAGAATGGTCAGACTAAGAAGAGGAAAACACTGGGAGGACGGTCAGACTAAGAAGAGGACAACACTAGGAGGACAGTCAGACCAAGGAGAGGACAACACTGGGAGGACAGTCAGACTAAGAAGAGGACAACACTAGGAGGACGGTCAGACCAAGGAGAGGACAACACTGGGAGGACGGTCAGACCAAGGAGAGGACAACACTAGGAGGACAGTCAGATCAAGGAGAGGACAACACTGGGAGGACGGTCAGACCAAGGAGAGGACAACACTGGGAGGATGGTCAGAGCAAGGAGAGGACAACACTGGGAGGATGGCCAGAGCAAGGATCTCTAAACCAAAGATACTACGATTGTGGTGCCATTTACTGGTGACAAAAGGACTATTGGGTAGGGCCACAAAATCATAGCTCATTTAATATTTGTTTGAGGGTTTGAAACAAGGTCTTACTATACAGCCCTCGACAGCCTGGAACTTATGTAGACCTTTGCCTCTGCCTCCCAAGTGCTGGTGAGTACACATGAGCTGAGACTGAGAATATAAGAGAAACACGAGACTGTGGTGAGAGAGAAACTTGTCAAGATCTCAGGCATGTCACCAAAGGGAAGAGACCTGCAAGGGAAGAGAGGCAGCTACAACCTCTCAGCCCCTCGTTTCATTAACTTGGAGGTTGACCTCCAAGAGAGAAGAAGCATGTCTCTCTTTTTGTGTTTTGATTAGAAAAGATACTAATAATAAAGTTGTTCTGGCTGCTGAGGAGGTATTCTAAAACTGAGAGCTAGTCAGCATCTTTCCTGGACACTCAGAGCATCAGGAGAAATAGACTCACAGAAGAAACCAAAGCAAGGGCCAGAAAAAGAGCTGAGGGTGTATCTCAGGAGCATGCTGGCTTATCATGAACAAAGACCAGAGTCCAGTCCCCACAACTACATGAACCAGGTTTAGGGACAGAACAACCAGAAGTTCAGGGTCATTCTCACATACATAGTAAATTCAGAGCCAGCCAGGGATACATGGAACTCTGTCAGCTGACAGAGAGAGAAAGAAGCCAGCAATGGTGAGGCACCCAGTGCTAATTAGGAAACTGCTTGTAGTTTCTGGTGGTAGCCCCAAGTGAGGTCTGGGGGTTGGAGCCAGCATTCAAATCATTGTAACTAAGCATTATACAGCACCTATACCTGCTGCACAGATACAACCTCTAGACAAGACCTCTAAATAGCTCCTGGATGCCACTCTGGGCCCCGCCTGCCTGGACGGTCTGTGTCTCCCACTAAAGGACAGCTCAAAATCATTCTAGTGACACTCCTCCTCGTCCACACCACTAAAAAAAGGAAGAGTTACAGGTTTGTTTGTAGTTTCAGGCTGATAGGAAGGGAGGCAATGGGGAAAGGGGCAAAGGAAAGACTGGAGAAAAAGCCGGCATACAAAGCCCAGCTAGTTACATTTCTTTTTTTATTCCTCAGATGAAAGCCTCAGACCAGGCATGTGACTCTTAGTGATGTGAACCTGTTCCAAGTGTGATTGTTGTAGCCACCGAGATGGATTTCATGGAAGGAACCACTAAAGATCAATCCACAAGGCTTTAGTCACACCCCTGCTTCTAGAAAGCATGCAAATCTGTGTCTCCTTTTATCACTCAGCAAGTCCACAGCTCAGAGTTCTTTAAAATGAAATTGCTGAACCAACTCCGATGTTATAAAGCTAGGCAAAAAATAAAGAGCCACAAAATAACTGTCTCTGAGATTGTGGGCTTCTAAAAGAATAAAAAAGGCTGGGCATTGATCCCATCACTATAATGAAATGTTCTGAAGGTTGCATAATCAATCACCTTCATTTCAAATGTAACAACAACCACGTTCTCTCTCATGAAGAAATAGAAACTTCATTTCACCCTCTTTGCAAATACACCAGCATCTGCACACTACAGTAATATACCAGATTCTGTATACTACAGTAATACACCAGCTTCTGCACACTATAGTAATACACCAACTTCTGCACACTATAGTAATACACCAGCATCTGCACACTATAGTAATACACAGCCTCTGCACAGTATGATAATACATAGCCTCTGCTCGCTGTAGTTGACTCACTGACACTTTCTGGGTCTCAATGAAAACCATAAGTAGAATTGAGTGGTTTCCATAGCTTCCATGACTTTGCTCAGACCTAGTTTCCTCATGATAGGGTCTTTGTGTCCGGACAGTCCTACATGCATCACTCTGTCTAGTAAGAGACTCCAGAGAGTGGGGCTCTTCCTGCCAGCTCTAGTCATTTCGCTGACCTCTAGGTATGCCCACCGTTTCTATCCAAAACAAAGCCTCAGTTCTCCTTCTTAGTGCTCTCAATGGGGAAAATATTGCTTGTCAGGAATGAGGGTGCCTGTGAACTTCAAATTCCCCCAGCTGGCCTTGTGGAGTAATGAAAAAATAGAACTCTGGTTACATGGGAACTTGTAAACCCTCTAGGGCCAGGTTCCACCTCAGACTTAAGGAATCAGCATTTTCAGGGGCTAGAAGGAAGGGGAGATAAATAATGGGTGTGGCTTTTTCAATGTTCCCAAATAGGTGCATATTCATAGCTAAGGTTACAGGCCACATTTCTTCCTTAGTGCAAGTAAGGAGGTTTCTTGGGCTTTCCAAAAGGTATGGTTTGGCCTCTCTCCTTAACTCTAGACGTAACTGTGGAACCCTGAGACTTTCCCCCTTTATAGGGACTAAGGAGGGAACCGTTAGCTATCGCACACCATCCAGTCAGGCTCATGTGGCTGTCTTGTCAAGCTCCTGAAGATCAATTATCACTACTGCCCTGCTCCCGATGAATGCAGATGGTTTGGACTGAAATGATTCTGAGACACTGCATCCGGAGCAAGTCGCTGCTGTGCAGGAAGGAGGTGGGATGCCTAACCAAGGAAAGATCCTCAGCAAGCCAGAAGCCCAGGAGCAAAGAGGGCTCACCTCGCTCTGTTTGCACAATGCACAGGTGAACTCCAACAGCCAGTGACCTGGTTTCTCCTGTAGCAGAAGCATATGACATTGCTGTTCCTAAGCAACAGGCAGATGCCTTTTTCCCCTATTGTTGCTAAGGCAGGAACCACTCACCTCGCTGTTTCTTTCAAAGCTCAACCCATTTCCTATCTACCTGCAGAGCAGAGCTTGAAATGGGCGGTGTCCCTCTTCACACACAGCCAGCGACTTCCTGAAGCCCAGTTCCTTTGAGTACAAGGAAAGGAACATAATTTACAGTGACATCTGTCGTCCAGAAGTAACCAGTGGTAATGCCGCCTTTACCCAAACAATTACACCAGCATATAAGTAAGCAAACAAATAGTCACTTCGAAGAGTCACAGCTGTTCTTCCATGTTCTCTGGTTCAGATATGACATGGTACATGCAGAGATTTTTTTTTCTGCTTTGTGTCTCATCCACAATGAGGCAACAACTCCTTAGCCTCACATCAGAACAGAAGTCAAAGTGAGTATTCTATACCAGGGTCTCCCAGCAGTCTGGTCTGTTGGCTCTGTTACACCGTCAGAACTCTATTAAATATGGTTCTCATGTACAAGGTGAACATGGAGAAATGCATGTTTCTGAGGGAAGGCTGGGAATCTTTGCAATAAAATTTCTCCTGCTTTGGGGAAACCTCCAAGTGTAAGTGCTTATGATTTACATGTACACTAGCGCGCGCGCGCGCGCGCGCGTGTGTGTGTGTGTGTGTGTGTGTGTGTGTGTGTGTGTGTGTGTGTGTGTGTGTGTGCAGGTGCACAGGAGAGCATGTGATGGGTATGTAAACCAAAGATCAATGTTGTTTCTCAGGCGCTGTCCATGCTGCCCCATGCCTCCCCGCCCCCACTCCTTTGGGGTCTTTCTCTGGGATCCAAGGCTGGCTCTCCAGTTAGGTGAGCTTAATAGGTAGGGAGTCCTAGGAATCTATTTGTCTCTGCCTCTGTAGCACTGGGATTACAAACATAACCACCATACCCTGCTTTTATGTGGGTGCTGGGAATCAAACTCAGGTCCTCAATCTTTGTAGCATATGTCCAACCCACTAAGCTACCCCAGCCCCAAATTAGCACTTTTAATGAAAAAACAAATCTGCAGGATGAATTCTATTTCCCATCGTCAACCATCATAGAATTAGAAAGGTGTCCTATTGAAATAAATGTCCCAAAGAAATTAAACGTGCGTCCACCTGCATATATGTGCATGTATGTATGTGCACACATGGAGAGAAGATTCTATCAAGTATCCACCTGCATCTGAAATCTCTTCCTGTGTTTGCAGCACTCCCCAGCTTGAAGGGGCCATGCCTACCTACCACAATGACTGTGAAGATGTCAGACTTACCTTCCCAGCCAGACAAAGCACCGGGATGTAGGCAGCTAAACAGAGAGACTTCCTTAAGAATAGAGAGCTCATCAGCCCTCCTTTTTTAGAGGTAAAGACAGTCCAAGGGCTGGTGTAGGCATGCCCTTTTGCCAGCATGAACACTTCAATACCAACGGTACAAGGAAGCAAGATGAAGCTTCTAGAACTCATCAGCAACAGGGGTACCAGCTAGGAAAGATCTGGAGCCTTGGACCCTGACCATCGCTTCATAGCTACCATCTGATTCTTGAACCTTCCATGGAGATTAGCAACCAGTCAATATCCGTGTGAGTGTGTGTGTGTGTGTGTGTGTGTGTGTGTGTGTGTGTGTCCACATGCATACTGAAGAAGGCCAGAAGAAAACATAGATCCCCTAGAATTGCAGTTACGGGCAATTGGAGCTGCCCAAGATGGATGCTGAGAACACAACTCTGATCCTCTACAAAAGCAGCCAGTGCTCATAACATGCTGGTTCCCAACCTTCCTAGAGCTGCGACCCTTTAATAAAGTTCTTCATGTTGTGGTGGCCCCCAACCATAAGACTGTGTCTTTGCTACTCCATAACTGCCATTTTGCTACTGGTATGGCTCATAACATAACTATCTGATATGCAGAACACCTGTGAAAGGGTCATTTGACCCGAAGGAGGTCACAACCTACAGGCATCTCTCTCCAGCCTCAAGGCAACATCCTTTTAAATAAGTCGTGTTCTGCTTCCATTAATCAGCCTTTGGTTTCATTGCTACAAGCAAAACTTCTACATCAGACCTTTTAAAGGTTTTTCTAAGGTTGGAAAGATGAGGGCGTGGGTTCAATTCCTAACATCTACATGGCTGCTACAACCGTCTGTAACTCAGTGCCAGGGTCTGATGCCCTCCTCTGGCAGCAGGCATGCCCACGGTACACAGACACACAACTAAAGCAGTCAGAACATGGATACACATAAAATGATAAAAAAAATTTCTTATGTTTTTCATGATTTTACCACCTGAAGATCAATAATATCTTTGGAGTTTTTAATTACTGTTCCCATCTTCCCATATTTTTTTTCCTAATTCCTGAATACCTGTTCATTGTTCCTGTATTGTTAGTCTGCAGAAATGTCTCTAATTTCTAAAGTCCCCCATTCCTCCTTTGGAACTAGAAATGTAAGAAAAGCAATAAGAGAATAGTCCCAGTAGGAAGACACAAACTGACCCTGCTCTTTTGCCAGACTTGTCCAAGAATGAAACACTGCTCAGTGGAGCCATCCCCGATCATCAGCACTGCAGACAGCCCACACCTCATCATCGGATGCAGCTCATCGCAGATATCCACTTGCTTAGAGGTCTTCACAGTGGTCCCTGGAGACCTGGACCAGGCAGGTCTGAGGCTCTCCTAAGCGATACCAATGCTGTTTTGGCTTCAACAGCAGTTTGCACAGCAAAGTCATCCAGTAGTCAAAGGCAGCTCTTAAGTCCCAGAGTAAAACTGCCCCAGGACTGAATAAACAAGCTTATAAATAAGTAAATGAAAGTCAGTGTGTTCCCCATGCTCTGAAGTTTATTCACTTTGCTGTTTCTTTTCATTTTATATCTAGAATGAGTAGACTTTATAGTTTGATTTTGGTAAGAATTGGTGGTGGTGGTGGTGGTGTTAGTGTTGTTGCCTTGAGGAGGGTCTCACTATGTAGACCAGGCTGTCCTCGAACCCACAGAGGTTCACCTCCCTCTGCCTCCACAGTACTGAAATCACAAACAGTAATCCAGGCCAGTTTTGTTGTTGTTGTTTTACTGTTTGGGAATTCGTTTGTTTGTTTGGGGCTGTCTTCTTTTCTTGTTCCTTTTAGAGCAAGTCTCCTATATCCCACAATGTCACTCTGCAGATGAGAATGACCTTGAATCCCTGGTCCTCCATCTTCCAAGTGCTGGGATGACAGACATGCACCATTATACCCAACTTACATGGTGCTGAGATTACATCCAGGGCTTCATGCTAAGAAAGCACTCTCGTCAAGTGATCTACATCCCCAGCTTCTCCATTAACTATACTCTAAAGTGACAGTAGATTCTATCCTACGAGTCATGTTCATATGTATTATATGTGAAGTGTTAAAACACATAAATACAATCGTGTCTTACATCGGTGGTTAAGCAGCTGCTAAATTCAACAGTCTGTGTAACGCCACCACTTAGACTTTCAGCTGGATACTGTGGACTATCCACTATCAATATTTCATAGCCCCAACGATTCTCATTTAGGAAAACTCTCAGATGTAAATTAAAAGCATAAGGACCCATCTGTGAAGCACAGTAACACTGAGGTCTAAAGATGTAAAAACAAAGCAGCCATATATCCCCCCCTTATGTAAAAGTTCGTCTTCAATGTCCCCGCCCTCCCTCCCCCTTGTGCACTTAATGCTTTCCTTAGCAACGGCTCTAAAAAGGAAAGCCTATTTCTTGTCGCAATGAATAACATTGTCTTACAACATGCTGTGCAGTTGGGGCTCATAGACACCCTCCCCCACAGCACTCACACACACTTAAGCTGCTTTTACCCCCAAAATTGCCCGTCATGTTTTTTTGAACACTAACCAGTGTGATTTCTGAAGGTATTGTGTGTTTATAATAGCAGCCGCCCCTCACTAGCCATGGCCAAACTTCCAAATACATAAGAAAAACTGCCCTCCTCTTTTCCCACACTCTAGAGATGGTTCCCACCAGTCTACAACTTCTTAGAAGGCCATGGGTTAGAGAAAGCATTTACTCTGTTTGTCTGTCTTATATTATGATAGATAGCCTTCATTGATTCTCAAGATAATGAATAAATAACTCATTAATTGGGAACATTTTTAGGATTGCTATAGGTCACCACAGGAAAAAAAGTCTGAAAGAACTGGGAGGGTTTATTGTTGTTGTTTTCCTTTGGTTTTTTTTTTTTGTCTTGAGAAGAAAGGGTAGGGCAGACTCAGCAAAAAGCTGGAACTTTCTACAGTATTGCAAAGGTATTAAACTATCTTACACTGAAATGAACAAAAAATTTAAAACGTTTTAATTTAAAAATGTATCAAAATTAGATAGGCTAGGTTTGTTTCCTAGAGGTGGTCTAAACACTGTCAAGCCATCTAACCAAGGTGAGATGGGTAAGCTAATAGCAGCCAGAGCCCTGGGAAGAAGCTTCCAGGAGAAGGAAGGAGAAAGGCACTAACTGGAAGCAGAAAGCTAGCATGGGTAGAGGGAGGCTGGAGGTGGCTCTATCCTCTGGACCCCATTTTATTCCCAACAGCTCTATCGACTTTGTTGCCTTGAGAATAAATACAAAGGACCGTGACAGACACAGTAAAGACCTGACTCCTAGGATCCAGCTGATTTCAGATCATCTAGTGTGGGGAGATCTCTTACAGGGTTCCTCTTGAGATGAAGGGCTGGTCTAGCAGCCTTTCTCTTTTGTTTAGGGAAAGATTTACACACTTACAGCCAGTGGCTGACCAGTTTGCCACAGCCAAACATTAAGGCCCAAGCAAGATCACACGTACTCAAAGCCTATGGCTTTTACAGCTCATACGTTAACTATTCCCAGGAAAGATATATCTGTGGCCAAAGGGTTAGTCCACCCATTCTCAGCAAAACACATGGGCCCTTTTAAGATGATTCCCATAGATGGAAAACAAAACAGATAGAGCTTTAATTAATTTGTCAATGGGCATACTGTATCTATGTTTGTGTTTTGCTGTGGTTCCTTTCTACACATGACCCCAAAGCAGATTCTGTGAATACTATTGCTTACAGAAAAGCCCAGTAAGACATTTTTTACTATACCGCAAGCTGTTTATGCAAAATTAAACTTGTTCTTTAGAGGACCAAAGAAGAAAAAGCTAAAACCTACCTATGAAAGGGGAGGGGGAGGCTCTGAGCTGTGAAGGCAGTTCACCCAGTCTGTGCTTTCCAGAGCTCATAACAACATCTAAAAGGAGCTCTGAGTGGGACACACCTCAGTCTCAGCAGCCCAGTTTCCGGCTGCCCATCCTTCTCCTCACATTAAATACTGAGCAAGGCTCCATCCCCAACACCAAATGAGAAGAGTCCGAACAGACACAAACAAAGAGTTGGCTCTTCTGGAATGTGGCTAATTTAGGGATGAACAAATGCAGAGAAATCTCTGACATGAGTTTCAAACCAAGACTCATGTTCAAATTGTCTATATTAAAGATTTTTTAAATTTTTACAAGACTGTTTTTAGCACTTTTTAAAATCAAATATCCGTTCTCCAACTTCTAAATAATGGGTTCCATTATGATATTCACACATATGTATCACTGTGCTCTGCTCCCTTCCTTCCACCTCCTTGCTCACCTCCTGCTGGCTCCCGTCTTCCCTCCCTTCCTCTCCTCTCCTTTCTGGTTTCATGTCACAACTGTGTATTTAAATCTAGATTCCTTCTATGCAAGAACACATAATATTTGTGGAGTCTTTTTTTCTTCCTCACAATCTTCTCTATTAAGTCCTTTCATCTCCTACATGCCATAGATGGGAGATGATAGATAAATGGATGATAGATAAATGATTGATAGACAGGCAGGCAGGCAGGCAGGGAAAAAGAGATTCCACATATAAGAGAAAATATGACCCCCGCCCTTGGTCTTTCTTATTTTACTTACATGACGGTTTATGGCTCCACCCATTTTAGAAGACAGCTGTAATATAAAGACATATAATGGAGGAAAACTAATTATAGAGGACCTCGACAGGCAGGGGGTTGGCACATCTGGAAAAGGCTGCAGTGGGCAGTCCTCTGCTGCTCTCTGAAGTGCCCCGATAGTTTATTTACTTACTAACAAGGTGAACTCATCTCAGTGGCATTTTGGGCTTTCTGTGCTGCCTTCCCAATTCAGAAACCAATGTTTTCTACAAACATTTTCTCCCAGGGAAAGCCACATGATAGATGGATAAAAAGACTGAAGGCAGACAGCAGAAGATTACATAACAACGTAAACATATTTAATGCCACTGAATTGTAGCCATATGAGAGTGAAAACGTAAATGCTATGTTATGTATCTCTTACTACAATAAGAAATAACTGAGGAGAGAAACATATTGTGTTAATGGTAAAGTAACCTATGCGTCCAAAGAGGAGAAGAATTTATGACTGTACATTTAGGTATTCATCGTGCATCAAATGAACACTAAAACAATGTGGTGAGTGTTCACCACTGGATTAAAATCAGCATATTGACTGCATATGCAGTGCAAGCCAACTACTAACAAAGACGGCCACTCACTTAACAGTTTCCAGATGTTTATAGAAACACAAACTTACTAAACAACTGCCATACTTCAGCCCCTGCTCAGTGCTGCCGGGAGGTTTAACCACCATCCATGTACTTTAGGATTAAAAACAAGAAGAACAACTTAATTTTCCCAATGTTAAAAATAATAATAAATGATGGGATCAAACAGCAAAGCCTCATTCTACTAACAATGCCACCTGAAATATTCACAGAAACTATGGGACCATGTCAAAGTATTAAAAACGCAACTGCCCATGTGACCCAGCATTCCTGGGTTTGACCTTATGTCCTTTGTAGCACTAGTCACCAGAAATGGAACCAAGCCTAGATATCCATCTGTAAACAGATGGATAGATAAAATGAATATACGCATAAAGATAGAGTTTTATTTCGTCACAAAAATTAAATTGTCATTTAGTAAAAAATAAATAGAACTAAAAAACGTTAAGTCAAATCAAACTCAAAAAAGACAAATATTACATGTCTTCTCTCATGTATAGAATTTGCACTCAAATGCACATACATACACACACATGTGTACACGTGTGCCATGCAGCTGGCCACATGTCCATAGAGTCCCAGAGAAGTAAAGTGTGAAAGAACATTAAATTCCTGTGATGGTTTGTATGTGCTTGGCCCCAGGAGTGGCACTATTAGGAGGTGTGGCCTTGTTGGAGTAGGTGTATAGGTGTGTCACTGTGGGCGTGGGCTTAAGATCCTCATCTGCCTGGAAGTCAGTCTTCTCTTAGCAGCCTTCAGAGGAAATGTAGAACTCTCAGCTCCTCCTGCCCCATGTCTGCCTGGATGCTGCCATGCTGCCTTGATGATACTGGACTGAACCTGTGAGCCTGTGAGCCAGCCTCAATTAAATGTTGTCCTTATAGGAGTTGCCTTGATCATGGTGTCTGTTCACAGCAGTAAAATAAGACAATACCCAATACCCAAAAAGGGGGGGGGGTAGCTGGACATGTAGTACACAGGTTAATCCCAGCACTGAGGAAGTAGAGGCAGACGAATTTTTTGAGTTCAAGCCTAGCCTGGTCTACAGAGCCACAACAGCCAGGGCTACCAGGAAAAAAACCTTTATCCAAAAAGGAGGAGGAGAAGAAATAAACAATGGTCAATTTCCCTCCCCCCCCCCCAAAAAAAAAGTACGATGTAAAGCCATAATTCCAAGAGCTCAACAAACCACCAAGCTAATGTATATTACTGGCAAGTTACCAAAAAAAAAAAAAAAAAAAAAAAAAAAAAACAACAACAACTAAAATGCAGCAAGAAAGGGGAAAGGCTACAGTACATACAAAGAAATAAAGAACAACACAGGTCTCGCCCAAAACAACACAAACCAGAAGATAGTGCCATCACATCTTTGAAACAATAAACAAAAATAGCAAACCAACGGATTCAAGATGGCGGCAGGTGCCAGCATCTGCAGAGGCTTCCGGGGAGCTGCAGCAACTGAGGAGAGCACATGGTAGCTCCAGAACAGCCAATAAAGGCAGGGCTTATGATTAGATGCTTTTAAAAAGTGGCTTCGTGAAATTTGAACTGAGACGCATGATGCAGAATTCCCAAAGAATCAATAAAAGTATTATATTGAAAAAAGAGGAATGGCAGTCTGGAGCAACGTGCTTGTTGAGAGAAAAGACTGAGAGGCTTGGTGGCTGCGGCAGCAGCAGCAGCGACAGGTATAGGAACGCAGCTTTCAGCAAAGGAGCATGTCCCTGAAGAACAGGGTGTGTCCTCTGCTGGCCACCATCAGCCTACCCTGTCCCACGGCTGGCCAGGCCGCTCAACCTGTTCCTTCACACTGCTTGCCCTGATGAGAGGAGAGCCAGGGGCCACGGTACTGGTCATGGGCTGCAAACCCTGTGCCCGGAGTGCCAGACAAAAGCAAAAACAAAAAAAAAAAAAAAAAAAAAAAAACAGAGAAAATTATCAAAAAAAAAAGTTACTAAAGAGATTTATGCTAATATTGTACTGGACAAAATAATATGAACACAAAACTTCTTACGTTTTTATAAAAAGAAGTCCAACAATACATTTCAATAAAGTATATGACACAATGCAATTTATTCCCAACACACAAGGATAGTTACTCATTTAGAAACCAACTATTACTTCAACATATCAACAGACTGAATAGCAATATATACATACATACATATATACATACATAAAAGATCGCCTCAGAGGCTACAGAGAAGGTGACTGGCAAACCTCAGCCTCAGCTGTGTGTGTGTGTGTGTGTGTGTGTGTGTGTGTGTGTGTGTGTGTACCAGTCATGTGTGTACAGGTGCATGCATGTGACGGCCACAGTTCAGCCTTGGATGTCACTCTGAAGTTGCTGTCACCTTTGCTGTTTTTTGTTTATCTGACCCAGGGCTCCTCCTGTCTTTCCCCTCCCAGCTTCTTATGTGCAATCTGTGGAATGAGACTCCTCAGACTTGCCCAGTGGCACTTTGTCAACTGCTCTCTATCTCCAGCCCCTCCAGGTCTGTCTAACACTTGCAGCAAACTGTGCAGAGAACTCCCTCAACCTGATAAAGTACTCCAGGGAGCTACCGGACTTACTGTGGCCATTTTGCTCAGCAGTACAACCTCTATTGTCATTCCCATAAGAGTTCGCATTGTATGCTAGTGTAGACAATATTCTAATTGTAAAAACACATGGTGTTTTAGTTATAAATCATGTTGTCTTAGGCCGGTTGTCAATACAAGGGAAACAACAGCTGGTGTACTTGACTTTGCGTCTTGGGTACTGGTACGAATGTATATATCCTGGTGGGTCTCACACAGTTCTCAGTCCATATCTCTTATGTGGGTGGATCTTCTCTGAGCTCTGTCTGGGGAAATTCGCTGACAAGGAATCGTAAAGTCCACATGAATGAGGGTTCACCCTGAAGGTGAATCTAGAAAAGGGAATTTTATTGATCCCCTTCAGATTCATTTGCCTTTTATTTCTTACCATGCTGCGCTGTACAATACAGTGGGAAAATTATTCATAGAAATCTAGTCTGACTCTAAAATACAAGGTAATACAAATGCTTTAATTACTCAAAACTATGTCAAAAAAAAAAAAAAAAAGGAAAGAAGCAGAACTTTACATCCTCTACTGTCTATACTCGCTCTATTTAAAGCTACAGAAATCCAGACAGTGTGGTACTGACAGACAGACAGGCAAATGTACCCATGGATAAGAAAACAATATCCCATACAGCTATGGCCATTAACTTCCAATAAAGCACCAAGTCAGCTCATCGGAGAAGGGAAGGCTTCCCAATAAGACTGAGAAAGCAATTAGGTGTCCACTTGAAAGAAGGGAGAATGAAGAAAACAAACAAAAAGTTTGTAACATTAACAAAAATAGAAAATGCACCCCAACTTAAATGTAAAAACTAAAACCATGGAGAATGAGCTAGAGAGATAGCTCAGCAGTTAAGAGCACTGACTGCTCTTCCAGAAGTCCTGAGTTCAAATCCCAGCAACCACATGGTGGCTCACAACCATCTGTAATGAGATCTGATGCCCTCTTCTGGTGTGTCTGAAGACAGCTACACTTTACTCATACATAAAATAAATTGATTTTTTAAAAAGCATAGAGAAGACAGGAAGCAGTAATAGGTAGATTCTGGAGCTGTAGGCCAGCCAGGGCTACAGATTGAGACTCTGTCTCAAATAACGAAATAAACAAGCAAAGAAATAAGCAATAAAGAGTTAGAGAAAGGGGACAGTGAAGTGACACAGATGTGACCAAACATCATAATGAAACTCATTACTATATAGCATCAATAGATGCTAATAAAAATATGTTTTTAAAAACTGGAGAAAACCCTCGTTACTTTGGGTTAGGCAAACGTTTCTTAGGTGCAGTACAGTAAATACTAAGTATTTTAAGATGTGATAAGCTGGCTTATTAAACTTAAAACTTGCTATGCATGTTGGCATACACATGTACACTCAGTTCTACACAGGCTGAAGCAGGAAGGTCACAAGTTCAAGCCCAGCATGGACCACATCTCCAAAACTAAAAAGTTAACAATAAATGTACAATATTCATTCTTCAACATTCACTATGAGGGAAGTGAAAAGTGGGGCTGCAGACCACAAGACAGTATTTGCAAGTCACATGCCTGAGAAAAGACTCATATGTGGAATAAAGAAGCATCATAACAGAACAATAAGAAAACCCAGCTGTCACAGAATAAAAGCATTAAATGAATATAATCCTCTAAAGAAGATCTTAGGTAGTAAATAAGCCCTGAGAAGATAATTAACATTATTTCCATTGGGAAGAAACAAATTAAAACCAAAATGAAATATCAGGATTAGTTTATTTGTGTTGGATAAGCTCCCCCCAACATGGTGCTAGACAACCCAGGCTGTTTTAAACTCCTGAGTGCTTGGATTCTAGGCATTTGGCACACATGTGTACAATCAAAGCTGACAATATCAAACATTATAGAAGGTAAAGACAATGGAAAGTTCACAGTGACAATAAGAATGTGAACTGGCTTGGGCAGTTTAGAAGACATCTTCACAACTTCTATAGTATGCAGAATCAAAACACGTCCATCCATGTACTTTATATGAGCACCCATTACACATGTCCATCCATGTGGTTTATATGAGCACCCATTACACACGTCCATCCATGTACTTTATATGAACACACATTACACATGTCAATCCATGTGATTTATATGAGCACACATTACACATGTCCATCCATGTGGTTTATATGAGCACCCATTACACACGTCCATCCATGTACTTTATATGAGCACACATTACACATGTCAATCCATGTGATTTATATGAGCCACCCATTACACATGTCCATCCATGTACTTTATATGAGCACACATTACACATGTCCATCATGTGGTTTATATGAGCACACATTACACATGTCCATCATGTGGTTTATATGAGCACACATTACACATGTCCATCATGTGGTTTATATGAGCACACATTACACATGTCCATCATGTGGTTTATATGAGCACACATTACACATGTCCATCATGTGGTTTATATGAGCACCCATAACAGCTTTATTCAAGGTGACAAAAACTTGAAACAAGTCCAAGTCCACTAACTAACAAATTGATACCTATATTATGTGATATCCAAATGATAGGTTATTTCTATCCACAAAAGGAAACAAAGCCCTTAATTGGCTAGTAGATTATTGAAAACAAGCAAAAGTGAAAAATTGACACCCAATTTCAAAATATACTATTTAATGGTCCAAAAATAGCCCATTTTCTGTTGTTAAAGCAAAATAGTTAACTCGCAGGGCCGTGGTAGCATATGGTGGAAGAAGAAAACCAACCTTGTCCCCTGATGATCATATGTATGCTGTAGCCACATAGTACTCACAAGTGTGTACATGCATGCCTACACACACACACACACACACACACACACACACACACACAATGTAATTTTTAGCTATTTTTAAACTTGGAGTTGCTAAAACAGACTATAAACATTATTGGAAACAGGAAACTGATTTCATCGGTATAGGTACTTGGCACACAAGCCTGACAACGTGAGTCTGACCCCAGAACCCACATAGCTGTTAGACGTATGTATTCATTATCCCAGAACTCCTGTGCAAACCAAAGACTAAAACAGGAAAATTACCCAGAAGCCCACAGGCTCCTACCATGGCCTATACAGCTACAAAAATAAAACAACATATGTTGCTGCAAAACAAAGGTGGAAAGGCAAGGAACAACTCCTGAAAGTTGTCCCCTGGCCTTCACACATGTGGTATCTGTGTACATACTTATTAAAAGCACTGGTGAGTACTTAAAGGTTTTTTCATTAAATAAATCATCCATTTTTTTAAAAAGGGAAGATTATGCAATTTGCAAGAAAACCACAAGATTAATAAACATCATAATTCCCAGTGGTATGATCTGTAATTCATTTTCTTTCAATCCAGAAAATATATCTCTGGGTAAAAGGAATGTCTTTACATGTGCAAACACATATACAACAACCCCAATTGGACATGAGATCAAAATTTTGAATTTTAAATGCCTGGTAACTAAGAAACTATGAGAAATGCTGGTCATCACAAAGGGGACCACAGCTACAATCACCCTTTAAGTAAATGTGCTCCTGTGACAACCTCCCTGGGAAATTCCTGAAGAGCCCATTTGTGTCCTTGGGTTGCCTCCTCACTTTCAAAATGTCGGTGTCTTGGTCCTTGTAGGCTCCTGTCATAAAATACATCAAGCTGGGTGGTTTATAAACAACTGACACTTATTTCCTGCCCTGTGGACACTGAGAAGATCAAGCTGGAGGTGTCAGAGGGTTTGATGTCTGACAAAAATTGTACTTCATAGGCTCTCAACAAGGTGCCTTCCGGTTGTGACTTCGTAAACCTGCACGAAGTCAAGGACCTCTCTGACCTCCTACAAAGCACTAGTCCTATTTAAAGGGCTCTTGCCCCATGACATAATCACCTCCCAAAGACATTCCAACACTATCACACTTGGGATTCATTTGGGAGAGGAGGATACACATAGGCCATAGCAGTCAGTTTGACATCAAGGATGAAGAGATGGCTCAGCTGTTAAAGGTTAGGCTCACAACGGAAAAACCATTAAAACTAATCCTGACACTCAACTTCATCGGGGCTTAGCAAGTCAATGACTGCCCAGAGCTGGGGGCAGGGGGATTGCTCCCTGGGAAGCGTACAGGTGAAGAGCTGGAGTTACAAAAGCCAGGTGGGCTTCAGCTGAAATCTCAGCCCTTGGTTCACAGAGAAAGGGATGCCACCGTCTCCTGGGAAGTTGGCTAGCTAGGGTACCCTCATCGGCAAGCTGCCGGTTCAGCAAGAAATCTCATCTCAGAAAGTGGAAATTGAAGAATACACCTAAGGACAACCTCAAGCTTTTACACAGATGCAGACACAGGTGCACAGACACACACACACACACACACACACACACACACACTCCTAATTTTAAATCTCTTTTTAGGACAAGTAAAAGGAACAGCAAGTCACAGCCATTTTTCTGTTGTCAGTAAAGATAGTAGCAAATGACATCTGCATCTGCAGGATAGTCGGGCATTCCACGTTTTTATTTATGTTTACACGCATGGCTGTTCTGCCTGCATACATGTCTGTGCACCGTGCACATGTCTGTGCCTGCAGAGACAGGAAGACACCGCTGAATCCTCCGGAACCGGAGTTACAGATGGCTATGAATCTCAGTGCGGGTGCTGAGAATGAAGTCTGCAGCCTCGAACCTGACGCCTTCGCCTACTCTCCTCGACTCTCTGTGATGGTGCCCACCCTAAGGGCTTCTTCAAGGCTCGCTCGCCAATACTTCCCAACCTCAAGCCTCCAACACCAACAAGATCTACACCCAACCTTCCAACAGACGGCTTTGCCTCTATCCAGAAGTCTAGTGTGCACTTTAAGTGGACCCCCAAGGTCCATCTGGCCTGCAAGTCTGATCCTTCGTCTCAGTCTCAAACGAGAGCACTGCCAAGCAGCCGATTTCTAAACTTGCAAAGTCTCATCTTTCATTTCTCCCTCTCCCACAGTATCTCATCCCAGACACCTGTCAAGCCTCAGATAGAAAAGCTCTACACAGCACCCCTGAAATGATATACCCATGTCACCTCAGTTCAACCCCACACCTGCCCAGTCTAATGACAGCTACCTCATCTCTGTCCTCCTTCCTCCCCCCCCCACTTCCTTTTTCTCTGCCCATTTTCTTCCCTCTTTCCTCTCCACGGTACTCCCAGCTTAGAAACACCCCCCCCCCTTCAGAAAATGAAAAACACAGATGCTCAGTTAGCCCCAAGAGACTTGCACAGTCCTCTGAGCTAGCCCCCCTGGGGACATGATACAATAGAAAAGGTTCTGTGGTGTGCTGGGCTGGAGGAACAACTGTATTAACATAGTAAATGAAGCCCTCTGTGGCTAGCCTTCTGCCCAACCTCTTCTCCAATTAGCTCCTCCAGGTGCACCGCACTGAGCCACAACACGCTGCCAGAAACAGCCTTGTCTCCATTCCTGCTACTCTCACGTAGTCCCTGCTGAAGTGGACTCTGCCCGTGGTGGTTGCTTCTCTGGATGCCAGCCCCTGTGATTTACCTCCTGACCTCAGAGTGAAGAATGAACTTAAATTCATCTTGTGTTTCCGTGACAGAATATATCTTACTCAAAGCAAACAGAAGCCTAATTTTCAAAACCCTCTTTCACAACTCGGGAGGGTCTCACTACACTCTCATCTGACACGATATATCTTCACAGGGCAGAAAGGAAGAGAGAAACCCACTCCCGAAAGCCCTTTTACGGCCCTATAAACCCCTCATGACCCAGGCACCTCCCACTAGGTGCCAACATACCACCATGATGGCACTGGGTGCTTTGAGAGAGAGAGACTCAGACCCTAAGACTTTCTTCAGCGATTCTCCAAGCCCTCACTGAGGAACAGGAGACGTGGTGGTTCAGTGTGGTGCACCTAAGGTGGTTAACTAGAGGAGTGAGTGAGCAGAGGTGAGTTGGGCAAGTGGTTGACACCTGACAGTCATTCACCATCATGGTTATGACGTCATCTTCGTGTTGTTGGAATCAAGTGTCAGGCTCAGACTAAGGCTGCGCCTCATTGAAGAAGTGTTCTTCCAACGCTTTGGGGTGACCCAAGTAAAGGCTCACCAGCAGAGGCTTTCGATCCACGGCTGCGCCAGACACAGTGGAGACGTTGGAGGGTGCCTTCTTCCGGCTGCCGGCTTCTATTGTCCCTTCGCACTCCCTCCTAAGAAGACAGATGATTGGGCATGTGCAGTTCTAGATTGCTTGGGACCTAGTAGTTTATTACAGGCTCCTAACAAAGCTCAGAACACTTCCCATGTGTGTGCAAGACAGTAAAAGAACGCAGATATTCTTCAGTACTGAGAGAGGAATGACCTGAAGTGTGTTTTGTCTGGAACCCAAGTCCCATTGCCATCTCTGCCTGGGTGGGTAGGGACTGGAGAAGCTTTCCCAGAAAGCCCCCAGATGGTGGTCGCTGGGCACCGTCGAGCAGTGCCCAGTGGTGTGAATGGCCAGGAGCCCTCCGCTGCAGAGCACTGTGTAGTGGCATAACGGAGCCTTCTGTGTGGAGTGCCCTGGCACCAGCCTCAGACCCCCGTCTGAATGGAAAGGTCCCTTAATAATGACAAACTGCATTTTACATTCTCGGTCAAGAACAGCTAATCACAAAATTAATGTAGAAGAAAAAAAAAGAGGATGTGACCTGAAACATAGTTGTCATATAAATTAATATATGTAGCATTAACGCCTGCTATATGTGCTCCTTTAATCCACAGAAAATGTACAACCTCAGAGCATCGCCCTTAACCAGCTTTGTAACACAACTTTGGCCCAGTCTTAATTTGAACACACATTGCCTAACACAAGGTGTTCTTACACAACTGATAAAATTTACTAAAGACATTTTCTTTTGAGAATTATTATAAAACTTTAAAAAAAAATAAGCTCTTCACATTATATTAGTTCAAAGAGTTACTCCGGGTGACCAATTCCACCCTTGCAGGACATCAGGGAGGGTATTGCAGTTCTCAATGTGGCCACACGGTGGCAGGGTGATGCCGCACACCAGAGCTGATCTGTAGCGTATAGTCTGGAAACAGCGTGGTTAGTGAATACAGCAGAGTTAAGGCTAGCGTGGCTGAAAACCTATTCCTTCAGAAGGGCTTTCCTTCTGAGAGGCTTCTCCTCTGGTTAATGTATTTGTTTCACAGAGACAGGCTCTTCCAAGAGCCTTAATGAGGCCAACATGCCTCTCATAGACTGCATTGCCTTTTTGGAGAATGTTCAATGGAGTTCCATTAGGAACCCTGTCCCTGGTCTCAATAAGATCTTTACACAGAAAGAGACAAGCTCAAAGTCAAATCCTGCGTGCAACAGGCAGTCAACTGCCTCAGACAAGAGAGAGCAGTAGCTCAACAGGCCTTCATGTTTTCTTGGTCTTCCTTTGCCAGGACGTAGGTACCAGCTTACCTTCTGCAGGGGAGAAGGCAGACTGGGAATCTGACACCTGCTAGGAAAGGACTAAGAATCCACAAGAGAAAATAGAAAGCATACTGAGCATTCATTTGTGGGCCTCCCAACATGCAAAAGAGAGCTGAGGGTAAAGATGGCTGCCGCCAAGCCTGAAGACCCATGTTTGAACACTAAGACCCGCTAGAACTCACAGGGCAGAGGAGAAAATGAATTTGTCCACTGACTCCACAAGTGCACTGTGGCATGTACACATTCTGTGTGTGTGTGTGTCTGTCTCTCTCTCTCTCTCTCTTTCTCTCTCTCTCTCTCTGTCTGTCTGTCTGTCTCACATACACACAATCTTAAAAGAAGGTTTTATGAGCTGGAGACCTTGCTCAGTGGTGAGAGAACTTATTGCTCTTACAGAGGATCTTGCGGTTCCAAGCACCCACAGCCATCCATAATTTCCATTCCAGGGTATGCTATGTATTCTTACCTGGACAGGCACGCGGAGTGCGCCTGGTGTCACACGGCCCAAGGAGAAACACTCCTATACATAAAGTGATCAAAAGCTCGATAAATTCATTTAACTAAAACGTGGTTTACGTAGCCAAAGAAATCTAGAAAATCACGCCAGCAGAGCGGCAGCCGACGGAAACCCCGCATCGGGCCGCGCAGGCAGGAGAACCATGAGTTTGGAGCCAGTGCTGGCTCTAGTGCAAGGGCTGTGAGTCGAACGTGAAGAGAGATGTGAAGAAAATCGTCGTGAAGGAAACTAAGGCAAACGCGAGTGCAGACATCCCCGAGTGATGGGCAGCACACCGCTCCTCTGATCCTTCCACTCACTCAGCAAGCTGCCCTGGGGTCAGCAGCTCAATCCTGATTCGGTTTTGTTTGGTTTGGGCTTTGATTTAGCGGTTGGGTGGGGTCTCTTGTCTGTAATAAAAACCCCGGCTATTGGAAAAAAGGAAGACAAAATAAGAAGAAATAGGAAAATGGGAAGAAGACAAAATAACTCTATAGGAAAACAAAGATCATTTGGTAGGGAACACAAGACACTGGAATGGGCAGAGTTTGGATGGAGCAGAAAGGCTACAGGCGTGTGCGGCACAGGACTGGCTGATCTTCAATTTAAGGTTGTTTATGTTTCTAAGACGTAAACTTCTTTCTCTCCAAAACACCATTTGGCTCACGACACTCCGCACCAGTTACTTGCCGTTGCTGTGGTGGAACACCATGACCATGGCAACTCACAGAAGGAAGGGTTTATCTGGGTCAGAGGTTACAGAGGGATGAGAACATCACTGCCACAGCAGGGAAGCAGAGCACCAGCCACCAGGCATCCATAGGGCCGGGACAGCTGATAGTTCACATCTGTGGAGTCAGAGAGCAACCTGGATTCCGCCTGAGGCTTTGAACTCTCAAACCCATCCCCAGGGATGAACTTCTCCAGCAAGGTCACACTTTCTAAGGTTCTCAAAATGACACCAGCTGGGGACCAAGCATTCATCTGCCAGAGACTATGAGGAACACTTTTCTCATTTAAGCCAAAATATTAGAAAAACCGAATCCGTTTGTTCATGGCTCCGCAGCAGAGATGAGCAAGAGCAATTGTTCTCAGCAAAGCAGAGTTCTTAAGAGACACTCGGGAGTAGGAGCGGGCAGTTAAGAGACTAGAGATATCAACCCCAGGAGTTAAATCTCCAATTTGTATGAAGTGTCTGTGGATAAAGGCCTTGGGCTAGAAGAACAAAGAAGTGACAGTTACCTAGGCTGATAGATGCCATTACCCCCAGCTGCTCATCACATGCACTATAATCCCACACTGTCTCTCAGAAACAGGCAGAACTACAATGAATTAGTGAAAATTTCTGTTGGGGACACCAGGAGGTGCTGGGGACCAAGACAAGGACCTCATATATGTGAGCTACAGACAGCATTAGGAAATGGAGATAGTATTTTCTAAATAACTATATAATAATGTGTAAGTGAAAAGTATTATTCCACAGACGTCAGTGTATGGAGGCCCCAGGCAGAGAATATGGAAAATGTAACACTCAAAAAGAGAAAGGCTAAGAACTTCCCAGACTTGAAGAGAAAGGTGATATTTAAAAGCAAAAAGTCTATCCAGCAAAACTCTTAATTAACATCATGGAAAAACCAAGATATTGTATGACGAAATCAAATTTACACAATATCTTTCTACAAGTCCAGCCTTACAAAGGATGATAGATGGAAAACTCCAACATAAGTAAGGAAACTGCACCCTAGAAACTGCAAGAAACTACTCTTCTTTTAACTAACCCAAAAAAGGTAGAGCTACAAACATAATTCCACCTCTAACAACAAAAATAACAGGAAACAACAATCATTGGTCCCTAGTATCTCTCAACATCAATGAACTCAATCCCCCAATAAAAAGACATAGACTAACAGACTGGATTCTTAAAGAGGACCCAACATTTTACTGCAGATAGGAAACATGCTTCAGTGACAAACACAGACACTACCTCAGAGTAAAAGGGTAAAAAACAATTTTCCAAGCAAATGGTCCCAAGAAACAAGATGGAGTAACCATTCTAAATTTGAGTAAAAATGACTTTCAACCAAAAGTTATCAAAAAAAAAAAAAAAGATAAGAAAGGACACTTCATATTCATCAAAGGAAAAATTCACCAAGATGAAATCTCAATTATAAACATCTATGCTCCAAATGCAAGCACAACCATGTTCATAAAAATGACTTTACTAAAGCTCTAAGCACATATTGAACCTCACACAATAATAGTGGGAGACTTCAACACCCCACTCTCATCACTGGACAGATCTTGAAAACATAAAATAAACAGAGACAGAAAAACTAACAGAAGTTATGAACCAAATGAATTGAACAGATATCTATAGAACAATTCATCCTAAAACAAAAGAATATACCTTCTTCTCAGCACCTCATGGTACCTTCTCCAAAACTGACCTTATAATCGGTCACAAAACAGGCCTCAACAGATACAAGAAAATTAAAATAATCCCATGTATCATATCAGATCACCACAGACTAAAGATGGTCTTTAATAACAACAAAGTGACAGAAAGCCCACATACACATAGAAGCTGAACAATGCTCTGCTCAATGACAGCTTGGTCAAGGAGGGAGGGAGGGAAGGAAGGAAGGAAGGAAGGAAGGAAGGAAGGAAGGAAGAAATTAAAGACTTTTTAGAATTTAATGAAAATAAAGACACAAAGTACCCAAACTTATAGGATACAATGAAAGCAGTGCTAAGAGGAAAACTCATAAAACACCAAAAAGAAACTAGAAAGAGCATACACTAGCAGATTGACAGCACACCTGAAAGCTCTAGAACAAAAAGAAGCAAATACACACAAGAGGAGTAGATGGCAGGAAATAATCAAACTCATAGCTAAAATCAACCAAGTAGAAACAAAAAGAACTATACAAAGAATCAACAAAACCAGGAGCTGTTCTTTGAGAGAATCAACAAGATCAATAAAACCTTAGTCTGACTATCCAGAGGGCATAGAGACAGTATTTAAATTAACAAAATCAGAAATGAAAAGGGAGACATAAAACAGAAACTGTAGAAATAAAAAGAAAATTTTCATCATATCCTACTACAAAAGCCTATGCTTAACAAAACTAAAAAATCTGGATGAAATGAATTTTTCTAGTCAGATACCAGGTTCCAAATTTATATTAGGATCAGATAAACCATCTAAATAGTCCCACAACCCCTAAAAAAAAATAGAAGCAGTTATCAAAATTCTCCCAACCAAAAAAAGCCCAGGACCAGATGGGTTTAGTGCAGAATTCTATCAGACCTTCATAGAAGACCTAATACCAATGCTCTCCAAACTATTCCATGAAATAGAAACAGAAGGAACACTACCCAATTCCTTCTATGAAACCACAATTACACTTATACCTAAACCACACAAAGACACATGGCTCCAGCTGCACACGTAGCAGAGGATGGCCTTGTTGGGCATCAATGGGAAGTGTAGCCCTTGGTCCTGCCAAGGCTTGATGCCGCAGTGTAGGGAATGTCAGGGCTGGGAGGCTGGAGGAAGTGGATAGCACCCTCATAGAAGCAGAGGGAGGGAGGATGGGATGGGGGGGTTGGAGTGGAAACCAGGAAAGGGGATAACATTTGAAATACAAATAAAATATATCCAATTTTAAAAAGCAATAAGTCTAAATATAAACAAATTCACATACAATGCTTAAAACAAAAATGAAAGAAATATGAAGCTCTTACATTTGAGTTTCAGATTTAGGAATGCCCAGCAAAGAAACAAAAGGCAAGACGGGACCAGAGACTGACCTCAACAATGAAACTGTTTATTAGCACAGCACAGGGAAGGGAAGCCATTTTACTGTGGAGGAGCTAATTGGGACCCTTAAAGGAGTGGGTAAGAGGCTTACAGATGAATATGATGCAGCTGAGGAGGGTTACCCAGGTTAAGACATTCCTGAGAAATTTACAGCCCCCTGCTTTTGGAAATGCTCAGTTGCTCTCTCAGTGCAGGCTCTTGTGAGAAAGTGCCTGTGTCTGCGAACAGTCCTCACAGATACCGATATGGCAAACTGAACCCAGATGAGCAAAGACAGCAGGAATGATTCAGGGGGACTTCTGGATTTCTGCAGTCAGGGTGTTCTGTCATTGCGGACCCTGAAAACAGAAACAAAACAAACAACGAAAAGGAGTCTCTTAGCTGTTCCAAGCTAAGGAGGGCCATCTCAGGGACTGTGGAAAAAGAGGGTCCTCGCCAGATGTGGTGACACAAGCGTTTAATCCCAGCACCTGGAAGGCAGAGGCAGGAGGATCTCTGTGAGTTGAGGCCAGCCTGGTCTACAGAGTAAGTTCCAGGTTAGCCTGAGCTACGTAGTGAGACACTGTCTCAAAAAAAGAAATGAAGGGAAGGAGAGAAGGAGGGAAAAGGGGAGGAAGAAAGGGGTGGGAGGGAGGAAGGGGGAACAGAGGGAAGGAAAATGAAGTAAAGGTGGATCCTCTGATTACTTTGCAGGCAGAGAGTTTTAACTCGATTGGCCACGATGGATCACGTGATCGCCATCACGTCCTCTTGGAGAAACATTTTTAAAAGCATTGTTAGAGAGCTGAAACCAAAGGATTGTGTTACAGAATAAGCCTGGATTTGCTAAGGAAGGTGGGGGTGGGGGGAATGGGACAGATAGAGTGAGCCAGTGAGAGGAGGTGGGTGCCCATCAGTAGGAACTTGCATAAGGGCAAAGAGAAGGATTTGTATCGAGTCTGGAAGAGCTGCGGGTATTTGGCAGGGTGGATTGCAGAACGGAAGGATGCCAGGAGAGCTGGTAAGTTGGAGGAGAAAGATAGCTCAACGTTTAGGACTGTGGAAAGAGCCGTGGACGGTAAAGGGCTGGAGAAAACAGAGCTGTCTTGGGAGGTCCGCTGTGGGTGCAGGATCTGGGAAGGAGCTGGTCATTATACAGCTATAGCCTGAGAAGGGTGTGGATCCACAGTGACCAGGGAGCAGCTCAAGAGCGCTGACCCTTCGTGGACAGACAGAGCCAGCAGTTGGATGAGGAAGTGGGACAGGCTGCCTTGAGAGGGACCCTGCTCTCTTGTGTGGAGATGAAAGGGAGACGTAAGAACCAGAACACTTACTTTGGAAAGTTATCAATGAAGGGGCACCCTAGCGGGGGTGAAGTATGGGTGGCATTAAATGAAGCCAAGGGTTCTAGCACAGGTGGAGTAGAAGAATGTGAAAAACTAGTTCCTTCCAGATCCAGTCATTTGGCGTGACACTGGTGAGTCCCACTGCAGGGAGAGCTATAGCAGAAGCAGCAAGAGTCGGGACAGCATCAAAGGAAGGGGACCGGAGAAAACGGTATGGGGTCTAGGGTGAAAGAGACAAAGGACTCCTTGCGGCCCCAGCTCCTCCACAAAATCCAGGTACTCTTACAGATGTCTCAAGAACAAATGGAGGTGATGTAGGGTAAAAGCCACCGGCATCTACATAGAAAAGTCCCATTTGGGAATAGGTGACCTCTGGTTGTTTTAGGAGAGTTGTGCCCAGTAAGTCAAACATGTAAAGGACAGGGAGAAAACCTCAGTATGAGGTTAATAAGCAGGAAAGACTCTCATGGGGAGGAGCCATGGTGGAAGAAAACAGAAAGCCCATCCACAGGTAGAGGCCTGTGGTTACATTGTTTGGTCCCTGATTGTTTGAGCCCCATCTAGAAGCAGTTAGCATTGTTCCGGGGAGATGGAATGAATCCCATCCTTAGCGATGGCTGGGAGATCTTAGCGATTTAGGCAGGAGAGCTAGTCTTCAAGTTTGCGGTGCTGTAGCAGCTAACACGGGTGACCCTGAAGGGTGTTAGACTGATCTGGGGTTTCTTTAAGGTGTTCTGAGAGCTGGAAAGACAGAGACTGATGCAAAGAAGCCTTCAGTTGGTTTCAGTTCTGAGAACTGAAAAATAAATGCCCAGAATGGCAGAGTGATGAAGGGGGCTGTTCTGATGCTAAGGTCCTGTTGTCCAACTGGTTCTTGATCTGTCCTTAAAGAAAGCTGGGAGCCAATTACTGGGCAATAGATACAGGTGGTACTTCCGGGTCCAGGAAGAAAAGACAGCAACCACAAGAAAGGAGAGGAAGGTTTTCTGCCATACTTTGGGGGAAGAAGCCAACAGCCATGAGAGGTCTCGGGAGGAACTGGGGCCTGTGGCCACTGCTAAGGGTGGGTGGTCATGGATGTTTGACAGGGCCTAGGTGGGACTAGCCACTCACTGAAGTTTAGGGCCAGTGGGAGGAGCAGAGATAAAATATAAGGGGAACACTTTTCGAGGTGAGAGATCGGAATGCCCAGTAATTGTGTCCTAAAGCAAGTTTTAAAAAAAAAAAAATGTATGTGTCTTTTATCCTCAGATTCAAAACAAGCCAGAAGGGGGCTGGTAGTGTGGCCGCTTTCTCGAAGTAAAGGCAGTAACCTAAAACTACACGCAATGGAGGGATGAGCTGGATGAACCACTAGTCACTTTTCAGAGATCAGCTAAACTGACTTTAGGGGGTTGGGATCACAGATCTCTTCAAGTTAACAAAGGGGGAGGATCTAGCTACAAAGGCACAATCAAAAGCAACGTGGTAAAGATCTCATCCTTACCACGATAAAGAATGCATCCTTTGTGTCACATGAGTGAGATAACATTTGTAACACACAAACATGGGACCGTAAAGATTATTATAATTCTTACTGAGAGCATTGCTAAGAAAATAGTTTCACACTTACTGGAAGAAGTAAAACATGCAAGAAAACCACCAATAGTCTTCTATAGGGGTTAGAAATACTGATTGTTTTGTCACTGCTTTGTTAAAGCCATTACAAGATTAAAGTCAGGGCTGGAGAGATGGGTCAGCGGTTAAGACTGACTGCTGCTTCCAGAGGTCCTGAGTTCAATTCCCAGCCACCCACATGGTGGCTCACAGCCATCTGTAATGTGATTAAGTGCCCTCTTCTGGTATGTCTGAAAACAGCTACAGTGTACTCATAAATAAAATAAATCTTAAAAACAGAGAGAGGTAAAGTTAATAAGAAAAAAAATTACAATAGGATTAACATAAGCTTTGTCTGGTAAGGTTAAATACAATTGTTCAACTGGCTGGACCATATACCAGAACGCTATAAAAGGATAAAATAAAAAAGGTAATCAGTGGTTTGTCACATCAGACTCCAGCAGAAGAGCCTAGAAGCTTTGTAAGAGAAGTCACTTAAAGTCAGCATCTAATTAATAATTTAAGAAAAAAAATAGAATTCTACTGAGCCACTTTTACAGGATGTTCCAAAGATACCACGTGGATGTATGTCCCAAGTAATTCTCAAACCTGTGAATCGGACGGCAGAATATCTGACAGCCCCCTTTAATCAGGACATGTGGGTGGTTTAGGTACAGAAAGACACAGCTGTGAGGAGTACTCTTCCATATGTGGGTAGTGTCCCTTGGTTGGCAAATAGAGCTTTAAAAGCTGACCTCAGCATTTAAGAAGATAGACGTGTTTCCTAGCTGCAGATAGGCACTGAGGTGCTAAGGCAAGCCAGGGAAGGGCTCGCCATACGTCTGGGTGATAGACATATCAAGAAGAACATCCTTAGTGGCAAATAATTGTCTAAATGCCATTTCCTATGGTCAAATAGAATGTCTGAAGATACGATACAGTCCCTTAAATTGTCGTCAACAAGACATACAGTTAAAAATACTCTGGCCACCTCTGTGGTCTTAAACACCCACTAGGAGAGTAGACTCAAGATTAAAAAGAACTAAGGATGTTCTTCTTGATATGGGAGTAGGGGTGACCCAGAAGCAGTCACACTAAGAAGCCTTTACTCAGTATGTATGAGGACATTTTATAGTCACAGAAATTATAGATAATAGACTATAACGGCCTGCTCATCCCTCTTTTCTGAAGGAATATTAAATTAGCCTGCTGCAATCAAAACAACCCTGGGATTCCACCTCACACCAGTCAGATTGGCCAAGATCCAAAACTCAGATGACAGCAGATGCTGGCGAAGTTTTGGAGAAAGAGGAACACTTCTCCACTGTTGGTGGAGTTGTAAACTAATACAACCACTCTGGAAATCAGTCTGGCCATTCCTCAGAAAATTGGACATAGTACTACCTGAAGATCCAGCTATTCCACTTCTGGGCATATACCCCAGAGACACTCCAACATACAACAAAGATACATGCACCACAATGTTCATAGCAGCTCTATTTATAATAGCCAGAGCTGGAAAGAACCCAGATGTCCTTCAGTAGATGAATGGATACAAAAATTGTGGTACATTTACACAGTGGAGTACTACTCAGCCATCAGAAACAATGACTTAACCAAATTCTTAAGAAAATGGATGCATCTAGAGAATATCATCCTGAGTGAGATAACCCAGTCACAAAAGAACAGACATAATATGCAGTCACTGATAGTGGGATGCTAACCCCAGAGGCTTGGACTGCCCCAGAAACAACTCACAGACTGTGTGAAGTTCAAGAAAAAAAGAAAACAAAACAAAACAAAACAAAACAAAAAACATTATGCTCAATCCTTACACACCAAGAAAACATTGACTAATTCTGGGTTATATCCTGTTTTACATGTACTTTTTGCTCATTGTAACTAGTAAGACCTTAATGCAGAGTATCAAACCTTAAAAAAAAGAAAAAAAATAGCCAAGCACTGACAAAAATGTATTTGTATACATTTATGCAAAATGTTTAAAATTTTTTTTACTTTTATCTTTGTTTTTTAAAATAAAGTTTTAAACAAAAAATTAGCCTGCTGCTCATTGGGAGATATTGAAAACTCCATTTGTTCAGTTTTTCTGTTTAAAAGAGGCTATAGTGATTTGAAAAAAAAGAAATCTTACAATTCTTAAAATGCATGTGTGTGCATGTATGTGCATGGGGGGAATGTGTGTTTACTTACATACAAAATACATTTAGAAGACAGTTATTTTTATCAAAGGAAAGATAATAGTCCAATAGAAAATAAGGTATCCTTGAAGAGTATCAATCATCTCTTAAAGTTAATTTATGCCCTCAAGCAACAGGGACCATGCTGTAGATCCAGAATTGGGTAAGGGTCAAGGAGAGAACATCTTGACCAGAATCACAAGATTATGTATGTCCTATCCTTAAAGGCAGATTTGAGAATTTTAAGTTCCAAAGAAAGATTTAAGTCCATTAGCCATGTTCACTATTATAAATATTTTTTTTTTACATTTTAGTTTTACTATGAACAAAATTAATTGGGACCAAGTAAGACAATTTGGTATTAAGCATGTGATGTAAAAAAAAAAAAACCATAATCACACATTGTCAGACAATATACACACAATCATACATAAGATATAGTTTAACAAACCAAGATTTTTGAGTATCATAGTTTGTTGGAATTCTATTGTTATAACTTTTATTGTAAAGGGGGAACTTAAGAGATTTTTAGTAAAGCATATTGTTAGATTGGGCAGAAACAAAAAGAAGTCTCAGAAAAACTGAGATACCAGAACATGGAAATATAATAAACTTTCTCTACTCGCTAGACAGGATCCACAGGAAGAAAAGCCAACAGGCATGGCAGTGCTGTGGTTTGAATGTGATCTGCCCCTGATAGCTCATGTGTTTGAACACTTGGTTCCCAGTTGGTTGCTGTGGTTAAGTAGGTTATAGAACTTTAGGAAGTAAATCCTTGCTAGGAAAAGTAGTCACTGGAGCAGGCTGTGAGGCTCTCCAGCCCAGCACTTTCTGTTCACCCTTTGCTTCCTGTGTGGAGATGAAATGTGATTAGCCTTGTTTCCTGGCTACTAAGCAGCCTTGTGTTCCAGCTGCCAAGCCTTTCTGGTCATAATGGCCTATCCCCTCTGGAAATGCAAAGCCAAAATAAACCTGTTCTCCTCGAAGCTGGATACTCTAGTATACCAAGAGGAGAGTAACTAATACAGTCGATGATCTTGAAAGTCTTCAGTAGAAAGGCCACATTTAAACAATGCATAAGACTGGGGGTGGGGGGACTAGACAGAACAACATCAGGAGCTGTGAAACAAAGGAAATTGACAATTGTGCCATCAGCATCCTAAACAGGGAAGGGAAAGCTCCCATTGCCTCGGAAGTAAAAGACAAGGACTATGAAGGAGAGAATTAGAAGGCTATAGGAAAAGGTCAGCCTCAAGGCCGATAAGCAGCTTGGACCGAATCTGTTCTCCAGAACTCTTACACTCAAAGCCTTAACCTCTAGAACCTCTGAGTGTAATGATTTGTAAAGAGATCATTTAGATCCATCCAGGCTGTGGTAGTTCACACCTTTAATCCCAGCACTCAGGAGGCAGAGGCAGCCTGATCTAGAGTGAGTTCCAGAACAGCCAGGGCTAAATGGAGGAAGCCTTTTTTGAAAAACCTGGGGAAAGAGGGTGGAGGGAGACAATGTGACCACAAGGGAGACCCTAATCCTACAGGACCAGTGGCTCTGTAAGAGAACATTTCATGTCACCTACTTCCTTCCTTCCCCCCCCGCTATGAGGACACAGAGAAAAACAAGTCACCTACAAGCCTGAAAGAGAGGCCTCACCAGACACCGACATTGCTGCCACCGAAATCTTTGACTTTCTGCCTTCAGAAGTATGAATGAGCAAAGCTCTGATTCATAGCCTTCCAGACAATGGTGTTGGGCTGGGACTGCCCACTGCACTGACTCCCGAGACCTCTGTTTCATCAGTGGAGGAAGCAGAGCAAAGAGGCTCTGGGCTTGGGAACTACCTGCATCTCCTTGCCGTGAAGAGATTTTGTCCCAGATGTGGAGTGCTAGCGACTCCTCACCACCCGGAGTCACAAAATAGAGACAGCTAGGCTTCTGCAAACAGCCTCTTCACAGAGAACTGGAGACGGGATTTGGAACATCATCTACCTGTCTGTAAAGAAAAGTACTGCTCCTTCCAAAAACCAAGAGCTGGGTCCCCCGTAAAATGTATTCCTAAGTCATAGGCCTCCCTCATTCTCAAATGTGTATGGAAAACCAGATCTAGGTTTTTGAGAAGCAGAAGGGAGATTTATTTCAACCATGTTTCCAGAGGAGAAGAGAGCGGTTCTCAAACTTGTGTTCTAAACCCCTTTGGTACTTTGAAATTTTAAATTTCTCCAAGAACCTCATCATTATGAATTTTCTTTCTCCAATTTTACTTTAATTTATGGATATAGATTAATGAACAGAAATTAAGTAAAGTATATGCAAAACTTCAAAACCTAATCTCTTTTTTTCAAGTTTGTCTTTAAGACTTTGCATCATGAGACTCATCAAGAAGTTAAGCAGTGGGGCTGGAGCGATGGCTCAGTGGTTAGAGCACTGACTGCTCTTCCAGAGGTCCTGAGTTCAAATCCCAGCAACCACATGGTGGCTCACAACCATCTGAAATGGGATCTGATGCCCTCTTCTGAAGACAGCTACAATGTACTTGCATATAATAGATAAATAAATTGCAAAGAAGTTAAGCAGTGTATGAACCTCAACTGAATGTCAAAGTGTCTGTCTTAGTTAGGGTAACTGTCGCTGTGGTAAAATTAAAAGCAACTTGAGGAAAAGGTTTATTTCATCTTAACTCTCAGGTAACACTCCTTCACCGAGAGAAGTCAAGTCAGGAGCCTCCAGGCTGGAACCAAAGCAGAGGCCATGGAAGAATGCTGCTTACTGGCTTGCTCCCTTCGGCTTCAGCCTGCCAGGACCACCTGTCCCCAGAGATCTAGTCCCTCCCTCATCAATCATTAATTAAGAAAATGCTCTACAGACGTGCCTACAGGCAGTCTGATGGAGATATTTTCTCAACTGTGGGTCTACTTCCCAGGTAAGTCTAGCTTGGGTCAGTTTGGGGAAAAAAAGGATAGTGTTTATGACATACTAGTGAGTTTTATTTGTCAGTATTTGCCATATTTTAAATTTTTAAAAAAGAGGCTTATAATATGGAGAAAAATATAGACGTGTACTGCTCTGGCTGTCAGATGAAAGGATGTCACCATTATGTCCCCTGTGGAGCACTCTTGAACAAATAAGAGTGACAAGATAAATCCAATCTAATTACTGTAAAAATAATTTTGTCCTCACAGACCATCTAAACCTCTTGGGGACCACAACCTCAGTTCCCTGGAGGTCCAAAGATCCACCTAAGATACTATCTACTCCCATTGACACACAACTAAAATTTGGCAAATATTTGAGTAGCCACCATAAGTAAGCCATTGTGTTTGTTTTTAAAAAAAAAAAAAATTGGTGAAATCTCCCTAATGGAAGATATAAGAAAGATATAAAGTCAAAAAAGTGATGCAAGTTTAGAGCTATGGGAGGATTTGCAGTGGCTTCTGGATGGGAGGAGGTGGCAGAGATGTCAGTGAGAAAACAGCATGTTATTTGGGCCCCAGTGGAGAAGTCCTTTTTAAATACAGTGAAGTCAACCCCCTCCATTTAGTGGGACCCAATTTACCCTGGAATGTTCTTTCTCCAAGGTGCAACTCGGTTTTTAATGATCTCTGATCACAAGTGGCTGCTGAAAACTCATGCACCTCTTTTACTATGTATCATCTTTCAACTGATCATAACCAAAATTAAGATTTTTCAGAGTTTTGTGAACCACAATATATCAGTTTCCACTGTCCAAACTCTTTAAAGTGCTTCTATATTCTATACTCAAAGTCAGCCATTTAAAGGAGTCAGTCAGCTGGGCTGGGGTGAGAGGTATGGCACCAAAGCTTGCCAGCTCTTGGGAAGCCCTGGACACAAACACCACTAACGCCAGAAAAACGAACTGTTTATAAAAGAAGTTGATCAGCGACATGCTGCCATCCAGGGGTATCATGAAGTAGTCAGATCTAGATTGGTGTCTAGATCTCTGCAAATTTAGAGCACCTTCTTAGGAAGTCCAGAATAACAATCCTTATACAGCACATGGTAGCAAACTCAGTGTAAGCACAAAGAAAAACAGCAATGTAGGAAAACACCAGTTCTATTTGAATTATCACCACTAATATCTAAGAATTGATTATTTATAGGAGTACACTGTAGCTATTTTCAGACACACCAGAAGAGGGCACTGAATCAGTTTACAGATGGTTGTGAGCCACCATGTGGTTGCTGGGAATTGAACTCAGGACCTCTGGACGAGCAGTCAGTGCTCTTAACCACTGAGCCATCTCTCCAGCCCTATCAATTATGAAACACAATGCATGTACTTCTAAACAGTGCAGGGGAAAGATGCTGGGGTAGAGGAGTAGAGGGTTGTTCTCTATACTGCCCACTAAGGAGGGCTGGCTGCAGGTGACCTAGCTACTGGCACTCTACAAAGCTGAGATAGTCTACATGTATCTACCAAACCACAAAGGACTCACAAAAACCAACAAAGAAAGCAGATTGGAAATACAGAGTTCAGACATGAGCTGGAAAGAGGAGGAAATGGAGACCAGGAATGTGAAGACAGGGCCTGTCACAGCCAAATTCTACGGAGAGGTAAGTTGCTCTCAGAAGCAAGACCTAAAAGGGCAAGATCCAGACCAGTGGAGTCATCAAGCAAATGAGGTATGAGTAGTTCTAGAAAAAACAGCCTTTGCAAATGCTTGGTAACAGGACAATTAACAATTTCTCATGCTTACCGACACCACTGGAGGGTCTGTTAATGAGACTTCAGAGACAGATGGCATGGAATTGAGGAGGTTCCTGAAGGCAGAACCCTTCCAGTCCTATGATATGTACCCAGAAGAAGAAGAAGTTTCCAAAACTGGCAGATCCTCTCCAAGCCCAATGCTGAACTTTCTCAAGGTCACTACATCTGTGGTCATCAGCACATTCATCATAAGTGCACACACATATGGTATACACTACAGGCATACTTACACAAAACAATGAACATGGGAGAAGAAAACACTATAATTAATGCTTCTATTTAAAATCTAGAGCTTGACACCTTGCGTGGTTTGTTCTGGAGTCTTATATTTCTGAACAGAACATTTGGTCTTCATTTTATATTCCTCACAATAATATAATTAATCACTTGGTACCCTATTTCTGGATTGTTATTATGAAATTAGCTATAAGCTATGGGAAGCATTTTGTAGGATAGGAACAAAAAGATATTTAACACCTACTATGTGACAGGAGCTTTGTACCACCTCATTCGCTTCTTGTAACTCCCAGGAATGCAGTAAGCAAAGTCCTCTAGGAAGGCAGTTTACCTGGAATCATCATTAAGAGGCAAAGTCAGAGTTCACAGTTCAGGCACCTCTGAAACCAAGCAGAGGTCCCTTCCACTGCATCACACCTGACTGAGCTACCCAAGCTTCTAAGATGCCTGACAACCCAGTGACTGGTAGCATGTGTTTAGTCCGTTCTCTCAACACACACCAGGGGACTTTTCATGTAGGGTTTGGATAAAAATCATCTTAAAAATCTTAACCTTCACTCCACTATGAGTCAAGCTACGAAGTGTGACTTACTGCATTCCTAAAATTAGAATCCAAATATCACACTCTGACAATATGAAAATCTATGCTGCTAAAAAACTAGAAATTGATAGTCAATTTAAAAAAGAAATCCATTCTAAAGGGATGGCATCCATCCACAACTGTAAACTCCCTAACATGAGACCTGCATCATCCTTCATAGGAAGGTACCGGAGCAGAACTTAGTGTGCTTCAGATACCTCCCTCAACCACTAGAGCAGTGGTTCTCAACCTGTGGGTCATGACCCCTTTTGGGAGGACAAGGACCCATTAGAGGAGTCACCGAGGACCATCAGAAAACAAACATATTCACATCACAACTCATAACCGCATCAAAATTACAGTTAGGAGGTAGGAGCACAATTTTATGGTGGGGGGGAGGGTCACCACAGCATGAGAAACTGTACTGAAAGGTCACAGCATTAGGAAGGTTGAGAATCACTGCCCTAGAAAGAGCTGTCGCTGTCTGGTTCATCATATAGATAGCCATTGCTAAATGGAATCTCAAGCCCTTGTTTATCGCTACATGATGCTAAATAGCAGTGACTGAATGACATTGTAATGACGTAAGCATAAATGTCGTGCAGTCATGGAAACCTACCATACTCGGGAAGAAGCCTAGTCCTCCTAAAGGACCTGGCCCATTGCTGTTATGAAACATGTAGGACACATTCCATATTCATTTAGAGAGTCAAGTCAGTCGTGAAAAAAAAAATCAGTGCGCATACCAATTCCAAATGCCAAGCAGAAGTTAAAACAAGTAGGATCGAACTCAAATAGCTTGAAAAAGTTGTTTTGCAGATTAACTTCCAGGATGCCTCATGACTATAACATCAGCCAGATTAATCAGCTCGGACGATTGTCTCCTACCTTCTTTATGCTTTCTTCTAAAATTTCATCCTGGTTTTAAAAAAGCAGAATTAGGAGCTTGAAAAACCAGGCAAGAACCAGCAGCCTCTCAGACCTTTCCTTCACACTGGTGATGACCACCCAGCCTTAGCCACGCTGAAACCTGAACACATGTGTCCCACAGCGTCAAACTTCCCAGACCTCCTGCTGTGAGTGCCCGACACAGACCATACCTGAAGCCTGCCGTCTTACCTGAAGCCTGCCGTCTTACCTGGAGTTCCTTAGGTAGAGCCCATACAGAAAGGAAGCAAGCACACAGCACACTGACACCTCAACAGCTAATGTAACCGTGTTTGGACTTGCTTTCCTAACACCTGTGTTAATTAGGAGTGTGGATATAACAAGATAACTTGTTAAAGCTGAGGCACGCGGGTGCACAGGGATTCATTATAGTTCAGTGTGTATGACGTTTTCCATGATAAGGAGCCAAACCAAAATTAGGAGTCCATAATTTTGAACCTTTCAAAAATTAAACTCTAAAACATGAGTTTAGAATAGCTAGGATACAGATCGACATCCCAAAACACTAACAGAGAAACTGCAACAAGAGACCGATAGTTTTACCAAGTGGCAGCTTGCAACACTTGCCCTTTCTTGCTCACAGGACATGCATACATTTATAAACATACATATATATTTGTGTTTCCTCAACACGGTTGAGATTTAGTAGCAGATATATGCCCCCTTTCCTAAGTACTTCAACTTCCCCTAACAGGAAATGCATTCCACTTTTAAATGTAATAAAAATATAAAATTTGTGAAATTTGATATTGATGCTACTTACCTCAGATATTGACATAATCCATCTTCAAATCTCACCAGCTATCACACTAAATCACTATTCTCTACAGCATCGCTCTTCCTAGTCTAGGGTTTAACCTCAAATGCTCCATGGCCCTAGCTGTCTCTTTAGCATAGATAAAGCCCCGTCTCCCATGACATTAACATTTACAAATGTGCCTCAGTGAGGGTTTATCAGGCGTCTCCTTGTGATTAGAATCAGGTCTGACACTTTTGGTAAGTGGCATCCTGTCCTTCCCAATCAGGACAGCAGGTTGTTGCAATTCTCTATTTAAGATAATGGATACCAGGTTCATTCACTATAAAACTACCATTTACCCATTTTACAATTAACAATCCAGAAGGAAATTCCTCTAAGAATTTAAGTATTCCATTTGCCTTAGGGTTTCTCTTGCTGTGATGAAACGCCGTGACCGAAAGCACATTGCTCATGCTTCAATACCACTGTTTATCATCAAAGGAAGTCAGGGCAGGAACTCAAACAGGGCTGGAGTCTGGAGGCAGGAGCCAATGCAGAGGCCATGGAAGGGTGCTACTTTCTGACTTGCTCTCCATGGCTTGCTCAGAATAGTTTCCTATAGAACCCAGGGAAGCATGTTCTCAATTGGGGTTACCTCCTCTAAAATGATTCTAGCGGGCTAGAGAGATGGTTCAGTGGTTAAGAGCACTGACTGCTCTTCCAGAGGTCCTGAGTTCAAATCCCAGCAACCACATAGCGACTCACAACCATCCATAATCCACCCTCTTCTGTTCTGCTGTGGTACATGCAGACAGGGAGCACTTCCACACATTAAATACAATAAATAAATCTTTTTTTAAAAGACTATAGCCATACCTCCCTGAACGCCCAAGCTCATCTGATCCTGGAAGCTGATGTAAAAATAACTAGAGTCAGGCATGGTGTTTGTCATACCCAGTGCTCAGGAGGATGAAGCAGAAAAATTGCTACTCAAGGCCAGCCTTGGCTATATAGTGAGACTGTGCCTCAAAAACCCGGGGGCAGCAGACTATAGATTAGTGCAGAGTATTGTTTAGCATGTGCATGGCCTTGAATCTTACCCCTGGGGTGTAGGGCTGGAGAGATGGCTCAGTGGTTAAGAGCACTGACTGCTCTTCCAGAGGTCCTGACTTCAATTCCCAGCAACCACATGGTGGCTCACAACCATCTGTAATGGGATCTGATGCCCTTTTCTGGTGTGTCTGAAGACAGCTACAGTGTACTTATATATAATAAATAAATCTTTAAAAAATAAAAAATAGCGATTCAAGCCTATGTCAAGTTGACACAAAACTAGCTGCACACTGCTGCCCTTCAACCTTTTACACGCTAGCACAGGAGCCACAGGTGACTCTTGCTTGAACTGATCACAGCTGTGGGATTCATCAGAACAAAGTGTTTTCTGCAGAAGGCACCACTACGGATGAATATCCCAAGTTTCCAGTAGATCGTAATTTTCTAGCTCTTTGCCTAAAGTCACCCTCATTGGAAAGTGTCTCAATAATTACTGTGGTTGGGGACAGTTTTACTCAATAGTGAATTTATTTGCACTCAGACAACTTTCTTTGGAAGTCTACACATCCTACTAGAGCATGTCAAGCACCCATCTGGCAGTGAGACTCCAACTTCACCTCCTCCAGCTCTGGCTCGCTCACTCCCCTCCCCACCAGTAGGCATTGCCGATGGAGTTGGAAAGACAAGAATAAAAGTAGCTGCAGGTGGCTGAGAGAAGGGGGGAGGGGAGGAATGGCTACTGGTAGAGATTGCCTGTGGGTAAGCAGCAGTCAGCTTCTGGGCCAGCCCAAAATGACTCCTGCTCATCCGTGACAAGAAACAACCCAAGCAATCCAGGGGGTCCTTTAAGATGCAAATTCTAATGTGCAATGTCTCTAGAGAACCACCAGATCAAAACTTGCCCAAGACGTCTGGGACATGATTCAAATCTCTGTTTCCAACAATCCAGAACATACCTGCTATCCTGGAGAATTTACTCCTTTCTTTTTCTTTTTTTAAATAGTATCTTATTTGCTCTTTGACAATTACTTTTATACAATGTGTTTTCAGTGCTTTTCTTTGTTAATTTTTTTTTTAATTACGTGTGTTTGTGTGTGTCTGTGAGTGGGTATTTTCAGAGACCGTCAAAGACAAGGGTGTTGGAAACCCTGAAGCTAGAGTTACGGATGACTGTGAGCCACCCAACATGTATGCTGGAAGCTAAACTTGGATCCCTGAGAAGTGCGGAACACACTTTTAACTGAAGTGCAATCTCTCCAGCCCCTTGAGAAAATGTATGCTTAAAGGCAGATTATAGGCATCCCCCATAGGCACACATGAGCATGCACCTTCAAAAAAGAAAAAGAAAAACATGCAACAGTGATTCAAAAATGAAGACCCTTGATAAAAAGTATCAATAATGCAACAAATGCCACATAGGAAAGACAAATAGGAACCACCTCACTCTTGAAAACCAGAACTACTCATTACATCAAACACCTCTCAAAGTACCTGAGTAGCACCACTTACAATGCAAACCTAGGTGCTTAACCATTTCATAAAAACTTACTGGAAACCAACTGAGGCTCCAACTTCTCTACAAACTGCCCTCCAATCCATGGCTTTGTTTCTGGACACGGGGCAGTCTCTTAGGGTCACACACTGTTTGTGTGTGAAGACTGTTTTCCAGACAATTTTTTTTTAATATCTCTGTGTCCCACATATACTCACAAGCCATAGTCACAGAGAAGGTCCTTCAGGGTCCCTCCCAAGAATGACTAGAGTGCAACAGTGTGCAGTTCGCCTGGCTGCACAGCTGGGTTTTCCCTCAAGGAGAAATGGAAGGAGGCGTGAAACACGGAACAAAAGCAATCAGCTAACAGCAAGGCAGTCGGTGCCCAGGCTCGATGGATCCCAGTGAGGTAACCTACTCACTGTGAGCCATTCCCCTGCCTCTCACCTGTCAAAGAGCTGAAGATAAAAAAAAAAAAATCTGTATCACTGGAACTCGTTAATTATCATTTACACAAATAAGGCCAAGTGTAATTATTTCTTTGATAAATAAAAATCTGAATCTTTCACTTCTTCCCCTAGACCCATTCTAATGAGTACACGTTTGTATAAGCTGAGCTGAGAACAAAATGGGTTGTCTCTACTAGTTAATTTCGTGCCAACCCCTGGTCTACACTGCCGAAAGCAGCGAGGGTCCGTCGGGGTCCATCCACAAATGACATGACGGCGAACGGGAAACGAGAAGTCACCTACACATGTCCGTTTCTCTTGCATGGCCACCCCTCATACCCATCACTTTCCAGGGTATGGCATTCCCGCCATACATGTGTACACACATATGAACACACACAAACACATTTTTTGAGACAGGGTTTGTAACTAACTTGACATCCTCCTGCCTCAGCTGCTCAAGTCCTAGGATTATTGACTTGTGCCCTCACCTCCAACAGCCAGGTCACAGTTTTAAGGTTGGGAACGAGGCCACAATCCCACCAGTGAGGAGCTTGAGAGATAAATGTCATAGCTTTTAACTCAAAATATGCACATCCTCTAGACTGCATGCAAGTTGCGTTCTCAGCTGGATAATGATTCATTTCGAAGAAGAATAATTAAATCTTGACCCTCACTATCCATCTTTGCCCCCTCTCATCTCTCAAAATTGCCTTATAACTGGCGTCTGTAATCACATGGTACAGTCAGTGGATGAAGTCCCTACTGTGTGCCATGACTATTGCTGAGGACTTTAGATGCTAAGTCTAAGACAAGTGTGACTTGATACTCTACTCGGTACTTCTTTTGAGGTTCCTCTAACAGGTCAAGCTACAGCTACATGTAATGTTTTCTTAGCAGTAATCCTAATTTCCAAAAACAGCACCAAAGACTCCAAGATGACAACAGCAGGCCAGCCGGGAGCCTTCCAACTCTTCATCTTCCCTCACTGCACGCCCCTTTCATCCTCTATCCATGGCAGCCAGACAAGGTCCACGGCTTCAGGACCCCAGAACAGATCCCATTGGGGCAGCCTCCAGGAGGAGGGCGTGCCAATCTGACCCAGAACTCCGGGGGAACCTTGAACTCACAGCGCCCCAATACTGGGCTCCCTAAAAACTGGCTTTGGGCCTGGAGGCAGTCCCCCGGAAAGGCTGTGAGGCCCAGCCCCCCCCCCCCCCCCCCCCCGCTGCCTCCAAGCATCAAGTGTCCTCCCCTCCAGTCAGGTTCTGCATCCCTCCTGGGGAGTCCTCAGACCTCCCGCCCTCTCCAGTCCTGCCAGCCATAGCCGGTGATGAGCATGATGACAAGGGCCAGCTCCGGATTTCGGGCACCCGGTCGCTGCCCCCGCGAACTGAGCACAAAGGCAGGCGCGCGCGGGAGGAGAACTTGTCACCCCGGATGCCTTGCCCCCGCCCCCGGGGAACCCCGCACTTACTGTCAGTCGCCATGGTCGCATGGGGGGGGGGGTTGCAGGGCAGCCGCCCGCGGCTGGGGTACCCACACCGCGCCCGGCCGCGCGCGTTCTCGGCAGGCCCCGCGCGCTCGAGGGCCGCGACGCGCACAGACGCTCCCGCCGCGCGCACCCGCCGCGCCGCCCCGCGCCCCGTGGTGGCTGCCAACTGGGTCGCCCCCGCCGGCATCCCCACACCCCAGCGGAGCCTGGACAGCCCGCGGCCACCAGGGCTGCCACCGGACCTGCCCTGCCCAGCCCGCATCAGCATCCTTCCCTAAGACAAAGCAGCTAGCAACCTGCCCCGCTCCTCTCCAGGTTTCTTGCCCGCTCTGTTCGCCCGCTGAACAAACACTTGGTCTCCTGTCTCGCTTTTTTTCAGTTCATACAGGCCTGGTGCTTCTTCCCAGCAACGTCGACCCTGAGCCCCAGCTGAAAGGAGCAAAACGGGGAGCAGTGGGGTGGAGAGAAGGAAGGATCACACAGGTGCCTCTGGTGTGTGAGGACGGAGACTCACCAGGCGCTTCTCTCGCCTTCTTGTTTTGTCTCCAAGGTGAAAATAGAACCCTATGTGTAGTAGGCTATCAGATCTCTATTAAGTGAGTTAATGGAGGCCTCTAACTGGAAACCTGCGTGAATTAATGAGTGAATAAATGGCCAATTAACTAATTAGATGTGAACAGGATGGGCGGCTAACGGGTGGATAATTGTGAGCCAGACCACAGGCTGCTCAGATGACTTGTATTAAAGGACCAGCTCGATGAGAAGTCATTCAGTATTGCCTCAAGGACCATCGTGGTTAAAAGGACTTTCAAATGAGTCCACCTGTGGGCGTTTGTTCACAGTGCATCTTGTTGAAGGTTAGAAACCAATTACTGAAAGATCCTTGCATTATTTAGGGACCAGTAGCAAATGAGAAACCCCCACGTGGGGAAGCACCAAGTGGCTCAAGCCCAAAGCCTAAGCACAGGAAGCCGTTGTGTTTGTTGTTGTTTTCGTTGTTTTTGCAGGCACGATGCCTTTGGTCCGTTTGAGGCTATTCATTCAACCCAAACAGTAAGGACACCAGTGGGCATCATCCCAGGCTTGAGTGGACAGAAAGAGGATTCAGGTGTAAGGCGGGGTCAGAAACAGCTGCCATTTGACCAGCTGGGCAAAGGAAGGTACCAAAGAAGAACACAGGAGTCCTCTCTGACCGGTCCGCAGGACTGAGGTGATGGAGTCAGCCCTGTGAGGGTGAGCCACATCCACATTCTGCTGGCTGGAGCTTTCATTTTAATCTGTTTATAACACGTGTGATTCACAAGCACACTTAAAAGTTAAGAAGCACAGACACCAGGTTCATGTTTTAGTTGTAACAACCGTTGATGATAGGTCCCCAAACAAAGAAACATAACAAAGCCCTGAAACAGGCTGGGTGGGGAACAGAACATTAAAAACGCCTCGGGAACTGGGGGCCTATCTGAAGCTCGAAAACCTTGAATCCCTACATTCATTAATCAAAGTGTGTTTTTAAATCGAAAGAGAGGTAATGATGACCCAAAGCCAAGGTTTCATGTGTGGGCAGCAGAGCCCAATGCGAGCTAGAAAGAGCTGAGAAATTAGTGGATTTCAAAGATGGCAGGTCCCACGTGTGACAGGCTTTCAAATGGCTTGGCACTAAATGAATGAGGTAATAGAAACCACGGCTCCTCAGTCTCCCCGCCCTGAAACAGCCAACCACAGGATTCAGGGATTTGGAGTGGTGAGAGGGGCCATGGTGGGAATGAACAGGACAGAGAGAGACCTTGAGGATGGTAAGTAGGAGGATGGGGAGAGAAGCTTAGGACGAAGAAAGGGTAGGAGCAAGAGTTTGCATTTATAATCTCCTCACTGCCTGGTGTGGAGCACACACTTTGGCTTTCTCTAAGTTTCAGGCCAGCCTGGTCTACACTGTGAGTTCCAAGCCAGCGAGACCTACACAGTGAGAGACTGCCTATAATTAAATATTCCTGCCAAGGTAATTTGATTAAGGTGGGGTTCTGAGTTGGGGTTCAGATGTCATCACACACATTGCTTCTCTGTTCAGTTCAATCAACCAGCACAGGTTCTTTGTCATATGGAATTTCCAGGCCCTGATCTATGTCCACTTCCCGCTGGCTCTCTCACTACTCTGACTACTAATACGAAATGAGACCACTGAAGGGCGGAGCAAAGGGCTATGGTCACTTCAGAGTGGACGTGTCACAGCCTGTGAAAATAAAGTTATTTTAAATATGGTTTTTGGGTGGTACCTGTTAGCTACTAGCATTTTATCTGGCACAGGAAGAGAACAAAGTTTGGTTATTTCTTTTGTAAGACAACTTTTGGGAGCTGGTGAGATGGTGAGAGGCTCCTCTGAAGGACCAGGGTTCAATTCTCAACACCCACCTGGCAGCTCACAACCATCTGCAACTCCAGTTCCAAAGGATTCTGTGCCCTCTTCTGGTCTCCACAGGTGCTGCATACATGTGATACATGGACACACACTGGGGCTGAAAACCCACACATGTAAAATTCTTAAAAATAAAAGACTGTACTTTTAACTTTCACATTTTCCTCTCTTTGCAACGGTGTCTAAGTCACCAAACTCAAATATTTCATAACATGCAATTATGACAGGTTGTGCCAACTGAAACAAACAGGTTTTTAAAAATGCAGTCATTAAGTAATAATACCAGTAGGTTCTGGTTTAACCCGTACAAGTATATTGGGAATGGATAGGAGCTAATTGGGGTTGAATTCCTCCTAGGTGAAAGGGCCTGGTACAGTTTCCTAACACTGGGAAACCTCAGGGTCACGGTTGTCTGTCCCCTGATCTAGGATGTCTCAGCTGCCAAACTGTACAGGAAAGGCATGTCTTAAGAGATCTATATGTACAATTATAGGTAAGGCAAGGAGAATGTAGTCTCTGGTAAAGGAATGTGGCAGAAATAAGTCAGAATGGTGGTCCTGCTGTTCACAGTTCTGTATGTGCAAATTCTACATTTGCTTTCCATCTTGCTCATCTAGACAGACAGACAGACAGTTGTGTATGTAGTTGTTTAAATATATAGATATATAGGTCTGTCTGAGACAGGGCTTCTCTGTGTAGCCCTGTCTGTCCTAGAACTCACAAAGATCCGCCAGCCTCTGCCTCCAAGAGATGGGTTAAAGGCGTGAGCTACCACCATCTGGCACACAGAAAAGCCTCTTTCTTTGAAACCACTTTCTAGCAATCATTCAAGAAATAGTTCAAAAATACATGACCAACTCATTTTTAAAAAATACATAGTTAAGGGTTGAGCTTTGTATGTAACCCTGCACACAGAATATTTAGCTAGCTGTATAAAACCCTGGGTTTGAGCCAATACTCAAACCTTCACAGTTATGGAGATAATTCTGCAGTATCTCAATGAGACTCACCTGGAGGTGGAGGGGCAGTCATTAGGCATCCTTAGAAAAATCATGCACACAGAAGCCAAGAACTGCATTCTAACGATTCTGCTTTTCCAAAGGCAATTCCAGAACAGCTTTCCCCGAAAGTATACACCTCTAACCACCTGGTCCAGAGACACATCAGCTTTTTACAATTGAAGATTCCTAGATCTCAAACATCTCAAACAACAAGCCACCAATAAAGCTCTATAATCTGCTTATTGAACACCCTCCTTCCTGTTTAGATCCTGAAGTTGGGGACCCTCTAACCCAAGCAACACTAGCTGGTCACAGGGACTAAAAGACCTGGAATTCCATAGCTAGTAGTTTCTGCTTTGGTCTTCTCTATAGTGAAGGACACTAAATTCTGAGGATTCAGGCACCTGGAAACAAATTCTGTGCTAACAAACCTTCTCAATAAATGGCTCTTGTGTCTAATTTTTAAAATCCAGTTACAAAACAGAGTCCAAGGCTGAGGACTGGGTGAGCAGCTCAGCAGTTAACACTCTAGGAAGAGGACCAGAATTGGGAAATTCTTAGTAGACATGAGGATAACAGCCAGCCTTTAATTCCTGCCCCATACATCAGAGACAGGAGATCCCCAGAGGCTGGCTAAGGAGACCAGCCTAGAGACCCTGCCTCAAGAAATAAAGTTTAAGGAAGACTCATGATCTCAACTGTGGGCTTCCACATGAACACACATGCACATACCTCTACCAATACACATGTGAACAAACACGTACACCATATGTACATGAAAAAGAAAGGAGGCAAAGTCCACTTTGTGTTTTCATTCTCCAGGAAGATGGATAACTGCTCACAGCTTTATAATTAAGTCCTCATATGTGGTCAGAGGACATGGTGGTCTAGCATGCACAAGACCCTAGGAAATAAGAAAAGGCCTCATCTAATAGTTGTCTTAGTCTGCCTCAGTCCTTCTGGGCTGCTCTAATGGAAAACCATAAACATGGATCTCCTACAGATCTGAATGTGCTGTACGTGGAAGATGAGCATAAAAGGCTGTTTTCTTATGGTGGGAAGGAGGAAGAGGCTCTCTGGGTCTCTTCCTTTCACCGAGCCCTCCCTCCCTCATGACCCAGTCACTCTGCAGAGGTCCCCACCTCTGAATAGCGCTGCTGCACCTGGAGGTAGACACAGTTGCTTTCTTTTCTTCAGGTGAGATGACATGAATTCTCTGTCAAAGTACTTGTCTATTTTAGCTAAAATAATAAGATACAACCTTTAAAAGCTGTGTCTTGTTTAAGGAATAATGCACGAATGAGAGGCATGCACTTTATCCTTTTTTTCTCCCCTGCTTGGCCCAAGAGAGCTAAATAACTATAACAGGAAGCCTAAGTTGCAGAACACCAACTTGCAATATTAACATATTCCAAACTAGAAGAAAGTGTGTGCCCTGTGAATTCAGCCCTTATTTTGTCCTTAGAGTTGGCTTCTACATCTTTAAATTCCTCTCTCCACCTCTGGAGCTCATGCCCTGTCTCTCACTGGCTCAGTTTCTTCCTCTACTTCATTCCAATTTAAATGGACCTGCATTTCCAGGGATCTGGGTATTTCCCACTCAGTCCTCAAACAATTAGGCCATGACTTTCTAATCGCAAAGTTCGAAGGGTGAAACTTCAGTTATGTTTATTGCTACAGAAAGTGCTATTTGCTGCTCCCTCTTGGGAATTGCATTGCTTCAGCTCTGCAACACTGATTTTTTTTTTCCTATACTTCCTTCCAAACTTAATGATCAACAGGTATCTTTCAATCTCTGTAGTGAGCCTTAAATAAAAACCCAGTCTGTCCACTGACTTTGAGATCCTCTCCTGGTCTCAAACTGAAACCAATTGTTGACAAACTTTGGTCAACATTCTCTGAGACTTTGACTTTGTTGAGTCAGGCTTATCTGCGACTTCCCCTGAGGCCCTCGTGTATGGAAAAGAAATTTTGCCTAAACCCAGGTACACACTTAGCAAAGCCAGTAATGGTCTGAGGCCAGGGCCTTTGGAGAGCCGAGGGTTCAGATGCTGGGAACTACTAAGCATGTGTACTGTGACACGCCTGATACCGTGTAGAACAAGGACTAGCTTCCTGCCGACATTGTTCCACTTTATGATAGCTTTCTGCCTACTCTGTCCTATCCTCGCCGTTAACCACACACCCTGCAGTGTATAAAGTACTGTATTTAACTTGCTTGGCATTACACATAGCTTATGCAGGACCCCTGGACCACAGGGTCCCTCTCAGGAACCTGTCACTGAAGAATGGCCTGCTGACCTAGGTCAGTGATTAGAAGTACAGGTGGTGCAGTCACACTTGAAGGTTCCAATACTACCTTCAACTCTCCAGCAGCACGGTCCCAGGTATGTCACATAATGCCCCTGTGCCTTTTCCCCTCTTCTGATAAACTGCTACCTAGGACTAGCAGTGTGACAGGATGGATAGATAGATAGATAGATAGATAGATATAGATAAAACATGTATTTATTTATGTATATAAGATAAACATAATAAATACATATATTTGTTTTATTTATATATACAAGATAAACGTAATAAATACATATATTTGTTTTACTTATATATACAAGTGTCTAATGTATATAATGTGCATGAAGTACCCATGGATGCCAGAAGAGGGCACTGCATCCCCAGGGCTATGGTGTGGGTACTAAAGAGTCCTCCAAAAGAACAGTTTAACTTCACAGCCAGCTCTCCAGCCCCAGATCAGAAGCTTCTAACGGTCTCTCTCTCTCTCCCTCTCTCCCTCCCTCTCTCCCTCCCTCCCTCCCTCCCTCCCTCTCTCTCTCTCTCTCCCTCTCCTTCCCTCTCCCTCCCTCCCTCTCTCTCTCTCTCTCTCTCTCTCTCTCTCTCTCTCTCTCTCTCCCTCCCTCTCCCTCCCTCCCTCCCTCCCTCTCTCTCTCTCCCTCTGAAATTCCCCAAAAACATTAACAAAGACTAGCTAAAAGGGAAAGAAGTTTAGAAGGCCTTCTTGCACCTCTGGAAATAAAGTGCTGCAGAAATAACCATTAATGGTGTCCTGTGCTCAACAGAAAGTGGGACTTTCCCAAAGAAAACAATGAATCAAAACCAGAACAGAGCATGCAGAGACCAAGGAAGGGTTGATCTGAGAACTGCTGAGAGACCCAATCAGGAGGGAGGAAGGAGAAGGAAGGAGGGGAGGAGAGAGACAGACAGATTAACTGACTTTAGAGGTGTCAAAACAATAGTATTTCTGGTGTGCAACAAACACAGACATCATATCTTTCTAATGGGAAGCATCAGATAAGGCCCAGCATTCATGTAAGTAAAAAAAAAAAAAAAAAAAAAAAAAAAAAAAAAAAAAATCAGAGCTCCCATTAGAAACCCCCAGCAAAAAGACCAACCACAGGCATGAGAACTACAGACCAACATGGCTGACTTGCTGAATTTCAGATTTTGCAATGATCAGAGACACGGGATGTAAAATAACTGCTTGACTCTTTTAATGAAATACAGAAAAATGATCAAAGAACACTATAAAAAATAACCCATTAATAAAGCTCTCAAAAATAAAAGAAAATAAAAACAAAAATTTAAATGTAAATTAAAAAGTACTTTATATTATTTAATATTATTTTATATTTTATGTTAAAATATAAAATACATCAGACATAAATTAAAAACTAAATGGATATAACTATGACTCGGCTGGACCCGATCCCACCCTCTGATGCCACAAGTTCTGAGCTCGACAAGGTCTTTCAGGAAGCCCACACCTGCCTTGTCTCATTTCCTGTGGTTGCTCAGACTACACAATTGGCTGGAATCCTCTGCTTACTTTATTAATGTTAATATCAGGAAAAAAAGAACAAATCCACCAAAGAATAAAACAAAATGAAGTTCTGTAATACAGCCCCAAGGAGACAGTCTACATTTTCATTCTCCTCTCCAAAGCAATTAAATCCTAATTACACAGACCCAGAAACATTACAGAGAGATTTGTTCAGCACTGTAGACTGCAGTCATGGGAATAAATCATATTTGTAAATCTAAGAAAATACATGGAAAAAATAATAAGAGTTATTCACTAATAGCACATACATATAGATAACTTCATTGGTAATTCGATGTTTTGTTACACACCAAAGACAAATCTTCTGATTGGTTCCTATCAAACTGCAAAAAAGATGATTTTCTAGATATATGTTGTATTTTATTTTTTAATACAATAAAGTAACATCTTTCACTGTTAGTGAAAAGAAACAATTGAAGTTTTACGAAGACAATACATTCAGTTAACTATAGCTAATTGTGTATACTTTCCAAAGGAAGCGATACACCAGTTGCAGAGCAGGAGACTAAGATAAACCAACCACCTAAAACCTGTAACAAAGGGTTAGCAACTTCTGAAGCTTTAGCAAAATTCACATCACTTAAAATTACAATTACCATAAACAATTCATGTTCAATGCCTCTTTGGGGCATTGCCTTCTCTCAAAGGCTGAAGCTAACATGGTACACTTAATTCTCTGGTAACAAGGCTTCCTAGTTCACTTTCCACCACTGTGATAATGACCAGGACAAAAAGCAACCTGGAAGGTTTCTGCCACCTTACAACTAGTAAGAAACGTCTTTCCGTGACCATCAGCATGGTTGGAAAACCCTGAAAAGAGCTACCAGCAACAGCACCCCAAACTTGAGTATGAATTCCCCTAGTCTCTCTGGCAACACAGAGTAAGGGATTCTAGGGCTAAGAAGTGGCTGATGTCACCAAGAACTGAGCAGACTTCTCAGCAGCTTCAGGCTCATGGGGTTTCTGAGTCCAAGGTTCAAATCCTGCAAGGATATATTCATGTAGCAAATACTGTGGTTCCTGTAAAAGTGACACACTCCAAAAGCAAGTTTTTAAAGTGACAAGAGTGTGTGGAGGTACTCTTTAATCCCAGAGCTGGACACAGGTGCATCTGTTGCAGACTAGCCCAGTCTACGTAACAAGTTCCAGGGCATCATTTTGTATATACAGAGAAGGACCCTGTCTCAACCACCCACCTCACCAACTACATGGAGACGAATGGTTAGAGAAGGTGACAAAGGAACCATTTCAATAAAGATGAAAACCCATGAAAAGAACCAAGGAGAAATCAAAACTAAAAACTGGTGCTTCTAAATTAAAAGCCAGTGGAGAAAATCAAAAGCAGTTCGGATAGAAGAGAAGGAAAGATTGTGAACTTGAAATCTGAGGCAATGGAAGAAGTATTATTGGAGAAAACAAAACACGACCCACGAGACAGCAGGAAGTAATTAGCAGACATAACTGAAGTCCCAGAGAGAGAGAGACGCAAGTGAGGACAGTGCAGAATGCATCATGGGTTAGAGCCAGCCACAGGAGACATGGATCAAACTGGTGAAGAACAAAGACTGTGGACAACCAGGGAGGGACTGGAGCAACTCCTGCTAGAGCGTGCTTAGTGTGTGCAAGGCTGTGGTTCCCACCATCAAAAGGATGGCACGACAGACAGACAAAAATATAACACAAACAAGATTAAGGTACACAGGGGGCTGGAGGAACAAACTCTAATTTCCTGCCAGAGACAACAAAGGTTGATGATGGGATGAAAAAAGTCTCCCACCTGTTGACAGAAAGGGGGAAGCTGCCTAACTAGAATTTAAATCTCGCAAAAACAATTTCATTTTGAAATGAAGATATTTTTCAGATGGACAAAATATGATAGAACTGGTCTGCCACAGCACTGAGCTCCAAGAAATCAGTATTGATTTCTTCGGACTAGAAAAGAACCATTTGAGATCAACTCCCAACGGCTTTCACAAAGGAAAACAGAGCACTGGATAAGGTTGAGAACAGCAACAGTTAGGCTGGGTGGCAGTCTACAGTCTCTACTTGGGAAACTGAGACAGGAGGATAGAAGGTCCAAGACCTGCCTGGGCTACACAAGTCCAGCATGGGCAACTTGCCAACTATAACAAAGGACTGGGTATAAAACATTCACTTGCCAGCCTAATAATGTGTTACAGTATATGCAGCCCCAAATTATTACAGACGACATAAATTATTAAATGCCAGGCAATGTAATGCCAGAGCAAACCCAGCCTGTCCCAAGGCCAAGGTCCCTCACCAATGTGCACTGTGGCTAATCTGTGAAGGGAATGGCTGTGTCTCTGCTTGATTACATCCTGAAGGGGCAAGGCTGACACTGCATTTTGTCAAACCATGAGGGAGCTGAGAGACCCTGAGATTATAAAGGCCTGCCCTTTCACCTTCTCTGAGCAAAGCTGCCACAGATGGGTCCTTGTCTGTCATTGTCATGCCCTCTGGTACATGGGTCACAACTGATTGGCATCTCAAGCCTAGTTAAGAGCATCATTTGATATAAAGGCTATTTCCCAAGTCCTGGAGGAAGCTGTGTCTTTGATAGGGTGCCTTGCTTATTTCTCCGTAATCTTCCAGTAAGCTTCCATTAACGACAGTGGGAGTAAGCTTTTGTTTCTTGCAACTGAAAGGGGCCTGCTTGAACGTCTCTTAAAAATTCAGACCTGTAATACACAGCACAGTAGAATGAATAATTCAGACATTTAAAAATATCACATAAAAGGAATTATACAACCTCAAGTCTGGGCTTTGACATTTACATTAACACAGAGAATAAGAAGAATGTGCAAAGAAAATTACTACACAGTCGTTCAAAAGATAAATGAAAATGTGAATAGTTTAACACCCACGAAATTCTTTCCAAGCCATTTAAAAAGTAAGCCTTCTTCAAACTGTAATTTAACTCAAGAATGAAGGGTAAGGAAGGCATTAGTAAGTACGGTTATTTTCCGAAGCTAACCTGAGAAAAATAAAAGCTAACTCTGAGTGCAAAAAGTTTGTTTTAAAGGTATTTGCTCAAGAGATAGGTAGATATATAAGCAGACAGATAGAGGTACCAATCTTTCACTATACCCAAGGTGGGCTGAAAAGACAGTATTTGTTATACCTAATTAAAACTGACACAAGGGAGTTAGGGTTACCTTCAGCTGTGAAATGAATCACAAAGTTAACTTGACCAATTCAGTGATCGGGTAAACACAAACTTCCGGTTACCATGACAAGTATTTACCACCAATACTTCAATGCTACACACTGTCTCTTTGTGAAATGACACGATGTCTTTTATAGGCAATCTGTGCAAAATAAATTACAACTCAGGTGCAGTGTCTCTGCTATGTAATGCTAATCCAAGCTCTTGACCCACACTCGAGCTGTAACGTTCTCAGACAGAGCTGAAGTCAGACAACTGCTTAGTGCTAACAGGATAACAAAGCCAAGCTTTATTCAAGTCAGCATCAGTATTTTTGTCTTAAAATATTATGTACCTGGGGCTGGAGAGATGGCTCAGCGGTTAAGAGAACTCATTGCTCTTCCAGAGGACCTGAGTTCAAATCCCATCAACCACATGGTGGCTCACAACCATCTGTAATGGGATCTGATGCCCTCTTCTGGTGTGTCTGAAGATAGCTACAGTGTACTCATATACATAAAATAAATAAATCTTAAAAAAAAAATACACACCTAAGATATATATCTTCCATGATATCAGATTTGGAAATTACCACTTCAACCCAGACTGTGAACCTTAATAACTACCCATCAGGCTGAGCTAGCCCGTAGCATGGAGGCCGTATGCCGGCAGCATTCAAGCACAGCCTAAGCCATCTCCAATTAGACTCCTGGGCTGAGAAATTAAAGCAACAACACATGCATGACAATAGAAATCTTTTCTGTGATTTACCAAAGTTCTGTGCCAAAGACACGATTTAAAATCTACATGGCTGTCCCTTTGGGCCTATTAGACAATACATAAGCATTACACAACTTATTAATTAATCTTATGTACACACAAGACACACGTGTACATACGTATTCACATATAGTAGACCAATGGAAACTTTAAAGCAAACACTACGAAGGGTAAGGAGTGAGGCCGGGCAGTGCATTCTCTCTGATCCCAGCAGTGGGGAGGCCGAGGCCATACTCGTATGGAGAGTTCCAGGCCGACCCAGCACACACACACGACCCAGCACACACAACCCAGCACACACGACCTAGCACACACAGCCAGACCCTGTCTAAATGAGTAAGCGAGGGAACATCATTAAGCATAAAAACGATGGTAACTTCCTAAGTTATTAGTCACGTTCCTGACCATAAAATTTTCACTCATTAAAAGATTAAATAAAAGGGCAAAAATTTTATTGCACTTAACCATAACACACAAAATATTCAACAAAAACCACAGCCAAATCCATTGCTAGGTGACAGGTACCAGTCATTTCTATATAAACAGTGTTCTAAAAACAATGTTTTGCAACAGAACAGTAAACATTAGAGCGTTGCACTGGGGTGACAGACCAGATTTAAGGAAGAGGACTGACCCATAAATGTACAACTCTTTCCACTGCATCCAAAAGGTGACAGAAACGCTCCACTCATACACACCTTTAACAATTTCAACAAATTAACACATTTACCATTTATTTTGTTAATGATTATAATGTAATTTGTTAAAATTGAAACTTTAACAAAAATGCTAAAATTAAGCTTGAGAGTAACCTTTACTCCAACTCTTGGTCTACGATTAGCTCTCCTATTTCACAGAATGACCTTGTTCTAAGACGTAGTCTATGCTGCTTAGAACACAAAATAACACCATTTCTTCTGCTGGGAAGTTCAAAACTTAAAGCTCCACCAGCCTCCTTGTTCAGCGTTTTCTCTTCCTCCTGGGTGCAGTGGACTCTGTGGATACAAGGTTAAAAATCCATGAATTCTTTAAAAAAAAAAAAAAAAAAAGATTGGCATCTAGGTGACAGGCACAAATAACTGTACACAACTCACCTGCATGTGTGCAACCGTCTAAGCCAACCCACAATGTCCCCACACACATACCACAGACACTAAATGTAAATTAAAACATAAAGATACATATAATAAAATGACATGATGAAGCCAACCCATGCTTCAGGTTGGCCTAGAACTTGCTAACGTGACCCAGTTAGGCCTCGGACTTTCAATCCTCCTGTTTCAGCTTCTTGAACGCTAGGATTAAAGGTTTGTTTGTGGGGCTGGAGAGATGGCTCAGTGGTTAGAGCACTGACTGCTCTTCCAGAGGTCCTGAGTTCAATCCCCAGCAACCACATGGTGGCTCACAACCATCTGTAATGGGATCTGATGCTCTCTTCTAGTGTGCTTGAAAAAGGTTTGTTTAATGAGACTGGATCTCAGAGTATAACCCAGACTGTCCTCAAAGTGGATGTCCTCCGAGTGCTGAGGTCACAGGTGTGCCACCATGCCCAGTCATGCCCAGTGACGTGAGTCTCTAATCTTAAAGATTAAATGGAGATGGTTGCTAACTTAAAATCAGAGCTGACACACATGTGACCTCAAACGAAACTGCACTGACCTCCAATGAGACAACCAGATTCCAAACTTACTGAGATGCCGATGAAAAAGGAGATCTCAGTCACCCTAAATCCTACTTCATAATTACTAAGTTGCTTGAAATTCCATATGCCTTCCACACAATTAGCACAGCCCCAGGGCAGCAACACTGAGTTGTCTAGGTTAGTGCAAAGGGAAAGTGAAGAATCTGATTCCATGACAGTGGATCCTTGAAACACAACACACATTCTGCATCACACAAATGACCATCATTGAATACAGTCCACAGAAACAAGAACCTTAGCAAGACATGACAGAGAAATAGTCCCCATCAGTGAAAAGGAGAAGCATCCAGGGGCCAGATGCAGCAGGGCAGAGGTGACACCAGCAGAGCCCCTAGCCGGCGACACATCCGGGCACTGCCATCAATGCTTACTGGCTGGGGAGTGAGTCCACAGTTACCAGTGTAACGTGGCAGGCTCCACCAGGCCAAAGAGGGTCTGAACGTGCGGAGGGCGTAGCCCTGACTCTGAGGGAGCTAACGAGATGCACGTGTACCTGCTTTGCTGAAGCCATCCTCCTCTTCCTCCTCTGTAATAATGGGCATACTCAGGCGTAAAGACTTCTCTTCCTTACGTTCATTCGGGGCATCACCTAAGGACATTTAGAAGCAGTGAGAAATGACTGTATATAGAAACAATGAATATTGATCTTAGATGCTTCAACACTGAAATTATAGTAAAGTCATTATGCATTCTAGACTAGAAATCCTTTAAATGTTTATTTTCTAATTACCTTACCAAGTACGGTTTCCCCACAACTTTATCTCATCCTTAGCTGTAAATGACCCCTCTCTCCATCTGTCTAATCTTTCTTAAGTATTAAAAGACTGTGTCACTGGGCGCCTGAGCTACCATGAGATCCAACCTCAATAAATAAACAAACAAATAGATAAACAGTCAAACATACATACAGGCAGGCAGGCAAACAGACTGACCAACCAACCACTTTCACAGCACTCAAGAAGCTAAATAAAGCAGGGGGAAGAGCTAAGATCTGACTAGGTCAACCGGAACTATGTGCTGAAACCCTGAATCTACATAAAAACATCATCAAAACCTTCTGCTTTGAATATTGAATATTATATCTTATATTTTGTATCTTCTCATTCTTTCTATTTTGCCTAACAGCAAAATTTGTGAGCCATACCTTATTTGATCTCTATTACATAACACAGGGTGTCTAGTGAGACTTAAACACATTTTCTTAGCAATACAAGACACATGCTCACATCCTTTTTAGTCCTATCTGCCAGTGAACTTCCATGTTCAAACACACTGGAGTTGGGCTGACATGCAGCTCAGTCAGTAGCGAGTTAACCTAACATGCACAGGTCCTGTGCTCAATACACAGCACCATAACCAGGCCCGGGGGCCACATCTATAGTCCCAGCACTAGTGAGGTGGACACAGGAGGACCAGAAGCTCAAGATCTTTCCTGACGCGCGCACGCGCGCGTGCGTGCGTGCGTGTGTATGTGTGTGTGTGTGTGTGTGTGTGTGTGTGGTGTGTGTGGTGTATGTGAAGTTGAAGGACAGACAGACATTACTGACATTACTGGAATTGAATCTGGCCAGGCAGACTGTGCAAACATTTCCTCCACATGAAATCTACAACCTGCCATCCATACTTGCCCAGCACTTACCCAGCATCCTCTTCCCTTACTCCGAGAGGCTCAGCATACTTGTCTCCTCTCACCAGCCTCTGCATTCATCTGCATGTCAGGTGCCCTCTAGTGCCTACAAGCAAGGCTGTTACCACTCCTAACCCAGAGCCACCGCAGCACCCCACTGTAGTCTGTTGCTCCTACGACCACACTGTCCCTGGGCCTCAAGGAAAACTCGGGTCCTGTCACTTTCTTGCTCAAATTTTTCATATTCTTCACCTCTGCCTACCGAATTAAACCCAGGCTGCTGATTCCACTCCTGAAGTTTGGCTGTGATATAATCCTCAACATGTTTTTCTGAAATTACTAAAAGTTATCACTGTTTACACGTGAACATGGACCTCACTCTATACACCCCAAACACTGCCCTTTGAAATACCTCTGCTGGGTGTCTGCCACCATGTGGATGCTGGGAATTGAACCTGAGTTCTACAGAAGAGCCAGTGATCCTAAACACTGAGCCATCTCTCCAGCCCCTCGTTTGTTTAAATAAGAGAAAAGTATTTCTCACACGCATCCATCATGTGCAGAGGTAGTGGGCTGATATGATGCTGCTTGTACTGTAATGCTAAATATTGGCCTGTAGGCCTGACCGCCCCAGAGATGAGAGTCTGCAAATAGACCCAAATACAACGTGACCTTCCCACAAGTTATTCCTAACTGGCGAGTAAGCATCCCTACAGCCTATAGCTAGGCAGAACTGAGACAGGATTAGGTTAGAGGAGAACTATGAGGAGAGGGAGGAACATGAAAAGAGGAGAACACGCCAGGGAGAAGAATCTTAAGTGGGCCACCTCAGTAGTCTTTATTCTGACCAATATGTGAAAGCAATTTTGAGAAAGGGTAGTCTTAAAGAACGTTAACACAATTTTACATCCATAGTAAAAAAAAAAAAAAAAAAAAAAAAAAAAAACAAACCCTCCACTTGCATATATAACAAAATGATTCAAATGTGTCATAGACATAAAAGTGATGCTTAAAGTTATAAAATGTGTAGGAAAAGCACTGAAAAACTGTTCGAAAATACGATTTTTACATGTAACACAAAAAGGCATAAATGATAAAATAAAAAATGATGGATTGCACTTCTTCAAAATTTGTAATTCTTAAGGCAATATTGTAGTGTGTGTATGTGTGTGTGTGTGTGTGTGTGTGTGTGTGTGTGTGTGTGTATGGTACCAGCACTTGGGAGGTGGAGGAAGGGCTCATGGGTTTTAAAGCCATCTGTGTCTACACAGAGAGCCAAGGTACTCTTGGGCTACACAAGTCCCTGTCTTCACAAAAACAAAACAAATCATGACGACCAAAGTTAAATTCCTTTTTCCTCTTGAGACAGTCTCACTATGTAGCCCCATTTGGCCTGGAACTCCTAGAAACTCTCGTACCTCTGACTCCTTAGCACTGTAATGATTAATGCACCATCATGTCCACAGAAATACTTATTTTTGTAAGAACTGTTAAGAAAAAAAATGAGAAATTGAGCTACATCCTGGAAAAATATATGCAAAACAAAATCCTGATTACCAATAAAGATCTCCTAACCAGAATATGTAACTCTCACTATTTGATACTGAGTACACACTCAACTTAAAAATAAAAATAAAAAACAAAAACTGAGGGGCTAGAGAGATGGCTCAGCGGTTAAGAGTACTGATTGCTCTTCCAGAGGTCTTGAGTTCAAATCCCAGTAACCACATGATGGCTCACAACCATCTGTAATGAGATCTGATGCCCTCTTCTGGTGTGTCTGAAGACAGCTACAATATACTTACATACATAAAATAAATAAATAAATGTTTTAAAAAATAACGTATCAGGGGCTGGAATGGGCAGCTCTTCCAGTGTCCAGACAGTTCCCAGGACCCACATGAAGGCTCGCAACCATCCTTAACTCCAGGAACCCGATCCCTTCTTCCGGCCTTCGCAGGCACTGCACACATGTGGAACAGGAGGCAAAATACTCATACACTTAAAGAAGAAACTTTAAGATTTTATCTAAGAAAAAACTGGGGGTGGGAGGCTCATAAGCATGCACCTCTACAGCTGTTAAGGAAAAGTCAACTGGGACCAAAGTGACCCTGTATTATACCCTGAATGGCTATGAAAAGAAATAAACACTGTAATAGCCAAAGCTGCCGACTCTGAAACCAAGTGGAAACTGGCCATTTCTGTTGGGAATCAGAATGGTGGTGCAACAGTTTCCTGTGAGACTGAAACACCCTACCCTGCAGGGAAGCTCTTCAAACAGGAAGGTACACAACTCAACAGCTTCAGGAAGCCCCTGAAACAGAAGAAATTCACTAGGCTCTTCCCTGCCAGAGTAAGCAATAAAAGCTGACAGTCTCTGTCAGAGGAAGGGAAGCCAAGCTTCAAAGAAGACTCTCAGACAAACTGAGCTACCAAGACTCTGACACTAGACCAGTTGCCTGGAAGAAGCAGAAACCAGCTGGGCTGTCTGGAAGTTTAGACCAGTGTCACTTGAAAAGTACACTCTCTAACCTGTTGAGCTGACCATAGGTTGTACAGTTGTTCCAGGCACCCAGCTCTGTGAGCTGTCACCCATGCATGCTAGGGTTAGCTTGGGTGATGCAGCTGTCTTTGAGTCGGTTTTGTTCCTATAAATAACCCCAATAAAACTGGCTTACCAAGTTGGACTTTGATATCCATACTTTGTTTGGTCTGTCATTGGACCCCTGTCATCTGGGGTGAGTAAACGTGTATGCTGTGTCTCCCCAGGAAAAGTCACACAACATACAGTCACTCTGGTAAAGTAGCAGTTTTGTATTTACCCAAGACATGGGATCTGTGGATCACATGACTTAGGTTTATAGAAAAGTTTTACATACAAACTATAATGACTTTTTTCACAACTGCAGAAAATGCCAACAACCTAAATATCTTTTGATTAGTGACTGGATGAACAGAGGACATCGACCAGTGCAGGAACTTGTCATATATGAGTAACAACAGCGTTGACTTGCACGTTTGCCTGTTTCTCTGAAGCAGAGAGAAAGAGAAAAAGAAAAGTCTGCCTGCCAGGCAGTCAGGGCAAGTCAGGGTCTGTTGGCAGATTTCTGGCCTACTGAGGCATGGAATAGTGAGAGGTACATCTGAAGCTCAAAGCAAGGATTAAGAATCCACTGACCTTGGTGGAAGAACAGGGAAGCCTCTGGATGAGAACAGATGTGTTGTGTATATTTCAGCAATGTCTGTTAGCTTGTGGCTTTGTAAAGCACAAAAAGGCTATGAAAAGTGCGCTCACTGCTGGCGTAGTATTGACCTGCAGCCCTCCCACATCTGTCTCTTGCATCATTTCTCTATCTTTCCTATAACCATCTTCACTCCCCGCCCTAGTTCAACCCTCCCCGCCCTAGTTCAACCTCACACCGGTGGGGCTGGAACACACCATTAACTAAGCCCAAACAGCTTGGGGGCTGTTTTGTACTATAGGGTTTTTTTGTTTGTTTGCTTTGTTTTTATTTTTTTTACAATGCTCAACTTTGTCCTAACAGTTTGTCTTCTCTGTACCCACCAGTTTCGGAGTAGCAAGCTTTCCTTGTGAAGTATGGCTGCCCTTAACAATGGGTGTCTTCCTCTGAATTCTCAGATCTGACATACACTTCAATTCTCCCTCCCCAGCCTCAATACAGGAAAAGGAAAACATGCTCAGGGCCTGTAAACTTCCTTCTCAAACCCCTGCGGTAGCCAGGAGTATGCCTGATAAAGTCACTAAGTATCTGTTTATGTTTCTGTTGTTCTTTCAGCATTAACCCATCCCAACCTCAGGAACCTGTGTACACAGCATCTGTGCAATTCTTGAAAAATCAAATCATTAAAATACACAGTTGTTTAAGCATCAAATAAGGAGGTCATTTCAAGGTCATGCCATTACAAAAGACAATCGGGGGTAGTTTGATGAATTTACTGAAGGAGACAAAGTTTTAGAATGCATTACTTATTGGCTTTTCCTAGATGTAAATTTAATCCACATACATCATTACTAATAAAGTTATAAAGCTTGATATAATTTTTAAAGTCTCTTTTAGCAACAAGAGCCCAGGAAGCCATGAAATTTGGTTCGTTTTTAATACTAGATTCCATAATTTTCCCAAACAAGTCTCTTTCTCTTTTTGTGAGACAGGATCTTACTATGTAGCTCAGGCTAGCCTTGAACTGGCAGTCTTCCTGCCTCAGCCTCCAAAGTGCAGGGATTACAGACATCTCCCACCAACCCAGTGCCAGTCTATCCTACACATAAGAACCTACTCTCCCACACTCTCCAGGTCTCTGAAAATGGAAGTACCTTTGCTCCTGGAAGACCTCTTCCTCCCTGCCGGTTCTGCTGGTTCTCTGGTTCTCTTTCTCTTAGCTGCTTTGCCTTGCACTTGTCCAGACCCGGAATCAGAGTCAGAAGAGTCAAGCTTGGACTGGCGATGCCTCCTGGACTTGGATGCCTTGGTAATAGAAACCCAATTACTCAGAGTGAATAACAAGTGAGAAAGGCAGGACACCTGGCATCATGTCCTTTACCACACAGACTTGCATTACACGAAACTGTGTACGACCAGATCCCTGCAGCTGCCTCGCCATCCACTCACCCTGGGTTGAGTTATCGAGAAATGCCGTTGCTGTTATCAAGAATGATAATGAATCAGACACAGAATCAGAAGTCAGGTCTGACTCAGAAATGTTTCCTCAAAGTACCTCCCATGGTTTACCTAGCTCCAGGTACTACCACATGGCCCAGACTGGTCACCATAGGTCTCACATCCCCACAACTGTGACTATTCTCTGTGCTTTAGAACTATAACTACCAGGAAGGAAACCCCAGCTCCGAGCCTAATGCAGGAGACAGAAAAAGCGGGAAAGGAAGATCCAGTTCTAACGGTACCTATGACCAGCAAGCCAAGGGTTTTGTTGTTGTGTTGAGACAGGGTTCCTCACATAACCCTGGCTATATGCACTATATAGACCAGGCTGGCCTTGAACACCCAGCACATTCCAGAGCTCTGGGATCAAAGGCATGCACCACCATGCCACCAGACTTTTCTTTTTTAATTGAATCAGTTCACAAATGCCTTCACTTGCTTAATCAAGTGTCTTCAGTTACTGGTAAGAAAATTTCAAGTATCAGTGAGTCTTCAAAAGCCTTATGTAAGACACCAGTTGCACCTCAAGAGGGAAAAGACCTACAGCCCTGCAATGACACAGCAAAGTAACTTGTGTTACTCCCATAATACAGATTCACAGAAAAAAAATCCAGAAAAACCACACAGAATTAAGAATGTATTTATTGGTACTTAACTTCCTCCCAATGCTCCAGTAAAATAATAATACAGAAAAGCTCAGAAACAAACATACAGTGGAAACACAATTATAATTTTGCATAGGAAAGTGGATAACAGCCGACTAACAGAAAAAAAATGTTAGAAAACAAATGGCCACCAAGGTAAATCATTACAAGACAGCAAACCCCGCTAGGAAATGCACTAAAACCACAGGGAGACATAGTGAAAATCCACATAGGGAACTGTCCTGTTCCCAGCCTCAGAGCTGAGCTATACACCACCTCCCTAGACAACGGGAGTCTATTCTCTGGGAAAAACATACCGGAGAGGTTTAGGGTTTAAAAAAGAAAAGAAAAATGCAAATAAAAACAAAACAAGATAACCCAAGGAGGAGGCAGCAAGTTAAAAGCCTACGGCACACCGCCGCTAGCCACTCTGAGGAGCTGCGGCCTTCTGGGACAAAGCCAAAAGACAAAAACCAGAGACCAAAGTAAGAAGAGAAAAGGATTCATAGGAAATAGAAGGAAACATCAAAAACTGTAATTAGATTAATATCCTTAATGGCAGACACTATATCCTGTGAAAAAAGGCAAAAATATTTTTTAAGAAACATTCAAATAAGAATATTCTCAGAAAAAAAAAAGTCAGCAGGAATACTAAAAAACAAAGTGAATCAACAACAAAAATCAAGGTGACACTTAAGAAACACCCTAACAGAAATGGACCAAAGACACCAAAAAAAAAAAAAAGGTGCAATACAAAATATTATTTTAAGAAATTCCTCAGCACAAAGCCCTCAGAGTAAAACCATGTCAGCCAAACACCAATGACCAATGAAGGAGAACGTGGCTCTGGAACTGCTCTAGAGGAGAAACTGCAGAGCTGCCTCTCTGGCCAGGCACTGAGGCTGCCGGCTGCAGCCCGGACGGCTTGGTTCTGACGTTTAAACTCTGCATATGGAGAACAGAGATGAAAACCAAGGTACCACGTAGGAAAGAACTTAAACAAGGGACTTACCTGGGCGACAGCTGAAAACGCTTTGGCTTTTATTTTTGCTAAAGACACAGCTCTTTCACATCTCTGGAAGGGAAACGAACAAGGAAAACAAGGTTGAAACATAAATGCTAGGGAATTATGGAAATCCAAGGACCTATCCTCAGGACGAAGACTGCTTAGGCACACCCTGATAAGAAATCACGAGTGACACCCTCTGCCTGCCACAGGGCAGGTGACATAATGCCATCCTCACTGGTGGACCGTTTCCTTTAAGGCTCATGGAGGAAGGAGAAACAAAGCCTTCGGGATTAAGCCATTCCTTCATCTACCAGTGCATAAGATGGCTCCAGAGGTCAGATGAAGCACTGCACACAAGCCTCCCCTGCCCGAAAGCTGGGAGCACCTCCCACCAGTCTGCACGGAGAACACAGAGAATGGACTTTTCCTGTGTTTTCATAACACAGACCAAGGGTCATAACACGTATGAAGCAGAATTAGTCACACATAAAAGGGACGGACACCATTAACAGTCTGCTGACCTCCGGCTCTTCTGAAGTGCCTTCACCATCCTCTTCTCCATCTTTAAGTTTGGGTTTTAAGGAGGGATTCTGGAAGAACAAAAATTTTATTCACATATGATAATGTATACATGCTTACGATTATGTTAGTTACGGATAATTAGTAGATTACCATCTTAACAGTGAAGAACATTTACTTTTAATTACTGAAAAACCAGAAGGTAGTTTCAAATTACTGCAGCATGGGTCACCATCTGTCCTACCACTGTGACAAAGGCCAGGGCCAGAAGCAACTGAGGGAGGAGGTTTATTTCACCTCACAGCTCCCAGTCTATCATGAAGGGAGGTCAGGACAGGGACTGAGGAGGCACCTGGAGACAGGAACTGAAGCAGAAGCCACGAACTCTGCTCCCCATGACTTTGTCAGACTATTTCTTTGTACCACCCAGGACCACCTGTCACGGGTAGTATTGCCACAGAGGGCTGGGCCCTCCCACAGCAGTCAGTAATCAAGAACACGTCCCACAGACCTGCCTACAGGCCAAGTCTGTCAGTGGAGGCATTTAACACAGTTGAGGCTTTCCTGGAGCTAACAGAAAGCTAACCAGCACACTGTCTAACATGAAGATTACAAAAATACTGGAAAGAGGGCTTAGTGGGTTATGCTATCCACTGCCACCCTGAGGACCTGAGTCCAATCCCTAGGACCCACCTGTTAGAAGGGGAAAACCAACTCCTATGAGTTGTCCTCTGGTGTCACTGTGGGGGTGAGCTTTGAGGTCTCCTAGTGCTCAAGTTCCACCCATTGCAAGAGTCTCCTCCTGGCCGCCTTTGGATCAAGAACTCTTGGCTCCTCCAGCACCACATCTGTCTGCATGCTGCCATGTTTCCCTCCATGGTGATAATGGACTAAACCTCTGAACCCCATGGTGTCTCTTCACAGCAATAAAATCCTAACTAAGACACAGGGCTAAGCCACAAACAGACAATGCTGGAGGCAGGGAAGAGCCTCCCTGAGGTGCAGTGTCCCCTACTATACAAGAAGTGGGGCCGATGAAACCAGACCCACAGATTCATAAGAAAAAGTCGTTTTCCAAAATTTTAGATGGCCCTCTAATATTTACATGTTGGTAATGAATCCCAAGTTTTACAGCATTAGAATTCTGCACCAAGCAAAATTAGTTTATATGCTGGGTTTAGACTGAAACCAGTTCAACAACATTTACTCTCCGCCAGGCCCATCTGTAAAACCGAGTAATGTCATATCACACACAGGCCTAGAAAGAGACAAGGCCCTAACTAGAAAGGTAATGCCCTCTAAAGCTTCACTCCAAAGCGACGTGGCCTCTCTACAGTACTGCAGATTTAGACATCTGTGCATAACACAGGCGTAGGACAGAAACAAGCATAGCTTACCTTCCTTTCTTTGTGCCAATCCTGATGCTCCAAAACTATGTTCTTAATGTTATCAAAAAAATCCTCCTTTACCAAACTGAGAGCTTTGTCTGGCATGGACTTGTCTGCTGAAATAGAATGCTTCATATTTTGATAATGATCGTGAACATTCAGCATTTCCTAAAAGTGAAAAGAGGATTTCTTTATTTTTTGTGCAATGTGAGCTTTGGAGTGTTTTAAATGATTGTTTTGTTTTATCCTAAAAGACAGGGTCTTGCTATGTAGCCCAGGCTAGTCCTGGAAGTGTAGGTATATAACACCATGCCTAGTCCTTTATTTCTTATCTTTGATGATAATCTTTTTTTTTTTTTTTTTTTTTGAGACATGTTTTTAGTGTGGCCCTGGCTGTCCTGGAATTCACTCTGTAGACCAGGCTGGCCTCAAACTCAGATCTGTCTGCTTCAGACTCCCAAATGTCGAGATCAAAAATGTGCACCACCACTGCCTGGCTTAATGACAATCTTAAGAGCAAACTAACTCAAAATATAATTGCTTTCCAAAGTGACTACAAGTTGCAGGATATACGCTAAAATCACTACAGGAACTATCAATATCTAGTCAATGAAGTCATAGTTTCAGCATATTAACTGTCAACAAAACCACTTCCCCCAACTTCAAGATATGAAACAAACTCACCTCTAATACATCAGAAGTGATGAGTTTCATTACTCGGTCATTAGGGTCCTTAAATTTCTGAGTCACTTCAGTTTGTTGAGCTTTTTTCTTCATTCTACACGAAAGCTAAATACAAAGAAATGCCTTTTAAAATGAACATCTGGGGCTGGAGAGATGGCTCTGTGGGCAGAAGCACTTGCTGGGCAAGCCTGGTCACCCGAGTAGATTCCCAGGAATCCCCATCAAGATGAAAGGAGAGAACAAACACCACAGTGGTCCTACTGTGTACACACATGCATAATCACCTACATACATTATCAAATACACAAATATGCACAACAGTAACAGTTCTTCAAAACTGTTGAATGAGCATCTTTAAAGGATATTTTTAAAGAGTTTAAATATAAGCCCAGAATATAATTATATGAGTAGAAGAAGAGCTCTACAAGTACACTTGGTTTTTTTTTGTTTGTTTGTTTAAATGTTTTAGTTATTTTTTTTTTATGTATGTGTGTACACTGTAGCTGTCAACAGACACACCAGAAGAGGGCATCAGATCCCATTACAAATGGTTGTGAGTCACCATATTGTTGCTGGGAATTGAACTCAGGACTTCTGGAAGAGCAGCCAGTGCCCTTAACCACTGAGCCATCTCTCCCACCCACAAATACACTTGTTAACTAGCCATTTTCAGAGTCCACTGGGCTTTTCTAAGTATTAAATTCTATACAGGATCTGCCCAGGATCAAAAAGTCACATGATTTGCCAAAAGGAGAATATCTGCTCTTCTAATTTTTGTCTCAAGTGCTACAAAACTGAAAAAATTTCTTAGATTGTTATTATATTTATTAGAACGTTTCAATTTTTTAATCAACTGAGATTTAAATTCCTTATTCTTCAAGTAAGCCAGCCCTCTTGACATTCAAATGGAGAAAGGCAGGAGGCTAAGGGAGGCAGCTCAGTGGCTGAGGACTAGCCTCAAATGCCTGAGGCTCAAGGCCGACCCCTCAGCTCTGGAAAGAGATTTTAAAAAGCAGATACAGATGCAGAATCTCTTCCTGGTCTACACAGTGAGTTCCAGGACAGCCAGAGTTACACAAAGAAATCGTGTCTTGGAAAAACAGAAAAGAGAAGAGAAGAAACGATCCTTTTAGGTGACATACCAGCTTGGGCATCGCTGTGAAGTGGAAGGCTCTGTCGAGACGAAGCTTCCTGAAGACAAAAGCTGCATCGAAATGCTGTGCGTTTATCAAGTCCTGCTGAAATCTAATAACCTCATCCCAATCCTTCAGGGCAATTCTGATCTACAACCAGGGGAGAAAAGCCACTCTGTGATACACTGTATTCTTCTTCACAAATGCAAACCTAAACACTGCTATTTCCATGTAAGTCCTTTTTATTTAAACAAAAAAACAAAAGCAGTGCCTGGTTTAAGTTCCTGCCGAGGGAGAGTAATGGACGAGCCTCACCTTTTGTTTCGGTTGGCACAGCTGCGTGTTGTACAACCCATACAGAAGATACAAAGCGCCCACTCGGATCTGGAACGTGTGTGGAGGCAAAAAGTAGCGCCAGGCGAAAGCTAAAGCTTCTCTTGTAAACATGTTCTTTTTTAGATTTCTCATTTTGCCACTGTAAAACAAAGAGGAAATAGTCCCATTGCTAAATAAATATGGACAAGGGCCACTGGAGGCCTGTGCTTCTGTAAGCTATCCCTAGGAACTAGGTGGGGAACCCACACCCAGCCCTCTTGTCATTCAAGCAGGAAGAGCTTATTTTCGACTGTCCTCGACACCACACACTGTCAGGTAACCATGACACTGCTGCCAAAACACCAGCCTCATGGCCAAACTGGCGACTACAGAAAAAGCTTCAAATTCATACTGAGTATGTGAAACATTTAATATGGAAATGTTGTTACAGCTCAGAAACTCTTGTGCATTTTAATTTATACTATACATTTCCCCAATGGGCTCACAGATTCTCATCATTTTCTGCCCAGGGGAAGCTGAAGTGAAAGTTGGAGAGAGCTAACCCAAGTCTCTCCTAAGTCAAGAAAACAGTAAAAGTGACTTTGAGTGCATCATGAAAGTGTTCTGTGACAGGCCTTTAAGTTGGCAGATTAAAAATGTTCTCCATGGTTTAAAGCCAGACACATCAGCAGCTGGAGACCCCACCAATTGGAAAATAAAAGTAGAAGGATCAGAATAGGTTTAAGGCTATCCTTGGCTACATGCTGAGGTCAAGGTTAGCCTGGGCTACAAGAGACCCAATCTCAAAACAACCCAAAAGTTGGCGGTGGTGACCCAGACTGTAATCCCAGCACTCTGAAGACAAAAGGGAAGGACTGCCACAAAATCAGTCTTTAAATACAAGTTTAGCTAAAATGCCTCAAAACACATTTAACACAGGAAAACAACTGATATTCACATAATTATATAATCTTAGCTAATATAATCTATAATATATCATTACAAATGGGGAAGGAAATATAAGTACAATAAAAGAACACAAAATACCTACAGTAGTGTTGAGACCAAAATGATTCCTAAAGAAAATCCAGCTGGGGCCAGTAGCTCTCAGCCGGCAGAGGCAGGGTGATCTCTGAGTTTGAGACCAGCCTGATCTATATGCTCAGTTCTAGGACAGTTGGGGCTTCCCAGAAAGACCCTGTCAGAAAAGAAAGAAAGAGAAAGTCCACCACCTCTCTCTAGTGGCATAACCTAGAAAAACTTCCTTGGTTACCCCCACCTCTTTAGTACAGAGGACAGGTATGGATCTTAGAAACAGGTTAACAGGTTGTGCAAGGTGGGGCTCACCTTTCAATCTACCTGGTACCTTTCCAGGCCAGTCAGGACTATACAATAAAAACCCTGCCTCAAACAACAACAACAACAATAATAATACTCAATTAACTTAAGAAAAAAACTGAAAGACATAATAGATTTAGATTTTTTTAAAGATGGGGTCTTATTTTCCATCCCAGGCTGACATCAAACTTGCAATACCCCTGCCTCAGCCTCTTGATCATTCTAATTATAAGCCTAGGACACCACACTTAATAAAATTAACTTCCTCTAAGCCTCAATTTTCTAACCTCTAAAACATGGACACATATACCTGTTTTTCTGAGTTCTTAGTTAAGTATGTTAAACAATGCTTACATTACAGTGAGCTAGCTACATCAACACCAGTTGAACAATAGGAATTTTTTGTTGTTATTTGGTTTTTTGAGACAATGTCTCCTGCAGAATTCTCTTTGTAGCTAAGGGTGGCCTTGTCCTTCTGGCCTTGATTCTGGGCTTAGAGGAATGCAGCCCCCAAAACCGCTCGATTTCATCATCTGTAATAATTTACAACTACATATTAGTATACATCAATAGTATAAAAAGTTTTATTTTATTCAGCAAAAGTTCTAGTAAGATTTCATTCAATCATTTACCCTTTTCCAGAATGTATATGGTATGGTAATTAATACAAACACCATATTCAAACCTGGACAAGGTAGTGAATGCCTGACCTTAGAAGGTCAGTCTGATAGAAAAGCAAGGTTCAGGGAAGCCATGGCTACACACTGAGGGCATGTCTCAAAACAAGTAAGATCAAGGAATACCACATTAATCACATCATTGTTCTCATGAAGTTCAGTCTAAGAGGGAAATCAAAAAGTAGTAATAACTCTGAACATTAATTTCACACGTGGAACCACCAAATATATTGGTTCACTTAATTCCCACACTATCATGAAGTATTATCTGTTTTACAGACAAAAAAGTTTGTCCCAGATCTCGTGGAGGGGGGCTGCTGGGGAGTCATCTCAGCTCTTCACCGTTACCTAAGACTGCATCTCCAATTATGAAATATACTCTGGAAGATGAGATAAGCACTTAGTGCTGGGGTAGATAGAACTCGATCCTCTCACTTAGTCCCGAAGGACAAAAATCATTTCCTAAAGAACTGTCACTTGGGTTCAAATATGACTGAAGAAGTGGCTAAGCAAAAGGAGATGGAAATTTCCCAGGCTAGGAAACGCCAGTGGAGTACCAAAGCAAGAGCGCAAGGTGTGGGCACTGAAAGGGAGTCTGAGGACAGAGGCAAAAGCGGCTAATGGGCAGAATTCGGGCTTTATCCACCTACAGGCGCTGCACAGAGGCTCAAATCTGCATTTCCAACCTCGGCTGTTGCATGCAAAAAGAATTCGTTCGTGGAAGATCGGCGTGAAAGTTTCTAACCGTGTATTCATTCCAGACGAACAAGATTGTAGGTCGAAAGGCAAAGGTCTGGGTGCGGACGGAGGAGGTGGAGAAGGGAGAGCCAGGGAGATCGCCCAGGCGGAGGTCGGGGACCCAGGCTGCGTTCCCCCGGGAAGATGAGGCACACCTACCAGAAGATGGTCGCGAACTTCATGCTGCGCCAGAGCTCCGCGAAGTCCTCGAAACGCACGCTGTCCATCTCTTGGAAGCGGCTGAGCAGCGTCTCGTAGTCGGTCTGCAGGCCTGGAGGAGTTCCCACGCCATCAAGAGTTCCCGTTCCCGCGGGACGGGTCCCGGCGCCTGCAGGAGTCTCCATGTTCACTCCGGGCTGAGGCATCCCCGCCGCCAAGTACAGGGTCCTGCCTGTGGCACCGCCCCAGACACGTCACGCACGCGCAGTCCGTGAGTTATTATCCGGGACGTCAAGCCCCGCCTTCATCCGGGTCTTTCCTGGCGCCTGCGGCGCTTCTTGCGCGTGCGTGAAAGCGTGTTGCTTTCCGTCTAGGAAGACCGGCGGCGGGGGGTGGGATCCACGCTTTTAATTTCAGCACTTGAGAGGCAGAGGCAGGAGGATTTCTGTGATTTACAAGGCTGCCCGGAGTATGTAGCAAGTTTCAGGTCTACATAGAGAAGCCCTCTAAATAAATAAACAAACAAACAAGACCCTTAAATTAGACAGGTAAGTAAATAATAAAAGTGTCCACTAGCTCAGTCAGTAGAACAGAAAGACTTGATTTCAGTGAACAGCACCCTAAGGTATTTGAGGTCTTCATTGTCTTCTGGCTTATGTAAATTAGACTTAGCCTACCTACCAATCTTCTTTAAAGTGACCCTACAGCAGCAAGCCAACCACCCTAACCTAACGTGGGAAGATGAGCTAGAGAGAACTCCTTAGGAAAGGAACTCCCTTGGTTCTTCCTCATTGCCAAGATCCCCTGCACTATATGCTTACTTAATTGAGCAATTAATTTGTGACTCTCATAATATATGCAACCATTCTGGGCAACAGTTGCTGTTCTTACCCTTGTTGCCTCTGAGAGTCTACCACAGTTCTGTGTCAGGAGCATCTCCATGACACACTGTTTGGCTGAAGTGGCTCTCTAGAAATTCCACTTTTTAGGTTCTCCCAGGAGCTTCTTATGGGTTAGCATTCTGTATTGAACTGTATTTCTGTTCTGAAAGCATGCAAATCTTTAGAAAAGGTATTCTGGGGTGTGCTTGTATGGATGCATTTATTTTACTGTTTGTAATGGTGAGTGTGTGTGTGTGTGTGTGTGTGTGTGTGTGTGTGTTTTCACGAACACATCTCCTGGCCCACGTGGAGGCCAGAAGTCAAAGTCCAGTGTGTGTACATATATTTTAGTTGTAGTTGATTTTTAATTTTATGAAAATAGAATTGCAATAATATTCTTCAAGTTATTTTTAAACATTTCAAGATGTATCTGTTGGGATTCTGTAAACCCCACCCCTCAGTTACCTGGCAATAGCCAGGTATGCTCCGCCCCAGTGACCTGACACTATAAAGGGGGCTGCTTGCCCCCTCCTCTCTCTCTTGCTCTCTTGTTCTTGCTCTCCTCCCTTGCTCTTCTTCCCCTTCCCTTCCCCCCCTCTCTCCACATGCTCATGGCTGACCTCTACTCTTCTATTCCTCTCTCTCTCTCTCTCTCTCTCTCTCTCTCTCTCTCTGCCTCTACTATGCTCTTAACTCCCCCATGACCTGAATAAACTCTATACTGTACCGTCGTGTGGCTGGTCCCTCAGGGGGAAAAGATTCCCAACATGGACCTCCCAGAGGCATCTTCCCTGCCCCCAGGCCTTGCTGCACCTCCATGGGCCATATGCCCCCCACTCTCTTCATCCTTTTCCTAACATTGGTGTCGAAACCCAGGAGTCATCTTCTAACAACAATATCCATTCTGTTATTTGTGGCTATATTTCCTATTTTCACTGTTGCTTAATACTCCATTGAGTTAATACTAATACTCTGTTGAATTAATACACCATTTGTCCCCTGTTCCCTCTTGGAGTTTGTTTAAATTCCGGATTTTGCTACCATAAACAAAGCAACTACAACCACATGTCTCCGCCTACTTTGTAAAGATAAAATATAGAAGAGTCAATCAAATTTAAATTTTCAATTCAACTTTAAAGCTTATATCCTGTGACAAAAATCCTGAAGACAATTGACTTAAAACGAGAAACTGTTAGCTGGGTGTGGTGGTTTATGCCTTTAATTCCAGCACTCAAGAGGCAGAGACAGGTGGATCTCTGTGAGTTCAAGGCCAGCCTGGTCTACAAAGTGAGTCCAGGATAGCCAGGACTGTTTACACTGAGAAACCCTGCCTCGAAAACCACAGAGACAGAGACAGAGAGGGAATGTGCATTGGGCTCCCTAGTGGAGAAGTTTCCACTGATTGTTGTGGGTTTGCATGTGCTTACTACCATGCAGGGCAACTTTTAGCTTTGATTGGCAATAATTATCTCTAGTCTGGGTTATAATGTAACATTTTGATATTTTTATATACTGTGGGAAGATCAAATTGGGCTAACTAATGTACCACCACCATCTCCTTGCTTAAAATTCTTTCTTTTTTTTTTTGCATTTTCATATATACATATATATTATATATATATATATTTCACACACACACACACACACACATATATATTATATATATATATATATATATATATATACACACACACACCCGGTTTGGGTTGCCCCTCCCCATCCCTCCTCTACTGCCTCCATTCCCATTTTAGCCTCCCATTCTCCCTTGCAGTTTCCTATCACAGCGGCTGTTTCTCCTTCACTCTTTTGAAGCTCTTTATCACACGCATTTTGTTTCTGTAGTGAGCTTAGAAACACAAGGAGGCTCTAGTAAGAACCTACATTGCCTGCATCATTTCATGATGAAAATCAGTCTGCATGTGTGTGCGTGCGTGCGTGTGTGCGTGCGTGCGTGTTACTATGTAGCTCTGGCTGGCTTGAAACCTGCTGTTTAGGTCAGGCTGGCCTCAAACTCACAGAGGTTACCTGCCTCCATCTTCCTCCCCAGTGCTGATATTAAGGCATGCACCACCATTCCTAGCTCTCCAAATATTTCTTTGTTGCTGGAATTCCTTCCCTGTAAGAGATATAAACAAAATTTATCACAACTTAAAATCACAATGACAAACTAAGGCATTTACAAAGTTTACACTGGAAACAAATGACTTTACTGGGTTTCCTTACAGAGAATGGGTAAAAGGTTACGTACAGGGGTGTGGGTACCCCTACTCACAAAGGTCTACATGAAAAGCTTTTAGCCAGCAGAAACGACCCCCTACTATCCCCTAGTCTTCCCAGCCTATATACTCTCGCTTCTTGTTCAAGTAGAGAAAAGTTTACACCATAGATATAATTTGAATAATAATTTGTAAATGGGCACAACAGAGCTCCCCAAGGTAGAGTTCCCTTGGTTCCAAGGCCAGTCATGTGGTAACAGGCCCCCAGACCTTAGCATAACAAATGCCATAATGGAAGAACCATTCAGGCCTTGAACCCCAGCAGCAGGTACAGCGCCACCTGCCAAAAGAAGAAATAGGCCTAAGCTGCAAAGTCTACAGCTCTGTGAATCTAAGTTCATTAACCTACTAGCTATTGACTTCTGCAGCTCTGCTTCTGGCTAACTGGTCTTGCTAACTGAAATGTCTTCACCCAGGATGTTTGGTTTTTTGTTAGTTGGAATTAAAAGCTCACCCTCTGAAAGGTTCAGGAATGTGAACACCCAACGTAGTTACCAACCTGCTAATAAAGACTTTCTATTGGCTTGAGCCTGAGTCTGAGTGGTCTGTTCTGGTGAACACCCCACAGCAATGCACAATGTTCTAAATCTCTCATCTCAGTTCTGGTCAGCCTTTCATCACCATGACAAAATACTTGACGTAATTGGTTACCAATCAGCTGGCTTGAGTCATTTTGCAGTAGTTGGACAGACATCATGATTAGGATTTGGCACTCTAGACCCCTGAGTACCAGAAGTTGATGGACTGGTACAACAGCTTCAGAAAGCTTGTCACTTCAGCTCATGAACACCGTGAGTTTGGGGACTGAGAGTTAGCTCAGTGGTTACATACGGTTCTGACCCGCAGAAGCTAGAGACTTACATCTGCTCAGGAAGATGTTTACTGCTTTGGGCCTTTGTTACCTGAGTCTGGCGTGTCATTGCTAACATACTTCACATCTCTGCAACCACCAGCAGCACTTAGTGTCAGCTAAGCCTTCAGTTCCTGTGTCTTAGGAATTGACACTCTTGGCCTCTAACAGTGGCTGCTGTTACAATTCTCAGTTCTGGCCATTGGAGTTCTAAATCCCCAAGAGTAGCTCCTTGCAGATCGTTAGATGCTGGGTCTGCCTCTCTTATGGCTTAGAAGAGATCTGGAACTCTCCCAGTGGCCAAGGCCTACCGTCTTCCACTTTTGCTCTTCAGATTCTTCCATATTCTGCAGTCTTGGGAGCTTCTCTTGCCTTCTCTCCTTCCACCATCTTTCACCATTTTGGGTGCCTCTGCTCACCACAGTTTCTTCCCAGGACTGAAGTCCCTTCAGTCCCCTTCTTGATGCTATTGCTCTCATCACTGCAGCTTGTCACCACAGTGAACCTTGGGCTGCAACTCTTGGGAGTAACACATAGGAGCAGACCTCCTCATTGAATCAAACAGTAGAAAGGGAGAGAGAAAGAAAGGGAGAGGGAAAGGGAAGGGGGAGAGTAAAGGAAGAAGAGGAAGGGAGAGGGCTGTGCAGGAAAGGGTACTTACCACTAAGTCTGAGCACTTCAGGCCAAGCCTGGCCACCTGAGTTTAATCCACAGCACCCAGTTAGAGGAAGGAGTGGGCTGACTCTTGGAAGCTGTTCTCCGGCCCTCACACATTTACTATGCATGTGCATATTTGCATATACACAAAATAAATCATAATAATAAATGGGATTTTAAAAAAATTTTAAAGCATACACAGCAGCCTAGCCATAGAACCAGATGGGCGTGGGGGGAATGTAAAAGAGCAGGGTTCTAAATTGCATCAAGAGCAGCAAAGCTTCCAGTTCCACCACCAATCAAGCTCTTGTTTAAACATCCATCATGAGGCTTACATAAGAGCCAGTGAGATAGTTCAGTGAGCAAAGGCACTCGCTGCTAAAACTGATGACCCAAGTTCAATTCCTGGGACCCACAAGGTGGAAGGAAAAAAAAAACAATTCCTATAAGTTGTTCTCTGACCTCTGCACATAAAGCATGGTGCATGGACATGCACGAATACACACACACACTCAGGCGTGTGCAGAAAGACAGAAACAGAAAAAGAAATAGAGGCAGAAAAATAAGTGAATAAAAGGAAATAAAAACAATAAAAAAAACCTTACATTAAAACTATGCACAAGCCTCACAGTGTGCCTATCACAGCTTTCTCTTGGGGTGCACAGGGAAACTCCCTTGTAGCCTAAGAAAAAATAACACAAGCTAACCAGGCTTGTAGGGATCCCCAGGGGTGAGGCAGGTAGGGGTGTAGCATAGGTAGGAGTGGGACAAATCGAAAAACTTCTAGGAACTATTGTGTCCTCTAACCTGTTTTTGAAATCTTAAAAGGATGAGGACTTACATTACCTTGGGATTTCAGTCTGTGATCACTTGGCTCCACTGTGCCGGGCATCGTGAGGCAGAATCCCACGGTGGGAGGTCGTGACTTCAACAAGAAGCTCATATAATGGTAATAAGAACACAAGGAGAGGGCTGGGGAAATGGCTCAGAGGTTAAGAGCACTGGCTGCTCTTTCGGAGGTCTTGAGTTCAATTCCCACAACCACATGGCGGCTCATAACCACCTATATGAGATCTAGTGCCCCCTTCTGGCCCATAGGCATACATGCAGGCAAAAACGCGGTATACATAATAAATAAGTAAAGCTTTTTTAAAAAGAAAAAGAACACAAGGAAAGGACATGGGACAGGATCAGGCCCCCAAGAACAACAGGATCCTACCTCTGAAAGGTTCCTAAAGGCCGTGGAATAATGACTCCGATCAATGATTAAGCCAATGATGAAGACAGCCACCATAGACCAAACCATGTTCCCTTTGCTCCATCTTTTAATTCTGCACTGAAGACCAAATCTGTAAAACATGAATGTGGGGAGGGGAGCTCAAAACATTACTAATGTTAAATTTAAATGCAGAGCCTTGAGTGAGTGTGTAAAGGGAAGTGGGTGCTGGGCGGAGCCTCTGCTGGGCGGAGCCTCTGCTTGGCGGAGCCTCTGCTGGGCGGAGCCTCTGCTGGCCTCTTCATTTCGGTTAATTCACTCCTCAGATCTAGGATTTCTAACTGACTCTTAAGAATAATTTTAATTAAAATAGTGTCCACCATAGGCTCGCTTTTCTGAACTCTCAGTCTCCAGATGGAAGCACTGTTTGGAAGCACATGGACCCTTTGAGAGGAAGTATACCACTGTGTGCTGGCTTTGAAGATTGAAAGGCTGGCCTGATTTCCGGCTCTCTCTCTCTCTCTCTCTCTCTCTCTGTGTGTGGGGGGGGGGGGGAGTAAGTCGGCTTCCTGAGTATCAGGCTGGCCCTATGCTGCTGCCCTGACTTCTTCTATAAGGCACTATATCACCCTAGAACTGGAAGTAAATTAAACCTTTTCTTCTCTTCCTTTTTCTTCTTCTTTTTTTTTAATTGGATATTTACTTGCATTTCAAATGTTATCCCCTTTCCCAGTTTTCCCTCTGGAATCCCCTTAACCACCACCACCACCGCCTCTATGAAAGTGTTCCCCCACCTACCCACCCATCCCCTCCCTGCCCTGGCATACACTGGGGCATCTAGTCTTCACATGGTCAAGGGCCTTCCTCTTGTTGATGCCTGATAAGGCCATCCTCTGCTACATATGCGGCTGGAGCCATGAGTTCCTCTACATGTACTAGTTGGTTGTTTTTTTCTTTTTTAAGACAGAGTTTCACTCTTCCATCCTGACTGGCCTGGAATTGGCTGTGTAGGCCAGGCTGGCCACAAGTTCACAGAGAGAGGCCTCTGCCTCTCAAGTTTTCTTCATTGTTTTTCTCTGGTGATGTGTCAAATATCCCTTCTCTTCTCATATCTCATAATTATTTTGTTTAAAGTTGACTCTTTTAGGAAATTCGTTATAGCAATTTGTAAATTGTGTGTGTGACTGAAGTCCTTCACACATCCCCTATGGCTCATTGCTTTTACTTGTTTATTTAGCCACTTTGTGGGACTATTTTTAGAAACATTTATTTCCCTTACATTGTGCCTGTTAGAGCAGCCTGTGCCCTGCCTAAGATACCCTATGTCAAATACACAGTATTTTCTTCGGGGGGTGCCTTCCCAGGGTGACCTCATTTTACAAGAAGCCTTTGATTCCATTTTGAATATTATATTAACAACACCATCTGTTCAGCAGTATCATGAGGCACAGACTGGTCACTTATTTCTAAGAGAACGACCCTAAAAAACCATCAGTTAGCTGGGTGCACCTGGGTGTATCAACAAAACAAAACTTTAGAGCTCACTGCATGGCTGGACCTATGAAAGGTGGAGCACCCTTATCTGGAACCCCAAAAGAAAAGACACCTAACACCGTGGAGCTCTGCCAACCAATCTGGCCACCAGTTTGTATCTGGGGATTGACAAAGGACTCCTGACTGTCCCAGGGGCCTCAGCTCAGCTCAGCCTGTCACCACTGCTGACATGGCCTTTCTCGGACAGTCCACTCATGCTCTGTGCTATAGCTTCTTTGCTTCAACAACTCAATTTGACCCTGAGACTCAGCTCTGCCTCGTCACCCTACAATCTGCCTGCACCCACACTTAGACTTCGCCTATCTGCCCTCTGCCTATATGCAGTAGACTTCTTTGAACTTTGCGGTGATGTCCCCAACCCTTTTGTAGCCACTCTGCGTCTATTGCTATTACACACACACACACACACACACACACACACACACACAAAACGGGATGTGTGACCCAAGAGTTAAAGTTAACAAAAATCAAAGTAAAAGAACCTGTGTTTGCACACACACACACACACACACACACACACAATGGGATGTGTGATCCGAGAGTTAAAGTTAACAAAGGTCAACGTAAAAGAAACTGTGTTTGCTAATTGATACCTATCAAGGGTTGATTTTTACAAACGACAGGCAATGAACCTAATGTAGCTGAAACAATTGTTACTCAATAAGTTCTGATGACGTGGAAAGACACAGACAAGTCTCTGTCTCCAACACAGTGCACTCCAGGACTCTGCTGACTCTGCTGGTCTTCAGAGGAAGGATCATAAATCCCAGGAAAATGAAAAGAAAAAAGTCCACAGTCTCACTAAACGTGCAGAGGCTCCGGCAGTTACATGACTCCCAGACTCCTCCACCAGGATAAATAAGCAACAAGAGATCGCTGGCAGAGAGAAGAGACTCGTCAGTGGAGCTGACTGAAAGTTGGACAGGGAGCTCTGAGGACGAGGCTTTGTTTAGTTACGCCCCATGCTGGAGTCGGGGTTGTAGTGACGTCACTCATGTGAAGCCCTACTCAGGTTTTCTGTAAATCACCCAAATAACCTTAGAGGTTCACCACGCTAGATTTGGGTGGAATTGTTTCTGTGGCCTGGTGATTAGGGCTTTCTCTGCAGTGGAGAATTCATGTCCCTTTGCAGCTTCTCAACATATGCTAGAGGTGATGAGTTATATTGAGAGCCTGCCCCTCCCAGAGAAACACCGAGTGGGCTCTAAGGATGAGGGAATGTGGACCTCTTGACCCCACCTACAGGAGTGACTGTTGTGCTAGGACTGCAAAGATACTGATGCAGAAACACAGAAGCTTTGGCCAAGGTTCAGCAGATTTTTTAAAAAGATTTATTTATTTATTTATTTATTTATTTATTGTGTATAGAGTTCTGCTTGCATATACACTTGCACAGCAGAAGAAGGCATCTGATTTCATTACAGGAGGTTGTGAGCCACCATGTGGTTGCTGGGATTTGAACTCAGGACCTCTGGAAGAGCAGTCAGTGCTCTTAACCACTGATCCATCTCACAACATTGGACATGGTGTTTTGTCACAGCAATAGAAACCCTAAGACAGTTGCACTATTTTCTCAGGCTGGCCTGTAAATCACAAAAATCCCCCTGCCTCTCTCTCAATTCACCTCCTGGTTCTCTAGCCACTATATCTAATATAATAAAAATTCAAATATTATTTAAATGTAGATTGTGGTGGTTGGAATACATTTGGTCCAAGGAGTGACACTGTTTGGAGGTGTGACCTTGTTGGAATGGGTGTAGCTAGTCTTCTCCTAGCAGTCTTCAAATGACCATGTAGAGCTCTCAGCTCCTCTTGTACCATGTGTGCCTGGATGCTGCCACACTCCCACTTTGATGATAATGGACTGAACCTCTGAACCTGTAAGCCAGCCCCACTTAAATGTCTTTTATAAGAGTTGCCTTGGGGCCTGGAGAGTTGGATGGCTCAGTGGTTAAAAGTACTGGCTGCTCTTCCAGAGGTCCTGAGTTCAATTCCCAGTAACCACATGGTGACTCACAACCATCTGTAATGGGATCTGATTCCCTCTTCTGGTGAGTCTGAAGACAGCTACAGTATACTCATATACATTAAATAAATGAATAAAATCTTAAAAAAAAAAAAAAAAAAAAAAAAAGAGTTACCTTGGTCATGGTGTCTGCTCACAGCAGTAAAACTCTAACTAAAACATGGATAATTTGGAAATTATTTTATATTGTTCTGCTTTATTAGTAGCTCTGAAAATAGTTTATTGCTCATCCTTTTCAGACACGGACATGTTTTTAAAGTCTAGGGTCAAAAACCAGGATTATTGACTTATAAATCACTGGATATGGTTAAAACTTGTAACTCAGGATTAGTAATTGAAAGTCTATGTTCAGCCAATCTTAAACCATGTAACATGATTCCATTCTGGGATATAAACAACACACGGCTGAGGGGCCACCAGACAGAAAACCTGGTTAGGCAGAGCAGATTCAGGAACCCCAGCAATTCTCATAACTGAGAACGGTAGACACTTGAAACTTTCCTGTCCTGGAACACGTGACTGCGACACCCCATGGAGAGGCCTGTGACAATCAGGGACTGAATTCCTTCCACATTCAGATGAGGCATCCCTAACATGTCAGACCAAGTCAACAGAAAGCCGTTAGACACGAACCCACCCCCAAATGTTTATAAAGATCCTATCTACAAAGAATAAGGTGCATGGGTTATTTCACCAAAGAGCGTTATCGAGCTGTGTAACACCCTAAGGGAAGAGAATCCTCTCCCGAAACTTTCTTCTCTGGAAGCTGCTCAAGCCTACTGAAGCCACTTCCTGCTCAGTGGCCCTGACCTTGGCTCCTAGCTGCCTGCTGGTGCCACCGCCTACCACCGACTCCCGGGCAGCCACAGCTGGAAGAGGCCTGGCAGCCTACCTCGCTCCGCTCCCCCTTGGATAGCTGCAACTTTATGGCCATTTCAGCTGGCCAGAGCCCTGCAGATCCTTGAAGATAGTGCCTGGGAGGAAGACAGGCACATGGCTACCACCATCTTTGCTAAGGGCTGGAGAAAGTAGAACCATAGCTCCACTGCCATCTTTGTTAAGGGCAACACCACATGAGGTGAGCACACCAGGGTAGCAGGTCTCCAAAGATATTTTTAAATTGGGATAAGAATTTTGTATGGTTTCTGTCCTGTCTAGATAAATAGTTTACACTGTTGCTCTATGTCTTTATTCTTAAGAAAGTGTTTTAATATTACTGAAGACACTAAGGTAATAAAAATATTACTTTAAACTTTGGAGGGTTACAACACTAAAAAGATGAAAATTCATTGCCTTGAAAATATGTTTAGCAATGTTTCTGCTAATATTGCTAAGCTATAATGTAGTTTTAGATTTTTGTAAGCCATATATATTTTATAAACATAAACAGGAAACCGTTAATGTTCTATAATGATACACCATATAAAGGTCAAAAAACTTCCCCATTTCTTTATGGGTTATGTTTATAGATTAAGTTTTATTTTGATACTAGAGGACCACGTTTAATGTGTTCAGAAATATATTTTAAGTCATGCTAGGAACTGATGCAATGAACTACAAGATAAAGCTTTATTTCACCTACTGTTTTATGTTTGCAAGGTACAGTTTAGAGCAGATAACTAAAAACAAGGCTTGTTTAACCCAGATATACTTAGTAGGTACTAGCCCTCAAACCTGTCAGAGACCTGCTGAATATAGCATGAACTGTTTAAACTACTATGACAGACATTCCCAAATCCTAACAGTGCCCCCCACACACACACACACACAGGGCACGGGGCAAAGGACTCCACCTGGATTGTGACACATTAACCATTATTTGAGGCTGCTTCAATGCCTTGCTTGCTGAAGGTCCAGCCTGAACTGTAAACAAACAGAGGACAGACACCCTGAGGGTTTATTGTCTCATGTTGCCTAAGACAAGGTGAGGGAGTCTCTTCCATGCTCCTCCTCCTCAGGAAAAACAAACAAACAACAACAAAAACCCTTTCATTTTCTGGGCCTGTTTGATGGCCAAAGACAACCTCTGCTCATGTTGCCATGGAGACCACAGGAATCTGGAACAACTGTCTAAGTTTTGTTACCAGGGTCTTTAACCCCAAGGTTTTGTTAGTTCAATAGTCAATTCGTTAGCTGGTTAAAACAACCAGGGATCTTCTTAGAAGAGCAAACAGGTTTGAACTGCTCGCAGGTTCATGGTGGAGAAGAACAGGTTGCAGATGCAATGTTTCTTTATCAAAAGAAACTCACTTTACAGTGACTGCTGTCAATGATCAACCACCGGTGTCTCCTTCACGGTAAACACCTGGATTAGAAAAAAAGTATAAAGGTTGTGCAAGGTCTGATGATAAAAGAGGCTAAGTTAGAAAGATCTAGGAAAGTATTCTAGGGACTAAAATGTGTTTTAAGGTTGCTAAATGCGAGTGAAGGCCTAAATGGTGATAAGAAAGTGATTTGAGGTACAAACGAATGAAGACACTCCAGATTTCTCCTCGATGTGCTCTTAGGTTTGGACTTAGGAAGTCCAGAGTTCTAGCTGATCAATGGAGTTCTGGTAAGTTATTAGTCTCGCTCTGGTGAAACAGCCCACGATCCACTATTACAGTTCAAGTTCAAGATCTTAAGCTTCCTTTGGTTTCCTTTTAAGTATAGATTTAAAGTCGTTTCTCATTATGCTAAGTTCATGTACAACCAGTCTTCTGGAGAGAGGAAAGAAGCGCCTCCTGCCCCTTCTGTCTTCCCTGGGTTCATATAAGGAGTCCTTATGCTTTCATCATCATCATCATCATCAACAACAACAACAGCTGTTTAGCAGGCTTTTACTATGACACAAATATACTATCTACTACCCTTTTCTACAAAATGGATTTCAGTATAGATTACAATTTAGCATGTCTAAAATGTAATCCCTTTTTGTAAACGTAAAAGGATTCCTGACGCTTCCGCTCTACCTCTCAAGGGTCAAATGGACTTCAGATAAGTACCCCTGCCAACCAGCAGCCCGAGTTTCCCACTATTGCCTGTTCCAGGGGGGTGGGATTTTGTAGTAGAGCCAACTAAGGCTACTCAGTTGCTCCTGGCAGCCGTGGTGTGTTCCTGCTACCTGCCACAATACTCCATGTTCCCGAATGAGAGACGCACACAGTCTTTACATTTTGATATGTCTAAACCAGCTCGATGGCTCGGCCACTTCCTAACCTCCACCAGGTTAAACTACATTGATGGCTTATGACTTATGCTTTCTGCACCTCTCAGGCGTTGTCTCTCCTTC